>NC_064255.1:26575902-27200902 GCF_003254725.2 Canis lupus dingo
AGTCAGATTTGGAAGTCTCCAAATGTTGGGACTCCCATGCAGGCCGTATACCAAACAACACTAAAGAATATCCATTAAAGGTTGATGGAAGAACTTAAGAAGGCAGATGCTTACTGATAAATTTTCTTATTTGGAAAATGGGAAAGATAATCTGTTTAAGATTATTTTGAGAATAAAAAATGAGCCAATTAACAATAAATTCCTCGGGGTGCCTGTGTGGCTCAATGGTGAAGCATCTGCCTTCAGATTGGGCCATAGTCCCAGAGTCCTGGGATCAAGTTCCATGGCGGGCTTCCTGCTCAGTGGGGGGTCTGCTACTCCCTCCTTTCCTACTCTGCTGTCTTTCACTGTTTCTCAAATGAAATAAATAGATAAATAAAATCTTAGAAAAACAAATAATACAGTCCTTCATGAATTACCAGGTCCCATCAAATGTTGATTCTTATCATTTATAGAGGAAGATAAAGGGCAAGAGAAATTCATTTTCCTGTGCATGCAACAACAAATTGTTTGCAGGGAGAGTAACATGCTGTCCAGGTACCTGAGAAGCTGCTCTTATCCCAGAAAGTTTGGCTGTAACCTGACCTCCTTCTTTGTAGGGAAATAAAAGTGTTGGAGCCATTCAGGCTTCAAGATCTTTCTCTCCCAAGATAATGTGAGAAATTTACATAGTTCACATTAACTTTTCCTTTTAAATGTAAATGTGGGGTAGGCAAGCAACAAATCCCTTTTAACGTGGAGGGTAAAATCAGCACTCACAGAAAGGGTTTCTAGTAAGCATTTATAAGGCTTCCAGACATAACTCTGTAAATCAATTAACAAAATGGATTATCATGCCTCGTATTGGTTTGCAATGTGTAACTCGCAGAGTTCTTCTCCAGACATTATCCCCCTGGTCAATGGTCAAACTAATTTTTATTGAGGGTCTATAATGTGTGAAGTGTTGTACATAAATTATCCACAATCCATGCAACAACCCTGTCAACAAGGTCACATCCCCAGGAGCGAGCAGGGCCGGGATTCAAAGACATGTGTGTCCAAAGGCAAAATCTGTTTTCTTTCTACCAAACTGCATTGTGTTTTGCACACTTCCAAAGACTGTGATTCCAAAATGGGAATTCTTTTCTAGGTAGGATTTTAGATAAAGCCATCCAATGTCCTTGGTCTCGGTTTTCTTATGTCTACAAGGAGGGGATTGGAATAATTATCTTTAACATTGCTTCTCCCTCCAGCAATCTATGAACCCTTGGTTCAAATTATGTACATCAGTGCCAAAGACATGCAACTCTGCTCTCCACACCTCTCCCCCAGCCAGCCAATCAACTGCATCAAGCCCGGCAGCCGGCGAGGTGACAGATGTCACAGCCAGGTCTTCCCGAAACCCAGTATGTGAACCTCAGCTAAGATCTTCCATATGTCCTCACCCACAGGGGATACAAGAAAAACAAACACAATCTAAGGGAAACTCCAGCACATTAACTTTGCACGTGATTGGGAAATGCAGGGTTTTTAGATTCCTTTCAAATGAGACTGAGTGGCTGACAGCCAGCAAACTAAAATCTCAAGCTGACATAAGATGGAGAAGACCAGGAAAACGCTGGAGCTAAGATATTTGAAAATAAGAATTGGGAACAGACCTGACAAAAAGACGAGATACACCCATAAACTCCTTTGCACAAAGAGGCATGATCGTATTGAAAACCTAGGGATTGCTGGTATTTGCTCAACACCTCCCTCTCCTGAAAAGTTCAAAAGGCCAGACAGTCATACTGGACTTCAAATGCATCTTCACTGAATTCTAATAAAGAAGGGATGTACTGACCTGGAATTCACTCCTCTCAGGGGCATTACTGTCCAGAGGAAATGCTTTCAGCATGAACATTCTGGATGCACTAAAGTGCAGTAAGATCCAGGATCACTGTGCTCACGAAGAGAATCCCGTAGAGCAAAGACTTCTCAGAGAAGTGGTCTCTTTCCTTCCTCTCCTTTAGCCATTTGCCCCCAAAGAGCTCTTTCCACCTAATTACCCAAGTGGTGAACTACAAGGGGTAAACATTCATTTCAGTATATACTGTGGGAGAAACAAGTCTTGATCTTTATCATCCCACCTCTCATAGGGTTGTTTCTCCAACACACTGTAATCAACGGTAGATGTTAGAGCATAGTGTGCCATCTCAAATTTTGCAGTTTTAAGAGTATGACAACTGAAAGTTTTAAAAGATGATGCAAGAGAGGAAACATTTGTTTCCTACTCTGAGCACCTCCTCTGTCTATCAGATATCCTAAAAGGCCTTTTCTTGAATCATCACACAACTCTGTGCGACGGGTACTGTGCTGGTGCCTGATGGATGAAGAAAGCAAGGCTAGTGAACTTGATGTGAGTATTTGAAGTCTAAACCCCTCTCCATGGCATTGTCACCGTTACTAGTTAGCCTCCCGCTAAATAATAATTTAATCACTCTATTCTCAAGAACTCATGCTTTGGCAAAACTGGAATCACAAGCAATGTTCCTTCTCTCTCATGTCCTCATGATCTTCAACAATATTCTTATCTTTGGTAACTAAAGCCCTTTTTGGAAACCTTCACTGCCCCTCTTTGTCCCTCTGGTGAATCCTTGCTGACTCCCCTGGGAAGAATTACAGCCTTCCCCATGCCCCCTTCTCCCTACTTCATGAAGTCATTACACAAGGTAGAAAATGACATTGCAACTAATTATCTGTTTTTGTGTCCCTAACTCAGTAAGAATTAAATCCTCTTTGGGGGGCAGGACTGTTTTTGCCTTGTTTTGTTTTGTTCTGTTTTCCACCACCCTGTGGCACCAGCATGAAGGAAGCAGTCGTTCTAACTTTGTGAAGATGAGGAAGGCAGGTCAAGAGGAGGAAGGAGGTAATGAGGGAAAATAGGGAGAAACTAAATGCTAGATAATATGAATGAATTTTTTTTAACATGTGGTTCACTAAGGCATGTTCAATTTTATTAATTCCCTTGATCTTCAAAACCAACTATGTAAAATAAATTGGAGTGAATATCGACTTCATCTCATAAATGAATGACCTGAGGCTCGAGGAGGCAAAGCATATGTTGCAAGAAATGAAGCAAAAGAGCAGCCTCATTCAAGAGGCAGGACTCCAAGGTAAGTCTTCTAACTCCACATTCCCTTTTTTTCTTTTTGAGTTTTTTTAAGATTTTTTTTTTTAAGTACAACCTACCACCAACATGGGGCTTGAATGCAGAAGCCCAAGGTCAGGAGCCACATGCTCTATTGACTGAGCCAGCCAAGCACCTCTCATTTCTTTTTTTACACACACATAAGCAGTGCTGTGGAATTTTGATAAGATGAGGTCTCTCCCCTCTCAAAAGCCCTCATGTGAAATGAAAGAGCAAGGGAGACCAAAAGTCCAAATTTAAGGGCTGTCCACTGGCTACTAAAGAACAGCCTCATATTTAAAAAGTGATTTTCTTGATTTGAGCTTAATGTCGACTATCCTGGAAGCCAGAGCTCTTTGCACCAGGTTTTGGGGAGAAAATAATGTTGGCCACACATTGGTTTATTCGGTTCCTCCAGCAAAGAGATAGCAACCAGATGAGCCATGCTCAGAGGGAACGTTCTCCTCTCCACCAGGATAAGGAACACAGGATGAGAACAGGTAGGGGCCTTTGACACTGTATTATTTTCATGCGGATAACACATCAAATTATCCACAACCTTGCTCGCTTAAAAGAACAGAAATTTATCCTGGAAGACAGAATTCCAAAACCAAGTGTCCGTGGGAATATGCTCCCTCCAAAGTCTCAGGGAGGATGAGACTTCCTTGCCTCTTCCAGCTTTTGACAGTTCCAGGTAGCCCACAGCTTATGGCTGCATCACCCCAATCTCTGTCTCTGTCTTCACATGGCCTCCCTCTTTCTTATTCATTCCTCTCTCACCTGTCCCTTATAAAGACACTTGTCTTGGATTTAGGGCCCACACAGGTAACCCAAGGTAGACTCATCTCAAGATCTAACTGCAAAAGCATTTTTTTCCAAATAAGGTCACACTCAGAGGCATCTGGGTGGCTCAGGCAGTGAAGCATCTGCCTTAGGCTCAGGTCATGATCCCAGGGTCCTGGGATCAAGCCCCATATTGGGCTCCCTGCTCAGCGGGAAGCCTGCTTCTCCCTCTTCCTCTCCTCCTCCCTCTGGTCATGTGTGCTTTCTCTCAAATAAATAAATAAACAAACAAATAAAGTCCCACTCACAAGTTCTGGGTGGACATATCTTTTAAGGATCCTCCATTCAACCCACTTACAGGTGTATTTTCTTATTATAAATCACTTTTTCTGGGGCCTCTGCATGGTCAGTCGGTTAAGCATCCAACTCTAGATCTCAGGCTCAGGTCTTAATCTCAGGGTCCTGAGTTCAAGCCCTGTATTGGGCTGCATGTTGGGTGTGGAGCCTACTTAAAACAAAAAGGTAAAAAAAAAAAAAAAAAAAAAAAAAAAAACCAAGTAAATAAAAACAAATCACTTTTTCTGTTTTCTGCCTGGTTATTGCTGGTATATAGAAAATTTCTTGATTTTATTAAGATTTCTTTATATCTAGACTCCTTTCAAAGCTCTCTTTTTGGTTCTTACTGTTTTTTAAGTGATGCTTAGAATATCTAGAGAGACAATCCCATCATCTGCATAAATGATAATTGTGTTCCCTCCTTTCCAATTCACAACTGCATTTGACATTCGTGCTTTTGAGACATGGCTCTCAAAAAGCAAATTATCTTAAGAGCTGGTGTAGGAGTTACTGCTAACAGTTAGAGGAAATCAAATTTGCCAAGGCACAGAACAAAGTGAGAATGTCAGGGTAATTCAGGTCACAGACTTAAAGAGCTGTGAGGTCTTCAAAATTATTTAATTTCTTCCTTTGAGTCTGCCAATGCACATAACAAGGATCAGATACCTGAAGATACTTGCCCAAGGTCACTTGACAGAGAAAGAATTCACAGTACAAGAACATAAATCTCCTTTCAACCCACTGTAGTCACAATGATATTTTAGTAAAGATTTTATTTTTAAGGAATCTCTGTATCCTATGTGGGACTCGAACCCACAGCCCCAAAATCAATAGTCTCACACTCTTCCCCCTGAGTCTGTCACACACCTCCAAAATGATATTTTAAACTTAAAGGTGTAACCGCAGTACTCCCTTAAAAACCCACATTAACAGCTTTGGGTTTTTTTGGTTTTTTCTTTTCTTGTTTGTTTGTTTGTTTAAGATTTTATGTATTTATTCATGAGAGGCAGAGACTTAGGCAGAGGGAGAAGCAGGCTCCCCCTAGGGAGCCCGGTGTAGGACTCAATCCCAGAACCCCAAGACCACGCCTTGAGCTGAAGGCAAGATGCTCATCCACTGAGCCACCTGGGTGTCCTAGCAGCCTTGTTTTTAAGGCAGTCTCACAAGACCTGCAAAGCCCCAAGAGAACTGGCTCCAGCCTGTCCCTGCAGCCCTGCCTTCTGTCTCTTTCATAGGATCTCACTCTGTTCTGGACACACTTCCTTGAGGCGGCCCAACTAGTCTCAAGGCTTTACAAATCCTTTTCTATCTGGCCTGAAGAAAGTTCCCTGTGCATACACCTACCCTTTCTCCTGGCTAGTCCTGTTCTCTGTGAACTTCCATTGCCCAAGAGAAGGTTGGCGTCACCTGCTGGCCCATATCGGATTAAAGCCCATGCTTCTCATTCTCATCAGAAATCTGAAGATCTTCCATATCATGTATAGAAACAGCATTTAATCGATGTTTTATGTAATTTATTTGTTTAATGTCTGTTTTCCCCACTAGACTGCAAACTGCGTGAAAGCCAAACCCAAACTTATTTGCTGTTCATTGTTCTATCCTTGCGTAGCCCCTGGCTCATAGTATTCATTTAATTGTAAAAACTCTTGAATGGATGGAACATTCATAGTGATGCTTGTTCTATGACACTACAGCCTTTACTTCTGCGGTCCTTCAGGATACTCCACTTGTTTCTTTTCCTGATAGTTGTAGGTATTTCCTAAGCCTGTTCTTTCTTGTTTTGAACCACTTAACAGAGTAGTTACCTTAGGAAAACACAATGCTTAAACAGTATCAAATAATAATTTTAAACACTCAAAAGCATCAGAAGGATTGTGGAAAAGATAGTGTGGACACAGTCAACTAGATTCAGAATATATCTTAAGTGGTCCTTTTCTGATGACCTTTATTTATGCTATAATGGGAACAATAACCTCCATAGCTAGCATGTATGAGATGTCTCCTTTATAAGAGGTGTTTATTCTCAGCTCTCACTTCCTTCCCAGACCTAAAGGATCTCATCTTTCTTGAGCATGCCGTAAATAAAGAAACCAATCAACAGAATTCCTCCTATTATTTTTTTTCAGAAGTTCTGCAGGGCATGAGCCATGGTTGAAGGCTAACGTAAAGCTTAAAGATTCCCAACAGGAGAATATTCAGACCCCCAACAGTCACCTCAATTACGTATTGTTCTTGTTTCCTATCTGTGCACATAAAAACTACTAGTAAAATACAACAAATCAATTTTTCATGAAGACAATAGTGTACAGTAATTTTTTCACAAAGAGCCTGCCAAATTATTTTCAGGAAGCATAGAAGATGGATATGTTCTCAGCATCTCACATATTGAGTCTCAGGCCCAAATTGCATGGCATGAAGGAAAACAAAATCCCATTCCAAACATCAGGGTTTTATCCTCTTGCAATGTGTGTAAAATGTACCCAAGATGAGTTCCTTAGGGTGAAATCATTCTTCCTTCCTCTTGTTTAACTTTTTAAAATTGTGCAGTGATTACTGAGTAGCACCAGATTTCCAAACCTAAAAAGTTATGCTCAGTGGCTTCTTTGTGAGTTTATTACACAGCCAAATGATCATATGGGATACGTTAACAAGTATTAATAATTCCTCATTATGCTGTATTAGGCATGTTCCACATGGAAGGAGTTTCCCCTTTAATTCTAAGTGCACACTACAAAAGAGGGAAAGATAAAATGAAGTATCGTCTACCCAGGGGATCCAAATGAGGAGGGAACAAAAACTATGTCAGGTGGCCAAGAATTAAAGGAAGGGGCTAGAGATTTGTTATCTAGATCTGACAGGTGGACACCTGGAAGCTGCCTGGGCATATCTAAAGGTGGTCATGTTGAAGAGGGTTAGGCTTTTTATTTTTAACAACTGATTGGAGAATGGACTCAACAGATAAAAGGCCTAGAAACACAAACTTTAGTTTTCTTTGAGGAAAAGTATTCTCAAAAGCAATGTGGTTAAAGGTTCCATGGGCAGCTCAAGACGATGGGGGTTAGCAACCCTGTCCCCAGTGCTGGCAGACTGCTAGTGTGAGTAGCTTTCTGCTGGAACTTTCTTAGAGGGTTTCTAAGTGTCCTATGGAAGGATGGCCTCTATCAGTGGTTTGCAAACTATAGCCTGCCAGGGCGAGAGAAACATATACGAAGGCAGTCATCTGAGTCTCCTATTTTTTTTTGCTTGAATCTTTCCCGTTACTTAGGAATTTTCAGAGTAGTGATTGCATTCAAGCAACTTTCCGTGGCCACTACTGAGGACTGTTGGTTTTGTCTCGTGTTTGTTTTGGTGTGTAGCATCCTTTGCAACTTGTAAATTGTGATGTATTGGATGTATTTTAATGCATCGCAGTGATTATTATTAATTGCCAAATGTCCCATCAAAGGCCAGCAAGAGCCTCTACAAATGGTCTCCTGTGTCCTTTTGACATGACACCATTAGTCTTTGAGTGCCTCTTTACTCTGACCGAGGTGTTCTAGGCTCATCTAGAATGTTCCTTTCCTCAGACTGAAATCAGCCATTTCTCCAAGGAGCCCTGTTTCCATTTAGCCTAGAAAGTATTAAGTGGAACAAAGCAGTTCCATTTATATATGCTTTAGGTATAGGAGTTTGGGTAAGAGTTCCTTTGAAAATAAAACAAAACTTTGTTATAAAAATGGTTTAAAAAATAGTCATCTAGATAATTTTTAAAATCCCTTCTTCTTTGAATGCCTCTAACTACAATTAAATCCTAAAATAGAAATTTAGCCTTTTGCTGGATGCAGAATTCTTTTAGACCCAGAAAACTGGTTACAGAGTTCTATCCAACAATGTTTACTATATAATAGTTGGGAAAAACTATGGGTTGGTAAACACATTTTTTTAAACAAGAAAAAATTTGTGGATTTGGGACCACATTGAAACAGCTTTTTTTTTTTTTTTTTTTTTTTCTAACACAGTTCTGGCTGTTTTTCAAAAAAACATTTCCATTGTAATACAGTTCATACAAGTGTAGAATTACATAAAATAATAGAATAATAGCTGTATAGCTAACATAAAAACTTTAATATTTCCCATGTTTAATTTTTTAAGTTCTAAAACACAGCAGATATATTAGGATCCCCAGGATCTTCCCTCCTTCATGGCTTCCCCCTTTGAACAATTCATTACCCATAATTTTGTGTTTCTCATTCCTATAACTTTTTAAAATACCGATCTTATGTATCTGAAGTTATTTTGCACATTTTAAGCCACATTTACCTTGAATCATATCGTCCATATTATTCTTCAGTTTGCTTTTGTTTTTGCGGATTTTTTTTTAAATTGAAATTGCTTCTGAAACATAGCCTGCAAATACATGTTGTTCTTTTTTGTGTGTGTTAACTATTGTATTATATTCCATCTTGTGAAAATAGCACCGTTTATAATATTGACATTAGGGATCCCTGGGTGGCGCAGCGGTTTGGCGCCTGCCTTTGGCCCAGGGCGCGATCCTGGAGACCCGGGATCGAATCCCACGTCAGGCTCCCAGTGCATGGAGCCTGCTTCTCCCTCTGCCTGTGTCTCTGCCTCTCTCTCTCTGTGACTATCATAAAAAAATTAAAAAAAAAAATATTGACATTAATAGTGTCACACTGAAGACTATTTAGGTTGTTCTGAACTTGTTTTTACAAACTGCCATAACATTCATTCTTAAACATAGGTCCTTGTGCAGCTGTGAGTGACCTGCTTCAAGTTATATCCGTGGGGGGAATTTCCTAGGTTGCATGATGGACACATCTACAACTTTACTGAATTTTACAGAATTGTTTCCCAACCAGTAATACCATTTTTTACTCCCATTAAAGGTGGATGAGTTCTACCCAGTGACATCTTTACCAGTATTTGCTATTTTATTTACCAACTATTTGCTATTTTAATACTTTTAAAATATTGTCATTCTAATGGATACAAAATAGCTCACTGAGAAGTCATGTGATTATTAGTGAAGGTGGGGACATTTTCATATGTTTCCTGAATACTCAGATTAGTTCATCTGTGAATATCCGGTTCACATTTTCTGCACATTTTTCTATGTGTTGCTTGTCTCTTACTGATCTGTAGATGTCCATACTGCATACTTATCATATGATGGTTATATTTCCCAGTCAGTTATATTAGCAAATAGGAATGCTATTGTTTGGGTTTTTTTTTTAAGATTTTTTTCTTTTTTAATTCATGAGAGACACAGAGAGAGAGGCAGAGACACGGGCAGAGGGAGAAGCAGGCTCCATGTAGGGAGTCTGATGCGGGACTCGATCCCAGGTCTCCAGGATCAGGCCCTGGACTGAAGGCAGGCGCTAAACCACCGAGTCACCCAGGCTGCCCGCCCCCCATTGTTTTTTTATATGACTATCATCTACCTAGAAAACTCCCTGATGTTTCTTATCATTTCTAAAAATTATTTACGTATTTTCTTATATTTGCTTTTTGCTGATAGTTACATTATCTTGTTTACACAGTTTTTGTCTTTTCCTTCCCAATTCATATACCTCTTTGTAAAATCTTCTTGTTGAATAGTCGAGAAACAGAAAGTTGAAAATAGAAACAATAAGTACTCTAAACGTAAAAGACATATACTTTTTTTTTTTAAGATTTTATTTATTTATTCACGAGAGAACCACAGAGAGAGAGAGAGAGAGAGAGAGAGAGAGAGAGGCAGAAGGAGAAGCAGGCTCCATGCAGGGAGCCCAATGTGGGACTCGATCCCGGGACTCCAGGATCACGCCCTGGGCTGAAGGCAGGTGCTAAACCACTAAGCCACCGGGGCTGCCCCATATACCTTTTTTTAAAATCGTTTTCTTGTTTCCTACTCACCACATTTATGCCATTTTATTATATTATTTCTTCAATTTTCTTTAAATTTACTGTTTATCCCACTAAACAGTTATAAATCCTTCATCATTTATATTTATTCCTTCTACTTTATAAATGCCTCTAAGCTATGAATTTACCACTAAGTGCCACTTTAATACATGTTATATAATGTTATATTATACTTTTATTGATGTTCCATTCTACCTTATTTGTATGGTGTTGTATCCACTCAAATTTTGGATGTATTTGTTTATAGGGTCTATTTTGATCCATTTGCCTATTTTGGAGCATCTCATAGTGATCTGTATACTATAACTTCACAATAAATTTTTATATCATTTAGGAAAATTCCCCCAAAATTGTTCATCTTCAAAATTATATTACTCATGGTTCTTCTATATATATTCTAAAATCAGCCTATCAAATCCCACAGAAAAATTTATCTTGAACCTTATTTACCAATCAATTCAGAGCAAATGGCATATTTATGGGTTTTTTTCCCAATCTATAAATATGGCATATGTCTCAATTGACTTAGGTTTATTTTAATATTGTTTAGAAAATATTAAAATTCATTTTACCTGTAAGCATCATGTCTGTCTTTTGTTAGGGTCATTCTTTGGTTCTGATATTTTGGGTGCTTTTATAAATAGTATATACAATTTACTTTTTTTTAAAGATTTTGTTTATTTATTTGGAAAGAGCACAAGCAGGGGGAGCAGGAGAAGGAGAGGCAGGCTCCCCACTGAGCAGGGACCCTGATGCGGGGCTTGATCCCAGGACTCTGGGATCATGACCTGAGCCGAAGGCAGATTTTTAACCAACCAACTGAGCCACCCAGGTCTCCTATTTACATTTTTAAAAAATATTTTATTTATTTATTTCAGAGAGGGAGAGAGAATCTGAAGCAAACTCCACACTGAGTGAAGAGACCTATGAGGGGCTCAATCCCATGACCACGAGATCATGACATGAGCCAAAACCGAGTCAGATGCGTAACCAACTGAGCCACCCATTTATCCCTATATTTTATTTTTGAGCTATCTGGGCTGGTGTTGAAAAATATAATTGCATTTTGCTTGTTAATAATCAATGTCATTACATTTTTTTTCCCCCTGCTCTCTTTCTTCTTTTGGTAATTACGCATATTGCAGACCATTTTATATAGTCCCACAGCCTTTAGATTCTTTTTTTTTTTTTAATTTACTTTTTGTTCTCTTTGCCTTGATGTATCCATTGAACGGTCTTCAAAATCTTCATGTAAGGAATATGCTTCACAAGGATATGTTTTTTGCTGTATTGACCTTAGGCTTGGACATATACTTTACACTGTTGATAAAATGTAGATTGGAAGTTTCAGTTACCAGTTCTGGGCCTAGACCTGAAGAAACATATGCTGTTTCTGCTTGTCCACTTGGGGCAAGTTCTATGAAAAGAACATACTCCGGGAAGCATCATGTTGAATTTAGCTCATGGTCTGGAGACAAGCCAATCTGAGCTCAATCTAAATCAACTAAAACCCATTGTGTTACTATAAGACACAAAAAGTTTGTTGGTCTGCTACTTAGAACTATGTGAAAATAACTGATACACTGAATTATAGTGCAGGATAGCATTTGTTCAGTGTTACTGCTAAAGTTTTCTGAAGTTCTTACATAAATTTATGCATCAACCTGCAGTATAACTGCTTAACATTTCTACCAAAACTGGGAATTGTCCATTATGTTAATTTTAATCTTTCTGGTAACTGAAATACCTTTTTATTGAATACATGAAATATGATCATATTTATGTAATTGATTTTTTAAAGTCAGTTTTTAAAATTTAATAGATTCTTATAAAATAGTAACAGTAGTAAATAAACATTTTGAAAATCAGCCAGGATTTTCATCTGGAAATCTGGAAAAAATTAAGTCAAAGTATTCTTCGTGGTGGAAGGGAGACAACTGCCTATACTTGTGGCTAAACAATTCAGGGACAACTTGGAAATTTCTAAAATTGTTTCCAAAAAAAAAAAAAACCTTAATGGCAACAGGTTGGGCTACACCTACGCAGAGTAAAGTGTCTATATCATATCGATTATATTAATTGTGATTGACTTGCACCTGTACAGTATAACATTCATGTCTTTAGCCTTAAAGGAAAAGACTTTTTGTTGTACCAGTTTGAAATAACTGAAATAAGGCTCCTTTTAAATACCTTGTTATAGCAATGATTCACCTGAGAAAGTTTGTAACTGTAGTAAAAGGACAAGAAAAATACAGAACTTTATAGTCATCTTTTTTTTAATTTGGTTAATTGCATTAAATGAGGGATAAATACCCACATGCATGTTCTATTTAACAAACCTCCTAGGTACACAGGAATGAAAAATACAAAATGTACTAATACATGTTCTGATCCCTAACCATATAAAATCAAATCATTCTGTCTTCTTGGTTCCCTCTACTTCTTCAATACCTCCATGAAGAGCTTTCTCTACTGCTAGCACTAGAACCTTTGACCTAATAGAAAAGAGGCCCAGAAAAGCATTTAATGCTGGTAACAAATAGCTGCAGCCTTCAGTAGGGTCTGCCTTCAGGAGGGAAACATCACTCAGGTGATGATTTTGGGGTAAATTCAAGTGCCTACTTATCAGGGTAAGTTTACACACATGAGTTAGATTGACTTCAGATGCTCTTGGAAAGATTTCCAGCACAGCCCCTCAAGTTTGGTTCTCTTTTTCATAGCTGCATTCAGAGATACACCACAGGAGGCTTTTTTTTTTTTTTTTTTTTTTTTTAAGATTTGTTTATTTGAGAGAGAGAGGAGGAGCAGAGGGAGAGAGAGAAAGAGACTCTCAAGCAGACTGTGCCAAGCATGGAGCCCAAAGTGGGGCTTAGTCCCACAACCCCAAGATCACAACCTGATATGAAACCAAGAATCGGATGCTCAACCGACTGTGCCACCCAGGTGTCCCATAAGGCTTTTTTTTTTCAAGTAGCATTTATACCTGGAGTTTATATTCTTCCAAGTAACCTTTCGGCCTTATAGATAAAGGCAGTACCCAGATGGTAAAGGTACAGTTGTTAATGGTGAATGCTATGGACAAAATTGTCTTAGCCAAAATCTATAAATTGAAACCTGAACCCCTAATGTGACTCTATCTATGACAGTCTTTAGGAGGTAATTAAGGTTAAAAGACGTCATAAGGGTGGAGCCCTAATCTGATAGGACTATAGCTTCCTAAGAGGAAGAGAGTGAGCACTCCCCTCCCACCTCTCTCTCCATGTGAGGATTCAGGGAGTCAGTAGGTGTCTACAAACCAGAGCATTCTCACCAGAAACTGAATTTCGCCAGACTGTGGTATTGAACCTTCCAGCCTCAGAACTTCCAGAGAGTCAGTTCCTGGTGTTTAAGCCACTTAGTCTGTACGACTTAGTTCTGGCAGCCCAAGCTGACACATATGGCAATGGTGTTGCTGTGTGAAGCACTTTGGCCAGGTAAAGGTGGACAGTGTCATTCTGGGGGGCTTCCAGCCCATCTGCTTATCCTCGCACTCCTGAACAGAGCAGTACATACAGATGCATCATGCTTTTAATTGTTGAAACTTGGATACATACAGTTAGAGTCCAATCTGAACCTTCCATCTTGGTATTACATTTGCAGATTAGTTGGTGTAGCCGATGTTTTAACAGATATCGTTAACAGATCATCTGAATGTGAACTATCTCTAATCAAGGAAGTTCCTTCTGGCAACTCTTGCGATTTCTCTTCCACTTCGTCAACAGTTGTACTGCCCCAGGACTATTTTGTTTGTGCTCTGGCAGGGCTTTTCCTAGTTGCACTGCCTCCTGGGACCACTCCTTAGCTGACTCCGATCCCTTCTGTGCTGTTCCTGGAGAGCACTAGGTGTAGCAGGGTTTGGGGAGAAGGATCACCTCGGCAAAGACAGAGGGCCTTGGAGCTGGGGTCACAGAGTGGCACACCTCCTTCCTGGAGGTTAGCGGGAGCCCCAAAACTAGTCCCCGTGGTGTGTCTGAAATAGTGGTAGAGGGGGAAGGGATGATGAGCTGCTGGTTCTTCCTTCCCTGGTCCAGGTGGACTGATGGTAAAGTCCCCAGCCTGTGCAGTTGCCCGCATTCACCTGCTGCCAGCCCCTACCTGAGCATCCTTGGTTGGGGGCTGCAGGTGCAGGGGATACTAAGACCACATGCCTTGGAGCCCATGTGCTAGTTCCATACCCAGGAAGCTGCAGGTGGCTAGGAGCCAGCAGGCTCGTGCTTCAGGAGGAAGCCCAAGGCCCAGGAGCCACAGCTGTGGCCTATGCGATTGATTTTTAATTACATTTATTGACATACTGCCAGTTTTGGCATTGTTTCTTGAATTCCATGATTTACTTCTGAATTCACATTTTTCTAGCTGAAATATCTCCTAATTGTTATGTCCACAATAATCTGTGGTCAAGAGGCTCTCTTGGTTTTTATCTGAAAACATGTTTTCTTTCTCCCTATTTATTAAGGGTACGAATATCTTGATTGAAGTAATTTTGATATGTTATCCTGCCAAACCATAAGGGGAGGTCAACACCAACTGTAATGATTCCACTTCTTAGCTGAATTAACAAAGGGACAAAGAACAAGCCTTTAAAAAGGTCAATGTTTGAAACTGGTTGCTTCTTTCATCCCAGAATATTAAACTCTAATCAGGGAAGGCTGCTATAAGGATAGCTATGTTAATTCAACAAATTCTTTATGTGAAATAACCATGCTTGATAACAAGGGTGAAACAGAGTGAGACTATTCAATTCCCAATGAGAATATATTCGGTAGGCATAGAAAAGCTGTATGGCTGTTAGAATAGGTTAAGACCTTGGATACTTAATACCTAGGATATTTAACAAATCAGTAGTGTCTGGTGAACACTTAGTCTCCTACTTTACAGGTAAGTTGGGTAAGTTGCTTAACCTCCTTGAACTGCTGGGTTGTTTTTCTTTGCTTTTCTTTTTTCATTTTCTTAAATGATGGATGAATACATTGTTCACTTGCTGGAGTTGATATAATTAAACGGAATAGGATTCTTGGTTCAACGTAAGTACTTTGCCAATGGCAGTTTTCTGGAGCTGGACATTCAATAGTTAAATGCTAAATGGGGAAAAAAAAAACTCAAGATGGGAATCTTGGCTTGAAATATACCAATATCAGTCACCAACTGTTAACAAGCGCTGCCAATTTTCCTACCAAGTTTTCTAACCCTGTTAGTGTTATCTTGCAAAGTTTTATGCATCAGTCAGATAAACCTTGTTTCAGTTTGTGTTTCTTTGATGACAATGTGGTTGACCACCCTTGTATTAGTATATTTGACCTATTTGTTTTTCTGGGAAGCAGGTCTTCTTATCTTTTGCCTGTGGGTTTTTTGTTGTTGTTATTCTGTTTTTCTGTTTAGGTGTTGGCTTCATTTTTTATTTGTTACATGTATTGTATCTTAAGGAAATCATCTTGAACATGTTCAATGTTCAATAAAAGTAGATTGTGAAAAAGCAAAGGTAGTTCAATAAAGGTGGGTGGCTAAATCCTGCTAAAAATAGTTTTTATAAATGAAGAGCTAAAAGTTAAATAACTCACTGAACCTTCGCACTGGTTAGCCAGGATTTTAATCCAGTCCTTATTGACTAAAAAGTCTGTGTTTGGAAAGATTGCGTTTGTTTTCCCACATGCCAACAAACAGAAATCAGCGGTAGACTGTGTGTGCGCGTGAGGCCCTGAATGAAAGAGAATCAATCACTAGAGGATTCCTGGAATTACTACTTGTGTAGGATTCATGTTAATCCTATGAATTTCAGCGAGGTACTTAAACTTCAGAAGCTTTACTTCATCTGTAAAGGGGACCATGATGATAACTCCCTACCTAATTTTTCACACTTGCATGATCTTCATACAAATTGAATACTGTACAGATTGTGTCCTCATATGAAAATGAGACCATCTATTTAAAGTGGCAGTCCCTAAGAGGTCACTGGGCCCATTCTCCTCTCTCTTTACCTTAGTTTGGGGTGTGATTCTTTTAATTACACATTAGTTGGATGACTGAGAAGGTTTCTTTAGGCCTCCTCGACTGGCACACCAGCCTAATCCAGTCTCCACCTAAAATATGGGTGGAATTTGCAAAAGTTCCTAGATGAATGTTCCTCCCAGGGAGAATTTATGACAACTTTTCCAAAACTAAAGCCTCAAATCTTTATTATATTCTGTTAATGACTCAGTGGACTTTTGGCAGAAAAGACAACTTTCCTTTGGTTCAAACACTTCTAAGGAGGGTTCTGATTAATCTATCCGATGGTCTAAAATCAAAATAACATATGCAATCTTTGGCTGAAAGAGCTCACCCGTGGTGTTATAACAATAATTCCTCTCCTTGTTTTCATATATAACCTTTTGGAAATATTCCTGTTGGAGCCAAAATTTCTATATTTTGGAAACTTGGCCTATGGATGGATGATGGCTGAAGTATGCCATTTATTTTCCTTTAGTGGGGTGGTGGTGGGTACTAGAACAGTCAGAATGGTTGTTAGACTATTTCTTAAAGAAAATTTTGTAGGATAACCCAATTTGAAGTGAAATAAAGCCGCCTTCTTTGACTTCATGTCGTAATACATATTCCTTTCAAAATGTTTTTCCTGACCACCCAATTTAAAATACTTCACACCCCCAGTAGTCACTTTCTGTAAAGAGCCAGATAGTAAATATCTTAGGCTTTGCAGGCCATATGGTCTCTGTTGTAACTACTGAGTTCTGTCACTGTAGCATGAAAGAAGCCATAGACAATATGAAAACAAGTGACTGTGGCTGTGTTCCAATAAAACTTTATTTATAGACACTGAAATTTGAATTTCCTATCATTTTCATGTGTGACGAAATATTATTCTACTTTTGGTATTTTCCCAACAATTGAAAAAATATGAAAACCACTTTGAGCTCCTAGACCATACCAAACCAGGCAGTAGGCTGGATTTGGCCAGTGGACTGTAGTTTGATTCTTTGTTCTAGAACAATACTCCTTTTTTGTTGTTGTTAACATATCTTGTTATTTAAAAGCATTTACTTATGTATTTATATTGTTTCTATACCATCTTGTGCTAGAGTCTAGGCTCTGTTCTTGTGAAGGCAGGGATATTATCTCTCCTCTTCACCTCTGAGCACAGCACTATAGACACTCAGTAAATATTTATTGAGTATAAATCTACAGCTTCCTGGTAAACCAGTTCCTCTGAATGAAGTAATTAGCTTAGCATGTATAGCATTTTGAATTATCTAAGAGATTTTTTTTTCCTGAATAAATTTCACATACCCTATAGAATTTCATGGTAAAGGGAACATACAGAGAAGTGCTTTTAAGCTTTGGAGTTAATGATGACCAAGCTGCTCTATCAGTATTTGTGACATTGACAAAGTTACTAAACCTGTTTGTTTTCTCAACTACAAAAAGAGAATCATGTTAGTACCTATTTGATGGTGGTTTTCTGCTTGGTCTTTCATTTTCCTCCCCAAACCCACTCCCAGCTCTTCATCCTATTCTGTGCTTTGGCAGGACCACAACAGGGGTATACGCCCTGTCCTCTGGACTCCAGTTGGGTTTGCCAGTGGAGGGGTGGGGGCTAGGGAAAAATGAGGAAGGAATGTTTATACTCTGAGTTTACTCCCAGATTTCAGGACTGCCTGTGTCTGCTGGGGGGAAAAAAAAAAAAAAAAGTTTTGCTCACAGTATAAAATTTATGGATGTTCTGTGATGCATCTAATAAGTATCCCTTTTAGTGCAAGAACAATCCTGTTATTAGCTCCAGGTTACATGGTTTCTCTACACCCGTAACATTAAAAACTGTCTCTTTATTAACATCTCAAATAATCCTAAATTCTTTCTGGGACAATGAACTGATCCCAGCAGTTTAAAGAGAAAATGCTTGTGAATCAATGGTAGCTCCAATTGAAACTCTTCTTACTTAGAAATCTGGTTGCCTTCTTTGAATTCATATTAAAATAATAAATGATTCCCCTTGATTCAAATTTCTTTACAGATTTATAAACTGGGTACCTACAGGATATATTCCAGCTTGTGGAAATTTCCCCCGCACAGAGTATTTAAAAGCTGGAAATTCTACAGCAAAACCTGAACCTGTTTTCAAACTCTCTTGAAAACAGTCCACTTTCTTGCTAACCGGACTGGCCCACTTCATGGCCATGATAAATCAGTTTGAGTAGCAGGTGCACTATTCACATGGGCTTTGCACCTGATAGGCAGCTTTGGTCCTTACCCCTCCCTATGCAATGCTTCTAGTTTGGTGTTTTAGGTTAACTATCTGACCTCTTTGGACCTTTTCTTAGAGAAATACAAGGCCAAGTCCTCAGCCACCTGGAAGGCTGGGGGAGAAAGTGATGTTGCTTTGAGGAGCAAAATGGTATATACAGTCCTCTAGAAAAGTAATGATACCCAGAAGGGTACAGCAGGAGTGCAAAGTGGGACTGGGTGTCCTCTTGAAGTTTTAGTTGCATGTGGAAAGTATAATCTGTGAGCAGGGCTGTGTGCATTTGTCCTGCTTCTTTAGCCTGAAGAGACAGCAAGTTGGATTTGACCAACAGGCTGGAGTTTTGCCCAGAGAAAACCACAAGGGCCAGAGAGATGAGGATCTTTGTGAGGCCAGGAACATAATGGCAGTCATGGAATCCAGGCCAATCAAGGAGGGAGTGAGGACAAAAAGGGTGATAGATAGTGGGGGGTAAATAGAATCCTCATGGTGAAGGACTCTCACTGTACACACTGGAGCCAGACTGCATGGATTCAATCATCTCGACCCATATTAGCTGGGAAAATATTTATATCTATATACATGTTATATATAAAGTGTAGGTATAACTGTATATAACATATTGTTATGTGTGTGTGTGTTTGGAACACTGCCTGGCTTGTGGGAAGTTCTATGGCATTGCTACAAGGATACTTTTCCTTCCCCACACTGAATTTGACTTTAAAAATAAAACTTCCATTGTTTCAATTAGAAATATTCATTGAATTTTTATGATAAACATATAAAAGAACATTAACAGAGATAAGAGAGATAAATCAGATGTGAAGCCAATCAGAGACTCACAAAACATCTTTAGGACAAACCGGATAAGCTCCCTAAAAGAAAACACAGGGTAGGCTGTGTATGGGCGGGGTTCCTTAAAGACCTGGTCAGTTTCAGACACAGCTAGGAAAAAAACCAGGCAGCTACTATGTGAAGCCTGTCAGTAGGTGCCGAGTCTGGGATTTCATGGATTTTTCTAGCATTGCCTTTGAAGCAGAGACTGGAATTTCCCCAAAGGCTGATTCATAAAAAGAATTTCTGGTAGTGTGCCAGTCTAAGCTGGGAGATATTTTTGAGGAGGTAGATTTTTTTTTTCCACCTCATTTTCGTTTGTAAGGAAAAAAAAATAGGACATGTACATGATAAATATGTCAAGCAGTAAAAATGGCTGTAGAGCGATAACAAACTTTTTTATCGAACCCTTTGCCCCCTTTCTAGAGCAATCTTAGAAATAAATCCCTAACATACGGTTTTTGTGACTATCGAAAAACATTCTGTTCGATTGTAACGTGTATATTTACACACATTTTTTTGTATCCTTTGAAACACCCTGCACTACAACTTTTGATTCTTCAGTAGTGGAAACTGTTCAAGTAAGTCTTATAAAGTCATCCCCATGATAGATGTGCTCTCGTGAACTTCATCAGTTCCTACGGCACACAATCCCCTACCTCCTAAATGTCTGCTCTCACAACCAATAGGGCCACAGAAGTCGTGGTATAGAATGGCACACCTGCTGGCTGCCTGTAGGATGAAAGTTAGGGTATACATTCGAAAAAAAAAATACATGTCTAGAATATTCATAGATAATGTTAAATTATTCTTCAATATGATTATACCAGCAAATTCTCCTACTAACCTTGTGGGAAGAATGGCTGTTCGGTTTCACCAGCACTAAAGAACATTTCTTCCCATCCACCTATGAAGTAAATATTCTTTTGTTTTATTACATTTCTCTAATTCTAAGGGAAGTTAAACATGTTTATGTTTTTTTTTTTTTAAGATTTTATTTATTTATGAGAGACACAGAGAGAAGCTGAGACAGGCAGAGGGAGAAGCAGGCTCCATGCAGGGAGCCAGACGTGGGACTCTATCCCAGGTCTCCAGGATCACGCCCTGGGCTGAAGGCGATGCTAAACCACTGAGCCACCTGGGCTGCCCACATGTTTATGTTTTTAAAAACCACTTGTATTTTGTTCTGTAGAACATCGTGTGTGCCCTTTGTCCGTATTTGGATTGAGCAAGTATCTTAGGATAAGTGTAAGAGAATCTAAAAGACTTGAAATCCTTTGGCCTTATCATATATACTGCAAATAGTTCCCAAGTTGTTTAGATACTGATTTCGTTTCTAGTATTTCTTGACAAGTAGAAACTTTAAAACCTTACTAAAAAACAAAACAAAACCTTATAAAGCTGTATTTATCAGTCTTTCAAAAATTCTAAATTCTAGATCTTGCTTAGAAACAGCTTGCTGCTGTAAGGTCAGAAGAAAACATTCATTTGTATCCCAATTTTGAATTTTCATCCATAAACATTTTTGAATAAGTGATCCATTAGGGACTCCCCTTAATTTTTTTTCTCGGTGGTTTGTCCCAACACCGCTTATTGAATATTCTCTTTGTCACACTGATCTGGAAGGCTGTTATTATCGTAATCTATCCATACACTTGAGTCTCGTTCAGTATTCTTTTTTTCCTTTGATATTTCTACTCATACACCAGTACAAAACCTACACCAGTTTCCTAATAATATTTAGTCGTGTAGTCTGTTCCCTTATCTATCTTCTTTAAAGTGTTTCTGCTTAATCTTCCCTGGAACTATTGATTCCGGATGTCTTGTTTCATACAGACAGTCCTGTTGGTAATCTTATTGGAATCACCTTTGATTTACAGATGAACATAGGTTAGATGAGCATCTTTACAATATTGCATTCTCCTCCCTAGAACTGGACATTAATTTCCATTAGTTCAAATTGTATTTTATGTTTCTGGGGTCACTTTAAAGTTTTTCAAAGTTCTTTCTGTGCTCTATGAGAACATCTTAAGGTTTATTCATATAAATCCTAGCACATTTCTTCTTACCTCTATTTCTGGGCATTTATTTCTTTGAGACTTTTGCTTCATGGATTTGTCTTCAAGTAATAACACAAGAGCTTATATCTTCTTTGAAGATAGTAAAGTCAACAGGGTTTTAGGTATTAATTGAGAAAATTTTCCTTTATTTAGAACCATTCTACCAGTTGATTCTCTTGGGTTTTTCAGGCTTATTAAATTATCCAGGCATTTTAAATGGAAAAATTTCGTTCTCTTTCAGAATGTTTATACCTGCTATTTATCTTGCCTCAATTCATTAGAAGGACTCTTCCACAGAATTGTAGGCAGTAGGAGTAATAATCAGAATCCTTTTTTTTTTTTTTTAATGTCTTCATTTAATGGGAATGCTTTTGTGTTTTTACTATTATGTTGCTAGTTAAGCAGTTTGGGTAGGGATGGCTTGTTCATACTCCTTCAGTATCAGCTAGAACAGTTCAGGTGGGAGCTGCAGATTCCACTTCCAACATGGGTTCACACACATGGCTGGTGAGTTGGGTCTGGTTGCTGCCTGGGAGGTCCGTTGTGTCTGCGATCCATAGTCATGTTCTTTTTTTCTCTGTGTGAGACTTGCCAAAGTCTGCTTAGGATTCCTTACAATACCCTGGCTGTTTCCAAGAGAACAAGGCCAGGTGTATGGCATTTCAATGATCTAGGCTCATAAATCACAATCCATCAATTCTACCAAATTCTATTGGTCTAAGCTTGCCTTGTTCAGTGCAATAGCCACTAGACACATGTGTCTATTTAAGTGAATTAAAACTACATTCAATTCTATAATCATCCTGGTTACGTTTTAAGTACTCAATGTGGCTAGTGGCTACTGTATTAGACAACACAAATGGAACCTTTCCATCACTGCAGAATGTTTTATTGAATAGCCTCCATCTAGGGGGTCACAAAAGTCCACTCAAGTTCAGGGACAAAGGACCTAGGCTCCATCAGTTGCTGGAGGAAGCATCACGTTTCCAGTATAAGAATAGCATGTGGAATGGGAAAAATTCTTGTGGCCATTTAGGGGAAATAGAATCTGCCATTTCAATTAATTCAAATGATAAAAACAAAGTGGGGGAAAAACTGACAACTGATAATGGATACTACAGTTTAACAAATGTATATCCTGGGCAGCCCGGGTGGCTCAGCGGTTTAGCGCTGCCTTCAGCCCAGGGTGTGATCCTGGAGTCCCGGGATCGAGTCCCACATTGGGCTCCCTGCATGGAGCCTGCTTCTCCCTCTGCCTGTGTCTCTGCCTCTCTTCCTCTTTCTCTTTCTCTCTCATGAATAAATAAAATCTTTTAAAAAAAATGCATATCCTATGATCCAGCAGTTTTACTCCCAAGAATATAAAAACAAGTTGAATCTTGGCTCTGATTGTTTGCCATAAAAGTTGCAAAACCTCTCAAAACTTGAGTTTTATTAACTGTAAAACAGAGGCAATTCTATGCATGGGATTGTTGTGGAAATTGAGATCCCAAATACAAAAGGATCTAGAATGTGGTTAGCACTCAACAAGTGTTCCTCTTTACATCATCGGTGACCACCATGGTTTCTTGGCATGCATGAAGTCTTTATAAACATGGATGAAACTAATGAATTCATGTAATAATCTGACCTGTCCATCTGAATCTCTAAGCTGACACCCAACAAACAGTTCATAGAAGTGGATTTTCAAGAGGTCCTGTTAGAAAGGACCCTCCTTTGAGGACAAGGACAAGCCTATCAATGGGCACTCAATATCTGTGAATGAGTAAACAGATGGATGGATGGATGAATCTTGTCCTTTCCCTTGCCTGTATGTAGAAAACCTAACACAAATCAAAGTAATGAGATTTTAGCCTATATTTTAAAATCCCACCACTCCCCACAGGAACTCTTTTTCATGATTTTGACCCACACTTGGCAAAGTAATATTGGAATCTTGGAAAAGTTAACAGAAAGAATGGTTGTGGATCTGAAGAATAGAGTGCCCACCTCAGGCCGGGGAATTACAGCTGGATGTCTCTTGAGAAAAGGACACCCACATGAAATTCCAGGGCCTCGGGTTTCTCCGAGGTCTCAGTGAGGGAGGGAGACCACAAGTATGACCTTCCTGTTGGTATTTGGGAACCTTCCCTTCAGGTCCAAACCAGAAGCAGGAAGCTCAGTGCTTGCTAAGCAAGAAAAGGAAATAGACTCCAACATTCCAGCTTAAAGCTGGCATTAGGATAGTTCTTCCTTTGTTAAGGGCATTTCTTTCATTCCTGCTAATGAGCCCAACCTGCTGGAAAGGAAACCTTCTCTCCCGGAGCACAGAGCAGAAAGGATTCACTCACTTGTGCACTGCCATCCAAACCCAGAGAGGCCTGTCTAGTTGAAACGTCTGTTCGTTTCCTATCTTAGTGTTGTTTCTGATGGAGTCTCAGGCTTTAAAATGAGAGTTCAAAGTTGAAAGGGTGTAGTTCTTTCATCGGGTTCAGAAAAGAGCTATTTATCTTTTATTTTTGCTTTTTTTTAAAGAAAGATTTTATTTATTCATGAGAGACACACAGAGAGAGGCAGAGACCTAGGCAGAGGGAGAAGCAGGCTGCCCCTGGGGAGCCCAATGCTGGACTCGATCCCAGGACGTCAGTACAATGCCCTGAGCCAAAGGCAGATGCTCAACTATGACCCACTCACGTGTCCCTCATTTTTTATTTTTTAATTGTCTTTTCTATTTCATCTAATCAGGTAAGTCTTCACAGAGGAAACCACAACTGAATGGCACATAAGGGACAGGAATGGAACTCCAAACAAAGAGTAATACTTAACAAAGACATGAAGAGGTGAATCAGGGATATATTTTGTAGGGAAGGTAAATGGTAACTCTTGGCCTGTGGCATGGGGGCCTGTTGGGAGAAAAGGAGCAAGGTGAAAAACATAACATTTATTAAATGGTTGCTGTCACCTAAAACCTGTGCAAAGTTCCTCACTTGGGTTATTCACGTTCTGAAACCAGGGAGTTGAAGCTAATCACAAAAGCTCAAACAGTTACAAAGTCATGAAGCTGGAATTAAAAATCGTTCTGACCTTTCCCAAGAACAATGCATTTTGGACTATAGAAGATCAAGCTCGTAGGCTATTTCCAGGTGGACAAAGTGGGGGTGGGTCTTAAATGCAAAGCCAAGCATCTAGCTTTAATTTTTGGAGCAAGTTTGAAACATGATGGCAACGTGATGCGGGTGACTGTGCTGACAGTTGTCCGTGGGGTGATCACAAGGAGCAGGGGACAGCCAAGCTATGGAGTGTGTCACACAGACAGCCTCAGACCCAGGCAGTCAGTTCATTTGTTTGCAAAGTGTTCAGTCACAGTGCAGATGGGCTGGTCGCTAGTTTTCATTATTCGCTCCAGAAAACTGGAGTAGAGACCTGAACCAAGGTCACCACCAGCATCGGAACCAGACCTGGGATGGACTCAGGTCACTTGGATTCTAATTATGCTCATGTCCCCTCTTGCTACTCTACTAGGCATTCAACCTCCTAATCCTGGTGCTCCAGTATGAATTTCAAACTCCTCCTACCATTTCCATATTCTTCCTAATACATGTATGCCACCATCTAAAAGCCTGAATGGGGCAGCTATTTATTATTCTCTCCCACCCCTGGGTCCCCATTGCACCTTACCTGATTTTCATGAGTAGGATATCCTTGCAGGCAAAAATTGTGTAGGTTGTTTTTCTGTTTAGCTCTGAATATATACCATCTATTTTACATTGCTTCCAACCTTCAATATTCTAAACATTGAGATATAAATGTTTGTTACCTGCACTTGTATGCATATTTAGCACTTTCTCTTTTCCTAGAAGTACAATTACCATTTTCTAACATTTTATTTTTCCCCCACAGGTGAGTTCTATGAAACATTTTTTTATTTAAATTCAATTCTAACATTTTAAGTCCTCAAAGCATTATTCCTAAGTATCCTCAAAGTTGCCTTTTTACCTTCTTCCAACATATTAAGATAATGTCATGTGATATTCTCAAGAAGTGGGTAAAGCATTGCTTTAAGATTTGATGGAAGGGAGCAGTTGTTTAGAAGAGGAATGACTTTGCCAATGATTCGTACGTTGCCCTTTCCATCCCCTGAACACCGCCCCCCACCCAGCCACTCTGTAGCTCTGGGACTACATTTTTGAGGTGCCCCTTTCTGTTGGCTCCCTGGTAGACTTGGCCATTGGGTGGCACTGGTGGCAAAATGGAAAGTTGAAGAGGAGAGGAGCCAGGGAATTCCAGGTAGGATCTCTGACATGACTACATTTCTTCTGAAGTTGGTTCCACATCCTTTCCATCTCTAGTCTTTCTCTGGTCCTACATCTCCCACATGGTAGCTCTGCCATCATTAGCCCCTGCCTAACTGTTCATCCTCTATGACCTGCTACACCTCCTCCCCTCTGTGTTCCCTCCAAGCCCCTTGTTGCCAGTGGGTCCCTGCTGTTGCTATTCTTCAGATGTCCAACCATCTCTTTTAACCACTCTCCTCATACCTTTGTATTAAATGGCCTCTTTCTCCCTAGCATGGGATCTGCTTTCCCAAAGATCTGCTAGGTGATATACCTACCCAAATATGCTTGGCTACAGATGGTGATATAAGGAGCAGAATCCAGACCTGCTGTTGGAAATCTGGTGTTCCATCTGTAGATCCAGCAAAAAGTGTTGATGTGTAAAAGAGGGCATTGAATGAGAGGTGAAGGTGACTATGGAGCCAGAGGGGATGTGACGATAATGGTCTGAAGTGGTCACAGATGGCTGTGTGGAAAGGGTGTCCTTTAATAATGTCTCAAGGGTGGATCTAATGCAGATGTGAAAAGTACTAGATGGCCCCAACCCATTTCGGGCCTGTATCTTCTTGTTACTATCCCCAGGAACATTTTTTTTCTTTTCTTTTTAAAAGATTTTTATTTATTTATTTGAGAGAAATACCATGAGCAGAGGGGATGAGGGAGCAAGAGAGAAGGAGAAGCAGTCTCCCCACTGAGCAGGGATCCCAACATGGGGCTTGATCCCAGGATCCTGGGATCATGACCTGAGCTAAAGGCAGATACTTAACTGACTGAGACACCCAGGTGTCCCTTTTTCTTTTTCTTTTTCTTTTTCTTTTTCTTTTTCTTTTTCTTTTTCTTTTTCTTTTTCTTTTTCTTTTCTTTTTCTTTAAGTAGGTCCATGCCCAGTGTGGAACCCAATGCAGGGCTTGAACTCACAACTCTGAGATCAAGAATCAGACACTTAGGGATGCCTGGGTGGCTCAGTAGTTGAGCATCTGCCTTTGGCTCAGGGCATGATCCCAGAGTCTTGGGATCAAGTCTGGCATCAAGCTCCCTGCAGGGAGCCTACTTCTCCCTCTGCCTGTGTCTCTGCCGCTCTCTGTGTCTCTCATGAATAAATAAATAAAATCTTAAAAAAAAAAAAAAGACACTTGCCACCTGAGCTACCCAGGTGCCCCCCCACCCCCACCCCAGAAACCTTTTCTTAATGTGAGAAAAATATTTTGAAAGATTATTTGAAATTGTGAAGTACCTATTAGGAGATGTTTTCATGTACCTTAATCTTGCTTTACTATTAGTGATAGTTTTATGTTCAGTTGCCTAAGGAGGGAACATAATCTTTGACTTTCCAGAATCTTGAGGCATCGTAATCCAGTTTGGGGTTACATAAAGGAAATGAACTATCCCAAAAGATCTCTCTGTATTTTCTGAACTTGTGGTCTCTAACCTATTTCAATTATTTATAACTGTCTTTGAACTTCCTGAGTCAGAGGTCAATATGGTCTTTATAAGAAAAGACTTCCTGATGTTGTGCTTCCGTATTCCTATCACAAACCCCTCCTTCCCCAGCTGAAGCATCTCTACTTTTCCATCTTAGCCTTTCCTTCTTGGACCTCAATTTCTGTCCACAGGGTCTGGGTAGGCATTTCCTTTAAAGCGGTGGCTTCTACTTTATGCAAAATGGGCATTCTATAATAGAACTCAAGTGACCTCTTACAAGGTTCAGCTCTGCCAAAAAAAAAAAAAAAAAGTATAAATATGGTTTCTTGTGTATCTTCCTCCTTGATCTACATTTAGACAGTAATTGATTGATTCTAGTTTTCCAACACTTTCTTTCTCCCTTTCAGAACAATAAAAAGTAACTGGCCTAAAAATCTAATTGACTGAAATGATCAGTTTTAGCACAGTTCACTAGACTCACTCGGAGAGCTGTTCTGCATGGCAATTTGAAAGAGCGGTCCTTTGAAATTGGCATTTTCAGAGTATTCTCCTAAATTACAGTTGGGCCATAAATACAACAGGTTAAACTAAGGCAGCTGAGAAATTTTATAGGTGAAAAATTACAAGGATATGATCTTTCCACTCAGGCATGTAAAGATTTAATCTCCCAGATTAAAAACCCAGAACACAGTGATTGTGTCAAGATAACAGCTGGGAGGAGGCTCTGGGACGCGGTTCCCAGGGTATCTTCTTCGGGGGAAGTAGTCTGTGGCCGACAGAGGCAGGTGTTTCACTGGAGAAGCACAGAGGAGCCCTTCCACCAGCATCAGGCCAGCTGTGAGCTTATCTGCTGCATCTTGCTTTCAAGGAACGGTCCCCAGTGTCTGCTGAAGGGCAGGGAGAGGAACCACTCATGTGGGAACCCCACTGCACATTGACAGGGGAGAAAGAAAAATCGTGAAAGAGAAAGCAGGCCAGGAGGCATAGCCAGGTGAAAGAGGGGTCTGTTCTATGACAAGACAGCATTTTGTACTAAAATATGCATTGTTGGGCAGACTGGGTAGCTCAGCAGTTTAGTGCTGCCTTCGGCCCAGGGCGTGATCCTGGAGACCTGGGATCGAGTCCCACGTCAGGCTCCCTGCATGCTCCCTCTGCCTGTGTCTCTGTCTCTGTCTCTCATGAATAAATAAAATATTTTAAAAACATATATGCATTGTTGTGACTTCTGTCCATTAGCTGGGCAGGTGGTACGCTCCTTGCCAGGTGGACTCTGAGGCCACACCATTCCCTCTGCACATGCCCATTACCAACTGCCCTCCTCTGCATCCCCCAGACTGTACTGGGGGCTTCTAACCAAGTCTCTCATCACTGCTTTTTCTTCATCCATTCCTTCTGTTGCATCCACAGTGGTTCCTCTAAAACAGAAATCTGCCCATTCCACGCCTATGCATAAATCCTCTCCAGTGGCTACATCTTACTCTCAAGATCCAGTCCGAGCTTGTTAACCTACTGTTGCAACCTTCCAGGAAATGCCTTCTGCACGTATCCCTGGCCTTGAGCTTCTGATTCTCTGCCCCATACACCCTATACTCCAATCACATAATGTACACGGATGGCTTTCTTCCTTTGCCCACGACCAGATCCACTTTGGAGGAGTCTCATGAAAGCCTCAAAAAGGAAATAAGCCATTACACACTTCTTACACGGCCGCTCCATAGGCACGTGGACTCTGCAAGGCAGGCAGAAGCTGTATTGCTTTTTACGACCCAGCTCGTAAGATTCAGAGCATCACTTCTGTAGCACTCAATTAGCTGGAGTATTCACAAAGGCCTGCCCAGTTTTAAGGAGAGAAACATCAATACCACCTCTTGATGGGGGTTAAGGGGGGGGAGGGCATGATTCTGGAAGAGCATCAGAGACTGGAAGGATGTTAAAGTCGTTTTTGTAAAACAGTTTGCCACAGGGAGGGAGTATAGATTATTGTTCTAAGAAGTTCGACTAAGGAGAAAAGGATAGAAAGATAAGAGAACAAAGCAGGATCAAAGTAAATTTTCTTTGGCCTGGCCGTGTGAATGCACCACTGACAGACGGAGTAGTCTGGAAAGGAACCCAGGCAGTCTGCAGAAATTTGTACTCTGAACCACATTGCCTGCAGAGCAAGGATCACCAAACCATGGCCTGTGAACCAAATACGGCCCATTGCCTGTTTTTTACGAAGAGATTTAAGGTGTTTTAAGTGAATAAATAAATATCCATTTTTATTTTTAATTTGCTATTATTAAAAATAAGTCTCTTGTGACCTATGAAAATTCCTATTTCAGCCTCCATAAATAAAATATGATTGAACACAGACACGCTCACTCATTTATATATTGTTTTGGTGGTTTCCGTGCTATGCCAGTGGATTGAGCAGCTACAACAGAGAGCATATGGCCCACACGGCCTAAAATATTTATCTTTCTCTTTATCAAAGTTTTTGCCAACCCCTGGTGTGCCGTGTTTCTCATAGACTCATTTGTGTCTTTATATGCAAGATGGATGTTTCTTAAAACAGGAGGGTCCCTTCCACATGTGGCATGATTTAAAAAAAAAAAAAAAAAAAACTCCAGATTTCCTGACTTCCTTGCTAGCTTTCTATAGGGATATAAAAAGAGTGGCTAAATGTTTGCTTTTATTCCTGGTCAATATTGACTTGCACTTTATCATTTATATAGCATTTTAGACCTGTAGTTTTGCATGTTGTGGCTACTTTCTCATTTGTCTCTCTGGCCTTAAATATCACTTCCTCAGAGAGGTCTTCCCTTATGAACCTGGTTCAAGCAGGTCCACCCCCGCCTCCTTATTGCTGGAACACTGACTAGTCCCTTGAGTCACTGCACCCAGGCTTGTCACATTATTTGCCCACCTGTCTGACACCAGAGTATGTGCTTCCCATGGCAGCAGGGACCTGGCTCATCCCCAAATTCTCAGTGGCAGTGTTTATACTTTATCCATCTGGCATGATGCCAGCTGTATGGATATGTCTGTGAATGAATGAATGAATGAATGAATGGTTTCCATATTTTGGCTTTAGCTTCCAGAAGTAGAAGGGCACTTTTGATTTCAGCATAATCTGAAGCACTGATCTCTTGATTTCCATTTCACTAAAGACTGTGACTTGGGGGTTGGGTGAGTCTGCATACCCTGGGGTTGGGATTCCTGGAACAGAGAAACAGTGTGACACTTCCAAAGCTGGCAGGGGCAGAACAGAGGAGTGAGGGGGTTCTAACCCAGAGCCCATGGCCCAGCCTCCAGCCACAATTGGGCTGGAGGACCCCGGGAAGGGGCCACAGGCAAGAGGATGACTGGGATGGAGCTGCCGGCTTGGGGCTGCTTTTGCCCACGGGGGCCAAGCCTTCCAAGCTTCAGGAGGGCAGGTTGCAAGAAGTCAGGGAGGGATGCAGTTAGGCTGGCTGAGACTCGTGTCAGGGACTGAAGAAGAAACAGAAGGAGCGAGGAGTCTCCCTTCTGACCTTGAAATCCTGGTGCTGCATCCCCCCACCCCCTTCCTCCTCTACCCCCAGATGCTGCCTTTTTGTACCAACCAGCCTCCCCTAGCCCCTGCCTCACTGCCCTCATCTGACCCGTGGCTCTTATTCACATCATTTCTTAAAACCACTGCAAGAGCTTCCACTTCATCTCCTTCAGCGTCTTCTCCCCTGAGATAAGCTTATTAAGGGTAAATCTGATCATGATTAAACCCCTCCAGTGGCTCCCTAATCCTCACCAGATAAGACCTCAATAGTTTAAATATTGACACAAGCTCCACCCATTTTGCCTTATTTACATCGCTCCTTCCCTCAAGCCCCATGGAATGCTCCATTGTGGAGGCAAAACAGGGCCATTTCCTTCGCCTTTACCTAGAATGCCTCCAATTTTTACATGCAACTCCCCCCACTTTGAGATTCTTCTCAATTACAAACACCTCTGTGAAACCTCCCCCAGGGAGAGTTCTCAATTCTGTTCACCCCATCTCCTATCCTTCTGCCCCTGCTTGGCTGTGTGGCTCTCCTGGCTCTGTGTTCTGTTCCTCTCCCTTTACCTGCCTCGCCTCACCCCACCCCACCCCCATCCCATCCCATCCCATTCCCTACTCTTTCTCTCAAGGGAACACGGTGGATGACATTACAGTTTTTCTGTGTAAACCTCTTTGTCTTCACGCGGTTATGTTGTGTGATGTTTCAGCTGCAAAAATCTCTCATTATCTTTGAATCCTCAACCCCAAGAATATTTCCTGGAACACAATAGACTTGTATCAAGTTTTTGGCAGAGGGGAAAAAGAGAACCAGAGGAAGGGAATAAAGAGGAGAGGAAGGGAAGAAAGGCAGGAAATTAGTGTCTGTACAAGTGAGTGAGTGTGGACCGTGTAGTGGTCCACGTAGTGACCATGGAGATGGCTTGCATGGCTGTGCGGCCTGTGCTCTGTGGCAGGAGAATTGATGCTGAAAATGATGGGCCCCAAAAAGGCCATTGCAGTGGATTGCACAGGTGATGGAAGAAGAATTTCATTAAAACCTTGTGGTCTAAAATCCAATCGCTTGGTTTCCCCGTTGAGAGTTGTGAAACCTTGAGAACACTGGGTGCGCACTGAGCATTTATACTCCCTCACCTGCCAATAGGGATGATGCCTGAGTTCTTAAAATTTTAAATGTCACCTTAACTATACTTAAATGAAACAAAATATCTAAATTCTTTAGATCAGTGTTTGGTACATAGAAAATAATAAAAAGCTAGAGCACATAAGGGCACCTGGGTGGGCTCAGTGGCTAAGTGTCTGCCTTCGGCTCAGGGCATGATCCCGGGGTCCTGGGATCGAGTCCAGCATCGGGCTCCCTGCTGGGAGCCTGCTTCTCCCTCTGCCTGTGTCTCTGCCTCTCTCTGTGTGTCTCTTCATGAATAAATAAATAAAATATTTTTTAAAAGCCCATAAACCCCCACAAACAATGTTAAGATAATCACAGAGTCATTAACTCAGAGGTCTATTAACATGACCCTTTATTCACAACTGAGGAAGCAGGTCCAGATAATGATTAGCAGCAGTGGGATGGGAATGAGCTCTTTTTAATCAAGTCCGGTGTCTTCTCATAGAAGTCACGGCAGTGAAGAGGTATAGGAAAGTCCACTTAAGGAAAGGATTCAGGACACCTGGGTGGCTCAGCGGTTGAGCATCTGCCCTCAGCTTAGGTGGGGATCCCAGGGTCCTGGGATCGAGCCCCACATCGAGCTCTCTGCAGGGAGCGCTTTTCTCTCGGCCTATGTCTCTGCCTCTCTCTCTCTGTGTCTCTCATGAATAAATAAAATCTTAAAAAAAAAAAAAGGAATAGTAATTCTTAGAGATAGAAGCATGTGCCAAAAGCTGTTTCATCTGCTCCTAGCATCCCCCAAGAGAGGGCAACATCATTCTAGATTGGCAGATGAAATCAAGGAAGTGGCCATTTTATGAAGACTGAGGGGCAAAAAACATTCAGTAGTAATGCCATAAAGCCCAGTCCAGGCGGGTTGGCCTATGAAGATACCCCGTGGCTGCTATAGAATGCCATATGCTGGTAACAAAATGACCAGCCATGCATGGAGTCAGAGAAAACAGCCTCTCAGTTAAGACAAACATTATTCTAAGTCTCTGCTGTAATAATGAAAAGGGAGAGTGGACTGCGAAAATACAAGTTGTCTCAAAAAAAGAACATAAATTGATAGTTGGGCTAGTTGCAAAGTCCTGGTTTGTGTGTTACAAGAACTAGCCTTGGATGGTTGCTTTGAAATACATAAGGCAGAGAACAAAGTAACTGCTTCCAGAGATTTTCTTTCCTATTTTTTTTTTTGTCTCTCTCTCTCTCAAAAAAAAAAAAAAAATTAAAAAATGTCTTTAGGAAAACTCACCAGTTTGACTTACAGTCATCATTTTTTAAAGCTCGGTAGGTACATACTTTCTGAATATTACTCAAAATTATGCTGCCTCCACATTTATGAACACAAAGCATGAATCAAATGTTGCCACTCTCCTTCTTTTAAGAGAGTCTCTGGCTTCTGGAATCCTCAGGCAAGTATTCTGAAACTTATGCACGTGGAGCATTGCCAAAATACAGATTTAGGATGGTTTAGGGTTTATCACTAGAGCAATGTATGGAGTTACTTTGGAGACTATTAATTAGATCAAAATTATGTTTACCTCATTAACAATTCCTGAGAGAGAGAAAGTCATGTCAGCAGTTCTGGGATCTTTTTTTTCTCAACCTCAGACAACACTTTTTTTTTTTTTTTTTCAAAGTTTCTGTTTTGCCGGATACTTCAGTTAATAATTGGTTGACATAAATCACTTTGCAAGATGTTAAGAGCTAAGGTTACTTTGAGGGAAGGCAGTGGGCGGCTATAAATAAGGCAGCTCTGAGGGTATGGAGAACTGCCACATGCTGGCAAGTGGCTGGAAGCCTGAAGCTTTTTCAGGTCTTGTGCAGGTCGTGTGAGGTTCTGAGTCACGTGATCTGGGCAGAGCATCCATGTCGTGCCCTCATGGTACTGACAGAAACCCTAGACACAAGAGGTGGGGATAAACGAGGAGAACCGTGCTGCAGCCCGTGCCTCCAAGAATGAGGCCATGGGGGTCAGCATTAGGGCTTTGAGGGCTGGAACTGATGGCTAGGTTCTCTGGAGAGATGAAGAGTGAGAAGAACCAGAGAATAAGGAGACACGTAGAGAATGTGCACAGAGAATGAAGGGAATGGAATTCCATCCTGTGCAAGGGGACTGTGGCCACGTGGCTAGAGAAAGCCTGTGAGTGGCATCCTGGAGTCTTTCTTGAGAGCTGACTATATGCTGTACCCCTGGGCTGCAGGGCTTAAGAGCTCCTGCCCACAAAGGATTTATTTTTTTCTCTGTTTCTGGTTTCCATTTTCCATGTCTTTGAGTCCATCAAAGAGAGCCAAAGCAATCTCCACGTTATTTTTCAAATAGCCCCTTTCCCCTTCACTTGTCACTATGATAATCTACTCCTATGGGTAATTATGAAGTATCAGTTGAATGATGTCTATCCTATAGATCGATGTCAAAACCCCTCTTTTCAAATAGAAGGATTTTACCATGAGGCAATTGGATTTAAATGAAAAACAGTGGTATTTAGACTGGGGGGAATCAAACACTGGTCCTGCCACTTTGGGGGTGAGATGTTGGTTTTGGTATCAGGTAAGCCATCTGAACATCTTAGCCTCAATTCTTCTCATGGAATGCTGAAGATTAGAACAATAGTGCATCTAATATGTTCAGTACAATTCTGGATCAAAGAGGTTTTCTCCATCAAAATTAGTTTCCTTATGCTCAAAATCTCTCTACCTTTCACCGATGCTAAACAAGTATTAATGCCAAGTTAATTTTTAAAAATATTCACTGATTTGCTTCAGTTGAATTCTATCTTTGAAGTTTCAAGGAAATCATCACAGTGAAATCTTGTCATCCACAGATGACATGTCAGGATGTACTGATGAAGTTTTTCTTGATAGGGCAGTGGAGAGACTTGGTGGCTCTGAGGGAATTCAATGAGGGAAGGTTTTATGATCATCTCTGCAGTTCTAGAGCTTGAAAAAAAAAAGAGAACAAATTGAATTTGTATTGATTTCTTTCAAAATACACTTAGGGAAAAAAATGATTTCTTGAGCAACTTTTTTAATTTATGGCTAAGCACAGACCTCAGCCACAGAAGGCATAAATTCTCACATGAGAAGCTACTACACAAACACCTAAAATGCATAGCAATGGAGGAAGCATACACAGCAGTGGAAGAGATTTACTCAAGGAGCAAGATGTACTGACTCTGGCCACCCAGAGAGTTCCCATTTACTAAGAAATATTAATAAGTAGATAAGGCTCTTGATACATCCTGAGCTAGAAAGTCACAGCCATCAGCTACTGCCTCACAAGTACATCGTACCCACCTCTCACCCTGTGCCCTCTTCCCCAGTGGATGTGAAACTTTCCAGTTGGGAAGAAAGTACATCTAACACTATCCACATCCTCTTGTCCCCTGTGAAGTGGCCTTGTCATTGGCACAGTGGCAGGACCTCACTAACATTCCAGGCAGTCCATTCCAACTGCAAACATCCCCAACCATTGGACCAGGTTTTTGTTTTTTGTTTTTATAAGATTTTATGTGTTTATTTGACAGCACTAGAGAGATAGAGCAAGCATGAGTGAGGGGGCAGAGGGAAAGGGAGAAGTAGATTCCCCACTGAGTAGGGAGCCCGGCTTGAGGCTTAATCCCAGACCCCTGGGATCATGACCTGAGCTGAAGGCAGTCATGTAACCAACTGAGCCACCCAGGGGCACCTGGACCAGTTCTTCATATGCTTGGCACTCTGTGGTCTCCATCTACTACTGGTCCTAGTTAGTTAGACTCCTACAATATCAAAGATGAGAAAAACCACCAAGCAGTCAAATATAGTATGATCAACAACCAACTCCCCAGTGTCTTACATGTGTGTATCTAAGTACGTGCATATTTAAACATATTCTATTGCTATAAGCAAAGTGTAGCACAAATTAATAAAAATAGAATATTTTAATTATAAATTCTATATAGCCAACTGATTCTCACAGAATATTTTCAATGATTTTACTGAACTCTATTCCTTATAGCTAACCCGTGGTTGCAACCGACTGATGCTGGTTATTATTTAGTTGTTGTTGTTGTTATTTTTTAAGTATAATTAACATACAATGTTATATCAGTTCCAAGTGTGCAACACTGATTCTAACATAACCCCATGATCACCAGGGTTAGTATATTCACTGTCACCACACAACCCTCCTACAATATTATTGACTCACTACCTGCACTATACTTTTCATCTTTGTAACTTATAACTGGGAGTTTATACCTCCTAATGGCCTTCACTTATTTTGTCCATCCCTCCTACCATCTTCTATCTGGAAACCACCAGTTCTCTGCATTTAAGAGCCTGGTTTTTGTTTTTGTTTTTTTAGATTCCATATATAAGTGAAATGATACAGTATTTGTCTTTTTCTGTCTGACTTCACCTAGCATAATACCTTCTAGATCCATCCATATTATTGCAAATGGCATGATTTCATTCTTCTTTATAGCTGAGTAATATTCCATGATTGATTGACTGATTGATAGATAGATCTTACATCTTCTTTATCTACTCCACTATCCATAGACACTTAGTTTGCTTCCATATCTTAGCTATGTAAGTAATGCTGCAAAAAACATACATGTGCGTATATTTTTTCAATTTAGTGTTTTTGTTTTCTTTGGGTAAATACCCAGTAGTAGAGTTATTGAATCATATGTTGTTACTATTTTTATTTGTTTGAGGAAGATCTATGTTTTCCAGTGGTTGCACCAGTTTGCATTTCCACCAATAAGGTAGGAAGGTTCCCCTTTCTCTACATCCTCACCAATACTTGTTTTTTGTTGTTGTTGTTATTTCTTTTTCTTTTTTTTTTTATACTAGCTACTCTGACTAGTCTGAGGTGTTATCTCATTGTTTTGATTTCCATTTCCCTGATGATGAGTGATGTTGAGCATATTTCCATGTGTCTGTTGGCCATCTGGATGTTTTTTTTGGAAAGATCTCTATTCAGGTCCTCTGCCTGTTTTTAAATCAGATTGATTTTTTGGTGTTGATTCATATAACTTCTTTATATGTATTTGTATATTAATCCCTTATCAGTTATATTAATATTTACATATTCTTATCAGTTACAATATTTACAAATATATCTCCTAGTCACTAGGTTGCCTTTTTTTTGATGGTTCCTTTTGCTATGCAAAAGCTCTTTATTTTGGTGTAGTCAAAATTATTTATTTTTACTTTACTCTCCCCTGCCTGAGGAAACCTATCCTTGAATAGGTTGCTAAGGCTGATGTCCAAGAGATTACTGTTTGTTTTCTTTCAGGCATTTTATTGTTTCAGGTTGTACATTTAGGTCCTTAATCCATTTTGAGTTTATTTTTGTGTATGATGTAAGATGTACAATGGTTTTATCAACATCATTTATTCTTGCCACCTTTTGTTGAAGATTAATTGACCATATGTGTGTGGGTATATTTCTGGTCTCTCTGTCCTGTTCTATCAATCTACATGTCTATTCTTTGCCACTACCATACTGTTTTGATTACTATAACTTTGTAGTATATCATGAAATCTGGGATTGTGATACTCTAGCTTTGTTCTCTATCAAAATTGTTTTGACTATTTTGTGGTTCCATTCAAATTTTAGGATTATTTGTTCGAATTCTATGAAAATGCTATTGGTATTTTGATAGCAGTTGGTTGAATCTGTAGATTGCTTTGGGGTAATATGGACTTCTTAATGATACTAATTCTTCCAATCCATGAATATGGAGTATCTTTCCATTTGTTTATATCTTCTTCAATTTCTTTCATCGATGTTTTTTTATAGTCCTCTGAGTATAGGTCTTTCACCTCCCTGGTTTAATTAACTTTTAGGCTTATTTATGGTGCAATTGTAAATGGAATTTTTTCTTAATTTCTCTTTTGCTTAATTATTAGTGTATAGAAATGCAACAGGTTTCTGTGTATTCTGTATCTTGCAAGTTTACTGCGTTTTATCCATTCTAATAGATTTTTTGGTGGAGTCTTTAGAGTTTTCTATATAATGTATGCCATGTGCAAATAGTGAGTTTTACTTTTACCAATTTGTATGCCTTTTATTTCTTTTTCTTGTCTGATTGCTGGAGCTAAGTCTTCAATACTATGTTGAAATAAAGTGGTGAAGGGGTGCCTTGCTGGCTCAGTTCATAGAGCATGTGACTCTTGATCTCTGGTTCATCAGTTCAAGCCCCACATTGGGGGGTAGAATTTACTTTAAAGAGAGAAAAGAAAGAAAAAGGAAAAGAATGAGGTGAGAGTAAGCATCCTTGTTTCGTTCCTGATCTTAGAGAAAATGCTTTCAGTTTTTCAGCATTGGTTATGATGGCTGTGGGCTTCTCATATGTGGCCTTTATTATGTTGATGTATGTTCCCTTTGAAACCTACTTTGTTGAGAGGTTTTTATCAAGAATGGATATTGTATTTTGTCAAATAATTTTTCTGAATCTATTGACATCATATGGGTTTCCTAATTTTTTAAAAGATTTTATTTATTTATATATGAGAGACACGGAGAGAGAGAGGGGCAGTGACATAGGCAGAGGGAAAAACAGGTTCTCTGCAGGGAGCCCAATGTGAGACTCAATCCCAGGACCCCAGGATCATGACCTGAGTCAAAGGTAGATGCTCAACCAGTGAGGCACCCAGGTGCCCCATGGGTTTTTTAAATTTAAATTCAATTTGCCAACATATAGTATAACACCCAGCACTCATCACATAATGTGCCCTCCTTAATGACTGTCTCCCTGTTACCCCATCCCTCACTCACTTCCCTTCAGCAACCCTCTGTTTCCCAGAGTTAAGAGACTCTCATGGTTTGTCTCCCTCTCTGATTTTTCCCCATTCCATTTCCCCTCCTTCCCTCGTGGTCCATTGCACTACTCCTTATATTCCACATGAGTGAAACCATATGATAATTATCTTTCTCTAATTGACTTATTTCACTCAGCATGATACCCTCCAGTTCCATCCACATCAATGTAAATGGTAGGTATTCATCCTTTCTGATGGCTGATCCTTTCTAGTGTGTCTGTGTATCTCACATCTTTATACAATCGTTGAAGGGGCACCTGCACCCCAATGTTCATAGCAACAAAGCCCACAATAGCCAAACTGTGGACAGAGCCAAGATGTCCTTGGTTTTTATCTTTTCTCTTGTTAACATAATGTATCACATTGACTGATTTGAAGGGATATTAAAAAATCCTTACATCCTGGGATAAATTCCACTTGATTGTGGTGAATGACTTTTTAAATATATTTTTAAATTCAGTTTACTAATGTTTAGTTGAAGATTTTTCCATCTATGCTCATCAGGGATATTGATGTGTAGTAATTTTTTTTTTTTTTGGTAGTGCCTCTCTGGTTTTAGTATCAGGGTAATATTTGTCTTGTATAATACATTTGAAAGCTTTCCTTCTGTTTTTTTGTTTTGTTTTTTGAATGGTTTGAGAATAACAGGTATTAAGTGTTTGGTATAATTAAGTTTGTTCTTCTTTTTCGAGCTCCCTTAGGTGTAAGGTTAGGTTTCTTGGGATTTTTCTTGTTTCTTGAGGTAACCCTCTATTGCAATGAACTTCCCTCTTAGAAATGCTTTTGCTGTATCCCAAGATTTTGGACCATTGTGTTTTCATTTTCATTTGTCTCTACGCATTTTTTGATGTCCCCTTTGGTTTCTTGGTTGACCCACTTATTGTTTAGTAGCATGTTGTTTAGCCTCCATGTATTTGTGTTCTTTGTATATTTTTTTTCTTGGAATTGATTCCTAGTTTAATACTGTTGTGGTAGAAAAAGATGCTCAATAGGATTTCAGTCTTCTCAAATTTATTGTAACTTGTTTTGTGGCCTAACATGGGTCTAGCCTGGAGAACGTTCCATGTGTACTTGAAAAGAATATATAATCTGCTGGCTTTGGTGAAATGTTCTTTATATATCTTTGGAGTCCATCTAGTCTAATGCATCATTCAAAGCCATTGTTCCCTTGCTTTTCAGGTTGGATTATCTATCCACTGATGGACACGGTGTGTTAAAGTCCCCTACTATTATTGCTTTATTGTCAGTTTCTTCCTTTATATCTGCTAATATATGCTCTATTTAGGTTCGCCTATGTTGCATGAATAGATATATGTAGTTGTTATATTCTCTTATTGGAGAATGTGTCTGTATGTGTCCTTAGATCTGCAGTTGAGTCTTTGTAGGCAGTATATAGTTGTGTCTTGTTTTTTATCCATTTAATCACTCTGTGTCTTTTAGTTGGAGCATTTAGTCCATTTACATTTAAAGTAATTATTGACAAGTATGTGCATCTGGCCATTTTGTTCATTTTCTGGTTGTTTTTATAGTTTTTCTGTTCCTTCTCTTATGTTCTTCCTTTGTGGTTTGATGGCTTCTAGTGTTATGCTTGGATTCTTATTATCTCTTGTGTATCTATGATAGGTTTTTGATTTGTGGTTACCACTGGGTTCATATATAACATCTTACATGTATAGCAATATATATCGATGGTCACTTAAGTATAATGGCTAAAATTTTACCTCCCTCAATATTTTATGTATTTGATGTCATAGTTTATATCTTTTATTTTGTGTGTCCCCTTGACTAATTGTTGTAGGTATAACTGATTTTACTATTTATGTGAGTTAGCCTGCTTATTGGCTTTATAAGTAATGCATCTATTACCTTTACTAAATGCTCATTTTTACCTGTGAAATATTTTCCTTCCATAATTTTCCTCTATTTATGGCCTTTTCTTTACAAAGAATTCCCTTTAACATTTCTTGTAAATCTGACTTAGTGCTGATGAATTCCTAACTTTTGTTTGTCTGGGAACCTCTTTATCCCTTTTTCAATTCGGAATGATGATCTTGCTGAGTAAGTATTCTTAGTTGTAGTTTTGTTTTCTTTTGTTTTTGTTTTTGTTTTCCTTTCAGCATAGTGAATATATCATGCTGTCCACTCTGGCTTGCAAAGTTTCTGTTAAAACAATCAGCTAATAGCCTTTTCCCTTGTATGTGGCTTTTTTCTCTTGCTGCTTTTAAATTATTGTAACTTTTGCCTTTTTTATTATGTGTCTTGGTATAGACATCATTGGGTTAATCTTGTTAAGGGCTCTCTTTGTTTCCTGGACTTGCATGTCTATTTCTTTCCACCTGAAATAAGCTTTCAGGTATTATTTCTTCAAACAGATTTTATACCCCCTTCTCTCTCTCTTCTCCTTCTGGAATCCCTATAATAAAAATGTTATTACACTTGATGATGTCACTGAGTTCCCTTAAACTGTTCTCATTTTTGTTCTTTTTCCTTTTTGGTGTTCAGCTTGGTAGTTTCCCATTATTCCAGATTGCTGATCCATTCTTCTGCATGGCCTAATCTGCTGTTTATTTTTTTAATTGCAGGTATTGAATTTTTCATCTGTTTTTTTTTAATTTATTTTTTATTGGTGTTCAATTTACCAACATACAGAATAACCCCCAGTGCCCGTCACCCATTCACTCCCGCCCCCCGCCCTCCTCCCCTTCTACCACCCCTAGTTCATTTCCCAGAGTTAGGAGTCTTTATGTTCTGTCTCCCTTTCTGTTATTTCCCACACATTTCTTCTCCCTTCCCTTATATTCCCTTTCACTATTATTTATATTCCCCAAATGAATGAGAACATATAATGTTTGTCCTTCTCCGATTGACTTACTTCACTCAGCATAATACCCTCCAGTGCCATCCACATTGAAGCAAATGGTGGGTATTTGTCATTTCCAATGGCTGAGGATTATTCCATTGTATACATAAACCACATCATCTTTATCCACTCATCTTTCGATGGACACCGAGGCTCCTTCCACAGTTTGGCTATTGTGGCCATTGCTGCTAGAAACATCGGGGTGCAGGTGTCCCGGCGTTTCACTGCATCTGTATCTTTGGGGTAAATCCCCAACAGTGCAATTGCTGGGTCGTAGGGCAGGTCTATTTTTAACTCTTTGAGGAACCTCCACACAGTTTTCCAGAGTGGCTGCGCCAGTTCACATTCCCACCAACAGTGTAAGAGAGTTCCCTTTTCTCTGCATCCTCTCCAACATTTGTGGTTTCCTGCCTTGTTAATTTGCCCCATTCTCACTGGTGTGAGGTGGTATCTCATTGTAGTTTTGATTTGTATTTCCCTGATGGCAAGTGATGCAGAGCATTTTCTCATGTGCATGTTGGCCATGTCTATGTCTTCCTCTGTGAGATTTCTCTTCATCTCTTTTGCCCACTTCATGATTGGATTGTTTGTTTCTTTGGTGTTGAGTTTAATAAGTTCTTTATAGATCTTGGAAACTAGCCCTTTATCTGACACGTCATTTGCAAATATCTTCTCCCATTCTGTAGGTTGTCTTTTAGTTTTGTTGAGTGTATCCTTTGCTGTGCAAAAGCTTCTTATCTTGATGAAGTCCCAATAGTTCATTTTTGCTTTTGTTTCTTTTGCCTTCCTGGATGTATCTTGCAAGAAGTTACTGTGGCCGAGTTCAAAAACGGGTGTTGCCTGTGTTCTCTAGGATTTTGATGGAATCTTGTCTCACATTCAGATCTTTCATCCATTTTGAGTTAATCTTTGTGTATGGTGCAAGAGAGTGGTCTAGTTTCATTCTTCTGCATGTGGATGTCCAATTTTCCCAGCACCATTTATTGAAGAGACTGTCTTTCTTCCAATGGATAGTCTTTCCCCCTTTATTGAATATTAGTTGACCATGAAGTTGAGGGTCCACTTCTGGGTTCTCTATTCTTTTCCATTGATCTATGTGTCTGTTTTTGTGCCAGTACCACACTGTCTTGATGACCACAGCTTTGTAGTACAACCTGAAATCTGGCATTGTGATGCCCCCAGATATGGTTTTCTTTTTTAAAATTCCCCTGGCTATTCGGGGTCTTTTCTGATTCCACACAAATCCTAAAATAATTTGTTCTAACTCTCTGAAGAAAGTCCATGGTATTTTGATAGGGATTGCATTAAACGTGTAAATTGCCCTGGGTAACATTGACATTTTCACAATATTAATTCTGCCAATCCATGAGCATGGAATATTTTTCCATCTCTTTGTGTCTTCCTCAATTTCTTTCAGAAGTGTTCTATAGTTTTTAGGGTATAGATCCTTTACCTCTTTGGTTTGGTTTATTCCTAGGTATCTTATGCTTTTGGGTGCAATTGTAAATGGGATTGACTCCTTAATTTCTCTTTCTTCAGTCTCATTGTTAGTGTATAGAAATGCCACTGATTTCTGGGCATTGATTTTGTATCCTGACATGCTACCGAATTGCTGTATGAGTTCTAGCAATCTTGGGGTGGAGACTTTTGGGTTTTCTATGTACAGTATCATGTCATCGGCGAAGAGGGAGAGTTTGACTTCTTCTTTGCCAATTTGAATGCCTTTAATGTCTTTTTGTTGCCTGATTGCTGAGGCTAGGACTTCCAGTACTATGTTGAATAGCAGTGGTGAGAGTGGACATCCCTGTCTTGTTCCTGATCTTAGGGGAAAGGCTCCCAGTGCTTCCCCATTGAGAATGATATTTTCTGTGGGCTTTTCGTAGATGGCTTTTAAGATGTCGAGGAAAGTTACCTCTATCCCTACACTCTGAAGAGTTTTGATCAAAAATGGATGCTGTATTTTGTCAAATGCTTTCTCTATTGAGAGGATCATATGGTTCTTGGTTTTTCTCTTGCTGATATGATGAATCACATTGATTGTTTTATGGGTGTTGAACCAGCCTTGTGTCCCAGGGATAAATCCTACTTGGTCATGGAGAATAATTTTCTTAATGTACTGTTGGATCCTATTGGCTTGTATCTTGTTGAGAATTTTTGCATCCATGTTCATCAGGGATATTGGTCTGTAATTCTCCTTTTTGGTGGGGTCTTTGTCTGGTTTTGGAATTAAGGTGATGCTGGCCTCATAGAATGAATTTGGAAGTACTCCATCTCTTTGTATCTTTCCAAACAGCTTTAGGAGAATAGGTATGGTTTCTTCTTTAAACGTTTGATAGAATTCCCCTGGGAAGCCATCTGGCCCCAGACTTTTGTGTCTTGGGAGGTTTTTGATGACTGCTTCAATTTTCTCCCTGGTTATTGGCCTGTTCAGGTTTTCTATTTCTTCCTGTTCCAGTTTTGGTAGTTTGTGGCTTTCCAGGAATGCATCCATTTCTTCTAGATTGCCTAATTTATTGGCGTATAGCTGTTCATAATATGTTTTTAAAATCGTTTGTATTTCCTTGGTGTTGGTAGTGATCTCTCCTTTCTCATTCATGATTTTATTAATTTGAGTCTTCTCTATTTTCTTTTTAATAAGGCTGGCTAATGGTTTATCTATCTTATTAATTCTTTCAAAGAACCAACTCCTGGTTCTGTTTTTTTTTTTTTTTTTATCTCTTTGCTGATGTTTTCATGTTCATCCATTCTTTTTCTCAAGTCCAGTGAATATGACCATAATTTTGAATTTTTCATCAGGTATATTGTTATCAGTTTCATATAGCTTTTTTATTTTGCCTTCTGTTTCATTTAAGACCAATTCCTCTGTTTCCTCATGTCATCTAACTCTTTGTGTTTGTTTCTATACATCAGGCCAGCTATGTGTCCTGGTCTTAAAAGTAGTGGCCTTGTGTAGAAGAGGTCCTGCAGTGCCCTATAGCACAGTCCCTCCTGGCTAACAGAACCAGCCACTCTGGGGTTGTCTGTGTGAACTGCATGTGCCCTAAAGTTGTGATTGAGCTGCATTTGCCTTCAGCCCAGCTGGCTGCTGTGACTTGTTTTGCCTGTTATGGATGCACTAGACAGTGTTGGTCCCCATACTGTTGAGAGGCCTGAGGCCACCACAGTCACATTGGTGGGTAGGGCTGGCTGTCCAGCTAGCTGCAGTCACTGATGGTCAGGGTTTGCTCTGTGAGCAGCCAGCTAAATTGTGGATGCTATTGTGTAGGGTGATTTCTCCCTCTCCCCAGAGTAAGTCATTTTGGAGTGGTGCCAGTCCCTGCCCAGGCTACCTGCAGATCTGTTGGTGGAAGAGGAGCCACTTTCAGGGGACATCTGATTAAGTGGGCAGGTTGGATGGGGCAGGTCTACAAAAGGACACCAGTGCAGTACATGCAGTGCCAACAAGGTAGATAGGTCGTGTTAGCATTGGCTCCTCCAAGCATCCAACTATCTAGATTGGGGTGGGGGTGGGAATTCGAGGCTGGGAAGGTGAAGAGAAATGGCACCTGCCAGCACTTTTATTCCCAGAGAAATCTCCTGAAGATCCCTGCCCCAACAGCACATGTTCTGTGATTAGTAAATAAATCTCCTTCCTGTATACCACAGGCACTTTTCAAACTGCTGCTTCTGTGCTTTGTCTTAGGGTGAGTTATTTATTATGCTGTCTCTTTAAGGATGGAGACTCAGTTTCCAATCCCCCTCACGCTCTCCCAGAGTTAAGCCCTGCTGATTTAAAAAAGCTCCTGACATTAAACCCTACTGGTTTTCAAAGCCAGATGTTAGGGAGAGTCATCTTCTTAGTGTAGGTCCCCAGTGCCAGGAGTGCCTGGTGTGGGGTCTAATCCTCTTCATGAGTGTGGTGTCTCTCCTGCTTGTGGTTAATCTCATCAGGGGTTTGGTTCCTAACCACTTCTCTGCCCCTCCTACCCTTTCCGATGTGGCCACCTCTCTACTATTAACCATGGAAGGACCATTCTGGCAGTCTTCACATCATTTTTAGAGGTAGTTCCACATATGTAGTGGTTATCTCAGTCCATGGGATGGGGTGAGCTCAGGATCCTCCTACTCCACCATCTTCCATGAACTTATTGGTTGATATATCTTAGTACGGGTGATGAGATAAAAGTATAACAACAACAACAAAGACCTGTTGGAACTTCTCATTTATTAACGAAGGTGGGTAACTCCTAAATTGGATAGGAGTTCTCAAATATTAGAGGAATATACTCTCACATTTTTTGTGCTACTCACATGTGATACCCATAAAGATGACATACTTTTTACTTTAGTCTTTTATTACTTTTATTACTTTCATAAGTCCATACAGCCAACAAAACAATAAACCAAGGCTTGATTTGTAACATTTGCTGATTTCCATTGTGTAAATACTCCTGCCTGGTAGATCTCAAGCCATCGACATGACCTCACTAGACAGGAAGCAGAGAAATAATGGCAGCAGCACAGCATCTCTACCATATAGATAAGTCCCAATAAAGTTAAATAATTGGTAAATTTTGAATATTATTTTTTAATGTTCACTTCAATATTTAACGTAAATTCAAAGTTTACCTAGCATGTCAATGATGGCTGTGTATAAAACCAGTTCACAAAATTTCTAAAACTAAAACTTTCAGTTCTCACAGTCCACACCAGCACACTCTCACTTACATAGACTCGGACTCAAACTGCTAATTTTACAAAGGAGGAACTGAGGCCCTGAGCAGAAATTGAAATGGTCCAAAATTCAGTAATTTGACTGCTTTGGGTTTAGGCAGCAGAACCATAGATTTGATTCTTGTTGTTGCTACCTACTGTCTGAGCATTCCTACCAAGGTTATTTGACTCTCTGAGCCTCAGCTCTGCCTTTTGTGTTTTATAGAAATAATAATTCCTAAATGATAAAGTTAGAATAAAAGATATCTGAAGGCCTATATTGAGCACAGTAGCTGATACTCAGAAACTCCCCCATAAATCATAGTCATTATGGCTCACATGAACCTTCTAATAAAGACAACACTAATCTCAATTCCACATGACAACATTCTATATCTCTGTAGACATTCTAACATTCCACTAAATATAATCATTACTTCACTGTATGACTCACGTGCTTTCAAAAACTCAATAATCTACTTAGCACTTGGAGCTGGTAACACAATAGTAACATAACTATGTTTTGTTTTGTTTGTTTTGTTTAGAGTCATCCTCCTCTTTGACCATCTATACTTCAAAGTGTCCTGAACTAGGGCTTGTGTCTTGGTTTTCTTTTTTTTGCTGAACTGTCCATGACTAAGGAGTTAGATTCCAGTCTGAGTGTTATATTTCAGGAATGGCATTGGCAAACCAAACGTGTTGAGGGGAGGCTTTTGTGATTAGGGATCTGGAAGCTGTTATAGCTTCAGAGAGTTGAGGGCAGTGGGCTTATGTGTCCTGGAGAAGACAAGACTATCATATAAAACACAGTTTATTTGATCTCAGGATTTTAAGTTCAAGTTCCATATTGGGTATAGAGATTACTTAAAAATAAAATCAATGAATGCGTGTCAGTATGCTTTTTTCTTCACATTTAAAAAATCTTCTTTCTGGCTTACAACTGGGGTATGATGGCTGGAGTTCCAGCAGCAGCTGTCTAGGAGTAGGAAGTGACTTTGGGAATGGAAGCAATGAGGTAGATCTGAATGATAGAAGGAATCTAGATTCCTGCTTACAGAATAGCACCAACCTTCATGGGAACATTTGCCTTCAGAGTCCCTTTCACATGAGAGAGAAATACACTAGCCATAACCTGCAGTCCCTGTGACAATTTCAGACATGTTCAAAGTCAAGGAGATGACTATACATTCATCCTGATCATTGAATCCTGGGGCACTAAGCCAAAACCACTACTATCTCTATTGGGCAGAGAGCTCCCCAGTGACATTTCAGTTTATTAATAATAATTAATAGTAGGGAAGTGGACAGCTCAGCCCATGAATAATAAATTAAAGTTTCTCCTCAAGTATCTATGCTAAAAGTAAGAGAATGAAAAACTGCTGACTCCATGCCTTTGATTAGGAATTTCCTGAATCAGAGATTTTTACCATTTGGCCACCTCTTTTATAAACAAACATTTATGTACCATTTACTATGTGTAAAGTGCTGTTCTAGGTACTTTAAGTATACTGATGCATAGAATGGGCATAACAACACTTTAAGTTTAGTACAATTAGACACCTTTTTCAAGTCATGACCCTGAGGCAGAGATGAAAATGCCAGTAAATTGGATAATCTAGCTCTAGAGTCTGTATTCTTACCTGTACTGTTGTCAACTAAGAGAAGGGAACCTCGTCACAAAGTTGGCTTAGAAGCCCCGTCTCCTGATGGATTCCTGTTGCATTTTTCCCTTGGAAATTTGTTTCCATTTCATTTAACTTGGATTTGAAAAATATCCTGGTATGGCTGCTACATTTCTCAGACAACCTTGTGGAAACCAACTGGTTTGCATAGGTTCCTGTCATTAATTCAGGAGCACATTCAATATTAATTGAAAGAAAGAATAACAAGAAAGAATAACAGCAGTGTCACTAATCAACCAAGATCACCAGAATGCAGTTTAGTCTCCTCCGCAGGAGCTTTTAGTGTCATTACATCTATGTAAACAGATGTGAACATAAAGAGTTCCCATACTTCTGCAGAAAAGGTACTTTAACACCTTAGGCTGTAAATGTTTTGTTTTGTTTTGTTTTGTTTTTATAGTTGAGCAGCCTCAGAACCAGTACCTCAGTAACAGTATTTGAGCCTAAGTCCCAAATCCCCTGGATTCCTTACATGATTGCATACTACTTCTCCAGCACTACCATCGAAAGCAAAATCATACTATGGAAACAGTCCCATCCCCGTTTCTTTATGCCTCCTTATGTTTTTGCATTTTCATAATGAAGAAAAATGGGATGTAAGCCTTTTGAATCTACAACTCAGGAAATTTAAAAGGCAAACCACAGAACAGATGGTTGGCTACAAGTTGGAGGTTAGGGAACAGAAGAAAGGGATGAAGGCAGTCAAAAGGGACAAACTTCTGGTTGTAAGATTAATAAGACCAGGAGATGTAATATCCAGCATGGTAACTATACTTAATAATGCTGCATTGTATATTTGAAAGTTGCTTACAGAGTAGATCTTAAAAGTTCTTACCACAAGATGGGGGCACCTGGGTGGCTCAGTTAGTTAAGTTTCTCTTGATTTTGGCTCAGGTTGTGATCCTCAGAGGTGGGGGCAGGGGGGCGGGGGGGCAGTGGTTCTGTGCTGAGCATGGAGCCTGCTTAAGATTCTCTCTCTCCCTCTGCCCCCCTCCCCCTACCTTGCCCTGCCTCCACACTTGTGCATGTGCTCTCTCTCTCTCTTTCTCTTGAGGGGAGGAAGATTCTTATCACAAGAAAAAAAATTGTAACTATGCAAGAAAATGGATAGTAACTAAATTTGGTCTGGTAATCATTTCACAATCTATACATAAGTCATTTATGTTGTATACTTAATACACAGTTACAGTTAACTATCCCTCAATAAAATTGGGGTAGGGGTGATAAATCACGAATCATGGCAGCCCTTTCTCATTACAGTGTCCTTCTGCCCTTCTAGAAGCATCATTCCTTCTCAGCACATCTGCCAGGGGGTGTTCTTCTGGGTCACAATGAACATTTCAATTGTTCTCACCTACTGTAAAATCTCACTACAGGTATTAAAACTGAGGCCCACAGAGGAAAATGACTTTACCAAGTTCAGTTGATCCTCAAATCCAGGTTTGGGAGCCCATTTCAACGTTCTCCTCACTGTATCATGCTGCCTTTATAGAAACAAAATCTCATTTCCCACAAGTATCTATTTTTGTCTATTTTCCTAAGCCATGGAGTCATAGCACTCAAATTCATTTAAAAACTATGGAAGAAAAGTGTAAATTTAACTTAGTCTATTTTTAAGGCATTAAGAGATTACAAATTATCTTAGAATAAACTGGAACGTATTCCAACCTTATTTAGCACAAGAGGGAACACAGGCTACGGCTGAGCCCCTCATCTCCCTGCTCTCCTAACACTGAGGGATGAGTTGGTACTTGACAAATGGCTGCCTGGTAGAAAGCATCTCCCCCCACCCTCCATTATTATCCAAATCCCTCACAAGAGGAATATACCCTCAAGAATGGGGCCTGGTAAAAAGTGCTTAGAGTCTGGGCTGAAGCAATGCCCTTCTGATTCCATTTATCAGTGGTGGTGGTAGTGGCATCTTTTGAAGTGGCTTCCTTCAGCCTTGGCAGGAGCTCAGAACCACCAGCGTAGGAAGACCTACCACCCACAGCCTCCATGAGGCTCCTCAAGGAGGGGGCACCCCACAGCTGGGGCTAGGCCTTGCTGAGAGTAGGCTGTGCCAGGGAAGAAGAGAAGGAGAACCTGCTGACTCATGCCTTTGGCTACTTCTAAATTATTAGGAATTTCCTGCACCAGGGATTACATGCATAATTTATCCTTCTAGGATAAGAGAAGTCATGAGCTTTTTTCTAAGTAAGAGGGAAGAAAGAATTTACTTTCTTTGAATGTTTTAGAGATGTTTTATCTCCTACCTGTATATATTCCATTAGCCCCTAGAGATCCACTTTCACCCTTCCCTATGCTGCCATGTTCCCTAGGAGGCTGGTCTCCTATAAACTATATCAACGGACTCCCTTGCCATCAAGCTGCCAGGTGGCTTTGGCTGGTTGGAGGCACTAGTAAGAGACATAAAGGGCTAGAAAGGAGTAAGACCAAGCTATGTATTACTGTAGTCTTCTTTCTCTGCCAGGTCCCCTTGGGTTGGTTGAGTCCGTTTTTAGTGGTCAAGCCCTGCCAAGCCACTCTCTCCATAGAGTTACCTTCTCCTGTCATTTGCTGAAGTCTTAGAAGAGGTGCCTGTCCAGTGCCACTCTGACAATCTTTCTAAGCCAGGCCTTGGACTTCAAATGTTAAGTGATACACAGATGAAGAAAGAGAACTGATGATGCCTGTGTTGGAGCCTTGAACAACAAAGGTCAGTGGCTCCTAGTAAATTCCTGAAGCTATACTAGTACTATCCTTTTTCAGGTCTTGATTCTTCTTTGCATCCTTAAATGCTATGATCACCCACATTCAACTGAGGAAGAAGTAACTTGTTTGAGGTAACACAATTATAAAGCAGAAAATTTGAGATTGAAATTCAGATTTGTTCCCAAAACACCGGGATCCCTGGGTGGCGCAGAGGTTTAGTGCCTGCCTTTGGCCCAGGGCGCGATCCTGGAGACCCGGGATCGAATCCCACGTCGGGCTCCCGGTGCATGGAGCCTGCTTCTCCCTCTGCTTATGTCTCTGCCCCCCTCTCTCTCTCTCTCTCTCTCTCTGTGTGTGTGTGTGTGTGTGATTATCATAAATAAATAAAAACTAAAAAACAAAAAAAAAACACCACCATACTGCTTAGGAGTCTATTACCTGTACAAAGAGACTTGGACTCAATCTGTTGTTAAAAGCTGAGTAGGTTCACTGGAGATGTCTACCTGGTGCCTGGAAATAGGGGAAAATACAAAATAAAGAGCAATTTAGAAAATCACTACAACCAATAGAATTCTTTTTTTGTACAGAAGAGAAACTGATCATCTTTGTATAAAACTGTGGTCATTTGCAAAAGACTTTTCATTCTCATGTCTAATTCTCTTCTCACATTTTTCGCTGTTCTGAGAGTAACTAGAGAAGGAAGCAGATACTTATACCTTATTAACAATGGGATTTTGTAGTATATGGTATCTGCTACAGAATGAATATTTGTGTCTCCCCCCTCCCAGTTCCATTTTGAAAACCTAATGACCTAGGTGATGGTATGAGGAGGTGGGGCCTTAGAGAGCTGATTAGGTCATGAGGATAGTGCTCTCATGAATGGTACTTGTGCCTTTTTTAAGAGACTCTGGAGAGCTTCTTGCCCCTTCTTCCACATGAGGACCCAACGAGAGGGGACTTTCTATGAACCAGAAGGCAGGTCCTCACCAGACACTGAATCTACTGGCACTGGGATCTTGGCATCCCTAGCCTCCAGTACTTTGAGAAATTTCTATTCTTTAAAACTATTTTTGTCCCATTTGTCAGATGAGGAAATAAAAGGCAACACGGGCCAAGTCATAATTGAAAAAGGCAGACCCAAGAACTAGAATTCGGTTCATGTGCTCTTTTTGGCTGCACTAATATTCCTCAACAAAAATGCTATTGGCATCCTTGAGACAATCCAAAACTACAGGCACTGGTTGAAAATCTCAAAAGAACATGAACCTATTACTGTATATTTGTATTCAACTTTTCCTCTTGAATTCCTATACTCAGTCTTTTGGTCCTAAACATGGTAGAAAACATCTTTGTTGCATTTTTTAGAATTAATCTATTTTAAATTGACATATTTTGCATGTAATATATTTTTCAGGTATATAAACTAATGACTCCATATTTTTATACACTGCAAAAGATCCCCATATCTGGTTAACATTTGTCACCTTATATGGTAAAAAAAATTTTACAAAATTTATTCTTGTGATGAAAACTTAAGATTTACTCTTAGCAACTTGCACATATACAATACAGTAGTAGCCAACTTGCTATCTGTTATATCTTCACTTTGTTGCTGTGTCTAAGAAGTGACAGATGCCAGTAGAGGTGTGGGATCCTATATGAGGAAATCCCAGTATCTGACATTGCAGAGCCTTCTACCTGCCACCTCTGAGACACCAGTCAGTGAGGAGTCACAGTGTAGGAGACCCAAGAGATACCTGGGAAAGAATGCATATTAGTGCCACATAATGTAAAAGCTCAGTTATTAAATGTTTATTGAGTGTATAATGATGCCCGGCACACAGTGAATACAGTGGTAAATAAAACTGAAAATTTCTGGCTTTCCTTGAGGGAAGAAAAGGTAAATTTAAGTGGAAAAAAGAATTTAAAAGCTATTCAGGATAACTACTATAGTTATAAAATAATAAAAATGATACTATGGGCAGCCCGGGTGGCTCAGTGGTTTAGCGCCACCTTCAGCCCAGGGCGTGATCCGGGAGACCTAGGATCAAGTCCCATGTTGGGCTCCCTACATGGAGCCTGCTTGTCTCTCTGCCTGTGTCTCTCATGAATAAATAAATAAAATCTTTTTTTTTTTAAATGGTACTATGGATTTAAAAAATTAACTGGTGGATTTTTAACATGGTTCTGGGACAACTGGGTATCCTTATACAAAAGAATAGAGCTGGAACTGCTTCACACCACACACAAAAATTGACTTACGTGGATAATAGAAGAAAACCCTTATGACCTTGGGTTAGGCAATGGTATCTTCTACATGACACCAAAAGCACCAGCAATGGGACAGAAATAATTAGGCTCTATCAAAAGAAAAGAAAACTGTTGCAAAGTAGACATCAAGAAAGTAAAACTACAAATCAGAACAGGAAAAAAATTTTTGCAAATCATGTATCTGCTAAAGCACTTGTATCCGAAGTATATAAGAATGCTTACATTTAGGTCACTTTTTTACTATTTAAATTTGCATTTTCTTTCCTTAGAGCCATTTTTTAAATGGGCAAAATGCTAAAGAATCCCCTTTAAGTGTAATAAAAAGGCCAAAGATGTGAAAATTATGAAAGAAAAATTTCACTGGTAAAAGCAATCATAAAGTAAAGATAGTCGGTTAATTATTTACAGGCCTACCTCAAGAAATGAGAAAAATCTAAAAAAATCTAACCATACTCCTAAAGAAACTAGAAAAAGAACAAAATCCACAGTTAATGGAAGGAAATAAAGATCAGAGTGGAAATAGAGAATTAAAAAATAGAACAGATAAAGGAAACCAAGAGCTAGGTCTTTGAAAAGACAAAGTTGATAAATCTTTACCCAGATTTATCAAAAGAAGAGAAGAATCAGTCAGAAATGAAAGAGAAGTAACAAGCAATACAGAAATTAAAATAATTATAAAATAATATCTAAGTTGGGATATAATTTTTTGAACTATAATGGGATCTTATAACTACCCTATAAATTGGACAACCTAGAAGAAATGGATAAATTCCTGGAAACATACAATTGTCTGAAACTGAATCAGGAATAAATAGAAAACCTGAACAGACCAATTACTAGTAAGGAAATTGAACCAGTAACCAAAATACTCCCATCAAACAAAATTACAGCACTGGATGGATTCATAGGTACATTTTACTTTTTAAAAATATTTATTTGAAAGAAAGCAAGTGCACAGAGCGGCATGGGTAAAGGGGGGAGAAAGAGTCTTAAGCAGACTCCACACTGAGCGTGGAGATCAACTCAAGGCTCTATCAATCTCAGGACCCTGACGTGAGCTGAAACCGGAGCCAGACACACTCAACTGACTGTACCACCCAGGTACCCCTCACAGGTGCATTTTAACAAATGTTTTTAAAAGAGTTAATACCTATTCTCAACTATTTCAAAAATAGAAGAGGAAAGAAAGCTTCCAAATTCATTCTGCAATACCAGCAATATCCAGATAGCAAAACCAAAGACACTACATTAAAAAAATAAAAAAGAAGAAGAAATCTATCGGCCACTATCCTGATAAGCATAGATGTAAAAATCCTCAATATATTAAAAGGATCATTCACCACAATGAAGTGGGAGTTATTCCAGGGATACATGGGGGGTTCAATAGTCACAATCAATGTGACAAATTAACAAAAGGAAGGATAAACACCATATGATCATCTCAATAGATCCAGAAAAAATATTTGACAGAATAAAAACTATCAACACAATGGCTTTAGAGGGAATACCTCTCAACATAAGAAAGGCCATATATAAAACACCCACAGCTAACATCATAATGATGAAAAAATGAAAACTTTTCCTCTAAGATCAGGAAAAGAAAAGTATGTCCTCTTGCCATTTTTATGCAACATAGTACTGGAAAGCCTAACCACAGCAATCAGCAATTCTACAGGAAAAAGAAAAGGCATCCAAATTGATAATTAAAACAGTCACTATTTGCAGAGGACCTGATGCTATATATAGAAAACCCTAAAGATTCCACTAAACTACTAGAACTAAGAAATGAATCCAGTAAAGGCTAAGGACACAGACTTAATATAAAGAAATCTATTGAATTTTAATACACTAATAACTACCAGAAAGAGAAATTTAAACATTCTCATTTATAATTGAAACAAAAAGAATAAAATACCTAGGAATAAATTTAATCAAGGAGCAAAAGGTGTATATTCTGTAATGAAATTGAAGGTGAAACAAATAGAAAAGTATACTATGTTCATGGAATGGAAGAAATAATATTAAAAATGTCCATCATACCCAAAGCAATCTGTTTTTAATGAAATCCCTATCAAGATACCAATAGCATTTTTTTTTTCAGAATAGAATAATCCTAAAATTCACTTGAAACCACAAAAGATCTCAAATAGCCAAAGCAATTCTGGGAAAAAACAAAGCTGGAAGTATCACAACCCCAGATTTCATAATATACTATAAAATTATAGTAACCAAAACAGTATGTTACTGGCACAAGAACATATAGATTAATAGAACAGAATGGAGAGACCTGAAATAAACCCATGGTTTTATGGTCAATCTTTGACAAAGGAGGCAAGAATATATGGTGGGGAAAAGAGTCTTTTCAATAAATGGCATTGAGAAAACTGGACCACTTTCTTATAACATGCACAAAAATAAAGTAAAAATGGATTAAAGACCCAGCTATGAAATCTAAAACCATAAAAACCCTAAAGAAAACATAGGCAGTAATCTCTTAGAAACTGGCTTTAGCAATATACTTATGGATAAGTCCCCTTAGGCAAGAAAGAGAAAAGCAAAAATAAACTATTGGGACTACACCAAAATAAAAAGCTTTTGCAAAGGAATCCATCAACAAAACAGGGAGAATGGGAGAAGATATTTTCAAATGATGTATCTGATAGGGGCTAATATCCACAATAAAAGAATTTATACAATACAACAGAAAAAAAATGACTTAAAAAATAGGTAGAGAACCTAATTAGACATTTTTTCCAAAGAAGATCTGCAGATGGCCAACAGACACATGAAAAGGTGCTCACCATCACTAATCACGAGGAAAATGCAAGTCAAAACTACAATGAGATCTTACTCTAGTCAGAGTGGTTACTATCAAAAAGACAAGAATTAACAAGTATTATAAAAGATTTGGAAGAAGGGGAACCCTTGTACACTGTTCATAGGAATATAAATTGTTACCCTGAGGAAAACAGTATGGAGATTCCTCAAAAAATTAAAAATAGAACTATTTTACTATGATTCCAAAATTCCACTACTGGGTAGTTACTCAAAGAAAATGAAGACACTAATTCAAAATGACATATGCACCCCCATGTTTATTGGAACATTATTTGCAATAGATATTTATAAGATAAGGAAGCAACCCAACTGTCTATTGATAAATTAATAAATAGGATATGGAATATCTGGAATATTACTCAGCCATAAAAGGAATGAAAGTTTATTTGCAACAACATGGAGGGACCTATGGTATAAGTGAAAAAAGTCAGAGAATGATAAATACCATATGATTTCACTCCTATGTAGAATCTCAGAACAAAAGTAATCAAAACAGAAATAGACTCTTAAATACATAAACTGATTTCCAGAGATGAGGAAGGTGGAGGATGGGCAAAATAAGTGACAGGAATTAGGAAGTGCAAACTTCCAGTTATAAAGTGAGTCATGGAGATAAGAAGTACAGTCAATAATATTGTAATAATGTATGGTGGCTATAATAAGAGATGGTGGCTACACTTATTATGGTGGGTATTGAGTAATGCATAGAATTGTTGAATCAATATACATCTGAAAATAACATAAGGTGTATGTCAACTCTACTTCAATAATAAATATAGAAAAAATGTTTCTTTTGAAAGGAATATGAGATGAGTGACTACTCCTAAAGTGCAAAGCCTTTCATGCACTGCTTTTGTACTGTTAGTAAAAGACCAACATAGTAGAAAAAGCAGAATTTTTAAAAGTGGGGGGAAAAGGGCAAAGAATTTGAATAGACATTTCTCCAGAGCAGATATACAAATGACCAGTAAGCACATGAAGAGGGCCAACATTATTCATTAGGAAAATGCAAATCAAAAGCACAATTGAATACTATTTTACACTCACTAAAATGGCTTAAAAACAAACAGAAAACAGCAAGTGTTGACAAGGAGATAGGACAAATGGAACCTTTGAACTTGTTGGTGGAAATTAAAAATTGGGCAGCTGCTGTGGAAAGCAGTCTGGCAGGTCCTCACAAAGTTAAACATAGAGTTGCCATATAATCCAGCAATTCTACTCCAAGGCAAACACCCCCAAATGAAAACATGGTCTGCATAAAAACTTGTAAATGAAAGTTGCATTATTCATAATAGCCAAATGGTAGAAACTGAAATGGTAGATGAATTGGTGAACAGATTATATCTACACAGTAGAATGGATATAACATTGTGACACCTGCCACAACTTGGGTGAAAAATGAAAGAAACTATTTACACAAGGCCACATGTTATATGAGCCATTTATATGGCATGTCCAGAAAAGGCAACTCAGTAGAGGCAGGAAGTAGATTAGTGGTTACCAGATTTTGAGGAAAAGGGGAAATAGGAATGATTCCTAATAGTTGTGGGGCTTCTTATGGCAGTGATGAAAATGTTCAAAAGTTAGGTAACAATTGTTGCACAACTCTGTGAATACACCAAAAAGCACTGAAATATATCCTTTAAAAAGTTAAAGTTTATGGAAGATGAAATAAATATATTTCAATAAATTTGTTATAAATAAAGTAACTGGCAGGGGCACAGAATTACTCAGTCCCCACCCCTGCTCCTAAATAATAAGTGATGGATGTGAGTTTATATTTTAAGTGTGCATGTTTGTATGTGCATATGTTTTTTGAAAACCTGAAGCAAAAGTCCTGGAATATACAGTGTAATGTTGGAGGAGGAGCTCCAGAGCCTGACAGCTTAGGTTCATAATAGATGCTATGACTTCCCAACTACAGAATCTCAGACAACTTCGTTAACCTCTCCTAGTTCCAGGTTTCTTCCTAGCAAATAGGGAAAAACAGTACTTCTTTGTGTATGTGCATACGTGTGTATGTGTGTGTATGTATATTAAAACAATGTTTACAGTGGTTCAGTATGTTAACTGTCATTATTATTGTGATTATTATTACTCTCCCAACAGAACTGGATTTAACCTGAACATTATGGAAAGGTGACCAAGGCTTCTCTCCCTTCCTATTGACATTTGATAAATTTCTGTCTGCTGCTGATGTTTCTCTCACTGTTCCAATTTCTAGAATTAGTTGCCATCCCAACCCCACCCCTGAGTTTCCAGGGATTGCTTTGCTTTAGGGATGAAACTGCACAGAAGGAATAAGTATGGGGACCACTGGAGTCCCACTTGTGTCCCCCAATTTCTCCAACCTTCTGTCCCCAAAGCTGAGTCTTAGCAGCAGTATTCCTGGAATCTGCTTTATCCCCTATGTAATTTCCCAGCAGGCTTCTAAAAATATCTCTTTAGATTGAACCATCACCTGCTTTGGGGTAGTTCGAGACTTACCAAACAGTTCCATCTCACTCTGGGAGAAGCAAAGCCAAGGTGATGAAGAGGAAAACACAGTGGGGTAGAAGCAGGCTGGATAATCCTTAAAGCTCTGGAAGAAAATGAACATGGCTGGTAAAGGAAAGTGAGTGCGTACATGTGTCCCAGGAATAATCACATCACCCACCACCACCATGTTGTGCCTAGGCCCCTGAGTCAGAAACTTGTTCATTGAACACTTGCTCTGAGCCAGGCCCAGAATGAGTAAGTTCTAGAGAAACCTAAGTTAGCAACAGGGGCAAAGGGATAGATGTCTACATAAACAGAGTCTATTATCTGAGACATGGGGAAGGGTGGCAAAATAAGTGAAGGGGATTAAGGAATGCATGCATGTGTGAATACTAAACAGTATTTACAGTGGTTCAATTTATGTCAACTTATTTTGATGGTGAATATTCTCCCAACAGCACCAGACTTAACCTGAATACCATGAAGGGGGTGGATTACTAGAGGAAGCCACAGTAGTAGACCCCCACCGAGAATTGTATTCCTTTCTTGGCCTCCCATCTCTCTGATATTTTATATGAATAAACTAATTTATTAGATAGTTTGAACCCAGCTCAGTCTGTATCCAAAATTAGTCTCCCATCTTCTATTTATCTCTGTGGGGCTGCCCTGGAGGTATTCAAGGAGGGATAGAGGAACCCTAACAGAGATATTACTTTAAGGAGGAAGGAATGAGATTTACAAACTTTGAGGGTATAGCATCTTAATAAATTGTTGACAATAAGCAAAAACAGCCTGACAGGTTTCACAGGCAAGGCTCACCTTTAGATTGACAAACATTTTCTGAACACCCTCTCTAGGCCACATGCTGGAAATACTCTTTGTTGAATGGCCAGCCCCTGCAGGCCTTGTTCCCTGTCCTCAATGTACAGGTAGGGTAGTGAATCCTAGATCTACGGCCTTTGTTTGCCAGGCCAGTCCCCACAGAGCTGAGGGATGATCCTTGCCCCACCTGCTAGAAAATCTCTCTGCATTCATCATGAACATCTACAGAAAAACTCCAGATAGGAGGGGATTAGGGCATGTATGTTAGATATGGCAAAGCCACAAGAGGCTTTAAGTATTTGAAGATCCTTCAGAGAGCGAAATGTGATAAAGTGTCAGACTCAATTTTTAAAAAGAAAGAAAATGTAAGTGTGGCTTTAGAGAGCTTTTCTTCATTGAGAAAGTTTATGAGCAAGGATTTGACATGTAGGCATTGAAGCTGCTCTTCCCTGTACCTGTTTTATTCCCTCTGCTCTCTGTCGGCAGAACTGTTAGTGCAAAACTAGGAACTGACATTAGCCCTACCCTAACCTCAGTTAAAAAGAAATAATAGCTGAAAATGTCCCTAACGTAGAGAAGGAAATAGATCTACAGATCCAATAAGTCCAGAAAAGTTCAAACAAGATGAACCCAACAAGGTCCACATCAAGACATATAATAATTAAAATTTAAGATAAAGAATCTTGGGCATCCAGGATGGCTCAGCGGTTTAACGCTGCCTTCGGCCCAGGGCATGATCCTGGAGACCCAGGATCGAGTCCCATATCGGGCTCCCTGCATGGAGCCTGCTTCTCCCGTCTGCCTCTCTCTCTCTCTCTGTCTCATGAATAAATAAATAAAATCTTAAGAAAAAAATAAAAATAAATATTTTTAAAAAGATAAAGAATCTTAACATTAATAATGAGTTGCCTGCAAAGGAAACCCCATAATGCTATCAGTTGATTTTTCAGCACTAACTCTGCAGGCCAGATGGGAGTGGCATGATATATCCAAAAGGAAAAAACCTACACCCAAGAATACTCTATGTAGTAAGGTTAACATTCAGAATAGAAATGGTTTCCCAGAAAAATGTTAAAGGAGTTTACTACTACTAAACTGACCTTACAAGAAATGCTAAAATGACTTTTTCAAGTAGAAAAGGAAGGTCATAACTAGAAGAAAAATATGAAAGGGGGATACCTGGGTGGCTCAGTGGTTGAATGTCTACCTTTAGCATGATCCCAGGGTCCGGGGATTGAGTCCCACATTGAGCTCCCTTCAAGCAGTCTGCTTCTCCCTTTGCCTATGTCTCTGCCTCTCTCTCTGTGTCTCTCATGAATAAATAAATAAAATCTTTAAAAAACAAAAAGTGTAAAATATTACATCATATTATATATACATAGAGTGATACAGGAAAAACAGTGTTTGAACATAAGTGACCATCCACTTAATACAGATTTAGGATGTTATATATGAAACTCATGGTAACCGCAAACCAAAAACCTGTAAGAGAGACACAAAAAAATAAAAAATCTAAGTGTAACACTAAAGAAAGGTTATCAATCACAAAGGAAGAGAGCAAGAGACAAAGAACAGAGGCAGACTATTAAAAAACAACCCAGAGAACAATTAGTAAAATGGTAATAAGTACATACCTATCAATAATTACTTTAATGGACTGAATGCTCTAGTCAAAAAGACAGAGGGTGATTAAGTGGATTAAAAAAAAAGAGCCATCTATGTGCTGCCTACAAGAGACTCACTGCAGACCTAAAGACATGCAGAATGAAAGTGAAAGGATTGGAAAAACATGGCATGCAAATGGAAGTGGAAAATAAAAAAGCCAGGGTAGCAATACTTCTATCAGACAAAATGACTTTAAAACAAAGACTATAACAAAAGACCAAGAATGGCAACACATAATGATAAAGGGATCAATTCAATAAGAGGATATAACAATTGTAAATTCTATGCACCTAACATAGGAGCACCTAAGTACACAACACAAATATTAACCAACAGAAAATCTCCTACTGTTATTGTATTATCGACAATTTCTCCCTTAAACACCCCACATACATCAACAAATAGATCATCCAGACAGAAAAATCAATAAACAGTGGCTTTGTGTGACACATTAGGCCAGATATATACAGATATATATCTAGATATAAATAAATAAAACATTCCATCCAAAAATAACAGAATATAAATTCTTTTCAAGTCCAAATGAAATATTCTTCACGTATGGTCACAAAACAAGTCAATAAATTTAAAAAGATGAAAACCATATAAGCATCTTTTCTGACAACACTGGCATGAATCTAGAAGTTAATTACAAGAAATAAACTGGGAAAAAAACAGTGTTAACATGCTAAAACAACAAATGGGTCAACAAAGAAAGCAAAGAGAACATTTTTTTAAATGCCTAGAGCAAATGAATATTAAAATACAATGATCCAAAATCTTTGAGATGCAGCAAAAACAGTTCCATGAGGGAAGTTTATAGCAATACAGATCTCCATCCAGAAACAAGAAAAATCCCAAACAATCTCAATTTGTCCCTAAAGGAACTAGAAAAAGAACAATTAAAGCTCAAAGTTAGAAGAAAAGAAATAATAAAGATCAGAGTGTAAATAAATGAAAGAGACTTTATCCAGTCTCTATTCTATAGAGTTGATACCTATGTAGTCTATACAGACATATGTATAGTCATATATATACATACATACGCATGTATATATATACAGACATGCATGTGTATGTATGTATATATATGTGTGTATTTTTAAAAGATTTTGAGAGTGAGTACATGAGCAGGGGGAGGAGCAGAGAGACAAGCAGACTCCCACTGAGCGCAGAGCCCAATGCAAGGCTTGATCCCCCCACCATCAGATCATGACCTGAGCTGAAGTCAGACACTTAACCAACTGAGCCCCCCAAGTGACCCCCAAGAGTTGGTTCTTTGAAAAGATTAACAAAATTGGGATGCCTGGGTGGCTCAGTGGTTGAGTGTCTGCCTTCAGCTCTGAGTGTGATCCCGGAGTCCTGGGATTGAATCCCAAATTGGGCTCCCTGTGGGAAACCTGCTTCTCCCTCTGCCTATTTCTCTGATTCTCTCTGTGTGTCTCTCATGAATAAATAAATGAAATCTTAAAAAAAAAAAATCAACAAAATTGATGAACTTTAGCCAGACTCATCAAGATAAAGAGAGGACTTGAATTAAAAATGAAGAGAACTGACACCACAAAAATACAAAGGATTATGAAAAACTACTACAAAGAAGTATGTGCCAACAAATTTGGCAACCTAGAAGAAATGAATAAATTCCTAGAAACATACAACATTCTAAAACTAAACCAGGAAGAAAGAAAATCTGAAAAGACCAATTATTACTAAGAAAACTGATTCAGTAATCAAAATCTCCCAACAAACAAAAGCCCAAGACTGGATGGATTCACAAATACATTCTAAAAAATGTCTCAAAAAGAGTTAGTGCCTATTCTGTTCAAATTATTTAAAAAAATAGGAATGAAAGCTTCCAGATCAGCATTACCCTGATACCAAACCAGACAAAGACACTTAAAAACAACAGGAAAAAGAAAAACAAACAAACCTCACTATGGGTCAATATCTCTGATGAACATAGATGCAAAAATCCTCAAGAAAGTATTACCAAACTGAAATCAAGAATATATTAAAAGTGGGGGTTATTTCAGGCATGTACATGTGGCTCAAGATTCACAAATCAGTGCGACAAATTAACAAAGGAAGAATATTCACCATATAATCATCTCAATAGATGCAGAAAAAGAATTTGACAAAATACAATAACGATTCATGATAAAAGTGGGTTTGGAGGGAATACGCTTCAATAAAATAAAGGCCATATATGAAAAACCCATAGCTAGCATCATACTCAATGGTGAAAAACTGTCACTATGTACAGATGACCTGATTACCATATAGAAAACACACTCCATGCTTCTTTTCTGGCCACAATGCTATGAAACTAGAAGTCAACCACAAGAAAAAATCTAGAAAAAGCACAAATATATGGAAGTTAAACAGCATGCTATTAAACAAGGAATGGGTTAATAAAGAAACAAATGAAAATGAAAACACAATGATCCAAAATCTCTGCAATGCAGCAAAAGTGTCTCTAAGAAGGAAGTTTATAGCAACAAAGGCTTACCTCAAGAAGCAAGAAAAATCTCAACTTTATACCTAAAGAAGCTAGGACAAACAAAATTCAAACTCAGCAAGAGGAAGGAAATAATAAAGATGAGAGCAGAAATAAGTGAGATAGAAACGGAAAAAACAATAGAGCTGATCAATGAAATCAGAAGCTGGTTCTTTGAAAAGATCAATTGATAAACCTCCAGCAAGACACATTAAAAAAAGAGAGAGTGGACCCAAATAAACAAAATGACTAATGAAAGAAGAGAGGTAACAACCAATACCACAGAAATACAATTATAATATTATGATAAACCTATATACCAAAAAACTAGACAACTTAGAAGAAATGGATAAATTCTAGAAACATATAACCTGCCAAAACTAAAGTAGGAAATAAGAAAATTTGAACAGACCAAATAACCAGCAATGAAATTGGTCAGTAATCAAAAAACTTTTAACAAACAAAAGCCCAAGATCAGATGGCTTCACAGGTAAATCCTACCAAACATAAAGACATAATACCCATTCTTCTAAAACTATCCCAAAAAATACAAGAGGAAGGAAAACCCAAATTCATTCTATGAGCTCAGCATCACCCTGATACCTAAACCAGATAAAGGCCATATAATCATTTCAGTAGATGCCAGAAAAAGCATTTTACAAAGTACAGCATCCATTCATAAAAACCCTTTGCAAAATAGGTCTAAAGGGAACATAATAAAGGTTTCATATGAAAAAACCCATAGCCAACATTATACTTAATAGGGAAAAACTCAGAGCTTTTCCCCTAACATCAGGAACAAGACAAGGATATCCACTCTCACCACTTTTATTCTAGTACTGGAAGTCCCAGCCACAGCAGTTATACAATATAAAGAAATAAAAGGCATCCAAATTGGTAAGAAGGAAGTAAAACTCTCATTATTTGCAGATGACATCATACCCTAAATAGAAAATCCTTAAGATTCCACCAAAAAATAACAAAACAAAACAGCCTACTAGAACTGAGAAATGAATTCAGTTTAAGGTTACAGGACACAAAATAAATATGCAGAAGTCTATCACTTTTCTATACACTAATAATGAAGCAGCAGAAAGTGAAATTAAAACAATTCCACTTACAACTGCACCAAAACAATTAAATATCTAGGAATAAACTTAAAGAGGTGAAAAATCTGTACTCTGAAAACTATAGAACACTTATTAAAGAAATTGAAAATGACACAAATAGACATTCCATGCTCATGCATTAGAAGAATAATGTTAAAATGTCTATACAACCCAAAGCAATCTACACATTTAATGTAATCCCCATCAAAATACCAGCAGCATTTTTCACAGAACTAGAACAAACAATCCTGAAATTTGTATGAAACCACAAAAGACCTCTAATAGCCAATGCAATCTTAACAAAAACTGAAGTACCACAATTCCAGATTTTAAGTTATATTACAAACTGGTAGCAATTAAAATAGTATAGTACTGGCATAAATGTATACATAGATCAACAGAATAAAATAGAAACCCTAAAAATGAACCTGCAATTACATAATTAGTCTTTGACAAAGTGGGAAAGAATATACAATGGGGAAAAGAGAGTTTCTTTAATAAATGGTTTTGGGAAAATTGGACAGCCACATGCAAAAGAATGAAACTAGACCACTTTCTTTCACCATACAGAAAAATAAACTGAAAATGGATTAAAGGCCTAAATGTGAGACCTAAAACCATAAAAATCCCTAAAAAGAGCACAAGCAGTAATGTCTCTGACATTGGCTATAGAAACATTTTTCTAAATATGTCTCCTGAGGCAAGGGAAATAAAAGAAAAATAAATTTGGGACTACCTGAAAATAAAAAGCTTCTGCATAGTGAAGGAAATAATCAACAAAATGAAAGGGCAATCTACTGAATAGAAGAATATATTTGCAAATGATATACCTGATAAAGGGTTAGTTCCAAAATTTATAAAGATCTTATACAACTCAACACCAAACAAACAAAACACACAAAGACTCCAGTTTAAAAAGAGGCAGAAGACATGAACAGACATTTCTCCAAAGAAGACATCCAGATGGCCAACAGACGCATGAAAAGATGTTCAACATCACTCATCATCAGGGATACAAATCAAAACCACAATGAACTATCACCTCACACCTGTCAGAAAGGCTAAAATCAAAAACACAAGAAACAAGTGTCGGCAAGGATGTGAAGAAAGGGGAACCTTCTTACACTGTTGGTGAGAATGCAAACTGGCGCAGCCACTCTGGAAAACAGTATGGAAATTCCTCAAAAAGTTAAAAATAGAGCTACTCTATGACCCAGCAACTGCACTTCTAGGTATTTATCCAAAGGATACAAACATAGTGATTCAAAGGGGCACCTGTACCCCAATGTTTATAGCATTATCAATAGTAACCTAATTATGGAAAGAGCCCAGATATCCATCAATAGATGAATGGATAAAGAAGATGTGAGTTACACACACATACACACACATGCACACACACAGTGGAATATTACTCGCCCATCAAAAATAAATGAGATCTTACCATTTGCAATGACAAGGATGAAACTAGAGGGTATTATGCTAAGTGAAATAAGACAGTCAGAAAAAGACAATTATTATATGATTTCACTCATATGTGGAATTTAAAAATCAAAACAGATAACATAGGAGAAAGGGGGGAAATAACTCAAAATCAGAGATGGTGACAAACCATAGGAGACTCTTAATTCTAGGAAACAAACTGAGGGTTGCTGGAGGGGAGGCAGATAGGGAAACGGAGTAACTGGGTGATAGGCATTAAGGAAGGCACTTTATGTAATGAGCACTGTGGTATTATATGCAACTGATGAATCATTAAACTCTGCCTCTGACACTAATAATACACTATATGTTGATTAATTGATTTTAAAGAAAAATATTTTATGCCAAAAAATGCATCAAAAATATAATGGGGCAAATGGATAGATGAACAGATATGTGACAAATTAAGCATGCTATAATGTTAATAGTAGAATCCATATCATGGGTATGTGGGTGGTATGTCAAATTCTTGTAAATTTGCTGGAGGTTTGGAAATTTTTATTAAAAAATTGGTGGAAAAAAAATTAAATAAAATAAAAAAGGGGCCAAAGAACTGAAAAGACATTTTTCCAAAAAGATGTATAGATGGCCAACATGTACATGAAAAGATGCTCAACATTACTCAATTTTCTTTTGATATACTCATTTTTTTCTTATTGGTTTATAAGTACACTTTATATATGCAGGATAATTCTTTCTGACATATATATTTCTGTATACCACTTGCCACTAAGCAGGGTGATACAAAGAAATGTTATTTTCAATATTTACATTATCAATCTTTTTCTGCCCAGGACTAGGTCTTAAATATGTTTATGTTTAGTACTTGTTACACATTTTATAATTTCATTATTTTTGCTTAAACATTTGATATAGCTAAAATTTATTGAAGTGTGTGATGGAAGTTAGGAATTTTTAAAATATTTTTGGTAAAATAAAGACAAATTATATTTAATACTTATGTCTCTTTTTAAAAACTTTCACTTCAAAATTTGCCTCGGTTGATGTTTTAGAAATATTTAGTCACTGTCAATATAAGATATGTAAGAAAAAATAGAATATATGGCTGTTTCAGGAAATTTACAAATTGTCAGGGAGATAATAAAGATGTAAATAGTGTGTTATGGTAATTATGGTAATTGTGCAATTTTAATGAAGGCCAGATGAAGGGCAACTTTTGGGAAAAGTGAGAATTAAATTGAGCTTCAGAGGATGAGTAGCATTCGGTAAAGTGGAAAGGAGGAGAGAGGGCGTGAAGGACAGAAGGAATGACAAGGGAAACAGTGGGACATAGCAGCAGCTAGGAGACAAAGGTGAGTTAGGGCATTGAGTTGAACAGGAACAGAAGATGAAATTAACTAGGGGATCTGTTGTAGTTGATGGTGAGCAGCTAATCTGGTTTCTTTTCCCATTTACATTCAGTTTGCAACCAAATTTGACAATTTTTAGATTTTATTTACTTTATAGAGTGAGATACAGACTGTGAGCAGGGGGAGGGGCAGAGGGAGAAGGAGAGGGAGAATCTCAAGCAGACTCTGAGTGTGGAGCCAGACGTGGGGCTCTATCCCACGGCCCCAAGACCATGACCCCAGCAGAAATCAGGAGCCCAGTGTTTAACTGACTGAACCAGGAACCTCAGAATTTGACAACTTTTAAAAAATTGAGTCAACCATTGTTCTAAACTAGGGAAATCAAAGGAGAGAATACCGTTTTCAACTAGGGTGCCAACAATTTGTATAATTCATTCCTGTTTTCATTTGCACATTCATTCATCAATTCCATCCATTTTTCAGCTGGAAACATTTTTTTATTTTCATTGAACAAACATGGTTGTAATCTCTGATGTGCCAGGCACTTTGCAAAGCACTGGGGATATAAAGATGAACAAACCTGATCCCTGCTCTGGAGGAGACTCACAGTAGTGGGGAGACAAGAATGCAACGCAGCCGATAGGCTGCAGGCTGTCATAGAGGAGTGTTACCCAGGCTGTAATGCTATGTGGGGTTCTCAGAAAAGCTCCATAGTCATTGGCATTGAGCTGATCTCTGAAAGTGAGTAGTAGTTTGAGAAGGTGTAGGGTACGAGGTGGTCTTTTGGAATTGGAGCTGGTTCATGGTATGTGTTGGGGGAGGTCATCAGGGAAGTCCCTACTCCACCATTTGTTCCCCATCAGTGGGTAGCTTTGTTCAGCAGGCATTTAGTCTACTTACATCTCTCCTTCTGTACCAGTATATGCTTGACACCACTGGTCAGTCACTAGAAAATCTATCAGTTGGATATCACCTGGGCATCTATGCATAAAAAGGAACAGAATCATGGTAGGTGACATTTTTTTGAATGCTTATAATGTGCCAGACACTGTTTTCATCATTTGTGCTTATTTCATCCACACAGCAACACTCACAACATCTTACTGTGCAGCTGAGGAAACAGAGACCCAGAGCTGTTTAGGAAATTGCCCCAAACTCCTGAGTACATACTAGTGAAGACAGGATTCAGACTTAGGCAGCCAGACTCCAGAGCTTGCGCTATTGATACCAAATCCATTCTGCCTTGAGTTCATTGTGATTAAGGAGAGACACCACAGCTCTGACCTAGAGTTATTTACCATTGATGGTTCTTCTCCTAGAAGGCTCGGACTAACCCAGAAGAGAACACTGAAAAGCGAAAAGGATCACAGAATAGGTGACTGTTGGATGTTAGGATTTTTAAGGCAAACATGGTGTGGAGTTCAGATGAAGGAGTTACGATATCATTTTTTATTGGTTAAATAAGAGATGCATGCATAGTCTGCTTAAGAATAATATATCGATCCTGTCGATTTGGTTGCTTTTCTATTGCATTTACTCCAAAATGAATGCAAGTGGGGTTTTTTGGTTTATGCATAATTCTCGAGGACTCTGAATACAAACAATTATTTGGGATTGCACAAGGCTTCCAAAATTATCGTCTAAGTAAAAATGCATCTTATTTTTATTTTTTAAAAATGCATCTTTTAGATAAAACCTCAGAGCTTGCTGAAAGCATCTCCGTGTTATCTAGCTTGAGAGGATGACCAGCAGATGCAGCAATGAGACTAGATCTCAGCTTCCTCCCAGCCATCCTGTTCCCACAGCACTAATAATTCATCAGGTGCAGTGGCTATCTGTGGGATCATTGCTATATAAACCCATGCCTAGAAACTATTCAGTTTGACCCCACCTAGGAAAAAAGTAGCATTTGGGAGAGCAATCAGAAATTCAATCAGAATGGTCAATGGTGGTCTAGCTTTCAGGATGGCCTAACGCTGACTCTCATGTGGGGCAGTTGTGTAAACTCTGCATGATTTAACATCATCATGAAGAGCCGAATGCCTAAACTAATGGCTGGTGATCAGCCCTATAATGCAATTTGCTTAGCTCTTCATATTTTCAATGAATGAATAACATACCAAAATGTAAATATTGAAAGATTTCTATGAAATATCTTGTCTTTCAATTTCTTGTAAAAAATCAAAAGAACTGACAACCATAGTCCACATTTCCGCATGGCAAAGACTCACCATAGCTGACTTGAAGCTACATGATTTAGATGGGACATTCCTTTCCCTGTGCTCAACCCAGTGCCTGTGTCACTCAAGTTATCTATCTGGCCCCTAGTTGGGATTTGTTTTGAACACTGATCTGGAGCATTGGGAAGAAGATACCTGATCTTCACATAGTCCCCAACACTTTTTTTATGACTACATACTAAATTATCACTATGGCAAAGCTGATGACTGATCTATGGCTAATGCACACAGCAAGTGTTGAACAACCATCGTATGTGTTTATGTTTCTATTCATAATTGTGTTTAGTCTTTTATTTCGAAACATAAATCAAAGCCCTTCAGAAGGGTTTCTTTTTCAGTTGCTGTGATTAATGCAAGAAATTGTATGTGAACTACTGAGTTCCCTGGGGTGAAATTCAAATACTCCTGCAATGTGCAAAGAATACTCATGCTTCCTAATACTAATAAGCAGACAAGAAACACCCTATTAGCAGAGAGAATAATCTAACTAAAACACTGTGTATATGGCTATGTGTAAAAACTATCCTGAGCAACTGGAAAAGCATCTAGATGGAAGGGAGGCCTATAATTAAATCTTATCCTGAGATACAGGAAAGCAAAAGTTTGACTTGTTAAGACATGGGTATCATTGTATATTTTTGAAACCATGGTTCTTTTAATTAAATATAATAGGCTTTCAGGCAAAATTCACATGACAAGGTTTTCACATGTTTAGCCACCTGGCAAAATCTTATCAGTCATAGCCACATCAAGCAGCTTCTGTGAAGCATTTAAACAAAGCTCCATCTCTCCTTTGTAGCTCTCTGTGATGATCTCCATCCTTGGTGGTCGTATTTATTTTACTGAATTAAGATTATTAGTTGAATGTCAGTCTTCCAGTTTTGATGGTGAGCTCTTGGATAAAGCTTTTTTATTTTTTTTCACACACCGTGTATCTGCCCAATGAAAACAATTAATATTATTGAAAGAAAATGGATGGATAAACAAGTTAATGAATATTTAATAATTAGGTATTAGGCACATTGTGGGAGGCAACTGTATATCTGTGAACACAGCCCTGGGTAGAGTCAGAATACTTGGAATTGAATTTCGGATCTAGTATGCAGCTCTGAGACACTGAACAAGGAATTTTGCAGATGGACAGCTATATTTCCTCATCTATTTGCCGAGCAGGGCTATGATAAACATCTCATGGCATAATGCCTATAAAGTTAACTTTAAACTGTTAAGTGCTCATCAAGTAAAGGAGCTCATGGAGATGAAGAATTCTATCACTTTCAGAAACTAATAACAATAAATTCCATTCTTTTTAATAGCTCTCTTGGCTAAAACTTGCAAACATGGCCAATAACTTTCTTGTTTTTATATTTGTCACTGGGGCCCTCTCAACAGAGATTTGCCTTAGTGTTGATGTTGTTTCCACGGGTTCCACTGTGAAAAACCAAGATGGCGGTGTACACGTCAAACTGCTCAGACTTGAAGTTAGATTTTTGGCAGGAGCTGGGAATGGAAACAAGGAAGTTTGAAGACAGTAGAGAGAAAGTTATCAAGGGATCCCAATTAAAGAATACAAAAGAAATCTAAGCAAATTCTTACCATTTATAACGGGAGAGGAGGAGAATATACGTAGAGGTGAGAATGATGTGCTAAAATCCTTGTTTATCCACATAAAGCACGTGACCTTGGAGCCTCGATATTCTCACGTGTAAATTGGGAATGAGGATAAATAGGCTTTCAGGTGTCAGGCATTAAATGACAACCTATCTAGAGCATCTGGTACAACATCTGGCACATTCTTTCTAGAGGAAGTGTTCAGTCTCCCTGTGAATGCTGAAAACAGAGTGCTAGATTGGCAGTCACGGTTTAGCCTGAGGGAAGATTTAATGTTGCTTTTCACGTGGGACACAGCCCCGGCAGTCTTCAAGGGAAGTTATTGCATCTGGCCCCAGAAGCAGAGCTGACATTTTTGACAGGGCCTTAAGTACAGCTCTCCCTGGGGTGTCATAACCGAGACAAGATGGGGCAGGTGGCAGTAATTGGCATCACATCCACTCAGGGATTGGATATAACCTGGATTACCATGGAATTCTTTTTTTTTTTTTTTAAAGAACAACTTCTATGAATCTTAGCCAGTTCTAAACCCTTTGATAATTATTTCTATCATCAATTACACAGCTGAAGGTTGAAAGGAAAGGCGGTATTTTCTTAGGAATAAGACTTGACCCTATAGTTCCCATAGAGAGCAGTGTGGTGTTAACAGCTACCAGTTTGCCAGCCCTGTTTTACTGTTCACACTTACCAACCAGTGCTCAGACCCACAATCCAGCCAGGTGGATGGAGCCACAGGTGCCACTCTGCTTCCTGATACACTCCAGGTGACCTCTGTGACTCCACGTTCCTTGGACACACCATGCTCTTTCATATCCTCATACCTAGCTGCTTGTGATTCTTCAACTTAAAAAGAATTCTCTTGCCTTTCCCACTTCTAATAATGTGCATCTTTAGAAGGCAGCAAAGACTAAACCTAGAACCTAGGGCACACTCCTTGTCCTTTCTAGTCCTCAGATTTGCTACATGCAAAATGGAAATAAAATCTAGCATAGAGAGCCAAAATCAGGCTTCAAGATAGTATGTGCAAATGGCAACACACAGTGGCAGAAATAACCATGGGGGTGTTTAGGGCTCTTGAACCAGCCCTGCTCTTCCCCTTGCCATTAATAGCAGCACAATGTTGCATTATTTTAAGAAGAAAGAGAAATAGATAGGTAGAGGGGGAGAGAGGGAGAGAGATACCCAAACCAATACTTCAATGTGAAATTGGCTGATAGTTTGATGGAGAGACAGAGGATATGGTTACTTTGCCTAGCATCATTCACCTTCAACACAGGTCACTTTTCAGCTCTATCTAAAAGCCTAATTATATCCTGAGTGGAAAAATAAGAAGATATAACATTTATAAAGAAATAGGATCGGGGGATCCCTGGGTGGCTCAGCGGTTTAGCACCTACCTTCAGCCCAGGGTGTGATCCTGGAGTCCCGGGATCGAGTCCCATGTCAGGCTCCCTGCATGGAGCCTGCTTCTCCCTCTGCCTGTGTCTCTGCCTCTCTCTCTCTCTCTCTCTCTCTCTCTCTCTCTGTGTGTGTGTGTGTCTCTCATGAATAAATAAATTCTTTAAAAAAAAAAAGAAATAGGATCAAATAAATAGTAATCATTTTTAAAGGTCTGTCTCTGTATTTAGCTAGGGTTCTACAGAGAGACAGACCAATAAGAGAGGGGGGTGTGTATGTGTGTGTGTGTGTGTGTGTGTGTGTGTGTACAAAATCTGTCATAAGGTACTGGCTCATGAGATTATGAAAACTACGAAATCCTCTGATGTGCCATCCACAAACCTCTCAAAGCCCTGTGAGGCAGAGAGCTGATGGTGTAGGTTCCAGTCCAAGTCAGAAGACCTGAGCACCAGAAGCATGAGGACAGAAGATTAATGTCCCAGCTTCAACAGTAAAGTGAACTCAACCCTCCTCCACTTTTTTGCTCCATTCGGGCCCTCAGAGGGTCAGATGATGCCCACCCACACTGGAGAAGGTCATCTCCTCTACTCGGTCCACCGATTTAAATGCTAATCACTTCCAGAAACAACCCTTACAGACACACCTACTAATAATGCTTAATCAGCTATCTGGGCAGCCCTTGGCCCAGTCAAGTTGACATATAAAATTAGCCATCATGGTCCCAAGGGCTTAGGCCAGGCAGGCATTTGTGAAGAGTGAGGGACTGTGGAAGCACCTGCACTCTGCTTCTGGAGAGGAGGTCAATCCAGTTCTCATTCAGGGACACAGGAGACGGGGCTTATGCAAAGGACATCCTCCTTTCACCTCACATTAGGAATCATTGATTTAGCAAGTATTTAGTAAGCATCCACTCTGTATCAGGTAATGGCAAGCAAAGATGACAAGATGATATTGAAGTCCCTGCTCTCGTCTAGATGACACCTTAATGTAGGAAAACATATCCACACTAATGTACTGTAACCATGAAAGTAGTATATGTGAAGCTAAGAAAAAAGGAGAGGAAGAACTATGGTAGACTGGGGAGGGGGCCATAGAAAAAGCCTGAGAGGGATGGGATTTCTTAGAAACAAAGAACTGACTTTCCAGTAAGGCAACGTGGATATTTTCTCACTCTCCTTTTCTTTTTAGTTATAAAAGAAAACATGAAAACTTCCCATTTGAAAGTAATCTCAGACAATAAGTCTTCACTTACTACTTCCTGTCAGGAGAGTCCAGAAATAATAAAATCACAGTCCTGGTGAAAGTGGGCATGGCTCAGCCATCCTCAGAGAGCAGGGAATGAATATTCAGATCTGGAAGCTACGATAGATTTGGTTGTTGTCAAGAAGACAGAAAAGCAGAAGAATACATATTTAATGATAATCCCTTATAGATAAGCAGAAGCCTTTTTTTCTAAATTATTAATACAGATAACAATTGGAGTAATAATAATGATGATAATAGGGCTATTAACCATGTGCCAGTTCCTGTTTGAGGCACATCCTGTGCATAATATCATTTCATGCTGATAACAGTCTGTTTTATTCACATAAGTATCCAAAGGGCTTTGTCTAAAGAGCCATGAAAAACTGTGAATTGGTTCTGGTAGGTACAACTCTCAGAGAAGCTAAAGGAGCGGAGCAGGCGGGAGGGTGGGAGGAAGTCATCAGTGAGGGGAGGGTGGCGGTCATGGCTCCAGATAAGACCAGAGCAGTCAGGATTCAGGCAGCTCCAGGTGTTAACAGGCAACATGTCAGAGAGTGATCTTAGCTCCGGCACAAATACTAATTAATTTGTTTAATTGTTCATTCAACAAAAAATGTTTTGCCATCAAGCATATGTTAATGACAATGCATCAGTGAGTAATTACCATTAATATTAGAGCACTATTACGTGGACAAAGATCCTGGGAATCAGAGAGGTGGGTCTAGTCTCCGGCTATCTAGTGATGCCAACATGGTCCCAAGATTGGGCTGGTGTAGACTAGAGGCCAGGTACATGCGCTTTCTGATCTAACCCAAATCTTGTGTTCTCCATGCAGGAAAAGAGAGGCCTAACCAGGAGAATAACTTGCTCCAATCTAGTGGCAAAGTCACAATTCAAATCAGGTCACTAGCCTCCTGGGCAACTGCATTTTTAAGGTGTGAAGCTACTGTATGTCAGAAATCAGATTGACATGGCTCAGCCGTGGCTTCAAAGGTTGAAACTGGGGTCAGTCCTGCACTGATCACAAGTCCACGAAGATGTAAGGAAGATGCAATCCCCAACCCCCCAACCATGTGATAAATAGAACTAGACGAGTTGATGTGCAGGACTCAGTACAGAACATCTCCACTTGTTGCAAAGCAAGTCAGAGCCTAGGCCTGCCCAATAAAAGAGACAAAAGCATTTTTTTCTGCAGAAAAATAGTTATTTTCATCTCAAGATCAGGCTGCTTTTCAAGGGTCCCTTTCACCCTCACAACTGAACTTTCACATACAGCAACTGACAAACACCCACAAAAAGAAAAGATGACTCCTTAGATTTGATTTACTTTTATGAAGCATGGGGCTAATGAATTGCATACTTTCTATCAGTTTTTAAGGCTATTTTATGAAGGCAAAAGAACTACCCCCAGAGTCTTCAGACAGTTTCTCAAAAACTCCAAAACAGGGACACCTGGGTGGCCCAGTCAGTTAAGCATCTGCTTTCAGCTTAGGTCCTCATCCTGGGGTCCTGGGATTGAGCCCCGCTTCTGGCTCTGGGCCCAGTGGGGTGTCTGCTTCTCCCTCTCTCTCTGCCCCCCCCCCCCACTTGTGCTCACTCTCTCCCAAATAAATACGATCTTAAAAAGCAAAACAAAACAAACCTCCAAGCAAAACACTTCAAGCATCAAGCAGCAGAGTACGAAACAGAGTACTCTTACCAGTCATCTGAACAAACTGGTTTTTAACCCTGGTCTACTGTAACCATGGGCAAGAACCATGGCCTCTCTGTTTTGCTTTCCTTCTCTGTAAAGAGATGAGCTCTAATATCCCTTGCTGCTTTACCTTTCTGCAAGTTCTAAATTAAGAGCCTGCAGAAAGTAGATGAGGTTATATCAAGGAACAGCAGCACACACCATCTCGGGACAGGACTGGGGGTCACAGAAAGAGGTTATCCTCAACTGTCTTCCCATCCCAGCCTAACTGCCAAAGGATCCTGAAGGGGAAATTCCAGGCTCATTCCCAGGCTGGTTTCTTAGGATTCCTCATCGCATTTAAGCATACAAAAGGGGTTTTTACATATATTAATATTTGCATATCCCAGGTCCTAACTCTTCCCCACCAAAGTCGAACACTTTTATATCTCCATCAACTCTTTACAAAAGGTTATGTAACACCTCAAGTTTATAAATTAAAAGTACAGGATATAATTTGTATCATTTTTAAAGAAAAAAAAAGTCGGGGGGGATGTGAGTAGTCCAAATGAATCATGTCAGAAATAGAATATGTCGTATTCTATATATAAAATATAATATGTATAATTTTGAATTTAAATATTCATCTCATTTGCAATCACGTTTTTTAAAGTTCTAAATTAACATAGGGCAAAATTAAGTTTCATAGGAGTATAGTTCTCTGCACTGTAACACATGCATGGTATGCATATATAGAGAGATTTGTGCGGTCACCATGCCAACAGTCACGATACGGGACGGTTTCTTCATTCTCTGTAACTCCTTAGGCTGTCCCTTTGCAGTTACCTCCTTCCCCCACACCTGACCCTTAAGCAACCAACTGATGTGTTTTCTGTCATTATAGGATTTTTTTCCCTTTGGGAATAACATATACATGCTATCATACATTATGCAACATTTTGAAACTGGCTTCTTTCACTCACCTGTGGGATTCCTTCAAGTGGTTGTATCAATATTTCATTTTTTTTAATTTTTGAATAGTATTGCATCATAGTGATGTACCACAGTTTATCTACTCACCCACTGAAGGACATTTGGGTTGCTTATAGTTTGGGTCGATTATGAATATAGCTGCTATAAACATGTATAAATTTTTGTGTGAACATAAGTTTTTATTTCTTTGAGGGGGGGGAATTTCCTAAAAAAAAAATGAATCACATTCTGTATCTAGCTTTAACTTTGCAATAAACTGTCAAATTGTGTTGCAGAGTGGCTATACCATACACAGGCATGTTTGCGTACATACATTAAATTGACCCATATATTCCTTAACTGGCGCCACCTGTCTCTTGGTTCAGCTCCATCCTCTTTCTCAAGTATTCCACCCTATTACCCAGCCAAACCGCCAGATCTGCACATCCCCAAAGCCCCCAAGGGGCCCATACTTATGCCTCTGTTTCCTCTGCCTAAAATAGACAACCTTCCTGGAAAACTTACTATTTCTAAATTTGGACTGAGTTTCAGTCCAAACTCTGCTTTAGAAGGTTAAGTCTTCCTTAACCTTCTTTCAAGCAGAATAATGCTTTTTGCATTGTTCCCTAGTCACACTTCCTCCTCCAAATTCTATCAAGGCAGGAACAGAATACTGTTTGATGTGCTAACATCAGTCATTCACACATTCAGCAAATATTTATTGAACATCTACCAAGTCCTAGATGTTGCCTACATTCTGAGCCTTGAGCCCACCCAGCGTCTGGCACAGGATTAGCAGTCAGATATATCCTGAGGGCATGGCCTAAATGACATGGTCAAGGCGGCACATGCTTTAAAAATTAAAAACTGGATCTATCAATTGCACATTTGGTTATCTCTTATTAAACTACACCTCACCCAGAGGCTACTGAATTATTTTAAAACTCGCTTTGGAGGAAAGGAAATATTTTATTAATCTTTATATCACATGAACTGACACATAGGTGCCCAGAAAATATTTGTTGGACTTGGTAGAAACTATTTTACAGGGGTCCGTTTGCCATCTGATACAAAATCAAACTGTTTTTAAAAACATTTTATTGGACACTAAAGTTTTTGTTTTTATATTGAAAGATTTAGTCCAACAAAAATTATGTCTCCTCATCATAGTGAAGGTTTTCTTAAAGGAAAACCTATTCTCTCATTTCATATTTCATGCAGTAAGCATATTTCCTCTATGGCAGTTCATTTTCTTTGGCACCTGAGATTAGCTTAAATAATTGAGGAGAGTCTGCAACAGCCGTCTGTGATGTCTGTTCTAGCATCTAGATAATAAAGCATTGTGGTAATTCAGTCATTTTGTTCAAATAGCTGCTTGTTTTAATAAATACCTATTAAACCTGTTGTTTGGCTAATATATCATTTATTCATCACACACTCAATGAGTGCCAGCATCATACTAGGTGCTGGGACTGCAGAGATGAATAACACAATGTCCTGGACATGCTGAATAAGAAAAGGACACTGTGTAATCTAGTCCAGGAAGGATGGGACAAATGGTCACTAAGTGAATGCATTCTGCAGAACTTTGAACACTACCACCTACCTCTATATCGTTGTCTGTATTCTTTTGTTTCAGGTTCAACCAATTCAAATCCCTTAAGGGTTTTTAAAGAATTCCAATGAAGTATATTGGATTGAGCCAACATTCCCACATTTTTCAGGTACTCCCTGAATCTAAGTATGATTAATGTTCTTCTAAAGCACTTTTAAAATGAAGTTAAATTTGATCAAGAATGTTTTGAAGCAGTATATTCTTAAATTGTTTATATTACAAAGTAGCTTAACTGGATACCTGGAGTATTAGACATTCTCTCTGTCCCTTTCATTAGCCACACCTAGACAAGTATCTGTAGTAAGTTGGTCAATATGTATAACCACCACCACCACCACCACCACCTCTTTCCCCGTGGAGCTCACCATCTCAAATGCAAACACAGACAGGAAAATGTGATTATGCTACAGGAGCACAAAGAAAAGAGGCATTAAGGGCAGCCCTGGTGGCCCAGTGGTTTAGTGCCACCTTCAGCCCAGGGTGTGATTCTGGAGACCTGGGATAGAGTCCCACATCGGGCTCCCTGCATGGAGCCTGCTTCTCTGCCTGTCTTTGTCTCTCTGTGTGTCTGTCATGAATAAATAAAATCTTTAAAAAAAGAAAAGGAAAAAGAAAAGAGGCATTAGCTTTGCATGGAGGAAGGAAGTCAGGAATGACTTTATAGAGGAAAAGTCACTGAAATGAATCTTGAAGGATTAGTAGGTGTTTATCAGACAGACATGGGACTGGAAGCATTTATAGAGGAAAAGCAAGGAGTCAGAAATGGCCTGGGCATATTGAGGAAACTCAAAATTTATGAGTATTTAATAATGCCCAGAGGAGCTATTAGAATCTATCATTGGTAAAATATATGGAACCTTCCTCTATTTTTTCCACTGATGCATTTGAAGTAGCTTGAAAGGTGCCTGAGTCATAGTGGGTGCTCACCAAGCACTGTTAAATGAGAAGCAAGAGGTGTTGGCAAGCAGGAGGCAAATAACGAAAAGACAGAACTGAAAGTTGAGGTCAGAAAGGGGGTATAAGGGTCTGGTGGTCATAGCTGCAGGAGTCATTAGATCTTGGAGACTAGGATTCAGGAACACATTGAGAGCATTCATGTTCCCATCTTCCTGAAAAACAGCTTTATATCCAGTACCTAGGCCTTTGCCTGATGCATGTAAGAACTCTATCAATATTTGTTGAATGCAAAAATAAAGCTTTTCCTTCCCAAATGTGATTTGTACTTTTATCCCATTCAATCTGAGAGTAGAGACAAACGTGAGAGGGAAAAGCTATAAACTGTCTAACATGCTTTTTCTACAATTTTAATTTTTCTTTCTCTAGAAGGAAGAAAAAAAGAAATAATAAAATAAGAATAAGGCCATGCATACATGGTAATTAATTTTTGGCAAAGTCTCTCAGAATATACAGTGGGGGAAAGAATAGTGTCTCTAATAAATGGTGCTGGGAAAACTGGGTATGCGTGTGCCAAAAAACAAAACCGGACTCCTAGCATATGCCACACACAAAAATCAACTCAATGGATTAGGAGACTTAAATATAAGACCTGAAGAAAACAGGAGAATAATTCCTTGACATTGGCAAGAACTCCTGGCAATCATTTTTTGGATCTGACACCAAAAGCAAAGGTAACAAAAGCAAAAATAAACAAATGAGACTACATCACACAAAACCTTCTGAAAACAAATGGAAATCATCAAACAATGAAAAAGCAGACTATGGAAGAAAATATTTACAAACAGCATATCCAAGAGGGATTAATATCCAAAATATGCAAGAGACTTCTACAACTCAATAGCAAAAACACCCAAGTGACCCAATTAAGAAAGAGGCAAAGGATCTGAATAGATATTTTTCCAAAGAAGACATACAAAGGGCCCATAGGTACATGAAAAAGTGCTCAACATCTCTAATCATCAGGGAAATGGAAGTCAAGGACACAATGAGATATTACCTGACACCTGTCAGGATGTCTATTATTAAAAAGACATTAAACAGTAAATGCTGATGTGGATGCAGAGAAAAGGGAACACTTGTACCCTTTTGGTGAGAATGCAAACTGTTAGAGCCAATATGGAACACTATGAAAGTTCCTCAAGAAATTAAAAATAGAACTACCATAAAATCCATCAACCCCACTGCTGGGTATGTATTCAAAGACAATGGGATTACTATCTGGAAGAGATATCTACACTCTCATGTTCATTGCAGCGTTTGCACAATAGCCAAGGTATGGAAACAACTTAAATAGGCATTGGTGGATAAATGGATAAAGAAAATGTTAGATTAGATGACATTTTAAAATATATATAAAAATAAATATATATAGGAACTGTGGGAAGATGGCAGAGTATGAGGATGCTAAGCTCACCTCCTCCTATGGATACAACACATCAGTGTGAATAACTCAGAAATTGACCCAAAGATGCCAGAACAGAGTCCAAGACTAATGGTAGAAAAGAGGCCACATCAAAGAGGTAGGAAAGGCAAAGAAAGTGGGGAGTGAAACAAACCACAGCCATCCATGGGTAGGGAGGGAGCCACAGGCACAGAAAAGGACAAGAAACAGATGATCACACTGGGGAGTCCACACAGGAAAGGTGCATCCTCACAACATTTGGCATTGAAAGCAAGAGGAGCTGATTTTTGTGAATTCTTACAACCAGGGGGAAAGAAGGCCTGGAATTTTCACAATCAGCAGGCTAGGTTCTGGGAGATCCTGGAGGGTGTTAGGATGCTGAGTTTTTGTCCTTAGAGAGACAACATGACAAACAGCCTATAGAGATACAGCATAGAAGCAGCAATTTGAAAAGTGCCTGAAGCATACAGGAAGAAGAATTATTTACTCAAGTGTGTCTCAGAAGAAGACTCCTTCAAGAACAAAGGAGTTTGCAGATGCCATCTCCCCCCACCCCAAGCATAAACACACAGCCACCTGTGAGGACCAGTAAGGCACTGGCATTCGTGACCTAACTTGCTTATACTATGTCCTCCCCCCTGCACTTCAGCAATCTGCCTTGCGCAGTTACACTTGCCTCAATCCCGGTGCAGCAGGTCCACTCCCAGAGAAAATTAGTACAAATCTCACCAACATTGCATTTCCCAACCCATGTGTTTTGGAGGAGTTCTTGTCCCAGTGGCAGCAGTGGTGGCAGTAGCAGTGGGCCTTATGGAAACCCAAGATGCACCTTGTTAAGCTTGCACCCCTACCCATGTGGCCCCAGTCATGAAGGTGGCAGCAGGTATAATTTTCCAAGCAGACCTGTGTGCACCTTATTAAAATTGCCTACCTCACCCTGGCCAGAGAACAAACACTGCCCATAACCAACAAGGGAAGCCTCTGCAGATGTACTTGACTGAAGGAAAAAGCAGCTAAGACAAAATAGCAGGACACACATATCACACATAGGAGACACCTCTGAAGCACCAGGTTCTGGTGAATAGGGAACACTACATGGCAAGGCACTACAGGATCTCTTTTTCATAAGGCCATTACTTTCAAGATCAAGAGATGTCGCTGACTTTCCTAAAACAGAGAAACAGACACAGAGAGTTAGACAAAATGAGGAGACAGAGGATTATGTCCCAAATAAAGAACAAAACCACAGCAAGAGACCTAAGCAAAATAGATATAAGTAATATGCTGGTTAGAGAATGAAAGTAATGATCATAAAGACATTCACTGGACTTGAGAAAGGAGTGCAGGACATCAGTGAGACCCTTAACAAAAAGATTAAAAAAGAGTCTATCAGAGATGAGGAACACAATAATTGAAAGAAAAAATACAAGATATGGAATAAATAGCAAGCTAGAGGAAGGTGAGAAACAAATTAGTGACTAGTCCCTAATCTGGGGAAGGAAACAGATAACCAGATCCATAAGGCACAGAGATTCCCCAACAAGATTAAACCAAGGAGATCCACACATAGTAATGAAAATGGCAAAAAGTAGTGATAAAGAGAGGATTTTAAAAGCAGTGAGAGAGGAGCACCTGGGTGGCTCAGTCAGTTGAGCATCTGCCTTTGGCTCAGGTCATGATCCCAGGGTCAAGCCCCACATTGGGCTCTTTGCTCCATGGGGAGCCTACTTCTTGCTCTTCTTTTGCCTGGCACTCCCCCTGCTTGGATGCATGCTCTTTCTGTCAGGTAGATGATAGATAGATGTTAGATAGATAGATAGATAGATAGATAGATAGATAGATAGATAATTTCAAAAGCATTGAGAGAAAAGAAGACAGTTACATACAAGGGAAGCCCCCTAAGGCTAGCTGTGGATTTGTCAGCAGAAATATTGCAGGCTAAAAGAGAGTGACATGACATATTTGTAGTGCTGAAAGGAAAACTCTGCAGCCAAGAACACTCTATCCAGTAAGACTGTCAATCAGAATAGGAGGAGAGAGAGAGTTTCTCAGACAAATGAAAGCTAAAGGAGTTCATGACCACTAAATCAGTCCTACAAGAAATGTTAAATGGGATTCTTTGAGTGAAAGAAAAGACTGTAAGTGAGAGCATGGAAAATAAACAAAAAAGCAGTAAAAATAAGTATGTCTATAAAATCAGTCAAAGGATTCACACACACACACACACACACACACACACACACTGTAAAATAACACCATTAACTAAAACTTGGGGGAGAAGAGCAAAGGATGGGTTCAGACTTAAGCAACTCTCAACTTAATACAGACTGTTGTATGTGGAAGATATTATATGGAAATCTAATGGTAACCACAAATCAAGAACCAGTAATAGATATACAAAGAATAAAGAGAAAGGAATCCAAGTATATCACTAAAGAAAGCCAGTTAACCATGAAAGAAGGCAAAAAGGATCAGAGAAAAATTATAAAAACAATGACAAAACAAGTAACAAAATAGCAATAAATACATATCTACCAATAATTACTTTGAGTGTAAATGGACTAAATTCCCCAATTAAAAGACACAGGCTGACAGAATGGATATGAAAACAAGACACATTGATATGCTGCATACAAGAGATATATCAGAACTAAAGACAAATGCAGATTGGAAGTAAGGGGATGAAGAAACATATATCATGCAAATGGATTTCAAAAGAAAGCCTGTCTGATACTTATACAGACAAAATAAACTTTGAAACCAATACTGTAACAAGAGACAAAGAAGGACACTATATAATAATGAAGGGGAGAATCCAATGGACTCCACTTGGAGTGCCACTTACATCAATGGACACATTACCCAAACAGAAAATCAAAGGGAAAGAGTGGCTTTGAATGACACTGTACCAGATACATTTAACAGATATATTCAGAACATTTCATCCTAAAGCAGCAGAATACACACCCTTTTCAAGTGCACATGGAACATTCTCCAGAATAGATTACATAAGGACAAAAAAACAAGTCTCAACAACTTCAAAAAGATCATACCATGCATATTTTTTCTGACCATGGAACCATGAAACTAGAAATCAACCACAAGAAAAAATTTGGAAAGAATACACATACATGGGGTTTAAACAACATGCTACTAAAAAATGAATGGATCAACCAAGAAGTCAAAGAAGAAATAAAAATGGATATAAATGAAAATGAAAACACAATGGTCCAAAATCTTTAGGATACAGCAAAAACTGATCTAAGACCGACCTGAAGAAGCAAGAAAAATCTCAAATACACAACCTGACCTTACACCTAAAGGAGCCAGAAAAAGAAAAACAAACCCTAAACCAACAGAAGGAAGGAAATAATAAAGATTAAAGCAGAAATAAATGATATAAAAACAGATTAAAAAAATAGAACAGATCAATGAAACCAGAAATTGGTTCTTGGAAAAGATCAACAAAATTGATAAACCTCTATCCAGACTCATCACAAAGAAAGACAGAAAGAAAAAGGAGAGAGCGAGCAAGGACTCAAACAAAATCACAAATGAAAAAGGAGAAATAACTGACATCACAGAAATATAAGTGATTGTAAGAGAACAGTATGAAAAATTATATGCCAACAAATTAGACAACCTAGAAGAAATAGATAAAATCCTAGGACCATTTAACCTACCAAAGCTGAAGAAATAGAAAATTTGAACAGACCAATCACCAGCTATGAAACTGATCAGTAATAAAAAAAAAATTTCCAACAAACAAAAGTCCAGGACCAGACAACTTCACAGGCAAATTCTGCCAAACATTTAAAGATGAGTCAATACTTACTCTTCTAAAACTCTTCCAAAAAATACAAGAAGGAAAACTTCCAAGTTTATTCTATGAGGCCAGCATTACCCTGATAAAAACATTACAAAAAAAGAGAACTACAGACCAATATATCTGATGAACATTAGAAGCAAAACTCCTTTAAAAAATATATTAGCAAACCAAATCCAACAATGCATTTAAAAAAAAAATTATTCACTATGATCATGTGGGATTTACTCCCTGGAGATAAGGGTCTCTCAGTATTGGCAAATGTATCAACATGATACATCTCATCAACGAGAGAAAGGATGAAACTATATAATTATTTCAATAGATATGGAAAAAGCACTTAACAAAGTACAACATCCATTTAGGATATATACATATAAAAACCTCTGCAAAGTAGGTCTAAAGAGAACACATCTCAACATAATAAATTCTCATATGAAAAACCCATAGCCAACAACATATTTAATGAGGAAAAACAGAACTTTTCTCCTAAGGTCAGGAACAAGACAAAGATTTCCATTCTCACCACTTTTATTCAAGATAGTACTAGAAATCCTAGCCATAATGATCAGACAACAATAGCAACAATAAAAAATAAAAGGCATCCAAACTGGTAAGAAAAAAAATAAAATTTTCACTATTTGCAGATGACATGATACTATATAGAGAATATTATTAAGACTCCACCAACAAACTACTAGAACTGATACATGAATTCACTAAGGTCGCAGGGCACAAAATCATCATACAGAAATCTGTTGCTTTTCTATACACTCAAGATGAAACAGCAGAAAGAGAAATTAAGAAAACAATCTCATTTACAATTATACCAAAAGTAATAAAATACCTAGGAATAAACTTAACCAAAGAGGTGAAAGTCTTGTACTCTGAAAACTATAAAACACAGATGAAATAAATAAAAGATGACACAAAGAAATGGAAAGACATTCCATTTTCAGAGAGTGGAAGAAGAAATATTGTTAGGATGTCTATACTACTCAAAGCAGTCTACAGAATCATGCAACCCCTATCAAAATTGCAGCAGCATTTTCACAGAACTAGAACAAACAATGCTAAGATTTGAATGGAACCTCAAAAGACCCTGAATAGCCAGAAGAATCTTGAAAAAGAACAAAACTGTAGGTATTATAATCCCAGATATTAGGACATACTACAAAGCTGTAGTGATCAAAACAGTAAGGTGGAGCACCCGGGTAGCTTGGTTAGTTAAGTGGCCTACTCTTGATTTTGGCTCAGGTCATGATATCAGGATTCTGGGATTGAGCCCCACAGTAGGCTCCACCCTCATCAGGGAGTCTGCTTCAAGATTCTCTCTCGTCCTCTGCCCCTGTCTCCACTCACTTCCTCTCTCTAAAATAAAAAAATTAAAAAATTAAAAACTTTTAAAAAGCCAGTATGGTACTGTCACAAAAATAGATATATTAGATCAATAGAACTGAATAGAAAACCCAGAAATGAACCCATGATAGTATGGTCAATTAGTCTTCAAAAATCAGGAAAGAATATCCAATAGGAAAAAGACAGTCTCTTCAACAAATAGTGCTGAGAAAACTGGCCAGCTACATGCAAAAACAATGAAACTGGACCACTTTCTAACACAACACACAAAAATAAACTCAAAACGGATGAAGAAACTAAATGTGGGACCTAAAACCATAAAACTTGGCAGCAAGTTCTCTGTCATTGATCATAGCAACATCTTTCTAGATATCTTCTGAGGCAAGGGAAACAAAAGCAAAATGAACTATCAAGGCTACATTAAAATAAAAAGATTTTGCACAGCAAAAGAAAAAAAAAAAACAATGAAAGTAGAAAAACAACCTGTGGCATGGGAGAAGATATCTGCAAATGACATACCTGATAAAGGGTCAGTATTGAAAACATATGAAGACTTTATACAATTTGACATCAAAAACACACAATCCAATTCAAAATGGGCAGAAGACACAGACATCTCTCCAGTGATGACATCCAGATGGTCAACAGACATATGAATACCACCAGACAAATGCAAACCAAAACCAGAATTAGATGTCACCTCATACCTGTCAGAATGGCTAAAATCAAAAACACAAGAAACAAGTGTTGGCAAGGATGTGGAGAAAAAGGAACCCCCTTGCGCTGTTGGTAGTAATGCAAACTGGTGCAGTCACTCCAGAAAACAGTATGGAGGTTCCCAAAAAAATTAAAAACTACTCCACAATCCAGGAATTGCACTAATGGGTATTTTCACAAAGAATACAGAAACACTAATTCAAAAGGATAAATGCATCCCTATGTTTACTGCAGCATTATTTACAATAACCAAACTATGGAAGCAGTCCAAGTGTCCACTGGTAGATGAATGAATAAAAAGGATACAGTGTGGGGGGGGGGGGTGAGAGAGGGGATTTTCGGTGTGTGCATAATGTAGCCATAAAAAAGAATTAAATCTTGCCATTTGCAATAATATGGACGGAGCTACAGAGTATAATACTCTAAGTTAAAGAAGCCAGTCAGAGAAAGACAAATACCATATGATTTCACTCATATGTGGAATTTAAGAAACAAAACAACCAAAGGGAAAAGAAAGAAACCAAAACACCAGACTCTAAACTATAGAGAACAAGCAGATTGTTACCAGACGGGAGGTGGGTGGAGGAGAGGGTGAAATAGGTGAAAGGGATTTGGGGTACACTTATCTTGATGAGCACTGAGTAATACATGGAAGTGTTGAATCACTATATTGTACACCTGAAACTAATAGAACACTGTATGCTAACTACACTAGAATTAACATTTTTAAAATATTTTATTTATTTATTCATGAGAGAGAGAGAGAGAGAGAGAGAGGCAGAGACACAGGCAGAGGGAGAAGCAGGCTCCATGCAGGGAGCCCAATGTGGGACTCCATCCCAGGACTCCAGGATCACGCCCTGGGCCAAAGGCAGGTGCTAAACCACTGAGCTACTCAGGGATCCCTAGAATTAAAATTTTAAAAACTAAAAACTATATATGATATGCAAATATACTGTACTAATATACATGATATATATAAATATATCGAGAGAAAGTTTATATATAATGGACTGTTATTCAGTCTTAGCCAAAAAAGGAAATTATGGCATATGCAGCAACATAGATGAGCCTGGAGGGCATTATGCAAAGTCCAATAAACCAGACCAGGGAGGGAGGGGAATTGGGAGAGGTTAGTAAAAAGCTACAACTTCCAGTTATAAGGTGAATAAGGTCTGAGGACCTGATGTACAACATGGTGACAATAGTTGGTACTAATACTATATAATAGCAAGTTGCTAAGAGAATAGAACTTAAGTGTTTACACAGACACACACACACACACACACACACACACACACCAGGGGCAGGGGGAGGTGGCAAATATGTGAGTTCATGGTTCTGTTAATTAACTCAATGGAGAGAATTCTTTCACAATATATACATGTATCAAGTCATCATGCTGTACACTTTGAATATATTACAATCTTATTTGTAAATTATATCTTAATAAAGCCGGTAAAAAAAAAAAGTAGAAACAAATCTTGCTGTCCTGGGATATGTCCACTTTGGAGCTGCATCCCATGATTATTTGAATGTCTTAGAGGAAATCATGTTCTGCATTCATCTTTGGTGATATTAGCTCCAGAATTTCTACCCTCCTAATGATTTAGGAGAGTCAGTGATGCAATAGAACCAACTTGTATTGGGAATTTTGCTAGCCAGTTGTTAAATTCACCCATCTCTAAAATCAGTCATGATGGGAGTAGTCACAGTATAAAGACCAACAAACACTACAGAGCAGGGTTGCTTTTGTTTTCTGAGAGCCAGTTCACACCATCTGAAGAATTGATTAGAAGCTACATTTTCATAAAAAGCATACCGTTTTCCTTTCCCATATGTGCTTTCCTGGACAATGTGTAAAGAGAAATGATGAAGAACATGAAAAATCCCAAAGCCACCCCTTGATTACACTACTTCACTTGGTTGACCAGTTGAACCCCTGGAACTCAACTGCAGACTGGACACCTTTGCACCAAAGGAGATGCAAAGGACTTCCAGTAGATTCCTCAAGCTTTGAGTACATATGGTCACGTTGTAATACACAGGATATTGAACTGAGAAAAATGTTCAAGGATCAATTGATACATGTCTATAAAACTATAAAAATGTTGCCGTATCAAGCAAAATTTGTTTTCCATTACAAATGTAGTTATGTTTGGCATTATGAATGGTGGCCCTGCACAGTGTTCAGTTCTGGAGCATCTGAAAAGCAATCATTATGTGTGTTCCTAACTCCCACAGCTCCTCCTTTAATCAGATGAGCCTTTCTAGCCATTATAAAAGGCTCTTTAGCAAGAGTTTGTGAAACTCTTCAGTGCTCCCAAATCTGCCTTCCATCTCAAGCAACACCCCAGGCCACCCAGATACTCTCATGCTGCCACAACCCCCTTTCAGGCTTGGCCACACTTCTTCTATACTTTACAGTCATTTTATTCTGTATTTCTTTGGCTCAACCTCAGGTAAAGGAAAGAAAAAGCAGCCAGCTGCAGAGTATGACTTACTTTGGGAAATCCTTGCAGGAGAAACTGCCTTTGACTTGGAGAAAGTAAAGGACTCATATAAAGGTTTGTTATGGGACCTTATATTTGGGTGTGCACTGAGATTACAGTTGGAGATGTGCCAGTTTGAAGTCAGTCAGTCTTGAGTGGAGACTGCATAGGCTCTGCCCAATCTCACCTCTGAGATCTTGACCAGCGCATGCAAGCTTTCTCCTCCTCAATGCCCTTCTCTTGAATATGGAGATAAAATCAATGCAGCACAGGCTGGTTAGTGCTGCCTAAATTAAACAGTGTCTGGTATAAAAGAAGATCTTAATAAATGCTTTTTATTTTTTTAATACTGTAAAACCTTAGCTCAAGGGAAGTTTGTGTCATATATGGTACGCCTGTAGATCATTGTAAAGAATGCCATCATTATTTAGAAAGTGAATATCACAATGCCTGTGTAACAAGGCCAGCAAGAGAGTTACATGAACACCAATCATAAACACTTACATAGAATTAATAGCACTACCCAGTAGTCCAAGCACTTTACACATACTAACTCATTTAATCAAGAAAGTAATCCTGTGAAGTAGGAACTACTTTCATCATTTCCAATTTACAGATCAAAGGCATTGAGACAAAGAGAGTTTAACTTATCCAAGGTCATTCAGCCAGAAAGCAGCAGAGCCAAGATTTAAACTCAAGAGTCTGACTGTAGTAGTATCTATGCCCTAAACCACTAAACTATCTTGCCCTTTACAATAAAGAAAGCATGTGTGTGTGTGTGTATTGTCTCACTGACTTTACAATAACCCTGGGAAATAAGCCACTTCAGAAATTCTCTGGCATTCTTCCCTTTGGACTCTAGCTTGATTTGCTCTTTCTGAATCTTAGTCTTGGCTATGCCTAGGGCTCACAGCATTCAATTTTGCTGCCGTGAAGTTGGAGACTGAACTTCCTACTTAATCTACTTTCTAGAACTGTGTATATAACACATGGCCATCCCAGGAACAATAGTCTCTGCTGGTCTCTGTATGGGTGACAGCCTGGGGTTTTAATCAAGGCTCTTTTTTGGTTGCAAGCAAAAAAAATTGCACAAATGAGCTTAAGCAGGAAAAACAAGAAAAAGTGGAATTTATCCAAAGGAGACTCAGATATTCCATGGAAGTCAGAGAAAGAAAATATACTCAGAAGAGATTAAAACCTGGAAAAGAGAAACCTGTCAAAAAAACTCAAGTCCCAAACTGCCTTAGGCCCTCTCTCTAGGACACTGTAGGAGTTCAGAATGAGTTGCCCCAAGATGGGATGCAGATCTGTTTGAGCTGAAAATAATCAAGTCCAAAGACTCAGGAAGAAACTTTGACCTTCCTGCTATATACCTAAAAGGATTTATATAGAAGATCTACTCCAGGAAGGGAGCTATCACTATGGATAACTACAATTTAATGTGAACTAGGGGTGGTAGTTAATTCTGTTAAAATTCTTCTGTATCTCCTGTCAATTTGATTCTTAGACTTGCCAGAAGAACCTGAAAGGGTAGAGATAAAATTTCCTCCCCAACAACATCATGCCTCACCTCGTGTTTTCTTTACATGTCTTCTTTTCTTTCTACAAATGAGTTTTCTCTCATTTTCTGGATGTGGTAAAAGACGGCCATTCTATACCTTTGGAGTTTACACGTCTCACATACGTGACCAGAAGAATACAGCTAACATCTTTGAATCTCAATGTTAAATCCTGAATTAGGAGAATATGATTGACCCTTTTGGGGGTCACATGCCCACTCTTGGCTCTGTAAACCATATTGAAGGGTAGTGTTGGGGGAATAGGGTCACACAGTAAAATTGTGGTGGCCAAAGCCCTCACCTGTTGGAACATGGCAGTTGTCAGAAAAAGAGGTGTGGCTTAGTGGTTGAGCAGAGAGCCCAAGAAAAAAATCTACTGTATATGCATAAAGGGTCTGCCTGGATCATATCTTCCTGCAATAAGGACTTTGACGTTTCTCAGCTCCATCCCCTTTGCCATTAAGGTCCCAGTGATTATGTTATTCACTAGAAATCTTGCAAATACCTTTTTATCATAGCAATGAAGAATCTTTTCCAACATAAAATTCTCTATCAGAACACACAGTTCAATACAATTACAGCTCAGTATGGGCAATGTAACCTAATGTACACTATAATAGATGGGGGACATTCTCAACACTGTGAACTGCGTTTTTCAAGATGTTAAGATGAAAGTTTAAAATGTTCTCCTGTTTTAAAATTCAAATTTTTTTCAAATGTACATTTACTTATCGCATGGAATCTTTGTCACTCTTACAAAGGAAAAACTGTTCAGATCCTACCTTCAAATGAGAACATTTTTTGCTCAGCAAACATTCGCTACTTGCAGAAATATTGCTGAGAGCAGGAGATGATTGTTTCTGCGACTGCTCAGAGCTGGTGACTCTTTGCCAGGTGACTTTAAAAGTCATTAGTTATACTCAAAAAGTACATATTTAAACAAAACTGAGGTTTTTCTTAAAACAATATCAGGATTTAAAAAAAAAAAAAAACCTTGAGGAATGGAGGGCTTGAAGAATAATGTAAAACTGAATGGAAGGCTAGGGTTTCTTCTCTCTCATGTCTCTGGTGATGGGGTGGTGGGCTTCTTCTAATATTAGGAATCCCAGCACTTCTCTTCCTTACCCAAAGAACTCAAGCAAGTGGTCCAACCTCTTTGAGCCTCACTTTGCCATTTTAATTTTTTTATTTTCATTTAATTTTGTTATTTTTAGAGAAGGAGAAAGAGCACAATGGGGGAGGGGCAGAAGCATAGGGAGAGAGAGAATCTTAAGTAGGCTCCACATCTAGCATGGAGCCCAATGTGGGGCTCGATCTTGCAGTCCTGAGATCATGATCTGAGCTGAAACCAAGAAACAGATGCTTACCTGACTGAGTCACCCAAGCACCTTCACTTTCCCCATTTTTAAGTAAGAATAACTATGCCTACCTCTTAGGATTGTGGTGAGCATTACATATGATAATGTGTGCAAGATTCTTAGAGTTCCTGCATAATAACATATGCTAAATGAATATTTGTTCTTTTCTCTATTTATCCAACCATTTCTCTATCACTGGGCCTGCTCTATTTCACACTGGTCCATTTCATAAGAAGACTTAATACCTCACTAACCTGAGATTTATATGACATTTTTACTAATTGGCTCTGTATCCAGACATCTACTGTGTGCCAGGTAACATGGGAGAAAAGAAGGAACAATTAAATTCTCCATATCTTTTTTTGACCTACATACATTTCTGGTAAGAAGGTGCTACTATCATTTGTCTGTGACCAAACACAAGATAGTACATTATAAAAAGAGACTTTAGGTGATATGAGAGATCATGTGGTCAAACTGCCCATTCTTCTCAACCCAACCTCTACCTCTGCCAACCCAAGGACCCTAGTTATATCCCATAAACCTATGTCTAGGTGGCACCCAGAGTAAAATTCATTGATGTGTATTCTGGATGTGTTAACTTGAATTCTTTGGCTATTAGTGAGTCTTTTCAGGTTTTCTTAGGTTCATTTGCTATTTTTATGTTTCTTTTATAATTACTTGTCAATGTCTCTTATCTACTATGCTGTTAGTTGATTATCTTCCTTGAATTAATTTCTAAGAGATCTTCATATATGTTATTTCTCTATCAAATAGGTTTGAATAGCTTTTCCCAGTTTATTGTGAGATAACTTTTCTTTTTACCAAATAGTATTATTTTTAAAACTTTAGATATTCAAAGAAATTTTTTTAAACATTTTGCTATTCAAAACCAGGTATCTGGTTTCAGAATTTATGGTTTTAAAATTTTTTATTCATTTCATCTCTAGAAAGATGTTATAAACAACTATTTCAGATTACTGTAGGGTAGATTATTAGGACAGAAGAATTTATTGAATGAAATACAAATAAACAAATTGGGGTTAATGAGCAAGATTCAACCCAAATGAAGTCCAGAAAGCAGCAAATCTGTCCCAGAGCATAAATTTAGACTTCATGATGAAACAGGATTCAGTGTTCAGAATTCTATATCTGAGGCCATTTGCCACTCTGCTCTTTCCAATATACTGTCCGTGGCCTTTCAAATAAAGACTCGGACCTAGATGTGGAGAGACAGGGACCCTTTTACAAGGACCGGCATGGATTGTGAAGGCTCAATTAGAGCAGGAGGGGATGCTGAAGAAATAGATTTCCTGGCTCCAAGGTGCTAGCCTAGGGCACTTTTAATTTCCCTCCCCTAGAGGCTGGGCCAGTTTTGATTTCATGTCTCTCTAGCTAAAGTGTGCCCAAGGTAATTTTGCAGTAATGCAGCCAGTGAATATCCATGTAGCTATACCAGAAGCCACCAACCATTAGGAGGAAAGTACCTCTCATGTCCTGAGCACCCGTTATGCAACAGACATCTTATGTGCCTTATCTCTCATTTAATTCTCAATAATACTTTGTGATAGCAGCACCTGGATTGCCCAATCGGTGGAGTGTAGGACTCTTGATTTTCAGCTCAGGTCATGATTCCAGGATTGTGAGATTGAGCCCCATGTCAGGCTCTGAGCTGGGCATGGAGCCTGCTTGGGATTCTCTCTCTCTCTCTGCCCTTCTACACCTCCCCCCACCCTTTCATAATAATGCTTTATGATAGGAATCAATATTCCTATTTCACAAATGAAGGAACTGAGGCTCAGAGAGATTAATGGTTGTCTTCAGTGTTAAAAAGCTAATAACTAGTGGGGGCAGAATAGGAACTCAGGTCTTTAACTCTCAAATAGGAGCTTTTATTTACTGTCTCATAGAACTTCTTGTGGCCAATGGTTCCAATAAAAGCCAAATTCTTTTTAGTCAAAACATACCTCCCAGGGGCTAGTACTGAGTATCATCTCTCCACTCTAAAATTCACAGCTTTCTTTCACTGCAGCCAGGACATGCATCTCTCTGATTGCTGTGGGAAGTCCCAGAGCTGGCTAAAATAGGCTACAGCCCTTTGAGCTGAGCTAAAAATAAGAGTCAAGCTTCTGGAGGGATTTGATCTCCCACTTTGGCTGTTATTTCATTAGTGGAAAACACTGCATTGCCCTTTCCCTGACCTCCTTTGCAAAGAAGGAAATGCTTCTCTACACCAAGACTCCCAAATCTAAAAGAGAGCTAATGAGGTCATACAGTCCAAACCCCTGCATCCAAAGCAATATGGTACATCTTCTTCAAGAAAGATAATTCTGTCCTCTCCTATTATATGCAATTTCTTTTAGACACTTGGGCCTAGTCCAAGAAACAAGAGGAAAATGTCATTGAGGGGCTTTAGCTGGTAGGTGGCATGTTTTATATACACCAATGAGAGGTAGCATAGATAATTAAATTGAGTGTTCAAGTTTGGAAAAGTCAGGACACCTTTGTGGTAATTCAAAAGATGATGAGGATCTAAACTGGAGCCTACTAGCAGCAGTAGGAATAAAGAAGAGGGATAAATACAAAGAAATAAATGTGATTTAATTATATGAATAGAAATACCAATATCATAACAAAAATAATAGTTTATATTTATTGAATGCCTATTATGTCCCAGATCATAACTCAGTATCAAACATGATAACATTTTATGCCCTCAACCAAACCTAGGTAGGTTGTATCATCTTCCTTCCATTAAAAAAGAAGAAACAGAAATGCATAGGGATTAACTGGCTCCCCAGGTGTCACGGCTAGCATAAAAACAAAACCAGGATTTGACCCCAATTCTGTCTGATTTCAATGTCATTGCAATTGTGTGGGACAATCAATGGTGAAGAGAAAAGAGGGAGAGCAGAAGAATATAGAATAGAAAAGGAAAAAACAAGATTCAAAGTAAAGTATTGAGTTCAGTTGGGTGATTTAGGGTTGCTGGAGATGTTGAGTGTTTGGAGATGTCTGATAAGGATTGAGAAACCCACAGTAAATAGTGGTGGAAAACATGATTCAGGAGGGTATTTAGAGTCAGATGAGGAAAGTGTTGGGATGAAATCCTAGAGAAAAACTGGGCTCTAGCAGTGGGGATATGAAGGACACAATATTTTTTAAAGTGGGGGACAAGGAGGAGGGGCAAGATGGCAGAAGAGTAGGGTCCCCAAGTCACCTGTACCCACCAAATTACCTAGATAACTTTCAAATCATCCTGAAAACCTATGAATTTGGCCTGAGATTTAAAGAGAGAACAGCTGGAATGCTACAGTGAGAAGAATTTGCACTTCTATCAAGTACAACTTGTTTTTGGCCACTCTGCATTGAGCAAAATGACTAGAGGGAAAAACTCACCTCAAAAGAATCAGAAACAGTCCTTTCTCCCACAGAGTTACAAAATTTGGATTACAATTCAATGTCAGAAAGCCAATTCAGAAGCACAATTATAAAGCTACTGGTGGCTGTAGAAAAAAAGCATAAAAGACTCAAGACACTTCATGACTACCGAATTTAGATCTAATCAGGCAGAAATTAAAAATCAATTAAATGAGATGCAATCCAAACTAGAGGTCCTAACAACGAGGGTTAACGAAGTAGAACAAGTGAGTGACATAGAAGACAAGTTGATGGCAAAGAGGGAAACTGAGGAAAAAAGAAAAACAATTAAAAGATCATGAGGATAGGTTAAGGGAAATAAATGACAGCCTCAGAAGGAAAAATCTACGTTTAATTGGGGTTCCCGAGGGCGCTGAAAGGGACAGAGGTCCAGAATATGTATTTGAACAAATCATAGCTGAAAACTTTCCTAATCTGGGAAGGGAAACAGGCATTCAGATCCAGGAATTAGAGAGATTCCCCCCCTAAAATCAATAGAAACCACTCAACACCTCGACATTTAATAGTGAAGCTTGCAAATTCCAAAGATAAAGAGAAGATCCTTAAAGCAGCAAGAGACAAGAAATCTCTAACTTTTATGGGAAGAAATATATTAACAGCAGACCTCTCCACAGAGACCTGGCAGGCCAGAAAGGGCTGGCAGGATATATTCAGGGTCCTAAATGAGAAGACCATGCAGCCAAGAATACTTTATCCAGCAAGGCTCTCATTCAGAATAGAAGGAGAGATAAAGAGCTTCCAAGATAGGCAGAAACTGAAAGAATATGTGACCACCAAACCAGTTCTCCAAGAAATATTAAGGGGGACTCTGTAAAAGAAAGAGGAAGTCCAAGGGAACAATCCACAAAAACAGGGACTGAATAGGTATCATAATGACACTAAATTCATATCTTTCAATAGTAACTCTGAACATGAATGGGCTTAATGACCCCATCAAAAGGCGCAGGTTTTCAGACTGGATAAAAAAGCAAGACCCATCTATTTGCTATCTACAAGAGACTCATTTTAGACATAAGGACACCTACAGCCTGAAAATAAAAGGTTGGGAAACCATTTACCATTCAAATGGCCCTCAAAAGAAAGCAGGGATAGCCATCCTTATATCAGATAAACTAAAGTTTATCCCGAAGACTGTAGTAAGAGATGAAAAGGGACACTATATCATACTTAAAGGATCTATCCAACAAGAGGACTTAACAATCATCAATATTTATGCCCCAAATATGGGAGCTGCCAAGTAGATCAATCAATCAATAACCCAAGTTAAGACATACTTAGATAATAATACACTTATACTTGGTGACTTGAATGTAGCACTTTCTACAATCGACAGGTATTTTAAGCATTCCAAAGAAACAAGAGCTTTAAATGATACACTGGACCAGATGGATTTCACAGATATTTACAGAACTTTACATCCAAACACAACTGAATACACATTCTTCTCAAGTGCACATGGAACTTTCTCCAGAATAGACCACATACTGGGTCATAAATCAGGTCTTAACCAATACCAAAAGATTGGGATCATCCCCTGCATATTTTCAGACCATAATGCTTTGAAATTAGAATTAAATCACAAGAAGAAGTTTGGAAGGATTTCAAGCAAGTGGAAGTTAAGGACCATCTTGCTAAAAGATGAAAGGGTCAATCAGGAAATTAGAGAAGAATTAAAAAGATTCATGGAAACTAATGAGAATGAAGATACAGCTCTTCAAAATCTTTGGGATACAGCAAAAGCAGTCCTGAGGGGGAAATATATCGCAATACAAGCATCCATCCAAAAACTGGAAAGAACTCAAATACTAAAGCTAACCTTGCACCTAAAGGAGCTGGAGGAAAAACAGCAAATAGATCCTACACCCAGCAGAAGAGAGTTAATAAAGATTTGAGCAGAACTCAATGAAATAGAGCTCAGAAGAACTGTGGAACAGATTAACAAAACCAGGAGTTGGTTCTTTGAAAGAATTAATAAGATAGATAAACCATTAGCCAGCCTTATTAAAAAGAAGAGAGAAAAGAATCAAATTAATAAAATCATGAATGAGAAAGGAGAGATCACTACCAACACCAAGGAAATACAAACGATTTTAAAAACATATTATGAACAGCTATACGCCAATAAATTAGGCAATCTAGAAGAAATGGACGCATTCCTGGAAAGCCACAAACTACCAAAACTGGAACAGGAAGAAATAGAAAACCTGAACAGGCCAACAACCAGGGAGGAAATTGAAGCAGACATCAAAAACCTCCCAAAACACAAAAGTCCAGGGCCAGATGGCTTCCCAGGGGAATTCCATCAAAACGCTTAAAGAAGGAACCATACCTATTCTACTAAAGCTGTTCGGAAAGATAGAAAGAGATGGAATACTTCCAAACTCATTCTATGAGCGCAGCATCACCTTAATTCCAAAACTAAAGACTCCACCAAAAAGGAGAATTATAGACCAATATCTCTGATGAACATGGATGCAAAAATTCTCAACAAGATACTAGCCAATAGATTCCAACAATACATTAAGAAGATTATTCACCATGACCAAGTGGAATTTATCCCCAGGATGCAAGGCTGGTTCAACACTCATAAAGCAATCAATGTGATTGATCACATTAGCAAGAGAAAAACCAAGAACCATATGATCCTCTCAATAGATGCAGAGAAAGCATTGACAAAATACAGCATCCATTTTTGATCAAAACTCTTCAGAGTGTAGGGATAGAGGGAACATTCCTCAACATCTTAAAAGCCATCTACAAAAAGCCCACAGAAAATATCATTCTCAATGGGGAAGCACTGGGAGCCTTTCCCCTAAGATCAGGAACAAGATAGGGATGTCCACTCTCACCACTGCTATTCAACATAGTACTGGAAGTCCTAGCCTCAGCAATCAGACAACAAAAAGAAATAAAAGGCATTCAAATTGGCAAAGAAGAATTCAAACTCTCCCTCTTCACAGATGACATGATACTCTACATAGAAAACCCAAAAGACTCCACCCCAAGATTGCTAGAACTCATACAGCAATTTGGCAGTATGGCAGGATACAAAATCAATGCCCAGAAGTCAGTGGCATTTCTATACACTAACAATGAGACTGAAGAAAGAGAAATTAAGGAGTCAATCCCATTTACAATTGCACCCAAAAGCATAAGATACCTAGGAATAAACCTAACCAAAGAGGTAAAGGATCTATACCCTAAAAACTACAGAACACTTCTGAAAGAAATAGAGGAAGAAACAAAGAGATCGAAAAATATTCCATGCTTATGGATTGGAAGAATTAATATTGTGAAAATGTCAATGTTACCCAGGGCAATTTAGACATTTAATGCAATCCCTATCAAAATACCATGGACTTTCTTCAGAGAGTTGTAATAAATTATCTTAAGATTTGTGTGGAATCAGAAAAGACCCCGAATAGCCAGGGGAATTTTAAAAAAGAAAACCATATCTGGGGGCATCACAATGCCAGATTTCAGGTTGTACTACAAAGCTGTGGTCATCAAGACAGTGTGGTACTGGCACAAAAACAGACACATAGATCAATGGAACAGGATAGAGAATCCAGAAGTGGACCCTCAACTTTATGGTCAACTAATATTCGACAAAGCAGGAAAGACTATCCACTGGAAAAAAGACAGTCTTTTCAGTAAGTGGTGCTGGGAAAATTGGACATCCACATGCAGAAGAATGAAACTAGACCACTCTCTTGCACCATACACAATGATAAACTCAAAATGGATGAAAGATCTAAATGTGAGACAAGATTCCATCGAAATCCTAGAGGAGAACACAGGCAACACCCTTTTTGAACTTGGCCACAGTAACTTCTTGCAAGATTCATCCATAAAGGCAAGAGAAACAAAAGCAAAAATGAACTATTGGGACTTCATCAAGATAAGAAGCTTTTGCACAGCAAAGGATACACTCAACAAAACTAAAAGACAACCTACAGAATGGGAGAAGACATTTGCAAATGACGTAGCAGATAAAGGGCTAGTATCCAAGATCTATAAAGAACTTATTAAACAGCAAAGAAACAAACAATCCAATCATGAAATGGGCCAAAGACATGGACAGAAATCTCACAGAGGAAGACACAGACATGGCCAACAAGCACATGAGTAAATGCTCCGCATCACTTGCCATCAGGGAAATACAAATCAAAACCACAATGAGATACCACCTCACACCAGTGAGAATGGGGAAAATTAACAAGACGGGAAACCACAAATGTTGGAGAGGATGTGGAGAAAGGGGAACCCTCTTGCACTGTTGGTGGGAATGTGAACTGGTGCAGCCACTCTGGAAAACTGTGTGGAGGTTCCTCAAAGAGTTAAAAATAGATCTGCCCTGACCCAGCAATTGCACTGCTGGGGATTTACCTCAAAGATACAGATGCAGTGAAACGCCGGGACACCTGCACCCCGAAGTTTATAGCAGCAATGTCTGCAATAGCCAAACTGTGGAAGGAGCCTCGGTGTCCATTGAAAGATGAATGGATGAAGAAGATGTGGTTTATGTATACAATGGAATACTCCTCAGCCATTAGAAACGACAAATACCCACCATTTGCTTTGACGTGGATGGAACTGGAGGGTATTATGCTGAGTGAAGTAGGTCAATTGGAGAAGGAAAAACATTATATGGTCTCATTCATTTGGGGAATACAAAAAATGGTGAAAGGGAATAAAGGGGAAAGGAGAAAAAATGAGTAGGAAATATCAGAAAGGGAGACATACCATGAGAGACGCCTAACTCTGGGAAACAAATGAGGGGTGGTGGAAAAGGAGGTGGGCGGGGAGTGGGGGTGACTGGGTGACGGGCACTGAGGGGGGCACTTGATGGGATGAGCACTGGGTGCTATGCAATACGTTGGCAAATTGAGCTCCAATTAAAAAAAATATGTAAAAAAAATAAAAATAAAAAATTGAAGTGAAAAAAAATAAAAATAAAGTTGGGGGACATCCAGAGCATAACAACAACAATGGCCAATTTTCATTGCATACATGCTAGGTATAAGCACTCTTCTAAGTCTATTAATTGAGTAATATAATTCCCAGAACTTAGGAAATAGGTGTCATTATTATTATCATTTTAAAACAAGGAAATTGGAACATAAAGTAGTTATGGAACTTAGTCACATCCCTATAGCTAGATAGCAATAGAACTAGGATTTATACCCTATCTAGCCCTAGACCCCATGTTCCTTTTTTTCTAAAATCTTTTTATTGAGGTATAGCCTGTATTTTAAGACTGCAGATCATAAACATGAAATACAGTGAATTTTCATAAATTGGCACATATATGTAACCATCATTTGGGTAAAAAAAAAAAAAAAAAAAAACAAAAACCCCAATACTGCCAACAATTCAGTGGCTCCTTTCTCACCTACTCTGAATCACTACTCACTCCTTCCCCTCAAAAATAACAATTATATGACTCCTAACACCATATATCAGTTTTTGATAACGTTTGAAATATATATAAATTGAATTATACTATGTATATCTTCTGTATATAGCCATTTGTATTCAGTGTTCTTTTGTAAGATTTATCCATTTATTGCTTTAGCTATGATGTTTACATTCCATTGCTGTGCAATTCAATTTTATGAAAGTATCAAAATGCGTTCATCTAACCTACTGATCATGGACATTTGCATAGCTCCATTTTTGGATCTAACACAGACTGCACACATTTCTGTTGTGTATATTAACAAGGGGCAGAATTACTAGGTCATATAAGATACATGTATATATTGAATCTGACCAGACAACGCCAAGCAAATTTTTTAATGTCATTGTCATACACATATAATTGCAAATAGTAAATCTGATAAAGTACATCTATCCATAGTATGTAGAAAATTCTTATAATAAAAAATTAGACAAACATTACAACTTTTTTAAAAGGGTGTGTTACAGGAATATATTACTTTACTAAAGATGCTATATAGGGGTTGTTCAGTTAAGTGTCTGCCTTTGCCTCAGATCATGATCCCTGGGATCCTGGGGTCCTCCATTGGGCTCCGTGCTCAGCAGGGAGTCTGCTTCTCCCTCTCCCTGTATCCCTTCCCATGCTTGTGCTTGCTCTCTCAAAAAAATAAATAAAATCCTTTTAAGAAAAAGATGTTGTAAAAATGACAGCACATGGGAAGATGCTAAAGATCATTAGTGAACAGCAAATGCAAATTAAAACCACAATAGAAATACTTTTGCATATCCATTAGAATGAGTAAAACCAAAAGGCCGATAATGCCAAGCCTGGACAAGGAAGAGGAGAAACTGAAATTCTCTATTATTATGAATGTGAAATGGGACAGCCTCTTTGGAAAACAACTCTGATTTCTCAAAAAGTTAAATTTTAAATGCACTTAATTGTGTGCTTTAAAAAGGTAAAGTTTAGGTATGTGGATTACGGCTCCATAAAGCTGTTAAAAAGTTACCAAATGTTTCAGCCATTCTCCACCTACTCTGAGATATTTACCCAATGGAAAAAAGCCCACATCCTCCCACAGACTTGTATACAAATGCTCTTGGCAGTATTAGCCATTACAGCCTCAAAATGAAAGCAACCAGAATGTTGACCAACACAGGAATGAATAAACAAGATGTAATGTAATCAGTGGAATATTATTCAGCAATAAAAAGTAGCAAGCTACTGATGTATTCTATAACATGGACATACCTCGGAAGTATTATGCTAAGTGGACGAAGTTAGATAGATACAAAACCTATATGTTATATGATTCTATTGACATGAAATGGCCATAAAACACAAATCTCTAGAGACAGGAAGCCGATATGCATGTGACTTGGATTTGGAGTGAAGATTGCCTACAAAGGACCAGGGAACTTTTGAGGGGAGTGGAAATATTCTGAAACAAGATAGCAGCCATGATTGTACCATGCAATAAATTTACAAAATATTGAATCATACTCTCATAGTGGGTAAACTTCGTAAGTTGTAAATTAGAGCTCAAAGAAACAGAATACAATAAACCAGAAAGTTATCTTTTCCACAAAGAATTCTGGACCCTCAAACCCAAAATTGTTTGTTCCCCCACAAACATGTCAAAGCAGTGTTTAACCCATCGTAATTTCAATTTGTTTTGTTTTGTTTTGTTTTGTTTTTGAGACAGTGAGTGAGCATGAGCTAGGGGGAAAGGGCAGGGGGAGAGGGAGAAGTAGCCTCCCCATTGAGTGCAGAGTCTGACACAGGGCTCAATCTCAGGACCCTAGGATCATGACCTGAGTCAAAGTCAGATGCCCAACCAACTGAGCCACCCAGGTGCCCCAGTGCTTTCTTTCTCAACCTCTTCTCCTAATTATAATGGAAGTGTATTAGTGTGATAAATTGGTCTTACCATATTTTTTTAACATCTATTTACATACGTGCCTTCCCCTATGCCTGCAAGTACTTTGAGGAGAGTACAGATATTCCAGCATCTATCACAATGCCCTGAAGAATGTACCTGCTCAATAAATGTTTGTTGAAGAATGAATGAATTAATAAAACATTAATACAGAAGAAAAGCAGAAATTTAGTATTATGTATCTGTATGACTGGTCATAAATTAGTATCTTTCCATGAAATTTCATTTCTTCATTTTACAACATTCTCTCATGTACAAGGAAATTATGTATATACACATACTGGCACACATATGTTTGGGGATTTTGTTTTTGTTTTTTTACAGGTGAGAAAGAACAGGTCTGGGAAGAAAATTCATGAAGCTAAAAGTAAAGCTCAAAATTGCAGCACTTATTAAATATTTTTCCATACTGGATAATATTAGACAATGATATTTAAGCTAAAAGGAGGTACGTTCCTTTATCAAAACAGAGACAAAGTTAGAGGAACTCTGGATAATTACCAAGACTTTGATGCAGCACTTTGTCAATGCAGCCTATCCTCTATCATGCTTAAATGTTTCTTCACTTTGGCAAAAGCAGCATGTGACTCCTCTTGCTACAATCTCATATGCCTTATGGCAATTAAGATATTAAGTCTCTCCTGCCCCATCCCTCCCACTCCACCATCAAAACTCATGCTCACACAGATTCATGCATGCACAATGAATTCTTAGACACATTTGTCACATATTCATACACAGACATGTTCAGACATGAATGCCACCTAAACCATACACACACACACATCAATATTCATACAGGTACTTGAATGTACATTGTACAACTCCAGAGAATATCATTCACATCATAGACAATGCAAATGGTGTCTTCTATACTTGTGCGGTGCTGAACTTATACAATCAACACGACAACCTTACACACTCAACCTTATACACAACCATTCAAAAATTCACACATCTGTGGTTCTCCCCCTCTCTCTAAAACTGCCTTTCACCAAGTATAATACATCAACATGGAAAGAAAAAAATGCAAGGGGAATTTTAAGAAGTAAGGTAGTGACCTGAACAGGTGAAATTAGGGAAGGATATCAACAAGATGAATGGCCCGCAGCTTCCTGACCACAACCACCATCAGATGGAGATAAATGGATATATTTTAGACCTTCTAAATGCACAGCCAAGCAAGCAGCCAGAAACCATGACTGTTTTTTCCTTAGGAGAAAAAAAATCAGATGAAGACAAAAGCTGATCAGAACATGGGTACTCAAATCAAAGCCATAGTTACATAGTTGTCTTATTTTACCCATTGTCCTGGAAATGCACACTTTCCTATTCTCACTTCTGATAAGGAAAACTGTAAAAAAAAATTATTACATTTCAAATTATAAATTCTTTAAGTTAGGACTTACTTCTAGGTTCTGAAGGTCATAAGTCCTAACCTCCATTTGAGGCTTGACTTCTAAAAATATTCTATTAAGGTTGAGTTGGAGGATCCCAGAACCAGGCTGCCTGTATCTGAACCCCATCACCATCAATTCCTAGTTGGGCGAGGTTGGGTACATATGCTAATATCTTTCACCTTGGTGTCCTCATATGTAACATGAGAAATAAAATCATGTATCTTACAGAACCTGAGGAGGATTCAATGAGTTAATACATAAACAGGTTTAGAAGGTTACTGGAAGACAGTAAGTGCTCAGTAGATATTCTCTGCATTTATTATAATATCCAAGACTAGCAATTTCAGATTTTCTGCTTTAGCATTTAAACTAGGAGTTTCTCAGCCACGCAAACCTGAACATAAAGCCTGGTTCTGGCACTTGGGAACTGGGGAATCTTGTACAAATACATATCTGAGCCTAATGTTTCCTCATTTGTAAATGTGTCTGGAGGTCAAGGATTATGGCAGTGATACAGCACAAAGTAAATGTTCAAATGTTAGCTTCCCCCTTTGTCAAGCCATATGTAGACCACTACTGCTTCTGAAATGTCACTTTGCAAAAGGCCTTCTCGTGCACACCTCACTGAGAGCACACATACCACTGCATCAAGAGTATATTTCATGATATCAATGTTCTGTTGGTTCCAATGCTCCAAAATTTCTGCCCCTAGATCATTTATGCAATTCCTCAGGTACGAAAGCTAGAAATAATACATCTTCTCATCATAGAGATGCAAGCATTACATGACAAAACTATTTTTTTAAAGATTTTATTTATTTGAGAGTAAAAAAGCAAGAAAGAGAGCACAAGTAGAGGAAGGGACAGAGGGAGAGGGAGAAGAAGACTCCCCTGCTGAGCAGGGAGCCCGACACAGGGATCAATCCTACAACCCCAGGGTCATGACCCAAGCTGAAGGCAGATGCTTTACCAACTAAGCCACCCAAGTGCTCCAAGACAAAACATTTTTTTAAAGATATCTTTATTCAAGGGAGAGAGCAGGGGGAAGGGCAGAGAGGGAGGGAGGGAGGGAGGGAGGGACAGACAGGAGAGAGGAGAGAGGTGAAAGGGGAGAGGGGAGAGGAAGAGGGGGAGAGAGAGAGAACCTCCAGTCGAATCTTCACTCAGCACAGAGCCTGATGATGGTCTCAACCTCATGACTCTGAGATCATGACCTGAGCCCAAACCAAGAGTTGGCCACTTAACCAACTGGACCACCTAGGCAGTCCTATGAGATGTAACTTTTGTGAAAATTGGTTTAGAGTCTCTACCTTCCTTAAACATAGCTACTTTAAAAAATAACAGTGTCAAGTTCATCTTTGGGATGGTTGGTGATTTACATAAGTGATGTCATGGAGTACTCATAATAGCCCCATAACACAGGTACTGTTATTCCCATTTTACAGAAAAGGGAAGGGAGTCTGAGAGAGATTAACTTGCTCAAGTTCATGCAACTGGAAAGAGGCAGAACTTGACTTTGAATCCCAATGCTGTAAGTCCAAAACTTCCTCTGTAGTCTTCTGCTGATTGACAGGTATCAAAAGTTGTGACTGGCGTAATACATCCAAAATATTTGGTGAATGAATTGTGAACGATGAATAATAAAAGAAGCACAATGAGCAAAACCTCAGGAAGATGATAATACTATAGCAGTGTAGAGATCTGACAATCTTATATCCCACAATTTTTAGGAGAGACCAGAAATTCAATCATTTATTAAGCTAAGAATAGTACTGGTAATAAGCACAGGACATACTGGGGACCGGGTTAGGTAACAGAGCTATAATGAGGCTCTCAGGATCTCAGGAAATAGTTGGTCAAACCATTAGTTTGAATTTAATTTGCATAGAGAAGATCTAGACATTAAGCCTCATAATGTAGAGGCAAAACCTGTCTCTTGACAGAAGCATTTTGGAATGACGCAGAATTAGACAAGGTCCCATTCTGGAGCTATTTTTACAGATAGTGCTTTTGTAACATCTTTTGGTGGGGGGCTATATTGTAAAGATCACTAGGGTATCTACAGGCCACTGTTCATCAGTACCATTACCTCTGCACTGGTACCAGTGATCCACAGACAGGAGATATTGGCAGAGATTTTCTGCTTTCCAACTTACTATCTTCAAAAGAAGGCTGTTCGAGTTTCAAAGTAATGTCATTATTTGACATAGTTTCTAAAATGGATCTACGATTCTTTCCTGCTATTGACCTAGGAGACAGGAAACAAGTGGTCTTCCAAATCTGTGTTAAACAAGAGAGGCTCCTTGAACCAAGGGTCTAGTGTTTGGGGGCATCCCGGAGATTTGGTGCTGGAACATTTTGGCATGGGGATGGGGGGGGGGGGGATCAATCATACAGCTGGGTGCCATTTGTAAAAGAGACACTTAGAGTCAGTAAAGCCAGAACTGAAAAGATGTGTCATAGGCAGGGGAGAAAAAGTGCCAAACTGAAGGGATTTTTTTTTTTTTTCTGTCAGAGAACTCATCAGGGAAAGTCAGAAGAGGCTAAGGGGAACTCATTCCAAGGATCTTTATTGCCTTTTACAGATGAGGAATGAGGACCCCAGGGGTGATGGCATTTTCCCAGTCAGAGTCAGAAATCCAAGACCAAGTGTTGGTCTCCTGTCTTCTCTTCCAGTGAGCTGTCCTGTCCTCTAGCATATGTGGGGCTTGTCTGCCTCAACCTACTGGTCTCTTCATTTTTCTCCCAAGAGGGAGACTGTATGTGTGTGCAGGGAAGGGAGGGTGAAGTGAAGGACTTCTCGCTAGGGCTACAGTAGTTGTGAAAAGGTGAACAAGGCAGAGTATTTTCCATGTTTGTTTGCTTGCTTAGGACCAGTATATACCCCTTGTGAGAAAAACCGTGAAAGTCATCAAAATAGAAAGAAAAAGGAGTCATTTATCATTCCATTGTGAGGTACTGTATCACTTTATCATATTTCTTTCTAGTCTTTTATTGTATCTTTCATATAAGTTGCCTAATACTGAAGATACAATTGTTCCCTATGCTTTTTGCTTAATTTTATATCACGGTTTCCCACATCGTCAAAAATCTTCCTGAGCATAAATTTTAGTGACAGCACAATATTTCATTACAAGCCTGTACCAAATTTATGCCCCACTAATGCTGGACTCTAATGACTTCCAGTTATTAATTTGTGTAACAAAATGACACTGAAAATCTTGACGCCCAAATCTTGGTCTACATTTCCAAATGTTTCCTGATGGTTGATTCGTGGAAGTGAGATTTCTTAGGTCAAACAGTAGGTATGAACATTCTTAAGGCTCTTGGTAACTTTATAGGGAGGGCTTCTGAACATTTGTAAGGCTCTTGGTAACTTTTTTTTTTGGGGGGGGGCGGTCTGAATATATACATTTTCCAGAAGTGTCTGTGAATAGAAATTTTAATTTCTTCTTTCCATATTCTTCCCTTCCTGCAATATAAGTTCCAAAGACATTGGACTGCATATATATAAGCCAACTTGATGCAATTTTGTAAAATAGTAATTAAACCCTCTGACATTTCTCCTGCCAGTACAATGAAAATGATCAGGCAAATAAGAATTTATTAAAAAGAAAAGATATGTTACTTCACCTTTTTAGAGCTACCTAAATGCTCTAGCTCTGAGCTATCCACTGGCATAGCCACTAGCCACATATGGCTGTTATGCATTTGAAATGTGGCTGGCCCAAACTGAGATGTCCTGTAAGTGTAAAATACATGCCAGATTTTGAAGACTCACTAGAAGAACCAAGAATTAAAATATCTCATTAATATTTTTATATTGATTACATGCTGAAATGATAAACATTTGGATATATTTGCATTAAGTGAAATATACAATTAAAATTAATTTAATCTGTTCCTTTTTATCATTTTAATGTAGCTACTAGAAAATTCAAAATTATTCACATGGCTCTCACTAGATAACTATTGGACAAGGCTGCTCTAGCTAGTTCCCAGATTTATCCATGGAGGTATGTGGCTAACAATTGTTTTGCCTTCATAGCCTTTGTGAATTTAGAAAATTGACAATGTGAAACCAATGTTTCCTACTTTCTTATGCATTTCTCACAGAGTTAAGCATAGTTTTTGTTTCCTTCTATTTTTTTGTGCCTGCCTATATATTTTTAAAAGATTTTATTTATTTATTTGAGAGAAATCACAAAAGTGCACCAGCAGGGGGAGGGAGATGGGTAGAGGGAGAGGAAGAAGCAGACTCCCCACTGAGCAGGGAGCCTACAAAGGGTTTGATCCCAGGACCTCGAGATTATGACTGAGTCACCCACATGCCCCCTGCCTATATTCTTTAAACTGTCACCATGAGACTTCACTCAATAAGTTCACTTTTGTTCTCTCCATTCTTTCATTCAATTAGAAATCACTAGTTGATGACCTAAAATGGAATCACTAAGCCTTCTAGGCCTAGGAGTACAAAGATTACTAAGACACAACTTTTGCCCTCCGGAAGCACACAGTCTCACGAGGGAGACAGTCCCTGATATAATTACAGTCCAGTGAGATGACTTTTACAATAGAATTAGGTTCTATATGCTATGAAACTAGAAGAGAAAGAAAGGACCAATTCTCTTTGGGTGTAGAGTGGGGTGGGAGGAGTGATGAAGGCTGGTGTCACACAAGTGACAATCGATCTGGACCTTGAAGTAGAAGCCTGGAAGTTGGGAGCTTGCCAAAGCCAGGGAATACCTTGGGATAACCACCAATGTGTGGAAGAGCCCAGCTGAGAACTCATTGCTAAAGAATGGACCCAGCTGAGGGCAAGGAGTGGGCAGATGTTGACGTTGAGACCATGCTGTGAAATATACTACGCTATGTTGTTTGGTCTGTATCTCCTGCACAGTGGTTGGGAAACCATGTAAGTTACTAATTAGGGACTGTAAATATTCAGACATGGAGTTTAGAAAGGTCATTTTTGCAGCATGAACTGGATAGGAGAAATACAGTAGGCAGAGAGAGAAGTTAGGACTGGGTGTTCATCTCTTTGCCTAGAGGGTAAGAGAAAGTCATCTTATGTGAACAGTATGTTGATTGGTGACAAAAGAGCATGGAAACAAATATAGGTTTGGGCCAGAATGTATAGGATCTTCAGCAGACTGGCACCCACAGCCCATTAAGTCCTCAATCAATTAATTGAAAAGATTTTATTTACCTTGTATTGCCTAGAGTTGTGCTGAATTCTGTAGGAGAGAGGATGGAATTATTAGACACCATTCTTATGTCCATATAGAGGATTCAGTGGCTAAGCTTGTAAGCAGCCACCTTAGGGATCCATATGTAATTAAAGAATTGACCCCTACATGGATGAAATGAAGACAGATCCTAGAATGTTAGATACAACACTAGGTACAAAAACCAGTAATGAAATACCTTTCTTAAGTCTTGGAACCACAGGATATCAAGGACAAAAGAAACATTAGGAGAGAAACACCCTGCTCCATTTTGTACTTAATAGAGGATAGAATTAAGATGCAGGGAGAAGCTTCCCAGGTATCAGAAATTCTAATGGCCCAGCTGGGATCCGAATGCAGATGTCTTAATCACTATAAGGTGAAACATGAGAGCAGGAAAATAATTTGATGGAGTCACTCTTTATTAAGCAACATTCTGGGTCAGATACTCTATGCCAGTTGTGATGTCATTGGCATGAACTATTTCAGCAAAACATTTAACACTTCAAATGACTTTGAAAAATAATAAAAGTATCTATTTGCATGAATATGTAAATACTACACTTGTTGAATTATGAATGTTCATCCCTCCCACCAAATGTCAGGACCGCTACATTCCAAATATATGTTAGTAACATCTACTGAGATTCAGCATTGGTAAGTACAAACGTATACCTGTTCCCAAAGACCCCCAATGTCCTGTAGTATGTTTTGTGGCATGGTAAAAGTAGCATATGACTAAGCATCATAAAGGTGGGATCTGGGATCCCTGGGTGGTGCAGCGGTTTGGCGCCTGCCTTTGGCCCAGGGCGCGATCCTGGAGACCCGGGATCGAATCCCACGTCGGGCTCCCAGTGCATGGAGCCTGCTTCTCCCTCTGCCTGTGTCTCTGCCTCTCTCTCTCTCTCTCTCTCTCTCTCTCTCTGTGACTATCATAAATAAATAAAAATTTTTAAAAAATTAAAAAAAAAATAAAGGTGGGATCTGAAATGATAAGAGAAGGGAAGACTAGCTCTCTCTAGAGGTGGGGAGGAGATAGGAGGGGCAGCTCTGCCACTAATCCGCAGAAGGGCTCTCTCAGTAATTCAGTTTTCTTTTCAGGGCCCAATGCCCTCACTGTTCTGGTAGTAGCAGTATAGCAGAGTGCTTAAGAACATGGGATCTTAAATCAGGCTGCCAGCTTTAGCCAAAACAAAACAAAACAAACACAGCAACCCATATGGTATACTCAGTATCGAATTTCAGAACAACAACAAATGAGTTTTTAGTCTTTGCATGTCCTCTGCAATACTTGGGGTATATGCATACTAAATTTATTTTCAATGCTTATCTGAAATGCAAATCTCCCTGAATTCCCTGTATTTTATATGACAACCCAATTCTGGAGTTGGACTGCCTGTCTATTGCTCTGAAACTTATTTCCTGTGTGACATTGGGCAGATCCTTGAATTTTCAGTGTTCCACAATATAGGTATTTATCTATATACATTGAAAGAATACCAATAGCATCCACTTCAAAAGATTTTTGTGAGTATAAAATGAGAAAATACTTACAAAATGCTTAGGACAGTATCTGAGCCATGATATGTACTCACCAAATTGTTCTTGCTGTAATAATTGGGTGAAAGTAGGTGATGTCTGAGAGGATTTAAACTCTATGTTTCTCCCAATAATCTGCGAGCAGCCTTACTTCTGAGTATCAAAGGCATAACTTTATATCAGAGTATAATAAATACAGGGCAGAAATAGTTTCTTATGTGACTGGCAAATTGGCCTTTTCATTGAACTTAGGAACACTTTCCTATAAGAAGCTGAAAAATATAAGAAATGGCACTTTCCAATGCAAAGGTCTCACAATGACATGTTAGGGGAGTTTAAAGCAATTTAAGACAAAATTAGCCAAATAGCACGTTGGCCTCTTTCCTATAGCTGTATAGTGCAGAACTGAAAGCAAGCTCAGGATTTCTGAGTGGAGTAATGAGATAGGCCTCCCTCCCAGAGGATTAATTCAGCTCCCCACAGATTATGGCAGCCACCTTTCATTTCCACGAACAGACTCCAGCAGCACAGTGATTTCAATTAGAGAAGTGAAGTTCTATTGACTTATGCTAGACACAAGGAGACCTAGCAGACAGATAACAAACTAGATTACAGCATTAATCTTATGGTCATGGCATCAGAAAGATTTTTAAATGCATTACCTCTCTCCCATAGGAATATCATAGAAGGTTTTCCCCCTCCTGTTTCAAGAAGTTTAATCTTTATGCAAGGTGATGGGTTGATACATAAATTGATAGTGAAGGCAAGACCTCCTCACTTCCTGAGAGGTATTAAATTTCTGGCTGGACTTGACTAGAGCTGTCTCTATCAGAGACCACACCTCCAAATGCTGGCCCTGCCCAAATCTCTAGATGGAAAGGAAACTGCAAGTCAGTTGCCTGGGTGTCCATCTAGAAAACACCTGAGCTAGATTGGTCAACAACTTGATTATATAGACAAGGTGAAAACACCCTCATACTAATAGTTAACAGCTTGTGACGTTAACAAATGACGCGGAAAAAGTAATATTTAGAGGAGAATGTCGGCTCTCAGTCTAGGCTTCTGCTCATAATCTTCACATGCCTTTCTCTTTTTTAAACTCTCTCTTTTTGATAGTGATTCACCCTTCATGCTCTGTTTGAGTTGGATGATACAACATTATTCACCTTTCCCTGAAAGATACAGAAACCCATTAGATCCTATATCTTGAATTTTCTCATGACACCATGGGCCAAATCCCAGTTATCAGGCTGGATCTCAATATATGCCCAGACCTAGGAGATCATCCAGATTCCAACCTCCTGGTTACCAGAGGAAGAAGATATAAGAAAAGAATGCCAAGGGCCATGGAGAATCTCAACATCAACTGAATTTTAAAATGCTAACCTTATGAAAGTACACAATCGACAGAGAAAAAAAGTAACCTAAGGAATGGGAGAAAATATTTGCAAATTATGTATCTGATAAGGGATTACTATTTAGAATATATAAAGAATTCCTACAACTCAACAACAACAAAATGAATAATGTGATTAAAAAATTGGCAAAGGACTTGAATAGACATTTCTCCAAAGAAGATATATGAGTGGCAAATAAGTATATAAAACAGTAATTATTAAATAAATGTAAATCAAAACCACAATGGACCATTTCACACTCAGTAAGATGGCTACTCTCAAAAAAAAAAAAAAAACAGAAAAAATTGGCAAGAATGCATATCGTTGTACACTGCTATAGGAATGGAAAACAGTATTAAAAACAGTATGGGTTCTCAAAAAAAACTAAACCTTCAATCATCATAAGATGTAGCAATTCCACTTCTACATATATAGCCCGAATAATTGGAAGCAGGGTCTCAAAGAGATATTTGCACACCTACGTTCATCACAGTATTGTTCAAGAGCCAAAAGGTAGAAGCAACCCAAGTGTCCATCAACAGATGAATGAATTAAAAAAATTGGTATATACAAACAATAAAATATTATTTAGCCTTAAAAAGGAACTACAACATGGATGAAACTTAAGGATATTTTAATAAGTGAAATAAGCCAATCACAAAAGACAAATAGTGTAGGATTCCACTTACATGAAGTACTAGCATACTCAAACTCATAGAAAGAGAAAGTAGAATGGTGGTTTCCAGGGGTTGGGGGGTTGTTTTAACATAAAACATCAGTTTTACGAGATGAATAAAATTCTGGGGATTGGATACACAATAGTGGGAATGTACTTCGTTAAGATGGTAAATGTTAGGTTATATGTATTTTACCATAGTTAAAAGTTTTTTAAAGCCTCTAACTCATGTGCTCTCAACAAAAAGGATGTCACCACTATGAGGATAAAAAAAAGAAAAAAGGTTTTGAGAGATGAAAAAAAAATCTTACCTTTTTATATATAAAGCATAAATAAGCATAAAGTTCATAGACAAAATACAATATACTCATTGTTTTAAAATTCTATGAGATGATTATAAGTAAAAAGTGCTAAAAAGACTCCTTAGGGGGCCAATAATGAAAAAATGTTGAGAAACTCTGCCCTAAAGGATCGCCTGTGTTTCAGTTTCCAATCCCAAAATACCTACAACAGATGTCTTCCCACTTCAGTTGTGGCCATGAGCAAAGTCAGAATCCGTTTCTGCTACCAAAGTATATTGAGTGATCAAGAGTGTCAAAAGTTGTGTGATGGACTATGGATTTTCCTTGGAGAAATGAGATAGTAAGAAGATAGTCATGTCAATTCCCTGCTGACCATCCTTCAATGCTTACCCAAAACACTCAACTTGGAAGCCCAAGCCCCATGCTATGGCTGGGGCTTATAAATTCCTACAACTGATAAATCTGATCACCATAAATCACCCACCTCAATCTGATCAAACTGATTTTTCCCAGCATGATCTTCCATTGACACAGAAGCTCACTGTAACTTTGTACCTCCCATTACCTGGGGTTACAAATCTGTACCTTCCTACAGCTTATTCTTTAGTGAATCCTATTGAAAATGCTTACCAGCCAACTCAAGGGCTATCTCCCCCAGAAAGCAAAGTTGTCACTCCTTTCTCTAGAGTCCCAAGCCCACTGTGTAAATATGTCTATTAGGGGTGCGTGGGTGATCCCAGCTCAGGTTATAAAGCCAGGGTTGTGAGATTGATCCTGTGTGGGCTCCCTCCACACTGAGGGTGGAACCTGCTTGGGATTCTCTCTCTCCCCTTCCCTCTGCCCCTCCCCACTACTGTCTTTATTAAAAAAAAAAAAAATCCATTGGGTGTTATGCTTATTTTTTTTTCCACTCTGTTCATTGTATGCTTACCTGTCCCATAAACTGAAGACTTTCTTAGAGCAGAGAATATGCCCTAATGTTATGTTCCCCTCCTTTGAGTATAAAATGCAGAGTGCTGGATGGACGGATTATTAAATGAGTGGAAGTATAAGAACTATTTTTTAATTTAGAGGATGTGATATTTTTGTGGATTGAGGAGCATTTGAATTCAAGTGTAAAACTGACTATCCTTCCAAAAATACACTATTAAAAATGATTTTAAAATCCTCTCTGGATTACCAAACTAACACTTAAGTTAAAAAAAAAATTCAGAAATTACAGACATATTCAGCGAAGCAGGGAAGAAAATCACCTCTTCTCTCTACCCAGAAGCAACCACCATTAATATTTTAGACATGTTTTCTTTCAGCGTTGAACTAAGCATCTTTCTCTACAAAATTGAGATAATATAATTTTATAATCTACCTTCCTTACTTAATGCTATATCATAAGAATTTTCATTATCATTAACAAGCATTATAAATATAATTGTTAATGATTGCATCCTATTCCTTCACATGAATATATATCATAATTTACATAATGATTTTCATAGTACTGGATTTCTAGGTGGTTTCCGGTTTCTTGCTCTCATAAATAATGCACATATTTACTCATAAATATTTATTCCCATTTCTGATTATCTCCTTGGGATACATTACTAGAAATAGAAATAGTCAAATGGTGTTAGAATGTGAAGGCTTTTGAGAAAAAATACCCACGTATTTTGTGGAAAGTGGGTAGCAGTTTATGTTCCCATGGGTAATGTGAGAGGTTTAGGTTTGAGGGTATTTTGGCAAATGCCAGAGAATAACGGCATTATTATTACCTTTATTTTTTCCTTTTCCACCAAAACAAATCTGTCATTGGTCCAAGTGTTTCTTATTGTAAAATGCTGCTCTCTTTCTCACTTCCTCTTCATTCAAGTTGCTTTCCTAAGCTGGATTCTTGGTTATTTTGCACATATAAGCTTCCCCAAATCCCTCATTTAAGTTCACTTTCCTCATATCCAAGCTGACACTAACCTCAGACTTCATTTCAGCCTCTTCTAAATGCCTTTTCCTATGTAATCAGTATCAAAGAAGCTCAAATTCACTTGTTCTTTGGTTCAAATGAATTATGTTTGTCTTCTCAGGGCAAGACCATGCACATGACAATTCATTCAACCAACATCTGATGAGCATGATACTGAATACCAGAGCTGCAAGGAGAATGAGACACAGTCCCCACGTCCAAAGACCTAAAGATCCCGTGGGGAAGGAGTTAATGCACGATAAGAGAGATGCTTCAGTAGGAATAGTCACAACAGTAGGAAGGAAAGGCAACTATTATGATCTTTGGGAGGCCTGGAAAGGCTTTATGGAAAAGCAACATTTAAGTACAAATCCTATGCTGTCAGGGAAGAATTTAGTGAGGCAAAGCCATTTGTCATGAACTATATGTCTGTGTCCCCTTGAAAGTCATATGTTGAAATCCTAACCCTCAATGTGATGGTAGTAGAGGTGGCACCTTTGGGAAGGAGGAGCCCTAATGATGGAATTAGAGCCCTTATAAGAAGGAACACAAGCTTGTTTCCTCCTTCTTGCCCTTTCCGTCCCCCTTTCCTTCTCCCTCTACCATGGAGGACACAACAAGAAAGTGGCTCTTTCGAAACCAGAAAGAGGGCCCTCTGCCAAGAACCCAATCATGCTGATGCCCTTATCATGGACTTCCGGCTTTCGGAAAAATGTTGGTTAATCCACTTGGTCTTCAGTATTCTGTTATAGCACCCAAACTAAGGCACATGCTAGACAGACAGACATGCATGTATAAAGATAGGGGTGAGAGAGGGGAAAATGTGGAAAGACAAGCCATAGACTGAGGGAAAATACTTGTAAAACATCCACTTTATAAATGACTTGTAAACAAAGGACACTGGTAAGAACTAAGGAAAACTGAATAAAGTATGGACTTTGATTAAATAATAATGTTTCAATGTTGACCCATTAATTGTAACAAATGTGCCTTACTAATTTCAGATGTTAACAGAGGAAACTGGGTATAAGATATATGGGAACTCTCTGTAACTGCATTCTTAATTTCTGCAAATCTAAAACTATCCTAAAAAAAGTGAAGAGTTTTTTTTTAAAAAAAAAAAAAACAGATTATATATAAAATATATATTCATATATTACAAATAATTTTATCTTGATTTTACACATATGCAAAAATAAACTCTAAGGCAATTAAAGACCTAAATGTGAAAAATATTCTTTAAAAAAAAGTCTATTAGAAAAATAGGACAATTCCTATATGAAATTAGGAGAGGAAATGATATCCTGAACAAAACATAAAAAGTACAACTTCTAAAACATTAATGAATTTGATTATATCAAAATTTTAAATTTTTGAATGAGAAATCACCATAAACAAATGTTAACACAAGCCAAACACTGAGAGACATTAATTGAAATCTATAAAACAAATAAAGGATTAGTGTTCAAAATATTTATAGAATGCCTCAAACCCATTAGAAGAGAACAAACATACTCACTTTTTTCAATAAATTAGGATAAATTGTTTGTTTAATAAATAAGAGATTATAAAGTCCCTAGTGTTGTTTTCCTTCTGAAAGTCATATTCAAATGTGGTCCTTGACTTTAACAAAAAAGAATTCTGTTGTGAACTCCATTCTATGGGGAACTCTGTTTACCTTTTAAATAAACAGTTGTATATTTTTTTTTTCAATGAAAGACAAAACAAATCAACAGAAAACAGCAAAGAATACTCTGGGGATTAATTTTATGTCTCCACTTGGCTAGATTATATTGCCCAGGTGTTTGGTTAAACTTGAATCTAAATATTGCTGTGAAGGTATTTTCTAGATGTGATTAACGTTTAAATCAGCAGACTTTGAGTAAGACAGATAACCCTCCCTAATGTGGGTGGGCATTATCCAATCAACAGAAGGTTTAAGAGCAAAGGCTGAGTTTTCCCAAGGAAAAAGGAATTCTCCAGACTACAGCATAGAGTTTCTACCTGTGTTTTTAGACTTTGAACTCAAGACTGCAATGTCAACCTACTGAATCTCCAGCCTACCAGATTGCTCTATGCATTTTAGATTTGCCAGTCCTCACAATCTTAAGAGACAATTCTTTAAATCTCTCAGTAGATATACAGATAAACAGTATAATAGATATATAAAGAACAATTTGGTCAAGTTGAAACTGTGTATGTTGACAATTCAGATATTCCACACTGAGGGACAATCTAGATAAATACTCAGATACCTACCAAGGAAATAGAAAACTGCTCACTGTAGCATCAGTTGTACCAGCAAAAAAATAAAAGGAACACATCCTAAAAGTCCCTTACTAGAGAAACATACAGTGTGGCTTTTTAAAATGACTACACTAGCTATTACAATAGGAACATTAGATCTATATGCATCAGCAGAAATATAAAAGAAAAATGCAGGGGGTATTGTAAAATGGTATATAGAGTTTAGTTTGTTAATGAAACTGCATATTTTTAATACACGGAATATGAAATACTGTTTATAAATACATGCATGTATATATTCTAAAGCATCAGTAGGAAGAATGAATAACAACTGCAATGGCTTTTTGTTTCTGATGAAGGAGGAAGATGAGGGAAGGAAATGAAGAGAGATACTGGATGGGAATTTCAACTAAATTTAGATTTTGTTTTATCGAAGTCTGAAGCATGCATAAAAATGTTAAGATTTGTTACTAACAGGGTGGGAAGTTCATGGATATTTGTTACACTATAATTTTCTATTTGAATCTTTATAATTAAAAAAACAAAAACAAAAACAAAAACGGAGTCATTTTAGCCATCCAAATGAGAGACGAAGGAGGCCTGAGGGTAGTTCAGTGTTAATCGAGAAAAGTGTGGACAGGTAGGGCCAGCCATCAGCAACACTTACCTTACCACAGAAGGTGAGAAAGAGGGAGCAGTGATGGTATGTGAAGGGTACCATCCACTGAGAGGGGACTGGAAGAGGTATAGTAAGCTGGAATGAGAAAGAATTTTCTATTACACTGGTCATAATGCAAGACACGTTACAAACACGCAGTAAATGTTCTTGTGACCGACTTGAAGGGAAATATCCAGGGAGCTGCCATAAGGGCATTCTGTTTCAAAGACTACACTCTCCTTTCTAGGTATTTTGGGTATATTGGCTCTATGTACTTATCACAGGACAAGTCAAGTAGGTGAGTAAGGCTAGGGGAAGCATTCTTACATAATCTAGCTACAGATGTTATTAGACAACAGATTCTAAGTGAATCTTATTCTGAACTTTAACAACACCCTAGAGAAAATAGCTATTACATTTCAAGTGGCAAAATATGGCTCCCCTTTAAAAAAAAAATCAATAAATTCTCTGGAGGAAAGCAGTAAATGACTTCCTTTTTAGAATTTTATCAGTAGCTTTTCTACTATACAGGCACAGTCTATAAAATCATACTCAAAGATGATCTGGTTGAAAAGAAAGTCAACAATAATATAGATCAATAGCCTGCTTCATACTTGAAATGTCTGCAGTATTTGCTATTTATTGTTAGAAGTCCCTTCAAATCTAGCCCAGGTACCATAGAGCCTGAGTGACCAAACTGACCTCCTGTTTGGCCTCACCTGGTTTCTCCTTGACTACTACTAGGTGACAAGCAGAAATAATTAACACAACATCTATCACAATAGGTTATGACTATTTGTTCCCATGACCCTTTTTGTGGACCATTAGACCATTTGGGAATAAGAGGCAGAGCCGAATAAGGGGACAGCTGGGCAGGCAGCTACTAGGGACCCGTAATCCATAAGGAATTGTAATACAAAGCTGGAGCAAAGCAGAAATGTGGCACCCACTGGGTTATGCTTGTTCATCCAATTCTTACATAACAAGCAAAACAGAAACTAGCCCCCACTACCTCAGAGGGAGATGAAACATCTGAGTGGGGGTATAAAATACTATTCACCAGCCTCAGTCTCTATTGAACATTTTTGTTGCAGACATGTGTAAATTGCAGTGTGCAGCTCCCACCTCACCCCTGACCCAGCAACCAGACAAATGGGTACTATCTGGTGCCCACAAAATCATTTATGATCCCCACACCGAACACAATTCAGTTCTATTAACTAAAGCCTGTGTCTTTATCCTTATAGTAGGTAGGATGACCATGAAGAAGGCTGATGGCTCAGAAAATTATAATCCCAGAATTTTACATAATGAAGAATATTTTACATCCAGAACATGTAACAAGTCTCTTATTTTAAATATAAAACGTTACAAAAGTTTTTTTTCTATGGAAAGTAAGTTTCTCCCATCCTACTTAGTAAATATTTAAATATAAAAAAATATTTTAGCTTCCAGTTATTGCCTAGATGAGTCTTCCATTTCTTACTTGGCCATATGCGAGACCATGTGCGTAGTTCCAGTCTTTTCTCCTAATGCTGAGTGCAGTGTCTGGCACCCCGTAAGCAGTCAACAGGTGTTTGATGAATGAATGAATTTAACAATACTCATTATCTATTCATCCTTCAATGTTAAAAAATCCACTAGCTCCTGTGACATCCTGTGATTTTATTATAGCACAAATCTGATTCTGATTCTGATTGTTGGAAAGATAATTTGTAAAATTTAAGTATTTACTGGTCATCTTAAATCTCCCAATCATGGATATATTCTTGGGACACACTGATATAATTTTATGGACAGATATCATTACAAATAAAGTATGGAACTTCATCCTGAGTCCTCATTCCTAAGAAACACAGAGACCCTACCTGACAACATTTGAACTGTGAGCACTCTAGTTGACCTTTCATATGACCTTGACCTTTACACACATATATTTGGTGGCAAGGGAGAGGAGAATTGGCAGGTATTTTCCAGAACTTCTATTTGATAAAGGTGAAGACTTTCTTAAAAAGTAGTGGGAAGAGAACACTAAATCTGAATTTCTCTTTCTCCAAATACATTCAGGAAGAAAAGACTACTAGTACTGATGGAGCATGATGCTTTCCCCATCATCTCACTGATTCCTGACAACCACCCCTGAGCCACGTACTACTGACTCCATTTAAAGGCAGGCCATCAGGACTCGGAGAAATGAAATAATTTGTTAAAATCACAGAAAGTGTGGGGTGGCCAGCATCTGTATCCAGGTCTGCCTGGAATCTTGTCCACCTATGACATTGGCTAGGTTCAAAATAAGTAGGATTGGTATGTATTCTTCAACCAACTCATTCAATGACCAACTTGTCTACCCACACCTACACTGTGAGCAGGAAGGGAAGACAAACTTTTCAAATTATTTCCGTAATGAGATGCTAAGGTCAGAGGAATTAGGGGAAAAGACCATCAAGAGAATTCATGGGGATTGTCAGAAACTCTAAATCTGCCCAAGGTTAAAGAGGCTAGAAATGGCTTTAATATGTCTGTAAGATAAGCCACCCTGCCAACAATCTGTTATTTAAAGGGCATCACTGTGGTGGTGATTCTCAGAAAAAGGAAGCACCAAAGGGTCAGCTTAATTCTTTTTTTTTTTTTTTTTAAGTTTTTAATGACTTAGATAGTATCTCCCCAGGGAGTGTGTGTGCCTCTTGAGTCTTTGAGAGTCACTTAAAGGAAAAGAAGAAGGTTGGTCTATTTTGTTGGTGGTGTTGTTTTTTTTCCCTATGAAACAAAGATCAGCCATATGAAATCATATCACAGAAGTTAAATGATCTATTTTTAAATTCAGGCCACTTATTTGTATTTTGTATATTCAACACTGATAAACTGTATGCCACTCAAAGTGAGGGACATTGACCTGAAGCATCAGCACCAGCTGGCAGCTTGTTAATAAATGCAGAGTCCCAGGCCTCACTCTGGTCCTATTGGTCCAGAACTTGCATCTTAACAAGATCCACAGGTGGTTCTTATGCATTTTGGCTTCTGAGAAGTACTGGTTCACATGCCACCTGAATATTCTCCCCTTCCCTCCCCATTAGTAGGAGGTAAGCTTCCCTCCTGTGAGTTCAACAGCAGTCACAAGTCCCTCACCACACGCTTCTGACGCTATGTTCAAACTGCTTGCCTGAAGGTCTCCCTTTCCTGCCTGGATATAAGCTCTTTGAGACAAGAGTGGTGCCTTCCATTTTCACCACAACGATTGTTGGCTACTAAGAGTGCCTTGCCCGGAGAATATTTTCAGTAAATGTTTAGAAATCCCATAGAATTGTGAGTTTCTCAAGGTCAGGAACCACATACTGTTATCTGTGCATCGTTAAAACGTAGCAAGGTTCCAGCATTGGATAAATGCTCAATTTAGGCTGATCTCCTAATATGTTGCCTGACTCACTCCAGAACATGGAATGGGCTGAAAATGTACCCAGTGGCACTTCTGATGTCTTCCAGTTCTAATGAAGCACTAGTTCCCCCGTGTTCTTACACCGTGTTGCTTATTGGTAATAATAAAAATGAACACTTGAATGGTTTTACATTTGCAAAGTAACTTTATCTTCACAGTCTCAGTAATTCTTAGATCGGCACAAAATAAATGTTCTTGAGGGTTAATCTCCAAAGTTCAACTAAGTCCTTGATAGAGTCAGATGCAAAGAATGTGTAATTTTCTCAGTGTCACAAAGCTGGTAGATGTCGGGTCAGGATGTAGCCTCAGATCTGTTGGCCCGATGCTCTTTCCCACTGCACCACACTGACTATTGTAATCAAATGGCATCTGATCTTTAGGAAAGTTACTCAGACTTTTGCCGGTGCCTGATTTTACTTCCCATTTTCATTACGACGACCTCATTCAACTATATATACTGATTGCTACTTTTTGCAGAAAAATTTGTCTGCCTGGTTCTGTAGTAAGTGCCTCCTCTCTCTGTACATTTATCTATCTTGCTATGCATTCATCCACTTATCCAACTTCTATTGACTCATTTTGAAGAGTGTCAGCCCAAGAGTGGTCATTCAATATTGGTTTAGTTGAACTGATTCGCCTCCTTGAGTCGATATTGATGATTCGAGTCCTTGAGATTCCCCTGGTAAAATAATCACATCACCAGATGACAATTATAAAGTCATCGAACATTAGAGCTAGCAGAGGCCTTCAGAGATTCTCTCCTGTAACCTCCACTTTTGCCAGATGAAGAGGCTGAGCAGCAGAAGAGTGATATGCTTGAGTTCCCATTACAAAATGTTTTATGTTGCTTTTCCTGTAGAGACCTGAATTATCTGCTTTATATGCCTGCATTGATCATAAGCCAGGTTGTTGCCAGATTCCCCACTTAATTTGGGCATAGAACCAAATAATTTAAAAATACCCCCCAAGCCCCCATATAATAGATGCCTTCTACAGCTTGCAGCTGACAATGTACTCATATTGCTGATCCTAAGAGAAATTTGGAATGACTGAGATGGACTGCCACTTGTAAATATTCATGACACAAATGCCATCAAGCCTTGAACAAGAACATATGTGAATAATTAACAAGATTGTGATTTGTAGCATCATGGTAATAGATAACCTGGCTCCTAGTGAGAGCCTAACGGAAGCTGCTTTTCCTTCTACAAGGCAACAAAAAAACTCGAGACGGCCAATTGTAATGTTTGTTATCACTTTTGTGAGACACGGTTTGGGAAGTTGAATCCTTCACAGTTTTTCTTCTAAAGTACTTAAACAGTCATTACTGGACACTATATTTAAGATGGTACATTCTAAGCTCTTAGAGAAAGTGACACAAGGTATAATTATATGGTTTATTCACTCATCTGTAATGTTAGAAACATTACAGATTTCTAATCCTTTTCTCTTCCTTCTTTTCCACCTTAGATCTAAGATGTTTTTTGTTGTTTGATGCAGTATTGAAACAGTCAGGGTTATTTTCGGTTTAGCACCATGATTGTTCTTAAAAATGGCAGGGAGAGTCACTACCCTCCCTTGGATGCTTTTCCCTAAGAACAAAAATCTCCCCACCTTTCTCATCTCACTCAGAAGAAAAGAAAATCTGAAGACACAGCCTCCCATCTTACATATGTATCCTATAAAGGTGTGGTCCAACTTCTCCCTCTTCCTCTCTCCCTCCCCATGGAGGAAAAGTCTATTTCCTTCTTTTACATGAAAATTACTACTGTGGAATACTTTTGAAACTACTTTTTTTAAGATTTTATTTATTTATTTACTTATGCATGAGAGACACAGAGAAAGAGGCAGAGATATGGGCAGAGGGAGAAACAGGGTCCTCGCAGGGAGCCCAATGCGGGGACTCAATCCCAGGACCCTGGGATCGTGACCTGAGCCAAAGGCAGATGCTCAACCCCTGAGCCATCCAGGTGCCCCAAAACTACCTTCTTTAAAGCTGAATACATATCTACCCTATGGCCCTGTAATTTTATTCCTTGACAGAGGTAAAGGAATACATTTGCCTACCACATGACAAGGATAAGAATTTTATAGCGGTTTTATTCATAATAGCTAAAGACTAGAACCCAAATGTCTACCTATGGAATAGATACATAAATTGCAAAATATTCATAAAGTGAAATCCTGTGCACAGCGAAACAGAACATTTGCTACAAGCAATGTCACAGTTGCATCTCACAGACACAGCAGTAAAGAAGTGAAAGAAGTTGACCACAAAAGAGTGGACACTGTATCATTCAGTATATGAAATTCAAGAACAAGAGAAACTGAACGGTAATGATAGAAGTCAGAATATTGGCTACCTGATTTTTTAGGGGGTAAGAGGCAGACAAGGTAAGGATAACCTTAGAGAGGGGAATGAAGGGTCTTCTGGGGTGTAAAAATATTATATATATATAAATCTGTTGATTTGTACACTTAAGATTTATGTATGTGGGGCTCCTGGGTGGCTCAGTCAGTGAAGTGTCTGCCTTTGGCTCAGGTCATGACTCAGGCTCCTGGGATCAAGCCCCGCATAGGACTCCCTGCTCAGTGGGGAGCCTGCCTCTCCCTCTCCCTCTCCCTCTGCTGCTCCGCCTGCTGTGCTCTCTCTCCCTCTCTCTCAAATAAATAAAGTCTTCAAAAAAGATTTGTGTATGTATCTACACCTCAGTAAACGTTTTGTTTAAATCACTGACATTTTCCTACCAACAGCTGGCAATTGCCAGAATTATGTATACCGTGGTATTGCTAGTTTAGTGCTCTTTGCCTTAGCAGCCACCCACTTTGGGTTATCCGCATTTATTTTTCATTAAGGAGTTCCTTCTAGAAAGCGTGTATCCTGACCACAACAAAATATTTTGAAATAAAAATCTGAGCATAGCTTAACAAAAACATTTTAACAAAAAATCATTTTCATTACACATGCAAATGTGGGGCAGATGTGTTCAGAGGAATAACCCAAGTCCACCCACCACTAGTAGAAAAGTAAAAATGAATAAGCATTTCTGAAATCTTGCAATGATTTTCCCTCTGGCATCTAGTCAAGACTGGAAACAGAAATACAGAAACACCAGCAGAAAGGCCTTTCTGGAAGATGGGACAGGAATCCTCAGACAGTGGTGGGTGACTAGGGAAATTTAACTCAGCTTTGAAATCTAGAAGGATCCCTTATGGGGCAAAGATGAAGCCCTTTTGGGGATGACCCAGTCTATCTTTTCATGTATACATGTATTGTCTCATTTAATGCCTTTAAAATCAGTAGCATTATAAAGTAAGGCTTACAGATGGACATTAAGCAACTTTCCCCCAAAGCCAAAGAGCTCTTTGGTTGGGGACCCCAATTGGAGCCTTTATTGTCTAACTCTCAGTTTATGACATGCCATTTCTAATATTACTGGCTGGCTTTCTTAGTGTGGCTTCTAGACTGAAATACTTGGAAAGGACCTAAGGATTACCTAGATTAGTCATGGTACGTTTTCCCCCAATAAAGTGCATAGTATCTTTTTTTATTTAGTCTATCTTGATAAAGTTGTGAATTTACCCTGCCACAAATCAAATGAAACTAAAACTAGTGCCCTGTATTTCACACAACTGTTTTATCGTGTATCTTGTTTTGTTCTGATTGGTTTCTCCTTCTGAGAATTTTGGAGGTGGGGAAATGGTCATGATCCCCAACTTCCACCCTACTTACTGCTCTTTGGGTGCCTGGGTCAAGGTGTACCCTGAGAGCTATGGCAGTTCACCTCTAGTTTCAACTAACAGCTTGTTCCTAATTACTGACTGGCTCAGTGCTCTTGACTTTGGAACCTAAAAGAGCCACAGTCTGGAAACCAACTTCTAGCTCCAAACCAACTTCTAGTTCCAAACACCTCTTGCCGCATCAGGCTCCACTCAGCAACCACCCTGGTCATTTTTTCAATTTTATAGCCTTCCAATGGGATCTTCATGTATCAGAATTTGGAGGAAATATTTTGTGCATTGAAAGTCTTCTACGGAAGCAATGCTTAAAGAATTTAAAATTGCCAGCTTTCTCTTGGCTTCCCTTAGGTCTTTCACAAGTAGCTTTGGTGCACTAGTAACCCAGACAGACCTGGGGCAGTCTACTCAGATTCTACTGGCACACAGTCTGTTTGCAATTGTGGACGCTCCTTCAGGAAGGCAGCGTGGAGATGCCTAAGATCCTAAGTTCCTGAGATGGCAAAAGGCTGCATGTGGTAGTCGCTCAACGTGTATTTGCCACCTTTCTCTTTCCAAGTAAGAATCATGGAATCTTTTAGAGTCTAATTACATTAACCAAAGTCATAGTTTATAAGAGTAGAGTAGCTATGGATAATTTGGGTGCATTTTGATATTAACAAAACTCTAAGCGACAGAGGTAGAAACTGAGGATTTTGATTATTAAAATGGGAAAGCCACACAATAGGAGTTTCTCCCCCTCTTAGAAACATTGAGGAAGTTTGTGACTTCCTCTCTGCCCCTCACTCATACTTCTGTGCAGGCGAGCAAGTAGCTCAGTTGGCCTTCTCTGTTCCTGTGACAAGGTCACTGGGGCGTGAGTTCTCTGCCCTGTGCTTGCTGGTCAAAGTCAGTTCAGGTGGAAGACGGGGAGTCCATTCTGGGATCGGGTTTAAGCCACATAGCTCACTGTAGTTTGCCAGGAATAAAACTTATTTTTAAAAGATCATGTGCTTGTATATTTATGAGACATGTACTTCAGACATCCAAGAGGTTCAGTTAATGCTAGAGGTCACTGCAAAGAAAAAAATACTTCAACAACTTGACTTGAGAGCTAAACCAGTATCCCTACACTAATTGTATTTTTTTAAAAGATTATATTTATTTATTCATGAAAGACACAGAGAGAGAGGCAGAGACATAAGCAGAGGGAGAAGTAGGCTCCCTGCAGGGAGCCTAATGTGGGACTGGATCCCAGGACCCTAGGATCACAACCTGAGCCAAAGATAAATGCTCAACCACTGAGCCACCCAGGTGCCCCCCTGTATTTCTTTGTATACCCTTCCTCATGCCCATTCTTCTTCCACACACTTCCTATCACAGGGAGAACCACCCCTGAACTTTGTGTTTATCGTTCCCCCTGAATGTTTTCAAATTATTTATACTCACGCATTCCTTAATAATATCAAACTTCGTTTTGCTTGTTTATATTTATATATGAAAAGTATATTAACATATCCATATAAATAGTTTCTTTTTTACTCAAGTAACATATTTTACTCAATATTATGTTGTAGAGTTCATTCGTGTTGATAGATGTATTGCTAGTACATTCATCTTAATTGATTACAGGATCCCCGTGGATTAATATCCTGCATATACAGGGTGATAGATATTCAGGTAGTTTCCCATACATCACTACTGGAGGCATGCTATGATGAATATTGTGACATGCTTCCATGTACACATACGTGAGAGCTCCTCCAGGGTATGTGTCTCAGAGAATTGCTGTATCCTAAGGTAAGTGCATTTTGACTGCCATTGTGTAATGCTAAGCTGATATTTGGATCTCTGAGTCCTCATCTTTTTTTTAGTTACTGCAGATATCACAGGACAGAGGAGAGGACTTACACTTCCTCTTCTTCTACCTAAGGTAATCTTTCTTCCTCCTCCTTTTTTTGTTTTGCCAATGCTCAATCATTTCTTAAGACTCACCTAAGTTTGTCTCTCCTGTGAAAGCTTCCCTGAGCCCAACAGAATGATCACTCCCCCTCATCTGAGCTTTCAGGACTAGCATTTCTGGGAGAGGTCTTGTCAATTACCAAACTCCATGGATCCTACCTGTGTATATATTGGCACAAATTTCACAAAGGCTATAATCTCCAGAAAAGAAACCAAACAGTAGACTCCAAAAAACAAACAAAAACCCTACTATAGGGACATTATGTCCTTCAATAGATTCCTAATCACCGAAAACTCCAAAGACCAAAAAGCTTACCCAACAGTAGCATCCTTGGCATTGCCCTTGATCCTCTCTTACCCAGAACACTTGGGTTGTTTATGGGAGTTGAGTGTAAAATCAATTTTGTTAACTCTAACATCTACATATACACAGAGGCAACACAGTCTCTACCCACATTCTCCTGCCATCTACTTGATCAGAGAAGGTACACATGTGAAACTATTATAACAAGGAAAATCCACGTGTGGAATTACAAAATTGTTGGGCTTTGAAAACTGAAAGAGCTCACAGGTGCTATGAGCACAATCTCCCGTTGATAAACAAGAAATAATCTTTTGAGGTGATATTTCACCCGATTTAACACAGCCAATTAGTAGCTAAGAGCTCATGATAACTCGTTTTCTTTAATTCAGCAAATATTTATAGAATACTCAACCCTACTACATCTCTTTGTCTATGTTAGGACAAACCTAAGGAATTCAATTTTGTTAAAACTTCTTTCTTGTAGATCTACTCTGTGAGCACTGCCACATAAGTATATCATGCACTTTACAGAAGATATTAACACTAGTGTTTTCACAGAACTTGCGCTTCATCTGGTGGCAGTAAAACAGGAAAATGGTGACACCTGAGTGTGTAACAGGATGTAAACTTAGAAGTCTCAACTGAGGAGGTGAGATAAAATAGATGAGAAATTCCAAGGTGGGAATGGCCCACAGTTATAAGGCAGATGGTGGGGTGGGGGCTTGGGAAGTCATCACACTCCCCTCTGTGTGGATTAGCAGCTTTCTGATATGAAACCTCACTGGAAAGATAAGCCATTTAAATAAGAATCCTATCAAAGTAGTTTTCTTCCAGAGGACAAAGGGATCCATAGAATATATGTGGGGTAGTCTGCCAAAAATATGCATTGAGTATGGTTAAAGACCACACTAACCAAAAGTAAAGGCACTTTACAGATCTATGGAGTCTCACTTAGAGAAACCCAGTAGGAGAGCTGTCAAAGAATCCACAGTGATGCCCACGAAAGGTTAGCCAAACCCATCGGTCAGAACCCATCCTGGAAGCCAAACTTAACAACTGATCAACTAAGAATTTTCTCCCTCTATTCCCATTTCTCCCCCTGCATTCAACAGAGGATAGGTTATCAACTTCAACTTTATAGGGGAAGGAAGGAAGGAAGGAAGGAAGGAAGGAAGGAAGGAAGGAAGGAAGGAAGGAAGGAAGGAAGGAAAAGGAAGGAAAAGGAAGGAAAAGGAAGGAAAAGGAAGGAAAAGGAAGGAAAAGGAAGGAAAAGAGGAGGGAGGGTTAATCATACCTCATTCTCCAAATCATAGACTGGCCTATTTGGGCTGCCCCAATGTAGTATAGTGGGTTGGGAGAATGGTCTTACCTTTAAATGAAGACTAAAGTATTATTTTGTAGATTACCATGTCTGTTATTCATTGGACATTTCTGACTCATCTGATTTTAATATATAAAATAATTGGTTATTTTCTATTTCCAGAAATATCCAGAAAATGATGCAATGTGCCACAATTTTCGGTGGGGTAACTGCCCTTAATATCTAAATAATTAACAGTTGAAGGCAAAAATGAAGCTGTGCTGTGATTATATTTCATGAGTCCTGGTGTTCCACATACCACTTACAAACAAATATGACCTCATGCTAGGCATTTCAAATGATTTCATGTAATTCTTATCATGCAAGCTGGATAGTGACACACTCATTTTTGGAAATAATTCAGAGAATTTAAGTCACTAACCTAATTAAATATATTACTATGTGAGTAACTAGAAGAACCTGCCTCCTCCCAGCAAACAAAGAGCATCTGTGTGGCTCCCACAGGCATTTTCCTTCTGCTGTCATGGCATCAGGTAATCATGCAGACAAATGGCAGCATGAAATAACAAAATAAGTAGCACAAAGTTTTTATTGACATAACCTGAATGGTTAAGTCTCGTCTTCATGTCAAATTGAAAAGAAAACCCACCTCAATCACACAGAAAGTCTTAGAACTCTAAGTATTGACTAAAGTCACTTCAAAAGGCACCAAAGAGAAATTATGTTCAATAACACCATGTAAAATTTCTTAGACTCTCTTTCCCCATTTCTCTTCTAAGCTCATATAATCAACTGCCCTCAATCTCTCACCTCTACTCTCAAAAACATCCAAAACTCTCTTCCCTAACTCAGAGAGCTTACTGACTTTACTCTCTAAATTCTCTTGCTAGTCTGTCAGATCGATGGTTTCCCCTGTGAAGGTCTTTACTCTTTGTAATAATAATAAAGCAAACATTTCTTCCTTCTTGCACCCAGTCTACTCTGACCGTCATCACCATAATCAACATGCTGAGAAGAGTCAGAGGTGATGGGAGAGGGGAATGCCCATAAATATTTTATGTTACATTTTATCGCTCACATGGGAGTTCATAGAATGGGAATCTATTTGTACTTGAGTAACAGAGCAACTTCAAACAAATAATAGCAAGGATATCGGGTCTCAAAGGAGGGAGTTGAACTTGGGTACTCGTAATATTGGTACATCAATATTATGTCTACTCTCTCATTCCAAATGCTAAGAGGTTGAAAGACAAATGCAAGTGCAGTTGACCCTTGAACAGTGTGGGGGTTAGAGCTGCTGACTGCCCCCACCCCCTTGCAGTCAAAATTCACATGTAACTTCTGACCACCACCCCCAAAACACTTAACTACTGATCACCCACTGTTGACTGGAAGCCTTGCTGATAACATGAACGGTTAACAGATATTTGTATATTACTATGTATCATATACTGTATTTTTACAGTAAACTAGAGAAAAGAATTTTAAGAAAATCATAAAACACACAGTACTGTATTTACTAAAAAAAAAAAAAAACCAACAAAACAAAACAAAAAAAGTCCATACGTATACGTAAGTGGATACATGCAGTTCAAACCCATGTTGTTCAAGGGTCAACTGCATTCTCTACCATTAGACGTTTTCTCCTACCTTTCAAAGGTATTTCCTGAGGAGACCAGCCTCACTAAGTGCAAGCTCTAAGAAACCTATAATCAGTTTCTCTCTCTAATTGAGTACTTTCTTTCCTTCAGTTTTGGTAGAAGCATGAAAATAATTTACTGATTTAGGAACTGGGTGGAGTAGACCGCAGAAGGACAAATCAAAAACATCTGGAATGAACTAGTTGGGAGAGAGAGGGAGCAAGGGAGGGGGAGGGAAAGGGAGAGAAAGAGAGAGAGAGGGTTTTCAAATGAAACAAAGTACAGATGATTTGGCCAAATTTAAGCCAAGCCAAACACTCACATTAAACATTGCACTTGGGTCTGGTTCAATAGCGGGAGCCGGCAAGAGGGAGCGTCAGCCAACATTGCATCAGACGCACACTGTGGATAGAGGAAATGAGTTTAGTCAAGCCAGCTGTGACTTCAAAGGAGCTGCTCTCTCAGAGAACAGTGGGAAAGGGTTCCCTCTTCAGTGAGGATAGCAAAGTTCAGCCAAAGCCAACGGACTTCGACATCGGGAGGAGGGAAATTATATTCAATGTACAAGAAAGGCTGTTTTCCTTCCATGAAGGGTCTGTGACAGCAAAGGAAGGAAGATGATGGGGAAGAGAGATGAGAAGAAAAGCTTTGACACTCATTTGGAGTCTAATGTGCATAATTCTGAAAAGAGGTGTTTGTGTATAGAGTAGGTTGCTTTTCAGCTCAGACACCTCCTTCCCTGAATTCTGCTTCCAAATCTGTGGGAGGAGAGAAAAGAGGATTCTTCCCCCAACTGATTCCCATAGTTTCTTTCCCTCTTCGTATTTCTAGGAAACCACACATTTCTTTTGTATTATTTACTCAACACAAATTTACGAAGGGACAAACAGTGGGTGGGACCTTGGGAATACAAGGCAAACAAGACAGTCCTTGTTGCAGGAGTTCATGGTCTGAAGGAGGACTAGACACATAAGCAGAGGATTATGGTATTGATCAATAAATCTCATGTTACAGCAGCGATTCCCAAAGTGTGATCACCTTGGCCAGCATCAGCATCACCTGGGAACTTGTTAGAAATGCAAATTTGTGGATCCCAGCCCAAACCTACTAGATCAGGAAGCGGAGGCTGGTTTTATAAGCTCTCCAGGAAAAAAATAAAATAAAAATAAGCTCTCCAGGTGATTTGGATGCATGCTAAAGTTGTAGAACTCACTTGATAGTGGAAAACAGAGGACTCTGGAGCAGAGAGACAACAACTTGAGCCAACCTAGTGCTCCTCTGCCACCTCTAACTCGCCTCTCAGTCCCTTCCAGGACAGATGCTAAATAGGATGCTCTCTGGTAATTCACAAGAATGATACACAAGTACATGTCTTCTCTGTCAATTGTAAGAATTTCAATGGCAGAGGCTAATTCCTCTTTAGTTTTTTTTCTTTCATTTCTCTTCCTTACAGACATCAGCCCAAAGAAGATAGAGGCACCGAAACGAACTTTAATTCAGAACTTGCACTGGTGCGGGGGGGTATACATTCACAAGGAGAACTTGGCAAATATATCCTTAAAAATTCTCATAACTCTCATAGGTTGCAGGAGAACATAAATGTTATCTCCCCCAAGCACTCATTTGATGCTTGAATCCTCTCTGTGATTTCCTTGCCAAGGGTTTGTTCTTACGCTTGAGTGCCTCCACTGATCTCACCATCTAGGGATACACTTTGCTTCCTTTCAGACAGCTCTGTTAGGAAGAGCTAGCTTCTTCTGGGCTGAAATTTACCATCATTTAAATTCCATTTGTTAGTTATAGTCCTATCTCTTGGGGACCCATAGCAAAGACACTTACATATTAATGTGACATATTTCAAGTATTTGAAGTTAGTAATTATGTAGCATATGACATAGGTTAAACTCATAGACTCTGGAACAAGATTGCCTGCATTCAAATTCCCGTTCTGTTACTTATGAGCTCCGTGACCTTGGAAGAGTTATTTACTATCTCTGTAGCTTTTGTTTCTTTATATATATATATAAAACTGTATAATAGCGTTACACAAAGGGCTTTTGTAAGGAGTGCATGAGTTAATATATGTAAATGCGCCTGGAAGATAGTAGGTGCTCTAAAAGCTTGGCTATTATTAATCACCATTATCAGAGAGAGCTTGTCAGGTATATGACAAAGGTCATCTTTCTAATTCTTTAGTCACTCACCAGGTGAGCCTGTTCACTCCTATGGCTTCCATCACCATCTATAGGTTTGTGAAAATGTCTCTTCGTTTTCCCTCTGAGCACATAGCTAAATGCAAGGGGCCAGTTGGATCTATATGAATTGTTCTGGCCACTATAACGTGGGTAGAAATGATGTACACCACTTCTATTCCTGGCCCCTAACATCATCCTGAGAAACCCCTCATTCTCTTTCGCTTTGTTCATCAGCTAGGAAGGAGGCCAGACAAGGACTCCAAGAAGGCTCCGGGGAGAGGTGGAGTTGGAAGAAGCCTAGATCTCTGAGTCAGTGTTTGGAGGGGAGCTGCCTGTGAGAGCTACCAGACTGGAACATCCACATAGGGTCTTGTGTGAGCAAGAAATAAACATTTATTGAGTTAAACCATTGAGCTTTTATAGCCTATCATGCCTAACACAATGACTCCTTCATTTATATGTATTGCTCAGACTTCGCTTCTGAGCTCCAGAACTATACATTTAACTTTCTATTCAGTCTTTCTACAATGGACCCTCGAGTAGGGTAGTAAGTCAATGTAGGGCTGCAGGGATCAGACCATCTGTGTTGAAATGCCAGGGACCAGCGACAGGACCATTGGGTGAATGACTTAAGTATTCATAGCTGTATATACTTCACAGTTGTTTGAATATTAAGTGGGTAGATGTGTATAAAACACTTAGAACGGTCAATGGTCCATAGTAAATGTTCAGTAAATGCTGTGGCACAGTTATTATGACCATCCTACTCGGAATTTGTTCCTTCCCTTTAGTTTTCCATAGGAATAACTGGACATTTCCCCACCATCCAAGAGCTATTAAAATCAGAAACTTGCAACTTAATCTTAAATCAGTTGTTTTTCTTCATCATCCCACATGGAACAAATCACCCAAAACTGGTTGATCATACTCCTTAAATATTTCTCAAATGCATCTACTTCTCTCCATCCTCTTTTGTTGTGCCCTCTCCATTTTAAAGTCACCAGCATTCATGGCTCTATTACAGTGGTATCTTTTCTTTTCCAATCAATACTTGTGTTCCTTAAATTCATTCTCTACCGGGAAATGAAAACATTATTTTTAAAAATTCAAATCTGAGGGATCCTGGGGTGGCTCAGTGGTTGAGCATCTGCTTTCAGTTCAGATTGTGATCCCAGGGTCCTGGGATCGAGTCCCACATCAGGCTCTCCACAAGAAGCCTGCTTCTCCCTCTGCCTGTCTCTGCCTCTCTCATGAATAAATAAAATCTTTAAAAATTTTTCAAATCTGATCTGGTCACTCCAATATTTAAAATGCATTAAGACTTTTCACCCTTTGGAAGGACCAATTTCCTGATGATTCACTTCAGCCTCTCCTCATACTCACCTCATGACTTGATCTCTGGAGGTCAGCCATGCTGCGCTTTGGTCGCTGGGCTTCCATGGCCACAGGTTGTTCCATTTTTGAGGTTTTCACATGTTGGCTACTTCTGCTTAGCATGAGCTTTCTCCCTGCCCCTAATTTACCTAATTAATTCCTGACCATTCTTTACATTTCAGCCTGAGTGCTGCACTCTCCAGATAGCCTTCTTCACCATCTCTGGCTACGCAACTATTAGAACTTTCTTCAGCCCTCAGTCAAAGAGGGGGGGAAAAAGAGTTGATATGAGCCTTTGGCACCAGCAACCACTTTGTAGCCGTCCCCAAAGCATGTGGGATTTCTCTAGCTTCTCTGGAGTCGTGACCAATGGTTCTGTCGCCTTCCCTGGTTCTAATAAAACTCTGTGATGGGTTTTGGATTACACTCGTTCCAAGAGGACTCCTTGTCAGTCCTCGAGTGGCCTTTGTTGTCTACAGCCCCTCGCAATGAATTTGAGGGCAAAGGTCTTGGTTACACCCACCACTGAAATCAGACTCAGCTACACTACATGAGGAACATATTAAAGGGTGGAATCCAGCATTCATCCTCACAGGACAAAAGCAATAGCTCTGCAGCATTTCCCTGTCTTTACTTGTGATGGTTCTATAACCACTGCCTCTGACGTTGCAGACAGCTAGGATTTCTTAGCAAACTCTGACCTGCACAGAAAATAAAATAGCACGCAGCAACGGAGTCAAATCAAGCCTTGGGAATGTTTTCGTGAAGAGAAGAGGTTGAACAAGTTTCAATACAAAAACTTATAAATCCCTCTAAGTACTTTCCCCATTTTAATAGTCCTGGCCAGTGCCTTATTATTATTCACCCCATGTTTGAATAATGGAACGCTTAGATCACTATTTCATCGAGGGAAGGAAATGCTGTATATTCTAAAAAGCACTTTGAATAGAGCTCTCTTCCTCTGCAAGGCCATACTTCACTGAGTTTTCCTAATTGCTAAATGCACAGCTCTGGCTTGAAATTCAAGAATTTGAAGAATCGTAGAACACGTCCTGCACCAGTGAAAATCAGACCATAACAGATCCCGGGGCCTTCATTATCTAAGCAAACCGTTCCAGTCCCAGATTATTGCAAACAGTGTCAAGATTTTATATCTATATACACAAACACTATATGACTAAATAGTGTCAAATATGTGTGTATATACCTGAATCATGAATATATATGATTATATATATAATCATATATATAATCATATATAATTATATGATAATATATTATAATATATGATATATTATATGAATATAATATATATATTATATATATATATATATATATTAAGAGAGACAAAAGGCCTCAGTTCTGGTTCTCAGGCACCGCTCTCCAACAGTAGATTGAATTTGTTTCCTCAGTTTCCTTATCTGCTGACTGGGGATCATGCATTTGTCTTGGTCCCCAGTTAAGGTTCTTTTATGGCCCTAATGAGATAATGCAGGTCCCAAGGTTCAGTGATATAAGATATATTTAATAACTTTTCAAGGAAAGGGATTTTTCTTTTTATATCATGTGCACTATCTGTCCTGGAATCACACTAATTCAGGGGTTACTTTCATTGTTAAATCCACAGCATCTCTGATATCTTCTATGGTAGCTCATGGCAGAGCTGAGCCCTGCTCTGAGCAGGCCAGGGTCTCCTCCCATTTCCTGTCTAAAATCATTCTGAAGAAGTTAATTCAAGTGGAACAATCAGCCCATTGTTTGAAAGAAGCCCAAGATTCTTGAAAATCTAATTTTTGAGTTCATTCCCCCAGGTGACCAATAATATGCACTTAAGGCAACACTTTATGAGAAAAATTTGATTCAACTTCACTTGTTCCAACTGGCTTAGGTGGTTGTGTGTACAATAACTCTGAGCATAAATTATTTGAAACAACCCAAACACCCAGTCACTGGGGAAGCACATTCGCTGGATGGATCATTATACAACCATGAAATAGCTATAAAATTTCTGAGTATGAGGAAGTGCTCACATTATATCCTTAAATAATAAAGCAAGGTTCACATTTGTGCAACCTGTATTTATCAATTCTGTGTCAACGAGTTTTGTCAATCACAATGGACCCCAGGGTGTATAAACAGCAGCTTTCTTCTTTTAAATGTCCCTTTAAATCTGTACAGTGGGCTTCTAGATGCTGGCTTTTAACTTTTCCAGGTCGTCTCAGATTTTGAGATATATTCTCTGATCATCTTCAGGGATGAAAACAGTCTTATTTCAACAATAAATGTATCTAATTGAAGTATATACCACCACCCACTAATGCAATTGAAGATTTCCCTTCTATGCCAACTCAGATTCTCTTTCATGCTTGGGAGACCTGCAGTGAGGAAGAGATATGTGGTTACCTTCTTTTCCTTCCTTTCTTTCCCCTCTTCTCTCCCTCACTAGTCTTCCCCGGAGTCCCCAGAGTTGAGGCAGGCTTAGAGGCTTAGATGTAACTTGCTCACTGCGCCCTGTAGGGTGGGATACTATGGATGACTCCCCCCACCCCTTTTTTTTTTATTAAAGATTTTACTTATTTATTCATGAGAGACACACAGAGAGAGGCAGAGACATAGACAGAGGGAGAAGCAGGCTCCCTATGGGGAACCTGATGTGGGACTCGATCCCAAGGCCCCAGAATCATGTCCTGAGCCAAAGGCAGATGCTCAACCGCTGAGCCACTCAGGCATCCCTGGATGACTTCCCCTTAAGGAGCTTTTTTGAGTCCATCATAAGTACCCCGGGGCTCTCCTCCTGCAGCATCAATAGCCTGCCCTGTCCCTCACACCACCTTTCACTTCCAAATCTCAGCCCCCGACCTGGTGGCCCATCTTTCTGCTGAGCCACTTAGCTACTTCAAGCAGTCCTTTTAGGTGTGAATACTTTCAAAATAGCCCAGACCTATTGCATCTTGGGTTCTTCTTTATTTGAGCATATGAGCAGCTATGTCACAGTATAAAACAGCAGCTTGTGTCATACCGCAAAACCACCACCACTGGCACCAACATTGGACAAAGTTCTATGCCATATGCTAAGAGGAAGTCAGAGTGTCCCCATTATCATTCCTGCCCTCAAGATACTAACAATCTAGTAGGGAAGAAAGATGTATTTATAACCAACTTAAAAGACCAGCTGGATGAAACATTTGCCCTGCCCTGGCTTCCCAAAGCCAGCATGACACCAAACTCTTACTGCTTTCCATGATGCTCCTGAGCTTTCCCGTAAATGTCCCTTTCTCTCCAACAAGACTCTGAACTCACAGCATGCAAGTTATGCCTTGTTCATCTTTACCCTCAGCTCCAACTGTGGCTTAAGATAGGAATATGGATGTGTTTATAAATTCAGCAATTGAAACAAATGTCAATTTTTTGAAGGCGCTGGTATACTGTAAGGGTCAGATAAGATTTTTTTGTCGTGGTGTGATGTGAGAGTGTAAAATGTGAAGTTCTTTTCCAGTTAACTGGTCTTAACTTCACTGTTTACTGTTCTGAATGTGTCTCCTGAGTTCTAGGTCCAGGATGACAATGCCTTCCTTATTCATTAGGTGCTAATAATTTAGAGTGAGATAGATTTGTTTGGGTATTTTGTGAGCTAAGTGCTCTGCAAGTATTCATCATTTGAGCAATGAACATAACTCTAGGAAGACAAAGAATTCTCTGCCACATTTTAGCCAAATGCCTTAGTAGGACCTTCTCTGAAACTCATTTGGCCCATCTGGATAGTGGTACACCAAAGATTAGCTCATTGCACTATTATGAAAATTCTTATAATGCAAGCATCAAGAGCACAGGAAGGATTCAATAAATGTAAAACTTTATGAAAAGCATTAATTACTAACTCTGGGTTAGCTGTAGACTCATTCCATTGTAACAAGCACAAATATAGGTGTGGCTTTATGGAAACAGTTTCCTGTGAGCAAACTTATTCTATGCCACAATTAAAGGCAGTTGTAGAGTTGCCTCTCCTGGAAGGTAATGAGCCCCTTTCCCTGGCATGGTTCATGTTCAAGGTGATGACTATTCAGAGACGTGCAGAACACAAGTTACAGTAGATGGCTTTGAGGATCCCTTCACTTGAGGTTTTCAGGAGTTTGAAATTTCAGAAATATATCATTCATTCATTCGACAAATCAGAATTTGCTGGGCTAGGCACTTGCCACAAAAATCCCTGACTACATAGAGGCAGATACACAATAAACATGAATGAATCAATGTTTAGAATGTCAGGTGATGATACCTGCTAATATAAGACCTAACATTTTCAGCTGGAGCTGAGTTTTAAAAGTTAATTTAGAGCAGTACCCCCTAGTCTCAAACTTCAGCAGCAAGAAGGTAAAGAGTTTCATATGCAATGGCCTCTGAGTCCCAGATGTTTCCTTTTCCTAGCATTTAATATCATCTGATGCAGATGGATCCCTGGTCAGTTGAGTGAACTAATTAATAGTTGATAAGTTTCATCAGGGAGAAGATTTCTATCACGGGCTTCAGTATCCTTCATCAAAGAAACCAGGTGATACTATGAATTTTTCCCTTCTGGTTAATCAGGAGGGCTAAATCCAGGAGAAGGGTTCCACAAGGTCAGAGAGATGGAAAAACAGCTACAATTGGCATTCTAGAGCACATCTATTTATACATACCTCCAGGGACACAAGGGAAAAAGGCTCCCATATGCACAGATAAGATTTTCAAAAATCCTAAAAAGCTAACTGAAGCACTCAATCCACTAAGATTAGTAATAAATATCTACCACTAGATAATGTTAGTTTATTTCATCTTATCAGAAAACCTCAGTACAACTTACAATAGCAATTGTGATACATTTGCCCTGTTTCAAGGACTGGATTAGGCTGTGTTTAAACAGAGACACAGACATATTTCTAGGTTTAACCTCACACATAAATAATTCCTAAAGTGATTTTGCATCTATTATTTAACAGACTTATTCCTGCACAAACCAAGCTCGGAGTTAAGCAAAATAGGTCTTAGGATTTCAGGTAGTGGCAGGAGGACAATGTAGGTTTTTGGTATCACAGGTTTTCACATACATTGAGTCCCTTCCTGTTGGGGGCTCTCAAACCTCAATGGGCTTCTAAGAGAGGGAAGTGTGGGTGGCCATGTGCCACCCATTCCCTCATTTCTTCATCCACAAACATGGCAGTCACCGGAATGGAGTCTGGGGCTCACGGTTCCGGAGAGAGGAAGACAAGCTCGACAATAGCTATAATAAAAGATGAAATGTGGAGAGCACCATTAGAAAGTTATGGAGTGTTCTGGGAGTTCATGGGAGGAATATATCACATTAATTTTCTTGTCAGAAGATCCCAGTAGGCTTTGAGGGCAGCTGTACTCAGCCCGGCTGGTGTGGGGGAGGGGAGAAAGAGCAGAATCACGGTGGTCCATTGTTCCAGAGGATGCACCCAAAACTTCACAAAGGACTGGCCTTGCCAGATGCTTAGGGTGAATGTGTCTGCTGTTAAAGACATGCCCATGGAGTCAGACTTGAGCGCAGAGACCAATCCTGGGCTGCGGGACTTTTAGTGCCAAGAAAGTTCCAGGCAAACCAAATGAGTTGGTCATCCTACATGGTAAGGCTGCGCCCTCAGACCCGGCAGCTCCCCCCAGTAGACCCTGACCATGGTGACGACTGGAGGCCATTTGCTGGCCCTCCCCTTCACCTGGGCATCAGGTCCTTTTTTTTAGAATGGGGCCTCTGGGGCAGTGTTTCTCCATGGCTACCCTCTTACCTTCACCTTAGGTGTTATACCATTTTGTAGATACATTAGGCTCAATGAATTGCAGTGCTTCACATAAGGACCAGAGCTCCGTAAAATCAAAGAATTAGTCATGATCCATGTAGGCTCTGAAACTCTTAAAAGGGTCAACAAGTTTGTCTTCAGGGATAGCATCAAGATGAGATGGGAAGACAGGAATACATTTTTCTTTGGTCGCTTTAAGGAAGACAGATCATGGAGGAGCAAGTAGGAGGCCAAAAGTTTAATTGGTGAAGGGGGGCAGTCACAGCCCTTGGGGTCTATGGCAGGAAAGGGGTGAGCCCTGGACCTGACTTGGGAGGATTGGTAGCCCCCAGGATGGGTTTGCTGAGGGCTTTGTAGCCCCATGGGCAGCCTGCTTCCCTCCTCTTCATTAGTCCTATTTTATAAACCAGCAGGGATACACACTGAATTCTGTGGAGGTGTTCACAAGAAGCTTTCCCCCCTCCCTTTCCTAGAGGGATAAAAGACAAACGAGGGGCTGTTCATGGTAATCCAAGGAAGTGGTTGGAGTGAATTCTACAATTCTTTGGCCTTTAAGTCCTGAAGATGACTAGTTAAATAATTTGATGCACAGACCCTGACCACCATTCTAATGAGCTCTGGTAAGCTAGCACAGAAAATTAATGATAATAAATTAATTCCAGAGAATTCCATTTTATGTACTCAATTATTAATGGTATTACAGTGTTATTAATGGTGTCAATTATTAATGGCATGAATAATTAAGAAATCATATCCATGCTATGATGTACAAGGGTTCCAGTGTTGAGCAAATTGCTCAGAATAAATAAATAAACATACCAGAGCTCAGACCTATAATGTTCAGCCTTCAGCATGTTTCTTGGAAAACACTGGTCTATCTGTCATCAGACTAATTTTATTGATGAGGTCTCTGTTACTAGGACTCCTGCCCAAGGCTTATATTATGACAGTAACAGGAAAGAGGTTAGGGGATGGGGGGCCACGTTTCCTTGGCAGTTCTGCCTTCACCGGAGACATAGGGGAGACTGTGCCTGAAACTGGTATCCACTGGAAACTGGATATGAGAAGGGGGAAGGCTGTGTGACTGTAGTGAATCCAGAAGAGCTGACAGGTAAGCCAAGGCTGACTAGTTGAGTTTAACTTGAAAGACATCTGAAGCCCCAAGCAGCTAGTGCCACAACCAGTACAACCAGATTGGGTTTCTGGTAGGTAAAAATGAGGGAGGGACTTCAGGAAAAGTATAGCTTCCAAGGGGGCAAATGACTGGCTGTGTGAACAAGTAATCTACGGTATCAGCCTGGGCCTCAGGTTTTTCCGTTGTGTAAGGGGATGGTATTTATTCTGAAGGCTGTTTGACAAAGTGAATGTATGGTTCACAATAAGGCCTCGACAACATCTTCTATGACTCTTGTTTTTATGATCATTATAAATTTTATAATCCAACTTGATCATTTTATAAGTGAAGAAATTGAAGCCTAAAGATGTGACTTGTTGGGTATCTTCCCCTTGCCTCTTCAGGTACTATCTTCAGCCTCCTTTTCTAGGAACCAGCCTCCATGCATGACACTGACAGCTCCAGTGCCTTGGTGAGCTCTGCTAACAGACTGAGTGGAGGGTCGCCTGGGTAGCTCAGTTAAGTGCCTGCCTTCGGCTCAGGTCATGACCCTAGCATCCTGGGCCTGAGCCCCATGTCGTGCTCTCTGCTCAGCAGGGAGTCTGCTTCTTCCTCTCCCTCTGTGAGCTTATACTTTCTCTCTCTCAAATAAATACATTAAAAAATCTTAAGAGAGAGAGAGAGAGAGAGATATCAAGCAAGAATGGGAAAAAGGGGCAGGAGGAGGCCAGGGCATCTATTTTCTTGGTTCCTTACTTGAGAGGTTCCCATCAGCTTGCCATGCATCTCTACAGAAGACTAGAGGTATTCTCAAAGCAGCCAACTCTACATGATTTTCTCTTTCTGGAATCCTGAAACTACTCCCACTTCTAGACCCTTCTAGTCTATAAATGATAATGAGTTTGCTATTGCCAGCTGTGAATGACTGTGCTATCCCTTTGTGAAAAATGCTTGTCAAATTATTCTACTTTGAAATAGCAGTGACAGAAGTGACATGGACTCCATGTGTAGTATTTTCTTTATATTCAATTTTCATCCATATGCTCATTAAATTATTGTCTACTTAGAATAAGATCACATGCTGGGCACACTGATATGAAAATCAGGAACATACAGGTGCCCATTATATTGAAATACCACTTTATAGGACTCAGATGCAGGAGTTAGCAAATTGTTTCTCTATAAAGAGCCAGATAGCAACTACTTTAGACACTGGGCCCTATGTCTTTGTTGCAACTACTCACTCTGCTGTTGTAGTGCCAAGGCAGCCATAGATAGTATTTCCACCAATAAATATGCCTATATATCAATATGACTTTATTTATGCCCACTGAAATTTGTACTCTGAATAATTTTCATGTGTCACAAAGTACTATTCTTTTTTTTCCTCCAGAAATTTAAATTAAAAAATATAAAAGCAATTCTTAGCTTCTAGGATCTATGAAACCAGACAGTGAGCCAGATTTGACCTATAGACCATAGGGGGCTGGGAATCCCAGGGCTCAGTAGTTTAGCACCTGCCTTTGGCCAAGGGCGTGATCCTAGAGTCCCAGGATTGAGTCCCACATCGGGCTCCCTGCATGGAGCTTGCTTCTCCCTCTGCCTGTGTCTCTGCCTCTCTCTCTCCTCTGTGTCTTTCATGAATAAATATATGAAATCTTAAAAAAATAATAATATTTAAAAAAAAAGACCATAGGTTACTGACCTCTGTGCTAAAACATGAATTTGGTATTGAGGGAACAGATTTAAGGAGGCCAAGAGTTAAGAAGAGGAAGCTGGGAGAGGATCCATACAAGAAGTGACATTGGCCAGGGTACTAATGGATGATAGAGTTGGTTTGGCAGGGAAGAAGGGGAAGTATCTTTGAAGCACAGGTGATGGGCAAAAGCAAAGACTCTTAGAAGTGCCAGATATGCTCTGGGAGTGCGGCCTGAACTTGTAGGGCCAGAAGAAAGAGGCATGGGGTGATTAGAGAGGGAAGGCCCTGGTGGAAAAGAGGGCAAGGAGGCTCTGAGCCACATCCTGGAGGACCAGAGTGTCTTGCTGAGAGACTGGACTTGATAGGTGGGAAAGCCAAGGGATGGAATCCGGGGAACCAGCATTAGACCTGAGTGCAAAGCCCACCTCTACCATTTTCTGACTGAGCGATCATAGGCAAACTGTTTAACCTCTCTGAGCCTCATTTCTTACATGCAAATCATTCATCACAACAGCAGCAACTTCATTACAGTTGTGAGGAGTAAATGGGATAATACACACAGACTGCTCTCAGCAGGACTGTCTCATGGTAAGTGCTCAATAAAGGTCTGCTATTATTAGCATTCCCATGATTAAGCTCATTGACTAGCCTGGCTCTCACTGTGTTTTCTCTAGTCCAAGTTCAGAGAATTCTTGCCATTGCTGATGGGGATGGCAGCTGGACAGTTGGCAGATCTGAAATGAACATAAGGTTTCCCTTCTAGCACCATGACAGCATCAGCCCTAATGAGCCTTCAGTGGCAGAAGTCCATTTTTCTGGACCTGAACCCCATAAACCTTGGGTTATTGGACAAGGAGCCACAACCATAGCTCCTTAGTCCAGACAATATTCTTCTTAGAGTGTTCATCTATTATTACTTTGCCTATGAGTTTTCTTTCCTGCTTAGGCTGCAAAGGGAAAGGACAATGTTTGGATAGTTCTCCTTTTTAACAATTCCCTTGAGTCTCCTGGGTAGTGGCCTTCAGTGAATTTCCATGGTATTCCATCCAACCTGAAGAAGAAGCAGGGCTGAAACAAGTGGACATTATTTAGGGACTTCACTTGAAAGATTCAAGTTCTGCCTATCTTAAAGATGCCTAAAGTGATACATTTTACAATTACTTCAGTGGATCTTTAAAAGATTTCCAATCTGATTTCAATGTGATATTGGATAGAAACCATAGCATTTTACTCCCAAGGCACCATAAGAAGACTAAGAAGTGGTGAGGAAGAGGACTGATTGCTTATTTATTTTAAAGATAAAATAATTTTAATATTAATTATATTTCAGGCAATTAATTAAAATCATTAAACAGACTTTCAAGACATATTTGAAGGTAATATATTTTAACTTCACTTAAAAAAAGGACAAATTCTGTTATAAAAGTAACAACATTTGTTATTGTTCAGGTAGCAGGTAAATACATTTATCACTCAACATTTGGGAAAAAAGAAAAAGCTAGAGAAAATCAAATTACAACTATTCAATAAGCCTAACCTCATAGATTGTATTTTTAACATTAATTATGTATTTTTCCAAAGTACTCTTGTAAGCATATTGTAAACCTAGAAACAAACCAAAAAAAAAAAAAAAAAAAAAAGAGCGTGGGAAGTCTCACTTGAGGATATAAAAGGGTTGAAGTGAAAGATGGTAGGAGAGTTCAAATGTTCAGAGTAATAGGGTTTTGTACCCTCACCCTTCACCCTTACCATGGGTGAGGAGGCACATGTTTGTCCCTCACCCCAAAATGAGAGGTAGTAACACGGATGGATGGATGGATTGAAGGAGAGAGAGATGAAATAAAATGACATAAAGAGAATCAAAATCTGGAGTAAATGATCTGGTAATATTTACTGGTACCTATTATTTAAAATTTAAAGGATAGAATCATATTCTTAGTACTATTTGTAAGTTAGCTGTCTTTGTGTTCTTGCCTACAAAGAGAATAATAAGTCTTAAACCCACCAATGCTTCAAAGCTCGATATGTTTACATGAGGCAAACTTGCTCTATGAGGGCCGTACCTGATTTAAGTTCATTTTAGGCTCTAAAACTTAAACTGACTAAAGCTCATGACACAACAGTCAGAAACAGTCTTGCACCCAAAAATAAACCATGCATTTGTTGGACCATGTCTTTTGTGTTGGCTGTTTAAGAGTGACAAGTAGTTGTGGCTCTTTCACTCTCAGTTCACTTCAAACTGACACATGAAAATAGGATGTAACACTTCCACTTCCAGTTATTGGGACACAAGAAGCACTACAATTTAGAGATGAACCAACAGGTTCAATTTAATATCAAACTAAATTTAGGAGACCTGTCCTTATCCAAAGTGCTTGTAAGAATCTAACTCAATCCTCTTTGGAGGAAGGTAACATTCATATGGGGCATCCTATGACCAATAAAGAAGTTATAAGGCATATGAAGAGGTAAGATTACAAAAAAATCAGACTTGCAAGAGATGCAGATATAGAAGTTATGACACTGAGACTTCAAAATAATTATGCCTGAAATGAAAGAAATCAGATGCTAAGATGTAGAATTTTAGCAGAAAATTAGAAACTGTTAAACAAAGGAAACTCTGAAACTGAAAAAGAAGATAATTGAAATTTTAGAATTCCATACACGTGTTTAATAGTATAGCCAATAATGTTCATGAGATAAATGTTGAGTTAGAAGATAGATTGGTAAAATAAATAAATAAATAAATAAATAAATAAATAAATAAATAAACAAACAAACAAACAAACAAACAAACAAAGTTGATACTTAAACACACACAAAAAGGAAGAGGAGATGTGGGATGTGGAAAAGAGTCTACAGGGCTCAGGAGACAGCCAAAGGGTCCAACATACATGCCTTGAAGTCCCAGAAATAGTGGAGAGAGAGAAAAAATGGAGAATGATATTTGAAGGTACAATTATCCAGAAGCTGTCAAAACTGAAAAAAAGAAAAATTGTGAAAGCAGCTGAGATGATAGATGATAGATAGGTGATTTCAGATGGATAGATAAATAGATGATAGATAGATGATAGATAGATAGATAGATAGATAGATAGATAGATAGATAGACGGATCTTTCAAATGAGCATCAATAACAATAGTGAAGGTGGACCACATAAAAGAAAGGATGGAAAACAGAAAAAACTGAAATTATTCAAAATGTTGAACAAAATAACTACTAACCTAGAATTCTATACTCAGTAAAAATATCATTTAAGAATAAAGGTGAAATATAAAGATATTTTTTAAAAAAACTTCCCATGTTTGGCCCTACCCTAAAAGGGAGGTCTTCAGGCAGAAGGAAAATTGTGCGAGCTCGGAAAATCTGGATGTAATAAGCACCTGAAAGGATAAACATGTGTAAACCTAAATGAATATTGAGTATACAAGCAGAAATAATGGCTCACAGAATAGAAAGTATATGTAGAATTCAAAGACGTGACAATAGATAATAAGGTGGGAGAAAGGAAATGCAGTTGAATTCTGTTTAATAACAGAAAACATAGTGAAAGAACATATAGCTAATAAGAGGAAAATGAAAAAAATTAAAAATAATTACTCCAAGTGAAGGCAAAAAAACCTGAAAAGGTGAGTAAAATAGAAATAGTGAAATAGTACACATAAATAAAAATGTATAAGTAATTACTTTAAATGTAAATAGACTAAATATTCCAATTAAAAGAACAAAGGTTAACAGCAGAGATTAAAAATAAACCAGCATAAGCTTCTTAAAGAGACATACCCTAAATACAAGGATGTAGAAGTTTGAAAGTAAAGGTAAGAAAATTTATACAGTGTGAACATTAACAGAATAAGTTGGATATATCTGAGTATCCAACACAGTAATTCTAAAGCAAGAAACTTACTACAGATTTAAAAAGGTACAATTTTTATAATAAAAAAAAATCTACCTATGAGAAAATGTACCACTTCCAAATTTGCAACCACCTAATAACATAGCTTCAAAATATATACAGAAATTATTAACAGAACTAAGGAGAAATAGACATGAATGTATACTTCACTCAAGTTCTGATAAAATAAGTAGACTCCAATCAACAAGGATGTAGGATATTTGAATAACATGAGAAACAAACACAAACTACTTAACACACAGAGAATAATGCATGCATTAATTGCAGAAAAGAATAATCAACAAGGGGATCAGATGAGTGAAGACAAAACAAGGATTTATTGCTTTTGAAGCTGAATTAGAGGAAGTGATTTAACCTTTTGTCAGAATAAGGCTGCCAACTACTCCACCACCACAGCCTCCATCAGATTAAACTTTTTTCCCTGTAGGAACTGGACAGTTGTAGGCCCTCTCTAACAAGGAGAAAAAGGAGGGGAAAAAAAAACATAAGCTCTGTACAAACTCCACATTCAGAATAGGTGCTTCTTTTGGGAGGTTGGTGGCTCACATGGCCAAAAATGTCCCTGTTCCAATTTCGGGGAGCGGAAGTCTCCTCTTAGAGATGTGATAATAGGAAATTGGGCTCCCTCTCAACAGTATCTCAAGGAGATACTGCAATTCAGAGAGAATAGCACAAAAATATTTGTCTTAACACTGATCACATTTTTATTTTAATGAAATGTCTATATTCCTGACACTTCATCTCCAGAAACCAGATCTTATTAAGATTTGTATCCCCACCCCTCAACATAGTGCTTGGCACATCATTGGTATTATAAAATAATTTTTTTGAAAACAAAAAAGAAATAAATAAAATAAGGCGTTGAATAAATTATGAGTCGTTCAAAATTTGGAAAAAGGTGAGGTAGGGCATCTAGCAGAGACCAAACTCAATCTAGGAGTAATGACCAGTCCTTTACAGAAGCAGCCCTTCCTAAGACATGACATGCAAATGTGTTCCTGAGGAAACCTGGAAATCACCCAGGAGTAGCTGTGCATCCTCCAATCTCTAGTTGGTTCATGTATTGAACTGAAACCGGACGTTCTGAGGGAAGATAGGTTAACAGATGCATGCGGTTTGCGCAGACATGAAAATTGGCTCAAGGTCAATACCTTCATACAAGGAAGCTTCATACAAGGAAGAAGCAGGAGCTCTGATTGCCCAGTTTCAGGCGTTTTAGGTCCCAGAGATGGGGACTCCCACATTTGGAGTGCCAGGAAATCCCACTTAATCCCCCACAACTATCCTTAAAACCATTACCCCTTTGTAATGGAATAAAACACTGAGGTCTAGAGAGAGTAAGACAATCACTCAGGGACGCCTGGGTGGCCCAGTGGTTGAGAGTCTGCCTTAAGTTCAGGTTGTGATCCCAGGGACCTGGGATTGCGTACTGCATCAGGCTCCCTGCAGGGAGCCTGCTTCTCCCTCTGCCTGTGTCTCTGCCTCTCTCTCTGTGTGTCTCTTATGAATAAATAAATAACATCTAAAAAAAAAAAAGGCAATTGCTCAATTACTGCCAAAACTGAGGATCAAATCCTGATCTTCCTATTCCCCCCAAACATGGGTTTTTTTCAACTTCTGTCCCATCCAAGTACTAACCAGGCCTGACCCTGCTTAGCTTCTGAGATCAGACGAGGTCAAACACTTTCAGGGTGGTATGACCATAGACTCTTTCAACTTCTCTACACAGGTTCCCAAAACAGCCTTGAGAAGAGGTTGTGAGTCTACTCCCTCTGTTCAGTAAGCAAGCTCTTGATGTTGACTGGACTTTCCTTGGGAACTTCCCACAAGGAAGAAAGGTGATAACAGACAAAAACTCTTGAAATGGGAATCTGGCTTAATATTCAGTACCTGATGATATTGGTTAGTTATTAAGACTGTAATTGATTATTGATGGACTGGAAAGCCAGAGTACTGAAAGGCACCAGCCCGGCCTGTGGGGGCCCTATATCTATGTGAGGTTCTGCAGTGCGAACAGCATGTTGGGAATGCTTCTGTCTTTTTAATACCTGTTTAAAGCACTCATTCAACAATTTACCTACCACTTATCATAAGAAATCAAAAGGGCAACCCAATTTCTTTCCTTTATTTATGTGTTGAAACTCCACATTACCGATTTTGAAACTTTTGAATATGGGCTGCCAATATTTTTCTTTTGCATTTGTCCCTTAAAATCTATTTTTTTAAACCATGGAGAAGTACATTCTTTTGCTCCTCTCTTTCTCGCCATTCCGCACCTCTGTGGCTCCCTCTGTCTCACCCCTCTAACTTTTGCTTCATCCTTTCTCACATTCATCTCTTTACTATCCATACCTTGTTGATCCTTATTATCAAGAAGTTTTGAATTTTAGTCCAACCTACCAATCTTTCCACTCACTCTTTAACCCACTGTATTGTTTATTTCCATAGAACAGGAACTTTTTTTTTTAAGTTCACAAGGTGGGGCACCTGGGTGGCTCAGTCGGTTGACCATCTGCCTTCAGCTCAGGTTGTGATCCCGCAGTCCTGGGATTGAGTCCCACATTGGGCTCCCTACTCAGCGGGGAGTCTGCTTCTCCCTCTGCCCGTTGTTCCCTCTGCTTGTGCTTCTCTCTCTCTCTGTGTCCAGTAAATAAATAAAACCTTAAAAAACAAAAACAAAGTTCACAAGGGGTTTGGGTCCTCAACAGACACTGTCCTTCCTCAGTTTCCAGGACTCTTTCATTTCTATCTCTAAGACTGTGCCTTCCTGTTTCCCTTCATGGCTTCTCTTCCTCGGTCCTCTATTTGAACAGGTGCTCTCCAGGAATTGGTCCTCTGTATTCCTCTTCCTTTCATCCTCGTTCTGTTTCTGAGCAATTTCAATGAATCCAAGGGTTCACCGAGGAGATATGTTGGTATGCGGGGAAAAGTGAAGACAAAGGGTAAATATGCTACGCTTGATCTTAGCCAAAAGGCGGAGAAGCGATGACAAAGGGTAAATAGGGCACATCTTTCTAGAACATTAATTTTATGAAGACTTGGAGATGGGTTGTTTTCTAATAGGACAGAAATGGCTTCACTGTGAAACAAAAGGCAAATTTGCATAAATTTTAAAAACAAAACATCAAATGTGAAGAAATGTCAGAGTCACTACATATGATTTTTAAGTCATGTCTCCAGAGGCCCTGCGCTTATTTTTTCATTATCATCCACCACCACTAGTACATTCATGGTAAAACAAATGTGCACAGAACTCATGTAGGAGCTTTCTTTATGACTGATAAATTATATCAATAAATCTAATCAATTTTCCAAGTCCTAATCTTAAATCCCCAAATGTTTCCTAATGCTAATTGGATAAGCATTATTGCACAGAATGGTAGAGAATTTTCCTATGGCAGGAGCAGGACAATGATTGCCCTATTATTAATACAGGAGTAACTATCTCTATCCTTATCCAGAAACCTGCCCTAGAGAGTATGGAAAGACCAGGCCAGGAACGCCTGGTATTCATTTATGAACCAACACTGGTAAAACACTGTAAAATCAGCATCACAAGTCTGAGAGGTATGGTTTTAGGAGAGTTGACTGTTGCTCAATTCAGGATAAAACATTCTCATGCTTCCTTTACTACAAAATGGGTCTGCTGGTCTGATGCAATATTGTATGGGAATCCCATCCTGGTAGACCCTGCTGTAAGCCTCCAAATAGAGGTGATTACTTAAATCCCACAGGCAGTAAAGGAAAATCCAAATTCAAAATATTGTTTCTGTTCCTGTAAGAAAAAAGCATTGACTCATACAGAATGGAAAGAGCCTGTAGGCAACTTTCAACCAAGTGGCCAATTGGTCTTCTCAAGGCTTGGTGCTGTCTCAGGTGTTCATGGTTCATTTCTGCTGCTGGCTGGTCAGACCACCCAATGCCATGCCATGTCAGCAGCTAATCAGACTTGGTCAGTGGGAGTCCATACCATAAAGCCCATGTGTAATCTCCACTGCCTTGGCCATGTCATTCATGTGCCTGTCCTGGTAACCCAGGGAAGCTTGATGATGGAGGCTGGCTGACATGAACGAGACCAGTCATTTTGTCTGCTTGACTATTTGGTGCCTTTCCCATAACAGACACTCTCAGGCACCTGTTTGCCTGTGATACAGAGGTACACTGAGCCTACTCCCAAATGTTCATCCATATGTCTCTAACCCAAACTTCTGTTCCTGGTCCTCCGATCTTTTTCTTTCCATATCATTGACAAGCCTGCCAGGCCATTTGCTACTGACCACATCTCCATACATATTCTAACCTTGGTCAATTGTCTTTTCACACCCCTAGACTCTGCCCATTAGGAGCATTTTTCCTTGCTGCTGCAATTCAAGGCCATGAATGCTCAACAAATTCTCAGCCAATCTGATGGGGATTTCTGGAGTAAGTATTGCCTGCCAGTAGGTCCCATGTTGGCCCCAAATGATTCAATCTTTATGTCCCTACCTCATCTAGTCATGAAATGTAGACTGCCCAAGGAAGGGTGAGATCTCAGGGTGGGGGCACAGGGAGCTTTCAGGAGGGGGAGTTCTCCAGAGCTGAAATAGACCCTAAAAGAGCTGGCAGCTGGAGATTGTCTGCTGATCCCAAGCCTCACTGCTGGGCAGCAAGTCCTCCTTGAAGGGGGATCTGTACAGTGCGTCTCTAGGTCTACCACATACCTTCTCTAACACAGTGACTGGAATAGAGTGTATCTTTTTAAGATTTTATTTATTTGAGAGAGAGAGAGAGAGAGAAAACCAGCTGGAGCAGGGGGAGGGGAGAAGGAGAGAGAGAAGCAGACTCCCCTCTGAGCAGGGAACCCAGTGTGGGCATTGATCCCAGAACCCCAGGATCACAACCTGAGCCAAAGGCAGATAGATGCTCAACCAACTGACCCACCCAGGCACCCCTGGAATAGAATATATCTTGAATGCATTTTTTTTTTTTTTTGCAGGAAACAGAAAGCCTGACCACAGTTTTCTTTATAGGACTATGTATCTACAGCTAATTGGTTAACTTGTGCTTGTTCAAGAAATCCATAATGTCTATAGCTTTCTTGTCATTATCCTCACCGTCACAAGGTGGCAACTATCATATTCACCTTCAAGGCCAGAAGGAGAAAGGGCATTGCAGTGTGTCTGTCTCTTTTCATCAGAAAATCAAAACCTCTTCAGGAATTCTGCAGGGAAATTTCCTTTCCTTAGGTCCCTTTGGCCAGAAAGAAGGTATACGAGGGCTTCCAAGAATGCTGAGAGAGTGAGAATAGGATTATCATGATTGACTTACACCAATAAAAATGTATTGCTTGGGTGTGAACATAATTCTTCCCTCAAAAAAAAAAAAATAAATTTCCACGGGCAAGGGAAAAGGAAAAGTCGTTGAACGCTAGGTAGAATGCTAACAATATCTGCCACAGTGAATAAATATTTATTGACTGGAGAATGGTTTTGTGCCACATACACAAAAAAAAAAAAATGCTGCAATGGGAAGAAGTTTGACTAAATAATTTCTGAGGTCATTTCAACGACAGGCTATGAACCAAAGGGAACATTAAAGACCATCCATAATTAATAAAAAGAAATACTTTAACGATGGCAAACCATCAAGAGAGCCAGCAAAAGAGAGGAAAATTCTTTAGCATCGTCGCCAGACTCATTCGGTGTCCCCCAAAGGAAGCTTGAGGCAGCCATCGACTTTGGGAACAGAGCTGCTGAGGCCACGGTGGGCCAGGCAGGCATAATAAGCCCTTTGTCCTGACACTGGATCAGGGAAATCGTGATCAGCTGGAGCGTCCATGAAAAGCCTCCCTCTCACCACCTTTAACGACTCGCCCCCGCCTTCCTCCCCACCCTCCACGGATTCCCCTGCTCAAGATCTGACGTCAATTGTTTCCTTACCATGGCAAGCTGCCTGAGATTTCTGGGAAGTATGTTTAAACAGGAGTCATGCCAGGGCTGGAATGAGCAGTGCTTCTGTGTAGCCTGCGATGGAAGCTGTAATTAGGGATACTGGGATCTCGGAGGCTGTAGGCCAACTACGTGGTGTGTGTGTGCGTGTGTGCCTGTGTGTGCACGCAGGCACACGCGTGCTCGGTGGGAGGGGGGAGGTATACAGACGCATTCCTTTTTTTTTTTTTCTATTTGCTTCTTAACTTAGAATATGAAAATCAAAAACCACAAGAAACTTTGTTAGTTTTATGAAGTGTAATATCCCTCCCAAGTCTGCTTTTTTGTTCTTTCTTTCTTTCCCTTTCTTCTTCCTTTTCTTTCTTTCCCTTTATTCTTGCTTTTCTTCTTTTTCCCTTTCTTTCTTTTCCTTTCTTCCTTTTCCTTTCTTTCCCTTTCTTCTTTCTTTCCCTTTCTTCTTCCTTTTCTACCTTTCTTTCCCTTTCTTTTCTTCTTTCTTTCCCTTTCTTCTTCCTTTTCTTCCTTTCCCTTCTTTCCTTTCTTTTTCTTTCCTTTTCCTCTTTTTTTCTTTCTTCTTTCTCTCCCTTTCTTCTTTCCCTTCCTCCTTTTTTCCCTTTCTTCTTTCTTTCTTTCTTTCTTTCTTTCTTTCTTTCTTTCTTTTTTTCTATTGAAAACTTTTCTTGGGTAAACAATAACTAATAAAACACATAAGAATTACATCCTCATTTAAAAAAAAGGAATTACATCCCCCATAAAGCTTATAGGTAAAAGGCAGACTTTAAACCAATTTTTAAAATTGTTTCTTGATGACGTCTACTCTCTTACCTCCTTCTGTTTTCCCTATTCTTCACTGTTTTGAGGCTGAAGTAAAATACTGCCTGCTGAGATGGTGTAGTTGAAGAAGCATGAGCTACAGAATAAAAAGACTGATTGAAATTCCAGCTGAACCACTTACGACCTGTTGGACCTTCGGCAATTTACTTAACCCACAAGAAGCTTTTTTTCTTGATGTGAGCAGATGGCCATTCACATACGGATGCATCCCCCTTTCATTCTTCTTCATTTCCTCACTGATACTTTCTTAAATAAGCTACCCCAAATGTGTTGGTGATTTTGCATGAAGTCATCCCTCTTCTTGGCATACAGATACTCATTGTGTCCTAATGACTCCAGCTCATTTGCTGGATTTATTAAATTTTACTGAATAATAGCATACATAGAGAATAGTACACAACTCACAAATATACAGCTTAATGGATTTTCATGAACTAATCAAACTCACATAAATTAGCACCCACATCACAAAATTGAATATTATCAGCATCCCAGAAGCCCCTGTACTCTTGTCTGGTCACCACACCCAAAAATAACTACTATCTTTATTTCTAACACCAAGAACATCAAGAAGAAACACCATGGGAACTCTTGCTCAGTGTTTCTTTCTTTAAACTCCACGTTGATAAGATAAATCAAGGTTGTTAACTACAGTGTTACTCTTCATTCTCATTGTATAATATTCCACTGTGTAAATATATCACAATTTGTTTATCCATCCCTCTTGAAGAGGAATATTTGGATCGTCCCAGTCTGGATGATGATACATAGTACTGCTGTAAACATTCTTCTACATGATTGTTAACATACGCACACTTTTCTTTGGGACACCTAGGACTAGAATTACTGAGTCATTGCTCAATACTGTCAGTTTCCCCAAGTAGCTGCAACAGGGTGCACTCCCACCCACAGTATACAGAGTTCTTATTGTTCCACATGTTCACTAGCCCTTGTTCCCAGTAATTCTTACCATTGTTCCTATTGGTTAGTTCCTACTAACTAGTGTTGCCATTGTTCAACATGTTTTGATATGTTCTGTCTTTTGAATGATTTTGGTAAATGTACAGTGATATTGTGTTGTGATCTTAACTTTCATTTCCCTGATGACTAATGAAGATGAACAACCATCATAAGTTTATTGGTCATTTGGACACACTCTTTTTATGAAATTACTATTCAAGTTTTTGCCCATGTTTTGCTGTTGTCTTTTACTTGCTGACCCATAAAAGTTCCTAACATATTCTGTAGTGTCTTTGTTAACATATGTATTGCAAATTTCTCTCACCCTGTGGCTTGCCTTTCGTTTGAATCTTTTTGTTCACTTTTAAATACTGGTGTAGAAACAATGAAGCTGAATTATGCCTCCACAACTTCTTATCTGTGAGAACTCAGGTGAATTAATGAATGGCTCTGGATTTCAGTTTCCTATCTATAAAATGGGAATAATGACCCCTACCCAGCCTATATCATATTGTTGTTGGGAGGAACAATGAGATGCTATATGTGCAATAGCTTGAGAATTTATATGACATCCAGGTCAAGAACTATAACTATGCTTTATAACTATTACAGATAAATTATATTACTATCAGTGGCAATTAAGTTGTCACCAGAGAAAGAAGTAATTTACATGCTGGGGAGAACAAAATAGGTTTGGTATAAATCATCTATGAGGGTGATATCTTTGGTTCATATCTACAGGATAAAGAACTTTTAGTTATACATCCCACACAGGAAATAAATCTTGGAAGTCTCAAGTCATGCTCCCAGATGTGAGCAGCAGCACTCACATAATAAGGATTTTCAGAACCTGCCACTTAACATACCTTAATTATTTTCTCTAAGTTCCCTTGCTTTCCAAAGGATACATTCAATCAGGCAAAGGTGTCTTTCCTAAGAAAGCAGTACCATTACTTAGAAATCCTGGTCTATAACAGAATGTTTTCCATATATTTTATTTCCTTATACCAAAGAGCAGTTTACTTTTGTTGAGAACTTAGTGATTTAAAGCTTACAGGGTATATAAGAAATGTGGAAAAATAGAAAGTCAGACACTGACAAATTGAGAGCATCTCATCCTACCTACTAATTCTACACCTGGGGAAACATAGGTTTGTTTGTTTGTTTGTTTGTTTGTTTGTTTGTTTGTTTGTGGGGCACCCGGGTGGCTCAATGGTTGAGCATCTGCCTTTGGCTCAGGATCCTGAAGTCCTGGGATTGAGTCCCGCATCAGGCTCCCTGCAAAGAGTCTGCTTCTCCCTCTGCCTAATGTCTCTGCGTGTCTCTCATGAATATTTATTTATTTATTTATTTATTTATTTTAATTAATTTTATTTTATTTTATTTTTTGAAACTGAGGTTTAGATCTTTTTTTTTAAGATGTATGTATGTATGTATGTATGTATTTATTTATGATAGACAGAGAGAGAGAGAGGCAGAGACACAGGAGGAGGGAGAAGTAGGCTCCATGCCGGGAGCCTGACGTGGGACTCCCGGATCGCGCCTTGGGCCAAAGGCAGGCGCTAAACCACTGAGCCACCCAGGGATCACCTGAGCCACCCAGGGATCCCCGAAACCAAGGTTTAGAGAGATTAAGTTGCTTACCTAAGGATGTACTTGGAGTGAAAAACAAAAGCCTAGAATTTTACTTTATGAAGTGTGACTTCTGTAGGGCCGGGGCTTGTGTTTGTTCTGCTCATTGTCATGGCATGTGACATACCAAGCACGAGGCTTTCCAAACAGTTTCCTTGCCACTTCCCAAACATGCAAAACTCATTCCTATCCTCAAAGACAACTAACTAAATAGAAAAGGCTGAGCACTTAAAAGAATTATAGAATAACATAAACAAATGATTGATTGTTTAGGAAGTACACACAGCTGGGAAAACTTTTACAAATAATTAATTGTGGGATACTTCTCATATTCCTCAGAGAATCCTTCCAAAACCACCCACACCCTAAGACAAAGTTAATCTGTGTTCTCATAGGAACAAGTCCTTAATTCTATTGTAGCAGTATGTCCTGTATTACCTCATATTATAGGTAGTGATTCATGTATCTAAATCCACTAGACTGCTAAGATAGACCTTGGTACCCAGTAGATGATCCATACATAGTTGTTACACAAGTGACTCACTCAACCAACAAATAGTTGGTTTATTACTGTAGTATCTACTACTAGATGTACTAATAGTATATTACTCTAGTATCTCTATTTATAATCCAGTGCTATCATTAGTGATATTGAGATCATTGAAATTGTAGGTCAAGAACATTGTCTGGAGAAATGGGAAGATGCATACATATAGACATTTTTTTTCTATTTTTATTTATAAGTGATAGCATGAAAAAACATAGACTATAAGAGAGGCTGTTTGATAAAGTATAACAACTGTGTCAATTGTTTTCATTTCCTCTCTTTAATTAATTAATTAATCCATCCATCCATCCATTCATTTACTCATCCTTTTAACTAAAGGTTAAAGGTAAAGAGTGGCTATCAAGAGCAATTTTGTCCTTCAGATTTACCACCATCTGCAGACATTTTTGGTTTTCACAGCTTGAAGAGAGAAATTGCTATGGGCACCTGATGGGTAGAGGCCACAGATGTTGCCAAAAATAAAAAATGCACAAGACAGACCCCACAACAAAGAACTTATAGTCCAAAATGTTAGTAGTGCTAAGTTGAGAAACTCTGCTATCCATCTATTGTAGCTAAAATGTTGTCCATTAGTCTGTATAATGCAAGAGAAGCTTGAATTAATTTAATTAAGAGAAAGCATTAGTTTCATCCATGGGCAAGAAGTATGCAATTATGCAGCTCTCCTTCTCTAAACTTTGCAGCGAATGAACCAATCAGCCTTGTTCATCAGTGGAGAATCACTGGCCATTCCAATCTAACTGAGAGGTCATCTTAAAAATTTGAATCACCTAAATCATTCTGTAATTAATGACTATATGCCTTATAGTAGCCCACTACTGTACTATGTTAAAAGAGAAGGCAAAAGAGAAACAATTCACATTAAATCACTACTTTATTTCTCAAAACATCTTCCTATGTGACCTCACAACTTCCCTTTATGGTAAGGAGGATAGGAATTGCTGGCTCAATCTGACAAATGAAGCTACCAAGGCACAGATATACATATAGAGTCTCTATTCTCAAAGATTAAAGAGTTCTCTTGATAAAATAAAAATAAAATCTTTGCTTGATAAAACTGACAACAAGAAAGAATGATAGAACCCATTAAAATGGTAAGGTTTGTAGTTGCCTATCTGGAATGGAGAAGGAGGCAGGAGGATGTAGGACCAGCTCCTTATCTCTGTGCAGGCCACTATAACAAAGGACATAGATTAGTGGCTTATAAACAATGGATATATATTTCTTATAGTTCTGGAGGCTGGAGAATCTGAGGTCAAGGTGCTGACAGATTCTGGCACATTGGGTGTCTGGTGAGGATCTCCACTTCCTGGTTCCATCTTTTAACTGTATCTTAACACGACAGATAACTGAGAGGAAGCTCTCTGAGGTCTCTGTTATAAGGGTACCAGTCCAGTCCCTGAGGCTCCACTATTACAACGTCGTCCACCCCCTAATGCCATCTCATTGAGGGTTAGGATTTTAACACATGAATTTTGGGGAGACATAAAAAAAAACATAAAAAAAAATACAGTCTTTGATACTCTTTTCAGACACCTCTTTGGTAAGACCACTTATCACCATCAAGATCAAGAAAACTCAGCTAAACTGATAATCCTAAAAGGTTCTTTCTACCTGGGCAGAGTTCATGGACCCATTAAGATAAATGTGCCTCAGAGTAGTTGAACTAGTGCTGTCTGGGCTATCTTAGAAAATGTTATCATTTAAAATAGATACAAAAATAAAATAATGCATATTTTAGTAAAAAGCATTCTTATTTCTCATTCTTGGACGTTAGAGAAATAAGTCATGTTTTTAGTTTTAAGAATTTACTGAACAAACTCAGCTCTAGGAGGTTAGATGATTTGCCTGAGGTCTCATCGTTTCAGTGTCCTGATCACATGACTAGGTCTTTTTCCATTTTTCTATTATTACTTTTGTCCCGGAACTCTCTCCTCTTTTTAAGTCATCACCCCACCACCCTACACCTTAATTTTCTCCAGGACAAAAAAAAAAAAATGCTGTTAAATGGAAACACTAAACCCAGGGAAGTATGGCACCTCCAGGGATTTTTTTATGACTCACTAAAATAACTGGGTGCATCCTCTGGGAAACAGAGTCAGAGTGAAAAACGTGGGAAGATCTTTTCCTTCCTCTGAATTCATGGTACGACATTCTTTGACATTCTCAGATTCCCATGGGGAAATTAAAGCTCCTTGTCTCTCAAGTACGGAACTCTGAGCTGAAAGACATCTTTCTTGTTTCTGAGAAAATGGGATCACTAAAACCAAGAGACACAACCAACCCAAGACAATGTCTCCTATAAAGGAGGCCCACGGATTCCAGACCTGGCTGTGGTCAAGTGGACCAAACACACTGAGTTCCGATCATTGACTCTGCTACCCTGGATAGTCCTTATTTCACTGCTAACCATTTTTATCAGCCTCAACTAGAACTTGCTAGATGAGACACATAATTTCACGATAAATTTGTGTTTTGTGTTGAGTCACTTGTAATAACATATGTTCCCTAATGGGGTTTTGAGGAGATAGAATAATAACAAGTAGAACTATGCCAGTTGGTCCCAAGATCATCTCTGATACAGGAGCACAATTAAACTCTCCTAGTCTGGAAGACAGTGTGTTATCAGTAACACTATCATGCTTATGGAGAAGGGGAATTTATTAATTCATATAAAAATACAGTACAGGGGATCCCTGGGTGGCTGAGCAGTTTGGCGGCTGCCTTTGGCCCAGGGCGCGATCCTGGAGTCCCGGGATCGAGTCCCACTTTGGGCTCTCGGCATGGAGCCTGCTTCTCCCTCCTGTGTCTCTGCCTCTCTCTCTCTCTCTCTCTCTCTCTGTCTATCATAAATAAATAAATAAATCTTTAAAAAAAAATACAGTACAACTATAGTTGTCAGAGTTCTATAACACCCTAATAGTACTAGAGAAAGAATCAGGCACGATTTCACCCTTATGAGACAACTGACTATCCGATGCTATGACAGTTAGTGATTCAAGTACTTAATTTGTACCATGCTCCGTGCTATGCACAAGAAGGATAAAGAAGAACTGGAGAAGCTATCCTCAAAGAGAAACAGACACATTCCTTGATAATTGCATGGCACGGTGACAATACCACAGCCATTGTCTGCGCTGTATGCTGTGCTGGCATGAACATGGGAATGACCAATTCTGCATGGGGTCAAAAATCTTGGAAAGAAATCCAACAAATGTTTGTGGCTGTTGTGATGACCGGTAAACTCAGTCTTGGTCTTTTAAGATGGTCTTCCTAACCCGAACTCAGTGACCAGTGGTTGATTCAGTGACCACATGGACACACAGACTTCTTTAACTGCCAGCCCATTCTGGTACAAGATTGGTCTCACTGGGCACATTTCCTTTAGGGCTGATGGATTCAATTCTCTCCTCCCATTTCATCCACTGAGGTCAGGAAGCTAGTCCAGAATGTGACTAAATCAAACACTTAAGTCTTACAAAATTTTCACAAAGAGGAAAGATCATTCTATGCATGTGCTGAGCCAGATGTCAGGAGACAATCGTCTAAATGGAGACAATGACCCAAACTATTGCTACTCAGACTATGCTTCTTCCAGCACAGCTGAGCAAGAAAGAGCTCTCTGACATTTAGTCTTTTAACCCTAAATGAGCATTATGTCATTCAAATGATCAAGAATCAAGTAACATGATATGCCCTTAAACAGTAAATCTTTGGTCTCTGGCCTCTCAGGACTAGTCAGCTAATATTTTCCAATATTACAATGATCCATCAATAAATAGGACAGGTCTTAACATGAGGCACTGGGGAATCAATAACAAATGAGCCACGTCTTTATTGTACCATCCAGGGAAGAGACAGATACCAAAAGAGGCAATTAAAAATCTGATTCCAAGAAGTACCCAGAGGGGAGCTGGAGAAATGTTCAGACCCCACACCCTCAGGCCCAGGTCTGGGGGAGCATGAGGCTCATTGAGTTTTGTCACCTCTGGGCCACAAGGTCAGGGTGGGTGTCGGGACAGGGGCCCAAGAAAGCCCAACATAGGGCAGAAACCCCTCTGGGAGCCTCTCCCAAGACATGGATGACCCCAGTCTTTGAGAGCTCCAACAGCCTCTGCTGGCAGGTGTGGGCTGTGGACACCCCATCCGGATGCATCATCTAGTCACAGCAACTCAGACTGGAATGGGGGCAGCCTTCTCTTCCTGCTCGTACCCCAAGGCCACCTCAGCTTGGCTGTCTTCTCCCTGCTGTGCTGTTTTTGTCCTGTTAGCATTGCTGCCTTCTGCCTGGCCCAGGAGCATTTACCACCATCTGTCAAGCACCAAATTTGCTTGCTCATCACCCCGTTGCTCCTTGAACCTGGGACCTGGGTGTCACTCACTGCTGCATCTCTAGCACCTAACAGAGCCTGCACCCCAGACAAGACCTCATGTCAGGAGGGAAGAAAGGGTCTGGCATTCACCTCATCTCCACACTGGCACCTCAGCATCAGAGTACAACTCCTTGGTGGTAGACATCACTGGCTTCTGTTCCACATTGTCAAGCAAAAAGAACCAGGTGCTATGGCTGGGATACTTCCTACAGTAGCCACGGAGGTCAGGGTGGGCCCCAGACCAGCTGCCAGGGCAAAGTCAGGATGCCCTGTGTGCGCCCAGAACCAACTGTGACCGCGTCTCCCAACAGCACAGAGTGGGAGCTTCTTGTCTCTGGGTAGCACCCTTCTTCCTGTTTGCTCCTTCAACTTTTCCACACTGTCATAGCCAGTTTCCAGCAGTGAATTCTCTGTCTGAACTACCCTCCCCCACTCCCAAAAAAATTTGACTCCAGTGTGTTCATATAAGTTCAGAAAGAGGACACACCACAGGTGGAGGGAAGACTTTCCAAAGAGAGCAGCTAACCTTAGTCTTGGAATAAAATGTAGGGGAGATCTAGGTGTAAAGGGACCATTCTTGGGAGTAGTGAAAACAAAGGCCTACAGAGGGGAAAAAAGAAGTTCAGAATAGAGGGAGTGGAGCAGGGAAGACAGGAAAGCTTCAGAGTGGAGAGGGATAATGCTAGTAATGCCAATCAGGTTACACAAGCTCAGATTTATGCTGAAGGTAGCAGACTCTGCAGGTTTTTAAGAGAACAATAAATTGTGTGTGTGTGTGCTTAAAGAGTACCCCAAAAGCTGCTTCGGGAATGGGGGACAGAGAGTCAAGATTGAAGGTAGAAACCAACCAAAAGGCTGCTTCGTGGTCCATGCAGGAAGTGTTAAGAGTCCTGAAATGTTAAAGAATGGCAGAGAGACATTAGTTTCTCTGAAACTACAAGAATTGGACACACTTAGTATCATGAAGATTCTCCAAGCACTTGGAAAGAATGGGAAGCTGATTGGTTGATGGAGCTGAGGAAAAGCATGCATGACAGCAAGGTTCGGAGCTTGGAAGGTTCTGGCCCAGTTTATTAAGAATGGGAATACCCCTAAGCAGTACAGTAACTGTACTGGGGAGACCACTTGGAGAAGCCCTGAGGCCACGTGCACGGGGACCCAGCCCGAGCGCAGGCTCCCAGCTCTCAACCAGAGCAGCACAGACGTGAGTGAAGCTGCCTGGAGCCCTGCGGACTAGCCCAGATGTCACCTGAATACCATCAGCGGCCTGATCCACGTGGAGAACCACTTCCCCCTAACCGAGTGTGCCATGGCCCTGATCAGCAATCAGGACATAAAATGCCATTTTGAGTCAAAATAATAATAATAAAGGGAAGAACAATACTTCATTTTTAAGTTTTTGGTTTTTTTCTCCTATTCTTTTTTTTTTAATATTTTATTTATTTATTCATGAGAGACACAGAGAGAGAGAGAGAGAGAGAGAGAGAGAGAGGCAGGCAGAGGGAGAAGCAGGCTCCATGCAGGGAACCCAACATGGGACTCAATCCCGGGTCTCCAGGATTAGGCCCTGAGCTGAAGGCAGGCGCTAAACCACAGAGCCACCCGGGCTACCCTTTTCCCCCTATTCTTAAGTACCCTATTAAATAAGTGACAATTTGTGGCTTTCTAGAACCAGAGTTCTGGACCTAAGTTAATTTTTTACCTTATCTAAAGTCACCTGATTTAATATGTCCCTTAAATTTGTACAAGGGAGGGAGTCAGACATTAAAGGTCTCATAGTGTATGACTCTTTATATGAAATATCCGGAATAGGTAAATCCAAAGAAACAGAATGCAAATGGCTGGTTACCAGGAGCTCAGGGGAGGAAAGGATGGGGAGCCACTGCTTAGTATAGGCTCTAGAGTTTTATGTTGGAGGATGACAATATTTTGTACCTACACAGAGATGGTGGTGGCACAACAATGTAAATGTACTAAGTACACAAAATTGTTCACCTTAAAATAGTTAATTTTACGTTAAATGAATTTCATCTCAATAAAATTTTTAAAAAGCGTATGGGGTGTGGTGGTGGTGGTGGACGGATCACCACAGGGAGAGCTCCGGCTTCAGCTTGGTTCAGATTCCCATTTAGAGATGGAGGATATTTGATTTCTGGTCTCCCTCAACCGTTTCAAGAGATACTCACTACCTTTTGGGTAACATCATGTTGGGCCTGACAACATCAATGCCACAATCAGAGAAATAGCTGAACTTTCAGAATAAAGCAAGTAGCATCATCCCTTCTAACCCTCGGTCTGCATGTTCTGGAACCTCTGACACTGCCATGCTTTCGCAGGGGAGGGGCGGCCAATGGATGTGTTGATGTCCTTGTCTGCCTTCAAGTTTCACTTTTTTATGCTCTTACAGCCAGCCTTTCTGTGGGCTCCCAGGCCATTTCGCCAAAGCAGTTGAGGGTACCACCTTACAGCCCCCCTCCTGCGGTAACCTGCCACGGTGTCTCTCCGAGGACATGCTGCGTTTACGGGGTATACATTTCAAAGATTGGCTAATTGCTCCACAGGCTGCAAAAAGTGCACTCTCAAATCATAAAAGGGAAACGCTCCGGCTTTTCCCAGGCCACAAAGCATGACCAAGTTGATTAGGACTCATAATTCACACTCCCGATACCTGAGCTTGATCCTCCGCAAAACAGCTGCCCTATAAAAGCTGAGACAGAGCATGTATATCACACTGCTCAGGCTGCCGCAGTCACAGCTCTGCTTCCACAATAAACGGCCTCTGCTATGGCTGGGCCAGGCCTGCCCTGGAAATGAAACAATAAGAGTGGAAAAACGCCTTTATTTATTGAGTTCACCTACCCTTAACATCAAATCAACACCCAGCCTCCACAGCTCACAGAACCAAAGAGCTTAAGATGGAAAAGATCACAGTGGGCAAGGGATCCTTTCCCCCCAGGAGCCAGCACTGGACTTTACACCACAGGACACCCATCAGTGTCCCGAGCTCCAGTATCTGGAGTGACGGAGCAATCGGTGCTCCACGGTGATGGTGACACTCCCCCACGTGAGGGCTGATCGTGCTCAGAAGGACCATGAGAGTTCCTGTGTCTTGAAACAGGAAACTAATAAGTGGAATGTAAGGGAAAGCAACCATCATGATAAAAGTTACACAAAGAAACTTTTTTATGGCCATTCATGTCAAAATGAGAGATGCAGTGTGAAAGAACATGTTTCCTAATGGGAGAAAAGTCACATTTGATGGCAAAACCAGGTGGTTGAATGCTGTTCTGGAGAAGATAAAGCCCATGCTGGATCCTATGTGCTGTGACAGGTCTTTCTCTTTCTGACAAGAGGCTCTAAATTGATGCTACATCTTGCAGGGTTGGGTACACATGCTTCGGAATCACCCCTGAAGTGGCTTTGAATCATAGCTCCGCCTCCTCATTCATTCAGTCATCCAACAAATAATTCCAAGTAGCCATTCTATGCTTGAATTTAACAGAGTGGGCAAAATAGGGTCCTCCTCTTGAGCTCATCACCATGGAGTTATTGAGCAAGAAACCTGGCATTATAAAAAGCTGAGCAGTGCTGGATCACAAAAGGGAAAATGAAATGAGGGGACAGGTCGGAATTCCTAGACTAAGTGGCATTTAAACTGAGGCCTGGCGGCCAAGTAAATTGACAAATTGAAATACTATGTGCGTGTATAAGGGGATTAGAAAGAGTATATTTAAAGACCCAGAATATAGAGAACACTGGGGGAATCAGAGAAAAAAAGAAATGGACCTAGAGAGGTAGCATTATGAGAAGGAGTCTTTATAGGAAGAAGGCAAAGGGAAGAGACTTAAAAATTTTATATAGCAGGGATGCCTGGGTGGCTCAGCGGTTGGGCACCTCCCTTCAGCTCAGGTTGTGATCCCGGGATCTGGGATCGAGTCCTGCATTGGGCTTCCCGTGGGGAGCCTGCTTCTTCCTCTGCCTGTGTCTCTGCCTCTCTCTCCCAGTCTGTGTCTCTCATGAATAAATAAATAAATCCTTTTAAAAATTTTATATAGCAAAGTGACAAAGGAACAAAATTCTAGGAAAATGTTACCAATCAGGTAACTTTGGACCAGACTCAATCCCTCTGAGACTCAGGGGGTTTTTTAATATATATTTTATTTATTTATTCATGAGAAACACAGAGAGAGAGAGAGGGGCAGAGACACAGACAGAGGGAGAAGCAGGCTCCATGCAGGGAGCCTGACGTGGGACTCGATCCTGGGTCTCCAGGATCAGGCCCTGGGCCAAAGGCAGCGCTAAACTTCTGGGCCACCGGTCTGCCCTGAGACTCAGTTTTTAATTGGATAACACTACTTAACTTGCTATACAACTTAAATAATACAATGTATACAATATGCTTAGTGCCTAAAACCTAGTAACTAATTACTCAGCAGTAATCACAACAAAATATTCATCAGCTCAAATTTGATATAACTTTTGACCTTCCTTTCCTATACAGGTTGCAATGTTTTATGAAACGTTTCCTACAAATACAGGCACAAACTAGTTGATTCATTATTTCAGCAAGTGGGAGTCTGAGAAGTTCATTTGTTCAATCAATTAATCAACGTACATTTACTGAGCATCTTTTCTGTGCCTGCCACTGAGGCTGCAATGAGGAAAGTACTGATCGAGTGGTGATTTGGTTAGAAGAAATACTTGTTCAAGTCAAATATTGAGCAAATCACTGTGGTTTAGTGTGGTTTGGGGTTTGTGGCAGAGACTACCAGTTGCCACCGAGTATCCATTCCATCCTTTTTCTTTATAAAAAAAATTCTTATTTTTAGTGCTGACACTGTTCTGTTTAATGATCTGGGTATTGTTTACATAGATGGACTCAGTTTGAGAACACTCATCATGGTGTATACTTATATATAACCAACAATGAAAGTTAAAATTTAAAAACCTTCAATTTGTGTCTGGGCGTATTTTTGCCTGGCTAAAAAATATTGTTTCTAGGACTCCCTTGCAGCTAAGGGATGTAACATGACTGAGTTCTGCCCAATGATGTATAAACACAGATGCTGAGTGGTACTGCCAGTAAGTCTTTTAAAAAGGAATATGGCATGGTCTTTCCCAGTTCTCTCCTTGATCTTGCCCTAGAAACACACATGATGTGTAGGCTGTCTTGGATCATGAGAACAAGAGCCACATCCTAAGGATATTTGAGAGGTTAGCTGGAAGCTCTGTCCCTGCCTAACAGCTTGTCATGAACCACTCTTTACCTCTAGATTTAGCTTACATGAGAAAAAGGGAAGGGAGAAATGATCTTGTTTAAAACACTGTTGTGTTGGATTTTTCTATTAATTCAGCTGAAGTTAATTTTAACTAATACAACGTTCAAGGTGGAATTCTGTTCAGTCCTTGCTTTCATATCAGGAACACCCAAATGATATAACAAATAACAAGTTGCCTAAAAAAAAAAAAAAGCAATAATAATAGCAAAACATTGAACCTTAGAGGTCTGGCTTCACTTTTTACTGCTGAATTGCAACCCCACATTCTTGTATGTGATACGGAGATTTAAAATCTACTATGTTTTCTCTGTTAGAGTTCTTTTCTGGCAACAACTCAGTCTAAATCTGGTTAACTTAAACAAAAAGGGAATTTATTGGAATGTTGTCAAAGATCTCCCACAGTAAATTGATAGGCTAGTGTCCAGGCTTAGAAATAAGGCAAAAATCAGAACGAAAACTCAGAATGGGATCAAGGCAACAAGAACATTCTATCATCTCATCATAGTGCCACACCTGGAATGAAGGATTTCAGCCATTTCTTCTTGGTGGGAGTCACTCAACACAACATGCCAAGTTGTGGGAGAAAGTCTGATTGACTAAGTGTAGATCACAAGCCCTTTGGCTTCTTTGAAACAGTGAAAGAAAAAGTCTGGAGGAAAGAGAATGCACCAACCTCCAGGGGCCTCTAGTTCTCTATTAGGAGGGCAATGGACATTGATTTATAGTCCCATTGAGAATGTACAAAACAGAGGCTAGTTAGGTCCCTCAAATTAATGGATGCTGGACAGTCATAAATCAACAAACGTCCACCCTTTCTACCTCACAAGGTTGTTGAGACTGGAATAAATTAGGGACAAATGCTCTGAAAAGTGAAACCCACTACACAAATACTCCATGCTATCTTGTTAAAATAGTTGTTATTAATATCAGAACTTATGAAAAGATAACTTTAAAAGCATAGTCATTTGAAATTTTGCAGATTTCCTTCCTTTACTGAAGAAATTATTTCATTAGTATTGGGCACTAAATTAGTAGAATATCTCAAATTAATAAGAGAGAAAGTGTGTAGATAATATTAACATTAGTAAGTAAAAAATAAGTCTCCTTTTTACATAGGTTTGGAAGGTCACATCTCATATTAGATGGGTTTAAAATAAGAGCATGGATAATGGGTAAATGCACATATATAGACAGGATTCATCATCTAGAATGGGATTCTTAGCTGTGGTCTGGGTGCATGAACAGCTTCAGAGGCTTATGAAACCCTGAAATTGCATATAAACATTTAGTTTGTTACATATAAAAGTATAGGATATGGGAATACCTTTTATCATTTGTTAAAAGGTACATGACCACCCCCCAAAAAACAATAAGAATCTTTTTTTTTAAAGATGTTATTTATTTATTCATAGAGAGAGAGAAAGAGAGAGAGAAGCAGAGACACAGGCAGAGGGAAAAGCAGGCTCCCTGTGGGGAGCCTGATATGGGACTTGATCTTAGGATCATGACCTGAGCCAAAGATAGATGCTCAACCACTGAGCCACACAGGTGGCTTGAGCAAGAATCATTATTTTTAATGCTATGTGTTATCCCAATCTATGGAATCAGAAATATCTAGGTTCAAATTCTGGATACCCATCCACTGTGTCAAGAATTCATAAACCACTTCCCATTCTTTGGGAACTTAGGGTTGCACCCAAGAGATAAGAGTAAGTATATTAATTAAAATATCTTGAGCTACAAATAACAGAAAAATCAAATGGAGGTTCACTTACATGATACGGAAATAATTCACAGAACAGAAGCCCAGAGATAAAGCAGGTTGCAAAGATGGCATGATACCATCCATGGCTTTAGCTGCATTCCTCTATGGGCCTCTTGGTTTGGCTTCCCCTATGTGCAAACTTCTTCAGGCTACCATTAACTGTGATTGCAGAAGGGCTGTGCATGCTCCAAACTGAGTGGACACAGTAATACCCATACAAGTAGGTATCATTCCTAGCCCACCTTCCTCCTCAGAGTACTCTGCACAATTAAGTAGTCAATAAACATCTCCTAGATGACAGTGACCAGACAAGTGAATGAAATATTTAAATAATAACACAGGACACGATGATTAAATGAGCACTTTAGACACTGTAAACAATAGATCAAAGAAAGAAATTATAAATTGAAAAACCTACCCAAATTCAAAAAGTTGCTAACGAATACCCTGCTTCAAACAGATAGAGGAGGACAGAAATAGCATTCCAGACACACAGTTGGCACTTTGTTTAAAGAGAGTGAATTCATAAATGAAAAAAAAAAGATACTTGATTTCAGGGGAACTTTCCATCCATTCCAAGTGGTTTCATATTTTAAGTTGCAACACCATGAAGTTATTAGGACACTGGAAGTTTCCATGGAACCTTGCATCCTACAGAATCTCAAGTTACTTCATGCAATAATGAACATGAGCACCTTAAAATAGTAGGATTAATATATATGATGAGACTGAGGTTTATATTTTTTACACAATAAAAACTCATTATATTTTTGATTCTCCACTATTTTTGTATCTCCTTTACACATTCGTTAAAAACTTTCCATATGTCAGGGATCTGTGCTAGGTACTTTCAGATGATTTTTTTTTTACCTTTCATAATAAAGTTAGTATTATTATCTTGACTTGTACAATGTACAGAAATGGAAAACGCAGTGAGGGTAAGTGCCCTGGCTAAAATAGCCAGCTAATACAGGTCAGAGCAGGAATTACAGGTCTGAGTGAGTTAGTTTTAAGTGTTTACATTCTGTCTAAAAGCCAAGCTACTTTTAAATATACTAAACATAACAATTTAAGGTGAAACATAGGTTTGGAAGGTCACATCTCATATTAGATGGGTTTAAAATAAGAGCATGAAACAAATGATACAGTGACTAAAAATTACTTCAGGCTAATTAATTATGCAGGTAGGTCCACTTGCTATTCTTATTATCTTTCTTGTAGTCAGATTCTGGATAATATACAAATGCAAAAGCAATATAATTAGTTTCTTCGAGACTACTGAAACTTTAGACCTTCCCCTCTTAATTGAAACAATGTGGTATACCAGGAAGCACTTATGGTGCCAGGAGGAACTCAAGTCCAAACTTGGATTTTGAACAAATCATATAATTTTTTTTGAGTCAGTGTTTTCATATCTGTAAAACAGAGGTTTTAATCACCACTGTTGAGAATTGTTGTGCAATAAAGTGAGATGGGACTAAAGTGTGTTTTATGGACACGTAGATGCATAGAATGATTTCCCCTGCCTTTACTCAACTAGACCTATCTTTCCAATATTCCAAGTTCTAGAGAAAACAAATATGAAAGCTGATCTTGCCGGGCTTATGACTACTAGTTAATCCTATTGAAGATCCAGGTTACTAATTTAGATACTGCTCTGATGGGATATTCTGGAAATGACAGAAGTAACAATATTGTAGCGGTGGTTCATTTTACAAAACACCTACTGAGGCTTGTCCCTTAGCCTGTGTTTTGGGCTTCCAAGTTTTTAACTACTAAGTGGGAGTCATTTTTGTTTCCAATGAGTAAAAACTGAATTCCAATGGACTCAAAAGATACAGGAAATTTTAAGTCCATTGGACTTAAAAGATAATCAGAAGTCCAGAAATAAGGCACTTGATCATGGCGTTGACCTGCCTTTGGATGAAGCTGAACCCATAGAAGTGGAAGAAGAGTATTCACATGCCTGGAGAAGTTCTAAGGTTCATATTCAAACTTCACACCTTCCAGAAGAAGAAATTAGTCTTTCAGTAGCTGAATGAGAATAATAAGCTAGATTATTTCCCAGATGCCATTACAAATCCTCATCTTTCATCTAACTGGCTTTAATTGAGTCATGTATGCTCAACTGGGATCCAAATCCTGTGCATGATAATCCCCAGAGCTTTGGTCTGTATTATCTACACCAATCAGTCTGCAAAGTAGAGGGAATTACTCTGAATGGCTTAGACCAATCAGAACTTCCCCATGGAGCCTGGGTGGGTTTAACTTCTCCAATGGTAAATGGACAAATTGAGAGATGTACAGATCTGAGTATCATTAAGAAAGGGGAAAAGGAAAATACTGAATATACAACACAAATATTCCACTTCAGTAGTGAGTTCCTAGAGTAGATATACGGATATAGATCTAGATACAGACATGGGTGTGCTTATAGATATGCACATACGTAAAATATTTTATCTAATTACAAAAATGTATGCAAGGTTAAGGTTGGTAACTACAAAAAAAAATCAATGAATTGGCCTATAATCCTATCATTTAGACATAAATATGCTTATTATTTTGGTGTATATACTATACAGTTATTTTTTACATACAATCTTAGTGCATGTAGCACATATTTTTTTAAATTGAAATCACATCATCCATTTCATCTCCATCCTGCTTTTCTCATTTATCAATATATGATGAGCATTTTCATACGCCTGGAATGTAGATCCTTGGTATAGATCCTTATTTTTATTGTTACTCTAAAGCTAAGGTTCAATAGCTATGCAATAGTTAATACTATGGATATATTATACTCTGTTTAAGCACTGCCTTATTGTTATACTTTTAATCATTTATTTCTCCCTTTTAAAACTATTCTTCAATTAACACTGTTTATTAACTGAACTCTCACCTACAGTTTGAAATTCTCAAATCAGATTAACTGAAGCTAAAATTATGAGTTAGCCACTTAGTACCTACCTGACCATGTGTGAGCTGTTTACTTTTGTGACCTCACTGTCCTGAAACAGTAGCAGTACTTTCAACATAGACTTGTGGTGGTGTTTAAATGAGGCAATATATGTAATGAGTTTGAAACACAGAAGGAACTCCATAGTTACCATCATCAACATCATCAACCTATACAAGAAGAAATAGATTGCCTTTTAAGCCAATCTCATTTTTACGAGGTTGCTAGAAGAACAGACTTATATAACTCAGCTTCCTCGAACCAGGTTTGTCTTTTTTTGTTTAAGCTGATCTTCATGTGAATAAATAACTGTGTAACTTACAAAGTGTCATATTTGCAAAGTCAAACTATTGACAATGTCACCCTCTAAAGATTACCTGCCTTTTAAAACATTATAGACCTATTTGTAGAAAAATAATGGTGAGATTATTGGATTTTTTATTATAGCGATAGAAAGCAGTATTATTTCTGAAATTCGACATTCACTGGCCTCAAGAACTAAAAGGGACACCCAGAAATTGACAAGTTCTGTGCCCATCTTTTATATATGGAGGCAACAGAACAAAGGTACCTGATGGTAGACAAGCCAAGTGGGTCTGAGTCCTGAGGAGTGTTTCTTAGTGGTTTCTACAAAGGATGAAGATCACACACTGAAAGGATTCAATAGCCCGAAAATTCCAAATAAGTAGAAAAACATTCAAAATTCTTGCTCAGAGTCATTCTAAAAGGAAAATCATGTCCCTAGGGTTTCTAAGTCTTGCCATTGTTGATCTTGGGAGCCAGGTATGAAATTGTCCTATACATTGTGGAATGTTCAGCAGCATCCCTGGCCACTAAATTTAGCAACTCTTCCCCATTTGAGAAAGTCAAAATTGTTCCAGATAGAGCCAAATTTCTGCTGGGAGATAAAATTAACCCTGGTTGAAAACCACTAACCTAGGCTGAAATAAATACACACTGGTGAATCTCTTCCTCATTTCCCCTCTATTGGAAGATACTATAAAGTAGTGGCAATGTTGTAAGAAATGTTGTCTACCAAGGGCACCTGGATTGCACAGTTAGTTAAGCCCCTAACTCATAGTTTTGGCTCAGGTGGTGATCTCAGGGTTATGAGACTAAGCCCCACATCAGGCTCCATGCTCAGCACAGAGTCTGCTTGAGTTTGTCTCCCGCTCTCCCTCTGCCCCTTCCCCACCACACTCGAGCTCTCTCTCTCTGTCAAATAAATAAATAAATCTTTAAAAAAAAAGGTAAAGAAATATTGTCTACCCATCTCACCCTGGCTAAGTGAATTAGAGAAGGAAGCCATCTAAATCAAGACAGATATTTCTACTCATTAAATCATTGGAAATTTCCTGATAGGAAGCCAATACTGCCAATAAGATGTCCTCCATTCTGACGCCAGTCCACTTCAAAGAACTCTTCATTCTCTATATCCCTTCACATATAAGATCTACTACACCTTACCCATCCTATTTAACATAAACTCCACTGAACGAATGCTCTAAGCCCAAGGCCAGGGGAGGAAATGAAATCAGGAGAGACACCAAGTGGGTAAGAGGGACTTTATAACCAAGCAGATGGGCAGTACAGATGAGAGAGTCCAAAAGGGCAAAAATGTTTCTCTCTTTTTTTTTTTAATTTTTTTATTTATTCATGATAGTCACAGAGAGAGAGAGAGAGAGAGAAAGAGGCAGAGGGAAAAGCAGGCTCCATGCACCGGGAGCCCGATGTGGGACTTGATCCCAGGTCTCCAGGATCATGCCCTGGGCCAAAGGCAGGCGCTAAACCACTGCGCCACCCAGGGATCCCCCAAAAATGTTTCTCTCTTGACAAAGAAGGGTGGTATCATGGATTGAATTATGCTCCCACCAAATTCCATATATTTAAATCTGGATAGCTCCCATACCTCAAAATGTGACCTTATATGGTAATGAGGTCATTGCAGGTGTAATCAACTAAGATGAGGTCATCCTAGAGTAGTGCAGCCTCTAATCCAGTAGAACAAGTATGCTTATAAGAAGGGAAATTTGAAGATTGACATGTAGCAGGGAGAGAAGCATTATGTGAAGATTGGAGCGATGCTTCCACAAGCCATGGAATCCCCAGGATCTGGGAGGCAGACCTGTAGCTAATCCTTCCCTAGCACCTTAGAGAGCAGGGGCCTGCTGACACCTGCTCTTAGACTTCTGGCCTCCAGAACTGTGAGACAATAAAATCCTTCATTTTGGCCACTTGGTTTGTGGTCATTTTTAGTGGCAGCTGTAGAAAACTAATACAGGTGCACAACTAGTGAAAAAGCTCTACCAGGTGATGATTTGGGAGGAAGCTGAATAGATCAGAGGAGCCAATCCCAAGTCCCTGTAAGCTATGATTTGATGGAATTGAAATACATAACTCAAATTGAAAATAAATAAATATGTATTTTCACCTTCTTCTGGAATCACTGTCTCATGGAGAGTAAAATTTGTTAACCGATGTTAGCACTCCTCCTTTCTAAGTGTTGATGTCTAGCAGTTGCTATAACTTCATGCCTAAATACTCTGGGTTCTAGCATTCTGTGTCTCCTACAGAGACCAACCAATTCAAGTTAAAGTTCCAAAAAGGCTGCATCTAGGAGAGATAGCAATTAAGTTTAGTAATAAAATGAGCCAGAAGTTACAGAAAAGATAGACTTTCTTTTATTTTTTTTTCCCTTCTTATCATCAGCTCCTCCAGAGGTGCTCTTATCTCAGTCTACAGAGTGCTTTCACATACACAGACTCATCTGTTTCTCCCAACAACACAGAGCAGCAAAAGGGAGGCTGTTCCCTTATACAGGTGGGGGATCTGAGGCCCATGGAGATTACATGAGTTTCCAAAGGGAACTGACACAGCAAGTTGAAATAGGTCTAGTATCCTTCTCCCTACATCATAACCTTTTTTCATCAAGAGAGAAATATTACAGCACACAAAGATAAAAAGTTGGACTTTGCCCATTCTCTTTAAGAGAGGGATATTTGATTCATGCTTACATGCTCCAAGGACCTCAGCCAGACTTGGGGTGTGGTCCAGATTTAAGATCTTGATTCCTGCCATGGCCTTTTGGCTTCTTGACCCTTCTATTAACTTACCAAGCTTGAGTCATAATTCTGGATGGTCCTGCAGGGAATCTTTGACTCAGGAGAGGCTCATAAAAGTTCTTCTGGGAAATCAGACACTAATGCCAGAGTTTCACACAATTGAGGTATCTTTACAGAATCCCAGATCAATACCACCAAAATGTTCCTTCTCTGCTGCCTCTTGACCAAAGGCCCTAGAACAAAAAGATATGTGGGTTTTTTTTAATTGAGGTACAGTAGTTCTCATATCCCCACTTGTCTTTGCCAAACAGGGTCAGGAATCAGCCCAGAATGTGGGGTTATGGTATGTTTTCTTAGACTCATAAAATGTTAGTACTGGAAGTGATCTAAGAGATACTCTGGTTTAACACTGCCTCACTGTGAACACTGAGACCCTCAGACAAGAACCAAACTGGCCAGTGCCATAAGAGGAGTTGATAGCAGGGGTGATATTAAAATCTAGGGCTCCTAACTCCTAAGTCAATGTTCTTTCCAACATAATGACTATATCCATGACCCAATTATTTCCAATATGTAATTACTGACTTTCTATTTCCATGCCATGGATCAAAGAAGTAACCAATGTTGAGGTGTGATTTATCAAGCATGGTAAAAGCTTCACACTGACCTCAGGTCCCACTCCATGTTGTCTGCAGTGGTATCTGCTTCTTCAATGTTAATTATTAAGTTATCAATGATTTTATTTGACAAGATTTTATTTACAAACTATACCTCTCTGAGCCCCTTATTATCAATGACTGATCTTGCTCATCCTCATTATTTCTGAAAATATAAAGGTCAGAGTACAGTAGGAGGAGACATCTGGAGAATTAGGAAATATAATTTGGTAGAAACAATTATGCTATAAATGAGATTTGGAACTTAAGGAAAGGGGTAACTCACTATTCTAGGAAGGGAAGTCTGGGGATAGGGAGAAGGTTCACAACAGAGGTGCCATTGTGATGTTGAGCCCAAAAGACTGGGAAGGAGTTTGTAAGCTGTAGAGGCCAAAGGGTATTCCAGACAGAGGAAACAGCAAAAGCAAGGTATAATAATGGTGGGTCACCTGGGATGGGGTTCGTAAAGTCCACAGAGGGGAGCAGGGGAGGCACTTGGCTAAAAAGCTGGGATAGAGCCAGGAACTCAGGAGCCTTGAAGGCCATGATAATAAAGCAAATGAGTGGGCTTTGCACAGAGGATGCTAGAGAGCTTGTTTGAATAGGGTTATGACAAGTTGTATGTGTGTTTTGAAGAGATCAGAGATCACTATGACACTACTAAAGAAATGGCTCACAGGTCAAGAGTAGAGGCAGGAAGACCATTTCAAACATTTCAATACTCCTAACAATCAATGATAAAGTCTCAACTGCAAAAGTGGGCTTGGAGAAAAATCTGAGTTTAGGAGACATCAGAAGACAAGGCTAAGTGGTTCACTGAATGTTGGTTATGATAGGAAAGCAACCCTGAAAGTGTCTGGAGATGCTAATCAGGAGACTGGTCACATGGTCATGAAACAGTACCCACCAAGAGAAACTTCTTAACTCTTTAGATTCCGTGGGTTTTTAAGAATCTGACAGCAACTCTGAAGCCTCTACCCAGAAAAAGAGACAAATAAGAGGCAATTTTTCATGAAATTTCTTTTTTTCCCCAAAGAATTATTTATTCATGAGAGACACAGAGAGAGAGGCAGAGATACAGGCAGAGGGAGAAGCAGGCCCCACGCAGGGAACCCGATGTGGGACTCAATCCTGGGACCCCAGGATCATGACCTGAGCTGAAGGCAGATGCTCAACCACTGAGCCACCCAGGCATCCCAATTTTTCATGAAATTTCAAATGCTTTCTGAGCTCCCTGGAGCCTATAAAATGAGTAGGACTCCAGATTATGAACCCTTGTTTTATAAAAGGAATTTAAATGCAAAAGCACCTGTGAAGTCTGTGTTGTCCATTATTAGTGTCCTAGAATTAACCTGTCAGCTTTTGATGCTGCTGGTTGGAAAGATATCTGTGTTCTAATGTAACAAGTGGGTTAAGGTTGAAAACACTTGCCACATGGTGGTCATGGGATAGGGAGTGTGGTCAATGAGTAGAAATAAAAGGGGGGGATCAGAAAGATTATCATTAGCATCCCCTAGATTTTTCTCAAATAGCACAGAATCACGGTCCTGAATGAATCAACTATATCCTTTATTTTCACCATCCTTCCACCTCTGAGGCTTTATTTAGCACACACAGTAACCCTGTGATGTTAGCAGGGAAGACCAGTAGATCCGTGTCACAAGATGTGAAGCGGTCAGAGTTCAGAAAGATGGTGTGGCTTTCTCTCCCAAGGTCACCTATATGAAGTGGCAGAGAGACAAACTCTATTGCTTCCTCTCCAGGGCTGTTTAATTTAAAGACAAGTTGGCCTGAGACAATAAGAACAGAGATCTGCTTCTGCTCTGGATTCTGGTCAAGGTTTTCCATCTCACACTGATGATGCCATTCAGAGTATTGGTATCTGGGACTCTGCATTCAGGAGGCAGTTGGGAGGCCTTGGGTTGGAGCCATTAAGTACATTGTCTTCAGCTTTAGATAGACTTGGGCTCAAATGCCAACTATGCCACTTGTGAGGTTGTGACGTTGACCAGTCTATGTAATCTTATTGGCCTTAAGGTTCCCCACTTAAAAATAGACATATTAATATGTGTATCCAAATTTGCCAGGCTCCAATGAGACATGATAAGAGAAAATGCCCTCTCTAAATGCTGGCTCCTCTTCTGAAAGCTTCAGGCAGGCATGGTAATTTCTCTGAGATCATAAATCCTAACTGCAGGCTCCTGACATCAATCCCCTTTTCTCCGATCATTCACTGGGGGCAACCAGCCTGCCAGAATGGTCCACTGGCTGACCTACCTGAAACACACAACTCTCTTGTCTCCATCACCAGAACAATATGTTCCAAGAATATCTGACACCTTAATACTTGAAGGGTGAGTCTTCACAGACTTAATGAAGATCTATTTTTAAATATACATGCTCAGAAATAGAGAACAGTAAGATGGTGAATGTAGAACATTCCTGATGAGGAGAGTTGTTATAGAGTCTGTGGCATGAAACATTCCAGCTACGTTTACTGTTTTTATAATAGCTTAAACCTATTCACATACTTCGATAGTCACTTAGAACATTTGAAGGCCAAACCCCTATAAGAAATTAAAACTTATGACGCATCATGTATTATTTCAAGAAAAAAACAATAAGAATGCTGAGAACTATTTTTTTTCATTTAAGTAGTTCATGACAATATGAATGAATCTTATCACAATAAAGGGGAATGTTTTTCCCACAACAGTCACTGCAGAAAAAAAGGGGGAAACTCAAAATCCATAGTATTGAATATATGATGCCCAGCACTTGTTAACTGCGTGACTTTAGGCAAACCAGTCAACCTCTCTGAGCTTTTGATTCCTTATCTCTCAAATGGGGATACAATGCGGGCTCATCACCCTTATAACCATCTTAAAAAGATTATAAACACCCATATTCAGAATATTATCGCCTTCCTGAGCTTACTTCTTCCATCCCACTGCTTCTAATCACAGTGCTCAGGATTCAGTGTGCCAAGGACATAAATCCACGTAGGGCTGCCTTCCATTCTGAAGTCTGCTGTTCTTCATTGTTTACATTAAACAGTGGGATATATTTCCGTTCCTCAGGCTGGATATATGGTGACAAAACATGAGCTTTGTAATCAGCTGAGGCCTGACTGGAATCCTGACTTGACCAGCTATGTTATTGTGGCCTTGCTTGCCTCAACTGTGAAGTAATATTAGTACTAATATCCCTTCCTCAGGCTGATTTTTTATTTTATTTTTTTTAATAATTGGAGCCCAATGCAGGGCTTGAGCTCATGACCCTGAGATCAATACCTGAGCTTAGATTAAGAGTCAGATGCTTAACCAACTGAGCCACCTAGACACCCCACACAGGGTTGATTTTTAAGAGCTTTGTTGAAATATAATTTACTGACCATACGTTAAATTCACTTTAAGTGTAAAACTAAGTGAATTTTAGTATATCTACAAAGCTCTACAGCCTAATTTTAAAACACTTTTGCTATCCCCACAAGAAACACAATTACCATTAAGTCATTCCCCATCACCATTTCCCTAGGAAACCACTAATCTATGTTCAATCTTTATAGACTTGTCTATTCTTGCTATTTCATGTAAATGGATCATACAATATGTAGTCTTTTGTGACTAGCTTCTTTCACTTAGCATGATGATTTTAAGGTTCATCTCTGTTGTAGTATATGCCATAATTTCATTCTCCCTTATTGCTGAATAATATTCTATAGTATGAAGATACTATATTTTATCCATCTGTTCTTCAGATGATGGACATTTGGATAATTTACAATTTTTATTTATTATGAATAATGGTTCTAAGAACCTATATTTGTATGAACAGATGTTTTCATTTCTCTTGGGTATTTATCTGAAATTAGAATTTCTGGGAATTGGAAATATAAAATAAATCTATGTTTTTAACATTTCTTTTTCCTAAAGAAATTGCACTATCTATATTTCTACAACCAAGGTATAGTGGAATTTCTACACATTCTAATCAGCATTTATTCTTGTCCTTTTGGTCCTGGTGTGTATGAAGTGGTATCTCATTTTAGTTTCATTTGTGTTTCCCTACTAATAATGTTGAATATATTTTCATGAATTTATTGTCTATTTGCATATCTTTGTTTGAGAAATGTCTGTTCATATCCTTTGACAATTTTTAAATTGAGGTGTTTTTTTTTTATCATTGAGTTTTAGGAGTTCTTTGTATATTCTGGTTATAAGCTCCTCATCAGATGTATAATTTACAAGTATTTTCTCCCATTACGCTATAGACTGCCTTTTCTTTTCTTCTCTGATAGTGTTATTTGTAATACAAAAGTTTTACATTTAGAAGATGTCCAATTCTCAATCTTCTCTTCTTGCTTGAATTTTGGTGTTATAACTAAAAAAAAAAAAAAAAAAAAAAAAAAAAAATATTTGCATAACCTAAATTCACAAGGATTTACTCTGAGGTTTTCTTCTAAGACTTTTATACTTTGAGCTCTTACATTTAGAACTATGATCCATTTTTTTTAAGATTTTTATTTATTTATTCATGAGAGACACAGAGAGAGAGAGTCAGAGACATAGGCAGAGGGAAAAGCAAACTCCATGCAGGAAGCCCAATGTGGGACTCAGTCCAGGGACTCTGGGATCACGCCCTGAGCCAAAGGCAGATGCTGAACTGCTGAGCCACCCAGGTGTCCCTAGATCTATGATCCATTTTGAGTTCATTTTTGTGCATGGTGTGAGAAAGGTAGCCAACTCTACTTTTGTCAACGTGGGTATCCAGATGTCCCAACACCATTTGCTAAAGACTATTCTCTACATTGCATTGCCTTGGTATTCTCATCAAAAACCAACTGACCACAAATATAATATTATTTTTGGAGTCTCAATTCTCTTCCATTCATTTATGTGTCTTTGCTTATGTCAGAACCACACAGTCATAATCGTGTAATCAAGTTCTGTAGTCAGTTTCAAAAATGGGAAACATCCTCTATTTTGTCCTTTTTGGGGATTGTTTTCTATTATCGTATGAATTTTAGAATCAGTGTGTCAATTTCTTTCAAAAAAGCCAGCTAGGAAAAAAAAAAAAGCCAGCTAGAATTTTAATAGGGAATTCTTGGAATCTGTAGTTAAATTCTGAAAGTACTGCCATATTAGTAATATTATAGTTTCTGGTTTAGAAGGAATGTATCTCAACATAGTAAAGCCATATATGAAAAACTGACAGCAATTATACTCAATGCGGAAAAACTAAGAGCTTTTCCCCCAAGGTTAGGAATAGGGCAAGGATGTGCACTCTCACCACTGTTATTCAACATAGTACTACAAGTCCTAGCCACAGCAATCAGACAACAGAAAGAAATAAAACACATTCAAACTAGCAAGTAAGAAGTAAACTTTCATTATTTGCTGATGATATGATACTATATGTAGAAAACACTAAAGACTCCACCAAAAGACTGCTAGAACTGATAAATTCAGTAAAGTTGAAGGATACAAAGACCAATGTGCAGAAACCTGTTCCATTTCTATACACCAACAATGAAGCAGCAGAAAGAGAAAATAAGAAAACAACGTTGGGCCAAAAATAATAAGATACCTATGAATAAATATAGCCAAAGAGATGAAAGTCCTGGATGCTGAAATCTATAAAACACTGATGAAAGCAATTAAAAATGACACAAAGAAATGGAAAGACATTCCATGCTCATGTACTGGAAGAATACTGTTAAAATGTCTATATTATCCAAAGCAATCTACACATTTAATGCAATCCCCATCAAAATACCAAGAGCATTTTTCACAGAACTAAAACAAACAGTCCTAAAATGTATATGGAATTACAATGACCCCAAATAGCCAAAACAGTTTTGGAAAATAAAACCAAAGCTGGAGTTATCACAATTCCAGACTTTAAGTTGTATTACATAGTTGCACCATTTGCTTTGACATGGATGGAACTGGAGGGTATTGTGCTAAATAAAAGTAAGTCAATCAGAGAAGGACAATCATATGGTTTCACTCTTACAGGGAATATAAAAAAATAGTGAAACAGATTATAGGGGAAAGGAGAGAAAATGAGTGAGAAAAATTAGAGAGGGTGCCAACATGAGAGACTCCTAACTCTGGGAAACGAACCAGAGGTGGTTGAAGGGGAGGTGGGAGGGAGGATGGGGTGACTGGGTGATGGGCACTGAGGGGGGCACTGGACGGGATGAGCACTGGGTGTTATACTACATGTTGGCAAAAAATTTAATAAATAAATATTTTAAAAAAAACAAAGCTGCTGTAACCAAAATAGTTTGGTACTGGTACAAAAATAGACACATAGATCAATAGAACAAAACAGAAAACCCAGAAATAAAACTACAATTATATGCTCAATTAATCTTTGGCAAGCAAGAAAGAATATCTAATGCGAAAACAACTGTCTCTTCAACAAATTGTGTTGGGAAAACTGGTCAGCTACATGAAAAAGAATGAAACTGGACCGCTTTCTCACACCATACAAAAGATAATGTCAAAATGGATTGAAGACCTAACTGTGAGACCTGAAACCATAAATATCCTAGAAAAGAGCACAGGCAGTAATGTCTCTGACATCAGCCATAATAACATTTTTCTATATATGTCTCCTGAGGCAAGGGAAATATAAGTAAAAATGAACTATTGGGACTACATCAAAATAAAAAACTCCTTCACAGTGAAGGAAACAATCAACAAAACTAAAAGGCAATCTATAGAATGAGAGGAGATATTTGCAAATGACATATCCAGTAAAGGTTAGTATCCAAAGTATATAAAGAACTTATACAACTCAACACCAAAAACCCCAAATAATACAATTGAAGACAAATACCATATGATTTCACTCATATGTGGAATTTAAGAAACAAAACAAATGGACATATGGGAGGGGAAGAGAGAAAGTCAAATCAAGAAACAGACGTAACTATAGAGAACAAAGTGAGGGCTACTGCAGGGGAGGTAGGCAGGTGGATGGGTGAAATAGGTAATGGGAATTAAGGAGGGCACTTGCTAGGATGAGCACAGGGTGTTGTATGTAAGTGATGAATCACTAAATTTTACACCCGAAACTAATATTACAGTATGTTAACTAACTGGAATTTAAATACAGATTTGGAGAAAGAAAAAATGGGCAGAAATTACAAACATGTCATCTCCAAAGAGGACATACAAATGCCAACAGACACATGGCTAGATACTCAACATTACTCATCATCAGAGAAATAGATATCAAAACTAGGGGATCCCTGGGTGGCTCAGCGGTTTGGTGCCTGCCTTTGGCCCAGGGCGTGATCCTGGAGTCCCAGGATCGAGACCCGCGTCGGGCTCCCAGCATGGAGCCTGCTTCTCCCTCTGCTTGTTCCTCTGCCTCTCTCTCTCTCTGTCTATCATGAATGAATAAATTTTAAAAAAATCTTTAAAAACTACAATGAGATAACACCTCACACCTGTCAAAATGGCTAAAATCAAAAACACAAGAAACAAATGTTGGCGAGAATGTGGAGAAAAAAGAATCTTCGTACACTGATAGTAAGGATTCAAACTGGTGCAGCCACTGCAGAAAACTATATGGAGTTTCCTCAAAAAGTGAAAAATAGGGGCAGCCCCGGTGGCTCAGTGGTTTAGCGCCACCTTCAGCCCAGGGCGTGATCCTGGAGACCCAGGATAGAGTCCCACGTAGGGCTCTCTGCATGGAGCCTGTCTCGCCCTCTGCCTGTGTGTGTGTGTGTGTGTGTGTGTCTCCCACCCCATCTCTCATGAATAAATAAATAAAATCTTTTTTTTTTTAAGTTAAAAATAAGACTACCCCGCAACTCAGCACTACTGGGTATTTACCCAAAGAATACAAAAACACTAATTTGAAGGGATAAGTCATGCACCTCTGTTTATAGCAGTGTTATTTGCATTAGCCAAATTATGGAAGCAGCCCAAGCATCCATATGAATGGATCTCCAGATGAATGGAGAAAGAAGATGTGGTATATATATATATATATGCAATGGAATATTATTCAGTTATTAATCAATATCAATATTGATTAATATCAATATTAATCAATATCAATATTATATGGCTGAATATTATTCAGCCATAAAAAAGAATGAAATCTTCCATTTGCAATGATGTAGATAGAGCTAGAGAGTATAATGCTAAGTTAAGTAAGTCAGAGAAGACAAATACCATATAATTGTACTCATAAGTGGAATTTAAAAACAAAACAAACAAGTAAAGGGGGAGAAAAAGAGACAGACAGATAGACCAAGTTCTCTTACCTATAGAGAACAAACTGATGGTCACCAGAGGGGACATGAGTGGGAAATGGGGGAAATGGGTGAAGGGGATTAAGTACTGTACTTGTTTCGATGAGCACCAGCTGATGTATGAAAGTGTCAAATCACTATATTGTACACTTGAAACTAACACTGTATAAATTATACTAGAATTCAAATTAAATTAAGTTAAAATTTTATATTTTGTTTAAAAAAATAAAGGATGTTACATTCTCCAGTGCATAAACATAGGTGTGTCTCTCGCTTTAAAAAATATATATATATTTATTTATTTTAAAGAGAGGGGAGTGGACAGGGAGAGGGAGAGAAAGAATCTCAAGCAGGGTCCCTATTGAGCACAGAGGCAACACGAGGTTCCATCTCACAACCTTGAGATCATGACTTGAGTGGAAATCAAGAGTTGGACACTTAACCGACTGAGCCACCCAGGCATCCCTCTCCATTTATTTAGATCTGTAAAGTAGGACTCAAGATTCACTATGTTCCCTATGAATATCCAATTGTTTCAGCACTACTGAAAGTTCTTCCATTTCCCACTGAATCACCCTGGCATCTTTGCCATGAGTTTACTAACTGTGTATGAATCTATGTCAGGAGCCTCACAGGCCCAGAATTATGGCAGCTTGTAGTAAATCCTGAAATCAGGTAGTGTACATAGTCCAACTTTATTTTCCTTCTCTAAAGTTTTCTTGGCTATTCTAAGTCCTTTAGAGATGTATGTACATTTTAGATTCATCTTGTCAATATTTTTTAAAAATGTGTGAGATTTTTATTGTAATGCATTGAATTTAGATCGATTTTGAGATAACTAATTGGTCATATATGCTACAAACCCTTGGTCTCACCTCTCTTTTATTGGGAGCTATATGCTCACAAGAAAAAATATGTTTTACATCATCCTTTTGTGCTGTAAGCTTATTTGGGGAGTTCCCACAGACAGTCTTTAGATTGTCTGCTTATGTTGATGACAGAGTGACTGTATTTCAGGGTGAAATATCAAAGTTACTTGCTCATGCATCTAAGCCAATAGATCTATCAATAATAAAGCTGACAGTTTACTCTCTGTCTACCCCTCAAAAGTCAAATGAAAAATAGTCATTAATTACTGCTGTCTTCAATTAGACACATCTTGCAGAGCCAATAAAGAAAGCTGAACTACAATTCTTTTTGATAAAGTGTAAAAATTATTATATGGGCTAACAGAATGAAAGCAGTACTGAAATTTTTCATTTGACATTTTGATCACATTCATAAGGATATTTCTTATGAGAAATACATAGAATGTTGATGGACCAACAATTACTGAGCCATAAACCTCTCCTTTAATCCCCAATTCAGTTTCTAAGGTATTATTATTCTCATTAAACAGAGAGGGGAAACATTAGAGGTTAAGTAACCAGAGGCCTGAATTCCCATAGTTTATAAAAGCACTCAGAAAAGATATATCAAATGTTCATGCAAAGTCCTTACAACCCTCAAATGGTTTCACATGCAGTATTTTATACAACCCTCAGAATAATTTTGTAAAGAAGTCAGGCAGTTATCCCCAGTTTACAGATGGCAGAACTGAGGCTCAAAGAGCTTGTATGACTGGTTCATGGTCACGAGCCCCACCAAAAGATGGTAATGGGTCCTGTTACTCACAGTAAGTCAATCTACTACTATATTATGCTTCTAATTCACAACAGTGGACTATTTCTAGGCATTGTTATTACTTTTGACACAAGGTCCCTGAGCACCTACCTCATTTTTAAGCCTAGAGAGAATAGAAATAAGTGTTTCTCCCATAGCTCAAAGGAAAGAATAACCCCAGTATTGATCTACTGCAAAGTAATGGATGTTGTAGGATTGGATAGACGGAAATCTATACCAAGTCATCTGGCTGTTTTGGTGCTAGTAACTAGTAGAAAATACTCTTATTTGAGTAAGCATTTCATTTCAGTCACTGTAAAATAACTGGCTGTATTTTAACTTTCTCTCTAACTCATTGTCTATATATTTTTTCTTACTACTTAGATGATTCCTTCTAAGTAGAATCAAGAGTGGTTCTAGTTATAAATCAAAGATGTCAACTTATGATATAAAATGAAGAGACTGATCTAGTCTGATTGATTCTCTTGTCAACTAATTCTTACTTAACAATCTGAGCCCTTTAAATGGCCCCAGTTACTCACAAAAACAAAATAAAAAACAAAAGCTATTATTCCAGGTAAAGTATATAACAAGAGCATAAATGAAGACATTGTCAGTAGTAGTGAAGTGCCATGGTACCTAATATATGCCAAGTGTTCAATGAATAATTGTGAAATAATTAAATGTCTATATTCAGTGAGCATTCATCTAATAAAATTAGTAGGACATTATAGGAGATGAGGTGAGGTGAGGTGAGGAAAGAGAATGAATCAAAGATGACTCCCATATTTCTACTCTGGAAATCACTGAGATAGGAAATCCAGGAATATGCAAAGATTATAGGGAGGAGATGATCAATTTTCCTTAAATTAATCAATCTAAAAGTGTATGGGGCATATGCGTGGCTTATCCGGTGAAGTGTCTGATTCTTGGTTTCTGTTCAGGTCGTGATCTCAGGGTCATGGGACTGAGGCCTATGTCAGGCTCCATACTCAGCGGGGAGTCTGCTTAAAGATTCTCCCCCTTTGTACCTCCCCCAACTCGTGAGTGTGTTCTCTCTCCTCTTTCTCTCTTAAGATAAATAGATCTTTAAAAAAAAAAGTATGGAACCTCCATATGAATATGTGGTAGATAATTCAAAGATGAATGGGTCTGGAGCACACGAAAGATCTTAGGGCAGGATATTTATGTTCCGGTATCTTCTGTTTACAATACAAGGTAAAACTCAAGGGAGCGAATGAGAGTAATTTATTTATTCATGGAATCTGTATTGAGGCAGGGGGCTACATGCTGGAATAAGAGAACCCAAAGTCAAAATTCTTAAGGAATATCAACATTTAATGTGTAGAAATAGAAGAAATTAAGAGCTTTTTTAAGAAGACATTTAAGGGTTTTTAAAGATTTATTTTATTTGTTTATTTTATAGAGTGACAGAGACAGGGAGCTGGGGGAGGGGCAACAGAAGAGAGAAGGAGAGAGAGACGCAGATTCCCTGCTGAGCATGGAACTCCTTACAGGGCTCCATCACACAACCCTGAGATCATGACCCCAGCTGAAATCAAGAGTCAGATGCCTAACCAGCTGAGCCACACAGGCATGCCAGAAGAAATTGAGTTTTACACATTGATCAACTTAGTATTTCTAGGTCAGCATTTCGCAGTTCTATTGCTGAGAGATTTGGACATATTTATTTAAGGGACTCCAATTGTCTTTTATACCTTTGCACCTTCTTCTCAGTTTCTAGCATTATAGAGTGCTATTCACATTCTTTTTTTTTTTTATGATAGTCACACACACACACACAGAGAGAGAGAGAGAGGCAGAGACATAGGCAGAGGGAGAAGCAGGCTCCATGCACCGGGAGCCCGACGTGGGACTCCATCCTGGGTCTCCAGGATCATGCCCTGGGCCAAAGGCAGGCGCTAAACCGCTGCGCCACCCAGGGATCCCTGCTATTCATATTCTTAACCTATTATCCAGTTACCTGAACTACCTAAGTTAGGATTTAGATTGCTTTAGCAGACACCACTAGTCACCTGCCCAACATCCATCTCTCCTAGCAGAAGTTTGATTTCATTGAGGTTTTCACGCAAGTTCAAAATGGTCACCAGTGATCCCTACTTCCCAGTATTCACATCCTTGTATAAATCCTTCCCCTGTAGTTTGGGCCAGGCTGATAGAACTCATGTCAAATGAACAGAACATGGAAAAAATGATGCAATGTCACTTCTGAAACTAGTTTATAGAAAGATGGTAATTTCCATGTTGGGAGTTTTTCTATACTCTCTCATATCATTGCTTCGGTGAAAGGCAGCTGCCATGATGTGACGGAGCTCTGTGGAGAAGCCGCATGGCAAGGGAATGAGGCCTGCCAACAATCACTGAGTGAGCTTGGAAGCAGACTTCTCCCCAGTCAGGCTTTCACACGAAGCCACAGCTTTGGTCAACAACTTTGCAACTTGACTTAGCCTGAGTCAGAGGTGTCCAAATGAACCATGTGCTTAGATTTCTAGTCTACAGAGCTATGAGATGATACATATTTGTTGTTTGAAGCCACCATTATTAAGACAACATGTTATGGATAAGCAGATAACTTATACAGTGAATAATACATTTAACTTATATACTTTGAACTTATGCAACAGATAAGCTCTACATCTATAGCTCTTGGTATTTTCCACCCAAATCAACTGTCACATGCCTTTCGCTATCATTTTAAATGTGTCTGTGGCTGGGACAGAGTGTTTGTAGGAAAATCACAAGGTCATGCTTCATTTTACTCTCTACACACCATCCTACACATGCCCCATGTGCTGAAAATAATATTTTATATATTAATTAATCAGAAGTAAGGTGTAGCAGAAAGAAAGTGACCAATGGACTCGGGCAGATATCAGTGCAAATCCCAACCTCCTCACTTGAATGACTATGGTCAAATCAATCCCTATGAACTTAGGTTTCATCATTCACAAAGTGCTGATTAGTGGTGTAACAAGAAAAGTACTTGACGCAATTGGACCACAGACCAGGAGTTCCTTACCTAGCTTGAAAACTTCGGAGAAGGCATTTCAGATCAAATGTCATGTAAGCAAATGCAAGAAGGATGAGCAGAGGTTACCAAGAAAAAATGAGAAGCAATAGCATTCTCAGCAAAGACAGTAGCTTATACCTTGGACATACTGAAACATTGTGTGATTTGCAAGGAGAGGAGCAACTGATGAGTCTACAGAGATTGACAGGATTCGGATCATGAACTCGATGGCGGAAGAATCTTAGACTTCTTTGCAAGGGTGATTAGGAGTCATTGAGTGTTTTAAGCAGGGACAGTAAAATAATTAGATTTGCATCTTGGTAATATCACTCTATGCCTGGTAAATACAGAGGCCTGCAAACTTTTTTGTAAAGTGTTAGTAAATATTTTGCATTCTGTGATCCATACAGTCTCTACCACAAGTGTTCAATTCTGCTATTGTAAAGCAAAAGTGGCCATAAATGATATATAATGGATGGGCATGGCTGTACTTAAATAAAACTTTATTTACAAAAATAGACAACAGACAGTATTTCACCCACAGGCTGTAGTTCACTGATCCCTGGTATAAAGGTACAGAAGGAAGTCAAGCATAGAGACTGGGAAATATTTGGAAGAACAATTAGTTAATTGCTTAATTCATTCATGTAGCACATATGTAAAAAATGCTTTGTATGTCCTGGGAACTCTTCTAGATACTCAGGCTATAGTGATAATAAAAAAGAGAGACATAGTTCTTCTTCTAGTAAAGTTACAATGTAGCAAATAAGAACAATGAAGTGGGGATCCCCTGGGTGGCTCAGCGGTTTAGTGCCTGCCCAGGGTGTGATCCTGGAGTCCCAGGATCGAGTCCCACATCGGGCTCCCTGCATGGAGCCTGCTTCTCCCTCTGCCTGTGTCTCTGCCTCTCTCTCTCTCACTCTTCTCTGTGTGTGTCTCATGAATAAGTAAATAAAATCTTAAAAAAAAAAAAGAAAAAGAAAAGAATGAAGTGAAATTAACCTTAATAATAAGCTTTGTAGGATGCCTGGATGGCTCAGTCCATTAAGCATCTGATTCTTGGCTTCAGCTCAGATTATGATCTCAGGGTCATGAGGGTGAGCCCTATGTCAGGCTCCACACCGAGCATGGAGATTCCTTAAGGTTTTCTGTCTGTCTCTCTCTCTCTCTCTCTCTCCCTCTGCCCCTCCCCTCTGTTCACATGCTCTCTTTCTCTTTCTAATAAATAAGATAAGCTTCATAAGCTAAAACCATGAAATGCATATAAATCATCATCACTATAACGATTTAATATTTGATATGATTCTTTTCCTAAAAGGCCATTTAAAAAAAAAAAAAAACATCATGTCAAGCATATATCCACTGACTAACTGCATAGAAAGACTTAAATTATAGACAGGTCCAGGCAAATGAACCTAGAAGAGAATTTAGGAGACATGCCAAGAACTCTGTAGTGATTTTCTATATGTGACCACCTCTGACACTCAGAGTGTCTTTTCAAGCTGTCCATTATTGGTTCCATTTTACAGATGTGAAAAAGTGGCCTACGGGAGTCTCCTCACTACCTAGGTCCTAGGGAGCTGGAATTTAGATTCTAAAGAGGACTCTCTTCCCCTCCTTCCACATCGCTAGCTTGAGACTAACACAGGCAAAGCAACCGGGAGCTGTAAGCATGAGCTAAGCAAAGGCTTGGGATGAGCCCCTCAGGGTCCCACAAAGAACTCGGGACCAGCCTGGGAACTGAAATCAGGAATCCCAATTGCCACTTCCTGCTTCTAATCACTTTCCCAAGAGAGTTGTCCCAGCTGTTCCTGAGCAGAAGGAAGGCTGAGAGAATCTTTTAAAAATCCAAGCCCTTGTTATAAATTTAGACTTCAGGGAAGGAAAAGAAGAAGAAAAAAAGAAATTGTTGGCTGAAGAAAGTGATGTTTCCCATTCGTCAGATCAAGGGCAGCGGACAGAGGAAGAGAAAGTAAATTCGGTCACTTTGAGTGCTGGCCCCGAGGCCATGAAGCCCCAGCGTGCCCTGAACGCTTGCCCACCCCACTCCGAGGGAATGTGGTCATGCCCAGAAATACGTGGCTATACAAGGAAGGCTTCTGTTTCTTCCTAATGAGTTGATTATATCCTGTCAGAAGAATTGTAAGGCCATCAAATGTCAAGTCAATTTTCTCAAACATATTATTTTCATAGCAGCTGGGTCTGACTAACTGTTGAAACAGAGCATCCTATTGTTACATTTCACTGAGAATGTTAAAGTGGAACTCAATTTAAAAAGGAAGAAAAAAATCTGACAGGACACATGATCCTGATTCATGCAAGTTTACAATTTGGTATTTAGAGGCCAATTTTATTAAGATCATTTGGTCACTTAGCTCACAATGAACTAATAATGAAAAGGGAAATAAATGAGTAACGTGTTATTTGCCCACAAGAGCCACTTTCTCAGAAGGTGGGCCAGATGTCTCTAGTTACTGCTCTACCCATGGAGGGTAGGTGGGTGAGCTAGGAGGTCCAAAGCGCTGGGTTCTAATCCTTCCACTTCCCACACATGCCGCTGAATGAATCTGGCTTACCACATTCTCAAAAGACAGGAAAGTATCAGGACGGGACAAATGAACTTGAGCATCAGACAACCAGAGCCTTAGCTTACTTATGTGCCGAACGGTCCTAAGTGAATTTAGGAATCAGGCACAGCAGTTAACTACAGAAGAGTTCTTAAAGGAATTTAATGATGTAAGATACATAACATGTTGGTTCAGAAGAAGCGATCATTAAAGGGTAGTGATAACAATGATGGTGACAATGATACTAGTGAGGAAAATGGAAAAAGAGGAGGAATTCTGTAAAACATGTCCAGGACCAACCAGACAGTGAGTAAGGAAGCCATGAAATGTGAAGCTGGAACTAAAAGGCAGCCTCCAATTTTACAGCGATTCATGTTTGCATTGGACAAGTTGCACGTGTACAGGGTCAAGTGTGATGCCAGGAAGATACATCTTCCTCCAAGAATTAGATCATGTTTCCCTCCACCCAAAACCCAATTCTCATCACCAAATTTTATTACAGATACTCTATTTGGCTTTCACTTGTTTCCTTTCTTTCTTTTTTCCTTCCTTCCTTCCTTCCTTCCTTCCTTCCTTCCTTCCTTCCTTCCTTTCTTTTTTTTTTTTTTTGGTACAATTTGTTTATGTGGTGGGGAGACTTCTAAACAGCCCCCAAGATTCCTAACCCCCTACCCCCATGTACTTATACCTCCCATTTATTCAGCCAAACAGGAACATACGGCTATAAAGGGACTTTGCAGATATAAATAAGGTCCCACATCAATTGGCCTGAAGATTAAGAGAGTATGAGGGTACGCCTGACCTAAACACACGAGCCCTTGAAAGGCAAAGGGTTTTCTCCAGCTTGCAGCAGAAGAGAAGGTCAGAGATTCAAAGCACGCCAATGATTCTACACATCACTGCTGGTTTGAAGACAGAAGGGGCTATGCAGCAAAGCATGCAAAAGGCCACTAGAAGCAGAGAGCCAGCAAAAGAAACCTAAATCCTATGATCATAAGGAGCTGAATTCTGCAAATAGTAAGAATAAGATTAGAAGAGGATTTTTTTTTCTTACAGCCTGGAGATGAAAATTCAGTGTGGCTGACATCTTCATTTCAACTCCATGGTACCCTGGGCAGAGGAATCAGCCATGTCATGCTGGACCACTGACATAGAGAATGTGAGCTCAATAATGGGGTTGTGCTAAGCCACTGATTTTCTAGATATCTGTCACATAGCAGTGGAAACTAATAAAAGTTGTCTGCATGGCTCTAGAGTCAAAAAGTTGCTCTGTGTTCTCTGGCCTCTACTGAGTAATCCTGTTTATCTATCTAGGCTGAGAGAAGGAAAATGAACAGTAATAACTCTAATCATCATAGCTAAACACATATGTGTCACATGCACACACACATGTATTCACAGGCCTTGCCTCAAAATATCAGAATAACTTTTTAAAAATATTTTATTTATTTATTCATGAGGGACACACAGAGAGAGAGAGAGATACAGGCAGAGGGAGAAGCAGGCTCCCTGGGAGCCCAACACAGAACTTGATCCCAGGACCCTGGGATCATGACCTGAGGCAAAGGCAGATGCTCAACCACTGAGCCACCCAGGTGCCCCAAAATAACAGGATAATTGAGGCAAAGGTATATATTATAACTGAAGTACTTTAGCATATTGCCCTCATTTTCCTTCTCACAGCCAGCACACCATTTCCTCAGTAAGTACTTAATTCAGTAAGTACAATTACCGTATGCTGGGCTCTAGGAGAGACCACAGGGATGGAACCCACACACAGTTAGTTCTTCAAAGAGATCAGTGAACAGTGCAAGTAAGCAGGGAGATAAGGGGCATTGTAGAGAAAGGAATGTAACCCAGTCCTCGAAATCGAGGAAGGCTTCCAAGAGCAAATTGTTTCGAAGCTGAAACCCGAGGAATTACTTGCTCAACACTGATGTGAAGGGAAGCAAATGCTTCCAGGAAGCAAGAATATGATGTAAAGACTACCGACAATGATGAAGGCCAGAGCCCTCTAGAAGGGCTGCAGGGGTGGGGTGAGAAGAGAAACTGCAGAGAGGAGCAGAGATAAGTTGGTAGAGTGAAATCCTCTGTAAGGAATTCAGAATTCTTGCTGAAGTCAAAGGAAATCCATGAAGACTAATAAGTAGGCAAGCAACAATATCAGCCTTGCTTAACCAAAGATCAGTCACCTTGCTGGAACTTGCAGAATGGTTCAAAGAGGGGCACTCAACACTGAAGACAGTAGCCATTCCAGTAATCCAAGTGAAGCTGACAAAAGAACAGTGGTCTGAACTAAGGCTGTGCCAGTGGATGGAAAGAATAGAGAATTGAGAATTCTCATTTTAGATTTTTCAGACATCTGGCTTGGGAAATGGATTGGGTAGGAATGCCAATCAATGATATGGGCACCATGGAGAAGAAACCATTTGTGTGGTGAAGGGAGAATGGGGGAGTAGATGGACAGTAATGGGTTTGGTTTGGGTCATGTTGGATTTTAGGTGTTCATGGGAAAGTGAAATGGATATATGGGGTAGGAAGCTACGTGGGGGAGTTTGGCAGAGCCGTATGTGACTCATTATATATAATCTCTTGTTTTTATGGGTTGTAAACACTAAAATCATGAATTCCTTAGCTGCATCACAAATTTCTTAAACGTTTTTGTCTCAGTTCTTCCTCCAGTTAATTGAAGTTGGTTAAACTTTGAGGAAAGAACAGTTGATGAAAACTGGAATATCATCTGCATTGCCATCACAATTAGTCCCTTCCTTTCCCTTCAGGTGGATGGATGGATGGACAGTGCATTCACTGGAGATTTTAAGGGAAAGGAACACAGAATCATTCAGAATGCAGAAAGCCCCAAAGAGAGCAGATCAATGTGTAAGACATGGTTTCCTTTTATTAAACCTATTGTTTCCTATTATTAAATAGCTAATAAGAACACCTGTTACTTATGCTTCTAAAATTAAAATCAGGATAAGTAGGGAATCAAGTCCACCTTAGAAAATAAGCAGTCCCCTTAGAGAAGTACTCCCTGATGTCTGGGCTCTCGAGTCTTATAAAAAATAAAGCAACGTGGTTCCATGGCTTTAGTAAAACAGCGACCAAGAAAGAACATCTTCCATTAGAAACATTCTACCTAGGTTTCATTTTATATAGTCATGTATTGAACAAATATTAAGGCTTGATGCAATCAGTAAACAATGACGAGTAGAGGCATAATGTCATGTGAAATAAGATCTTAGATGCTAGGATGGCATAGACCTGGGTTTACATTCTAGCAAATCTAAAGTATTTGCTGGATATGCAATCTTGGACAAATTGTATATTCATTCCAAAGACTGGTTTTCTCATGTCTAAAATAGAATAATAGACCTCATCTCATACAACTGATGTTAGCATTTGGTGAAATAATGCGTGGAAAGAACTTTGTATGACATTATTTACGTTATCACTTTTATTATCATTACTTGTATTCATTCCTTTATGAAGGGCTTCTGACATCTGTTATTAAACTCTAAAGCTCTGCTAACTTCAGCAGCACATGCGCTAACCTCCAGAGCTAATATTCTATAATTCTATAATACATCTAATATACATGGAGATTAAATGTTTGTGGCATATGCAAACACAAAATAATACATAAAACAATAAGTGTAATATATTTTAATTGGTTACTATGTGCCACATAGATATTCCAAGTGTTTCTCTTCTATTTATCTATACAACACTGAGTGCAAAAATGGGTCATAAACAGAGCTGATCAATCTCAAATCACACCAAACCACAATAATGTGATGAACATCCAAATTAACTACCTTATGTATCAGTGTATGTATGTAGGTAGGTAGGTAGGTAGGTAGGATTTATATGTATTTTTTTCAAGTGTTAAACTTACCAACCATTACATTGTTGAATCTCCAACACTTGACCTTGGGCTTCTATGAGCCTAGCATGCGTGTTAAATCAACAAACTAAGAAATTTATTGGAAGAACAACCACCAAGAGCATTTAATAGTGCTCTAAACTAGACATATCTAACTCTCCTTTTTTTTTTCTTTTCTTTTTTTTTTTTTTTTAAAGAGAGGGAGGGCAGGGAGGGCCAAAGCGAGACAAAGAGAGAGAATCTTAAGTAGGCTCCACACTGGGTGTGGCACTTCATGCAGGGCTCAATCTCATGACTCTGAGCAAAAATCAAGGGTTAACGCTTAACTGACTGAGTCACCCAGGCACCTCAAATTCTATGTATTTCTTAAAAATTACATAAAACAATGACATCAAAATATTCAAGCTTTAATCAATGACTATTCCACTATAGCTAACATTCACTGAGTGCTTAACCACAGGCGGGCACTTGACAAGCATTTTACATGCATTTAATCCTCAATACCACTTTCTGAATCGGAAATTATTTTTATTGCTTTCCTGATAAAACGGAAATTTAAGAAAGCTAAATCTACCACACTTGTGGTAAGAGATAAGAATTGAGCCAAGACTCAAAAATGATTCAGAACTAAATCCAAAGCCCCTTCTCTTAAAGCCACTTGGTTTTTCTGCATTCCTCTCCTACTCTTAAATATGTATAATTTTTCATAAATTATTAATTTAGTATTAACTTTTTGGCTTGAACACTACTTTCAGATTCCCTGAGAAATGTATTGGCCAGATTAGATAAATAAGAGCAAGAAGAAGCAAAAAAAGGATAAACTTGTGGGATCAGAGAAGAGACTTGAGCTGGTGCTGAAGGGCATTTTGGCAGATGCTGTCACATGCCTACCCAGTGCCCAGAGCACCTTCCTTCTTTGCCAAAAGAACCTGTGATGTGCTCACTTCTGGATGATTAACCATTATCATCTTCTGTTCTATTTTCCTTCTAGCTATGGTTCAAATTTTAGAAGAAGCTTCTGAGGCTTCCAGAAAAGATTTTATTTTCCTGAAAAGAAAGTCATGACTGCTGCTTTCCATCATCTTTTTAAAAAGATTTTATTTATTTATTTGAGAGAGAGAGAGAGAGAGAGAGCAGGAGTGGGAGAAGGGGTTGGCGGAGAGGGACAAGCTAACTCCACACTGAGTACAGAGTCCAAATTGGGGCTCGACCTCATGACCCTGAGATCATGGCCTCAGCCAAAACCAAGAGTCAGATGTTTAACCAACTGAGCCATCCAAGTACCCCCTTGTCCACCACCTTAACTTGAACATAGAAATGATGTCTAGAGCTGCATTAAACACCTGAGTCTGTTAGAGAAGAGCCAAGTAAAACATAATTGAACCTTGACATAACTGGACCCTTGAACTAGCACTACCTCTCAAGTTTCTTGTTAGATGAAAACCACTATTAATCAAAGTTCTTGTTGCTTGGATCCAAAGACATTTCTACCTGATAAAGTTATACCAGCTGTGGCTAAATACAGAGATGGAGGTATTAGTATGAGACTTCATAGTAAATGCAACAAAAGATTTGTACCAACTTTAGTATTTAATGAGTTTTGTTTTGTTTGTTTTTCCTGCCACTTTCAAGTGGTTTTTCTAGGTATGGTGCAATGTCCCTCAAGAGATGAAAGTTAGCTCCTTAAATGACCCAATAGAAGCCAGATCCAGCTTCATAGTTTGAAGACTAAACTATGCCATAAAATAACACATAGCTAAATACTTCAGAGCACTGAATGATAGCAGAACCAACCAAGGGCTTTGTGGAAAACTGACTCTGGCTCTTCATATGGGTCTAATTCACTGCCCCTTGGTACCTCAGCATGTAATAGGCACAATAAAGTTTCAATGCAATAGACCCAGCTCATAAAGTTTCCATTTCCACCAGGACTTTTCCTAATGTAAAACTGGACACCCCAGCAACACATTCACTGTCTGCAAGTGTTAAAACTGTGGTTAAAGCTGAATATTAACAGCATTTCACACTTGTGCTGTCATCTGGATTATATAACAATGTGCAGAGTTTATAAACAGCAACTGCTCATTTTTGTGGTTGGCTTTTTACTGGATGTGCCCAAGAGCCATCTGACTAAATAAGTTGGAAGCAATGAGATTGAGCATAAGGGAGCACTGACATTTTTTGGCACATGCAAAACCAAGTCCTACAGAAACTCACAAAAGAGAAGCCTACTAGAAAAGTCTTTATACCCCTGAGCAATAGTCAAAATACCACAGAAATATAAATGTGAGTTTTCTTGTAGATTGACTCTGCCTTCTGAGAGCATCTCACACATGTTCTACTACACCATTTTGCTTCAAGAATACTGTTGCACCATAATACTAAAATATTGGATAATGGTGTTGTCTAAAGGTAAGTCACTTTTAGAAGGTAGATATTGAGTAATAAAAGTACCTGTCAAAAAAAATCATTGTTGGATGTATTGATTCCCAAGAACAAAGCATTTTACTTTTGCCTCACAGATGACCTATTATTATTTCATGGAATGATGGAATATCTTTAGAAATATTTTTGTAATACTAGCTCTGAGAATTGAAGGGAATGTAATTTCCTAAGACTATGTCCCAGAGACAATTTAGGGAATTTGAAAGGCAAAAATAATCCACCCAGGGAGATGAGAAAAGATGAGTAAAGTTACCAAATATTGTACACGGATAACATCTTTAGGGAAGAACAAGTAGAAGTAGAGAGTTAGATATGTATGACTGAAGGGTCCTATATGCTACTGAAGATACTGTTCTGATATAAATATACAGTTGGCTCTTGAACAATGTGGGGCTAGGGGTACCCCTCCAACCCACATCACTAAAAATCCAGGTATAACTTTTGACTCCCCCTAAATTGTATTAATAGCCTACTAGTGACTGGAAGTCTTGCTGATAACATGAACAGTAGATTGACAGATACTCTGTTTGCTCTATGTATTATATATTGTATTCATATAATAAAGAAAGCTAGAGAAAGGAAAATGTTATTAAGAAAATCATAAGGAATTATATTTACAATACTATATTGCATTTAGCAAGAATAATCCACATATAAGTGGACCAGTGCAGTTCAAATGTATGTTGTTCAAGGGTCTTCCTGCAAAACATATATATTTAAATGTATTGATGCATCAATAAGCAAATATTCACTCAACATCTAATGACTACATTAGAATTTGTGAGAAGAAGCCTGTAAAGGTGCTTCCATCGTTGCTTTTGGCCTGTGGGTCTTCTGATACAACTGTGGAGTCAAGGTGCAAAGTCATAAAAAGACATAAGCAACAGAAGCCACTCAAAAGATGTTCTGTTAGATCGTGGGATAAAAGGCAAATGCAATGATTTAACTTATAAATGTTAATCAAGCTTTATTGGATAAATCTGAATAGCATTTAGTTCTGGGGTTAGAATGAAAAATAAGACCTGGCCGACCTCGGGGCATTCACAGCATGCTATGGAGAAAGTCTTACTGCTTTACTTAGATCCTTGGGTTGCAATCTTTTTATGTCCATTCCCTGCATCAAGTCTTATACTTAACTCATGGTTTCAAGGTTTCAGCTTCCTCATAACATTTATTTATCCTGCCCTCTCACAATTCTGACTCCGTATGAATAGCCTAGCCCAAACCCCAATATGTCCTCCAACCTGATTCTACCTCACAGCTTCCCCTATACATCACTTTCAAAACTTTAAGCTGCTCCCCACCTAACTTATCCCCTCCATGTTGCCTGCATCAAATTCCAAAGAGAGGACACTTACTGAATACAACCATGTTTTCAGGACAGGACATACTTCGGGGTACTTATATCCTGTAGGTTAACACTCCCTGCTTTCAAGGACTCTGGCTGGTCCAATACCATGACATACGGTTAGTACAAATGTGGGGTTTAAGGGACCAGCAGGATTTCCAGGTAGTTGAAAGCTCAGGAGTTGGCGAACTTTCTGTAAAGGGCCAGACAGTAAATATTTTAGGTTTCACAGACCAAGAAACAATATTTGGGATACTTATTTAACAACTTATATCACTTAAATGACAATTTATGTAACGTAGAGTACTATATAACAATCATTTAAAAACATAACCATTTTTAGCTGTCAGAGTACAGGCCATAAAAATCAAATAGGCCAGATTCGGCCCATGAGCTATCATTTGCCAAACCCTGGTCTACCTTAAGATGTGGTATTGGAATACACATATTTTACTTCTCAATATATAAATCATTCTTTCAGGGGTGATAGGTAGCCTTATTGAGCTCCACCATTCACAGAGTCCAGGCTTGCCTTCTCTACTTGGGTTGTACTTGCTATCAAATGGAATTAGGTGACTGGGTTCACCCAGAAGCTGATCCTGAGACAAGGATTTGAGAGCAAGTAGTTTATTTAAGAGGCAATACTAGTGGATACTTGTAGGGAAATGGCGAAGTCATTGAAGAAAGAAGGCAGTTTCTAAAGGGTGTACTGGTAAGCCAGTTACGACTATGGAGACCTAGAGCTTAGTTCTCCTGGGAACTCTAGTAGGAGTCAGCACAAAATTCACACCTCAGAGTCTTCTCCTTCAGGGTGAGGGAGCTGGGGGTACTCATTCACCATCTCCCATCAGCCACTGGTTGGGGAACTCCCAATATTATTTCTCGAATACATCTAGCCTTCCCGATATTCAGACAATCAAGAGCTTCGCTAAAAAGATTTATAATTTCTATTTAGGAGTGATGTAAAAAGGATAGGACAAAATGATTTGCATGAATGAGACTGTGTTTTTCAATAAAACATCTCATTTTCTACCTATTTGCCCAACCTACATTTGATTCCAAAAAGCATACACTTGCATAAAACACCCCCATCATTAACTACCATCTAAGCAGGGTGAGGAGCTCTATTATTTAATCTGCTGGGTAATCTTGTTAAGCTTCTGCCCCCAAGGTTTCTTTTTCTTTCTTTCTTTCTTTCTTTCTTTCTTTCTTTCTTTCTTTCTTTCTTTCTTTCTTTCTTTCTTCTTCTTTCTTCTTTCTTTCTTTCTTTCTTTCTTTCTTTCTTTCTTTCTTTCTTTCTTTTTCTTTATTACAGTTTTCATCTTGTTTTCTCTCCTAGAAAATGGGTTAATATCTCCCTGAGAAATCCACCTTGTTTTCCTGGGGACGAAAAGTGATATTAAAAACCACGTGCATAAATCTGGCACATTGTAGACACCCAAGAAATGTTATTCTACTTTTTTCTTCCCGCCCACTTATCCTAGAGGACGTCTATTATTTTCCTACCCCATCCGTGATTAGGAATCCTTTTGTCAACCAGAGGCTAGAAATCTTGCACTGATTGGAATATGGCAGCCATTCAACATCTCCCCTGTCTGCTCTCACTAAGTTCATCTGACCCAATGGGAATGGAGAATCTCAGACTGCTCCATGGGTCACTCTGGAAAATTCTAAATTGAAACTTTCTTGAGAAAAGAGACATTACCTCAGAACTTCCACATGCAGCTATTATGGCGTTTCTGTTTATATGAATGGATATTTTCACCAGATATTGGAAAAATGCTAAAGCTCGAATCCAGTGCAATAAAGGCAACCCACTTAGCCGTTAGCTCATGGGATAATGAAAAATATAGTTGAAATTAGACAAATGCTCCACCAGGAATTATGGCCAGGATAAATTATCATTTCAAGAAAAAAAGATAAAGAAACAACAGATTGCTGTCACTTTTCCTTCTTGCCAGTGTCTTTGAAAGATAGACTAAAAGTCTCGGATGAATACCTTAAACTCCAAATGACCATGAGAGATTAAGGAAGCCTCATGCCTTTGCTGATTGGATGGATAAATGAATATTCAAGGGTTTTTTTTTTTCTTCTGTGAATAAATCAGTGGAATAGTAACGGAGGAGGGCTTCAGAATGCTTCTGAAGGGTAGGCACTTGAAGAAAACAATGAGCAATTAGAAGTGAAGTTTGGGGAGAGGATATTTTTGGTTAAAAGGAAAGTACAGAGAAAGGCATAGAAAGAACAAAAAAGGACCATTCATCTCCCATGTGAAGAACCTGTCTCCTCACTTTCACATTCCAGCTGGAAGAAGCAGGAGTTTTTTTTTCCCAAATAGAAATCATAAAACTAAAAAATGAAAAGTTCTTCAATCTTGTTTCTAATAACATTTTCTTATTTATTAATGTATTATTCATTTCTCTCTAAAGAATATTTACTTTGGATAAAAATAATGAGCCTATACTTGATTTTATTTTTTTTAAACTAGCATAATTCCATAACCTAATACAACTTTTATTTTCCATATGTCTCCACTGCTCTTGTCCAGATAAATTCACATTCATATAATTATTACCAGAGTGTAGATGCTATTTGATATTCCTTTTAGACATTATTTTGTAAATGCTTTACCACTACTATATTTAATTGTTCATAACATTCCATTCAATGAAGAAACCATAATTTAGTTGGATCGCTTGAATGTTTCAATGTTTTTGTTACTGTACAGAAATTTGCAAAGAATATCTCTATTAATATGGCCTTTTATTTCACTTAGTTTCTTTCTTGAGGATGAATTCTCATGAGTGGCATTATTAGATCAAAGGATATTATCTTTATTGTGGTTCTTGATACATATTGCTAATTGTAGCCACAAAACAATTACAAGCTATGCACCATCCAGTAGTACATTAGCATTCTAATTTCACTGAGCTCTGTGAGCATTGGGTACTATTATTTTTTTTAATTATTGAAAAATTTAGCAGGTATACAAATGATCTGAAGAATCTTAACTTTAATGAACTATTCCCCTACTACTAATTAAGTCTACACATGAATTGTGGTGATTACTTATTTAACAAATATTTGTTGAACACTGGTTTTGTTCTCACTCCATGCATCAAGAACAGGGTGGAAAGACAGGCATAAGGAGAGAGATGACCAGAGCTCTGGACACATAAGGCCTCTGGGCCCTGATTAGGATTCTGACTTTAATTTCAGTGCTGTGGGGAGCCACTGTAAGGGAATAAATGATTTCATGTGATCCCTCTCCATCAAGCACTTTAAAAAATCTTAATGAAGAGATTAGAATCAAAGGCTGGCCTCCAACCCCCAAGAAGCTTGCCTCTAGCCCCGTCCCTACCACTGTGCAGAGACCACAACACCATGACCAATCCTTGCAGAGAGCACTCTCCATCTCAAAACAGAAAGAAAGGAGAGCACCAAGGGGCCCCCTACCCCTGAAGCAGTGCTAGGAGCTCTATATATCCAACCTCATTTTATTCTAACAAGACTCTTGTAAAGCCAGTCCCATTTTTACAAATGAGGAAAACTAAGGCTTGCTATACTCATTTTGGGAAGACCTTCTGTTTATCTTTCTTATTAAGGGAAAGAAATTTAGAAGCCATAGCATTCTCAAGGAGCTCTGATAGAATTAGAACCATTTTTACCCTGCCTTACCCATTTTTAAAATCTCCAGGGTATCTTCATTATTTCCACCTTGTGGATGGACACCAGGGTACTCCATGCCTCACAAAACGGGCCCACTGGGTGAACTGGTCACCACCTACACTCTTTACCCATCTCATGTGCATTTAGAACTTCCAAAAGAGGTTGCCTGGATCTAAGAAGAGTAAATTCACAGAACTAGGAATATGTGAAATTGGAGATCCAAATCTATATTGTCTCTTATGATTTCAAACAAGCCCCCTCCACTCCCTGGATCTCAATTCCTCAAATATGCCAGGCAAGGACAGGGAGATAAACCAGAGGACCTCCAGGGATCACTCCTGTTTTAATGATCTATAACAAAACTCTCCCAGTGGTCTGCACACAACCAGGAAGGAACAAGGCTGAGAGCTATTTCTCCCCAGAAATGTGATTCTATAGTTTCAGTTTCCTGGAACAACTGAAGAGTGTGGTAATAGAATCCATGGAGAGAGACTTTCTGTGGCTAATATTCCAAAGCTTTCTAAGTGCAGTAATAAACAGAGCACATCTTGGTGACACAGAAATTATGAGGCAGAGACCATAATAATAACTCATGTCTGCTTCTATTCACCAGAATAGACAAGAGACGCTTCCACTCCCAAGACATCAGAGCAAGAGAAAAAGAAATAATTCCATTAGTTGCCGCCACATGTATTTTGCTTTATGCTACTTTTTTTCCCTGCCACCCACTAAAGGGAAACCCAATCATCTGCAGAAGGTGCCTTATGTCTAGGAATAAGTGGTGGTTAATTAACTGAATCACATGAAGCTAGACATCATGTTTTCCATGCTGGAAAGCAAAGCTTCTGTTTACTAGGCATCTTTGGTTTGCAGCAATATACAACCCATAACTGGAATACAATTTTGAATACGTCATGCTGGCAAAAGATTCCCCAAATTCTGAAAGTTTCAGGAAAACTAGGTGATCGCATTAGACAAACTTACTTTCTCATCTCTTCCATCTCAGCATTCCTGTCCCTGAAATAATTCTTGGGAGATTTTTATCTAACTTCTGCTGATTACACCAACAGACATGGAACTTGGCTACTTTACTATTTTGTGATTCATCCCATTCTATTTTGTGTGACAGTTTCCAATGATCAGAGTGATGTATGCTGTCTTGGTCCTGCTGGAGTCGGGCAGGAAGCATTTATTCTTTGACTGCTTGGCTGTTCAAGGTCATGGGATGAGCCTGACATCTTCTAAGTCTTCTTTTCCCCCTCTGAAGCATGCACAATTCCTGGACCATTCCTGGCTGGACAAATCTCTGATCCTGTCCCCATCACACTCACACTTCCTGAAGGGGTACCCCCTGGCCATCACACACTCTAGCAGAAAACACTCTACAGGGATCCCTGGGTGGCGCAGCGGTTTGGCGCCTGCCTTTGGCCCAGGGCGTGATCCTGGAGACCTGGGATCGAATCCCACGTCGGACTCCCGGTGCATGGAGCCTGCTTCTCCCTCTGCCTGTGTCTCTGCACCTCTCTCTCTCTCTCTGTGACTATCATAAATAAATAAAAATAAAAAAATAAAAAAATAAAGAAAACACTCTACACTTACCACCAATGTGAGCTGTGTCAGTGAAATTTTTGGAATTCTCGCCTCTTGTAATCAGCACACTCCAACTCTCTTAACCTCCCCTCAGCCTGCCTTATCCTTTTTTCAGCACCTGTGGCATGCATTTGGCCTGTGTTCAGTCCTATTGTCAATTCGTGAGCTTTGCTCTCTCTCGAAGGCAGGAGCAGGGATATATTGAGAATCCAATGCTGGTTCACTACTACGTAGAACAGAATAGAGCCTCTTGACAAAATCATAAATCAGCCCAGACTGTATTTTGGACATGCCCTTCCTTTTTGCTGCTCTTGCCTTTCTGGGTCTTCTCTACCCCCAACACACCTGCCAAGCTTCTCCCCTAAAGTAACATATTGCCATGGTTGAGAGCTTGGTCTGTGGAGCCAGCCTGCCCAAGGGTCATCTCCCAGCTCTGACATTTGCCAGCTCTGCAGATTTCTGAAACTCACTTAATATCTTTGTGTCTTCATGTATAAAATAATAGTGCCTCCCACACTGTGTTCTTATGAGGATTTAATGATCGAATGTATGTAAACCATTTAGGACAGTGCTTGGCAAATACTGAGTGCTGCCTATACCATAACCCTAGCACGTAATTAGGGACAATAAGGCCTGGGGGAAAGAACACTAAGGGTACACTCGTTACCCAGGCTATAGCAACCTATGCCACCTTAGGATTGTTATGTTCTCTTTCAGATCTTCAATTTTTCCATCTATAAAATGGGGAAATCAAATGTGATGCCTGTGTTCTGTTCTAACACTTCCACTATTCAAACTATGATTGCCTGTAAGTCTTCGATTGTCTGGGCCGTGGCATGAGTGGGAAAGCATCCCCAGCCTTGCTGGGAAGTGACAAAAGCTGAGCTCTGACTCCTCTTGTAGGGGTGGCTTTTATCATCCAATCAGATAAAATATAAAGGCAAAGGTGTTTTGTAATTATGGAAGACAAATTGGGGAAGACTTCTAAGGACAGTGGCATCTTTTCAGAGCCTCCTTACATCACATCACATATGCAGCCTTCTCACTCCACAAGCTGCTGTCACTGGTAACATAGGGAAGTGATGCTAAAAACAGCCTGGCAGTCAGGGATGAAGGATTGTGTCATTCTGAGGATTGAAATAGAGAAGAGCATCAACTTTTCTTGGAAATACTTGGTTTTGCATGGGCTTTTGAAAAGCCACACAGTAAACACAGGGAAAAGACAATGCACTGTGGCAGAAAGCCAGAGGTCTGGGGCTGCCTCAGCTACAAAACCAACATGGCACTTAATTAACCTTGGCCATTGTCTGAACCAACCAGAGATGCAGCCTCTTACTTGGCCCAATGGGATAAAAATGTTCTCCCTTTACCTCCACACGGCACTGCAGAAGATTGTAAATGTGAAGACATTTTGAAAACAGGGAAGGACCTTGACTCAGTGACACTGAGGTTCCTGATTCTCCAAGGCTAGAATCCCTGTCCTACAATCTCTTCCATCATTTAGTTCCTGAAGCTAGACCAAAAAGATGCAGCCACTCTAAAAGATGAAAGTGCATTTCTTTTCTCTCCCTGCTCAATGCCCTTCAGTGGATCCCTTGACATCTATAGCTCTTTGTACTATTCACTATCGCTTGGTATGTGACTAGTAATACCTTTGATGATCTAACCATCTCATCTCTTCAGCCTCCTCTCTCTCACATCTGCTCTGAAGCCTAAGATCTAGTTGACTGATCTTCTAATTTCTTGAACATTCTTCAACATTTTCTCCCTCTTTATACTATCTCATCTGTTTAGCTGGCTCCTAATTATCCTCCCCAAGTCCCAGCTTTTTACCTATTTAACCCTTTCCCCAAAAATCCACTAAGCTCTGTGCCCCCAAAGCCCCTGTACTTCTTTACCATGGTCCTCACCACCATCAACTGGAATTACAGGTTTAATAGGTTTTCCTCCATCCTGGACTATGTGAATCTTTGTGCAGAGACTAGATACATCACTTTGACTCTCAGTATCCTCAGTGCTTATCAGAAAGATGCATGTATAATCTCACTCAATAAACAAATGATTTGTATGTTAAAGGTAGATAACATCTTTTCTTGGCGTTATATAAAGCCCGTCCCCTCACCAAAACCCAACTCCCTTTCCTATTTGCTTCTTGATATATCCTTCTAATTCTCCTTATTTCCAGGACTCCTCACTGGCTTGAAGAACCATTCTATTTCAACTCTCCTTGTAATAATACTTAACTTCAATACCACTTCTTCCAAGAAGGTTCTCCAACTCAGTTCTCAGGCAATGAGGCATTTATTTCCTCCACCCTGCAACTTCTTTATGTCTACCAAAAAGAATTACTATCTATATTACTTGTTTACACGCCTATACCACTGAAGTCTAAGACCTGAGAGTGTAGAAATTTGTTCGTCTTTGTTTCCCTTCACTTGGTAGTGTCTGAAAGATGAAAATGTCAAGCTTCCCCAAAGATAAGAGACCTACTGATTCTGGAAAGGACTCAGACTACCTGACCCTCATTGATTCTTTCATTCTTTCATTCAACAAATATGTCTTGAGTTTGCTAGGTGATAGAGTCTCGGTGGAAAACAAAAGCCATTCTGTAATCACTTTGAGATAGAAAGCTTATACTTACCACTAATGATATTTTCATTTGTTTGTCTGCCTAAAATTAACTGATACCTTTCTTCTAAAAGACCTCATGAGAATTAGACTTATTTAATTTTGCCAAAGAGTAAGTGAAATCCCACAAAGTACAGGAATTTCATAGTAAAAGGTTAGCTGAAATTAGTGACCACCATGACATTATTCGACTACTTTTTAGTGTCATATTCTTGATTGCATATGCCAACTAGCAACATATGGCATTTATTGAAATAAACTCTATGGTCATCAAGAGTCCATCAGTGATTACTTGGGGGACTGAAATGGGAATGTGGGAAACCCCCAGAGCCACAAGGCTTTCTGCTTCTTCTCGTGGGAAGACTCTGCTAATGGCATTGTTCCTGTCCTCCCTAGCTTGGGCTGCTCATGCAGACTCATCGCAAACTCCTTCTGCTTTAATATCCAGTGATTGAGTACCACACCACCATGATCATGAGAGAGTCAGGAAATAATCTAACACTGAATTGGAAAAGCCATTACCCTCTTTATAGGAATCAAGCAACACTATGAGGGATTGGGTTGCACAGAAGTGGATTTCAGATTACTCACAAAACTTGCTTGAATTAGCCAAACTCGGATTACAGGTTAAATTTCTGAAAAGAAAGAGAATAAGATTTTTGGACTCACTTCTTATAATTCTCTTAACCAAGACAGCTTGTAATTAAATCGGTTTGTGGAATGTGAGAGTACACCATCAGATCACTTTGCTTTAGACACAGGACAACATAATTGAGTCCCTGCAACTAAACAGCATCATCATGTTTAAAATCCTGGCTCAGCCACTTACCAACTGTGGATCTTTGGCAATTTGCTCTATCTCTCTGGGCCTCAGGTCCTATAAAAAGTGAATGGTGATAACAGCCACCAGGCACGGCAATTGAGAAGATTAAATTCTGTTATGGATGTACTGGCGCCTGGAACATAGTGCCAGTTAACATTAGGTCCCTGGCATTCTCTAAATTTGAGTTCTCATTTATAGAAGGTCAATAGGAAATAATCCAAATTGAAAGTCAATTCTACATATTTTGAAGAACTGTGTTATGTAATGTTAAGTAAATACTAGTTCTATCCCTCCCTCATGCCAGTCCCATCTGACTCATTGATTGTTTCTCTGAACCTCAACTCCTTATCTAATAAGGCAGGCATAAGAAGTTTCTCGATGATTATTGTGATGATCTCATGAAGCAGCCCATGTAAAGGACTTAACTGAAAGCCGTGGTGAGTACTAATTAATATTGGCTGTTATGCTGATGGACAGCATTTGTATTAATGTTTCTGATTCCTATCAATTATGCCTGCCTTCTCAAATATAATAAATATGAGTGGCCCTGGCAATGTGAAGCAGTGGGTAAAGATGATTTTTGATCTTCCCAGTGCCAAAAATCAAAATCAAAATATATCAAAATCATATGAATCCATGACCACTTAAACTGCTGTATAGGGGTGCCTGGGTGGCTTAGTCGGTTAAGCATCTGGCTCTTGATTTTGGCTCAGGTTGTGATCTCAGGGGTGTGAGACTGAGCCCTGCACTGGGCTTCACATTCAGTCAGGAGTCTGCTTAACATCTCGTCTCTCCCTCTGCCCCTCCCTCCCTCCTAAAAAACAATGAATAAATAAAAAGCCTATTTGGGTTGCTTTTAAATGGCTGTATATGGTTATAGCCTAGGCAGGCACTTGAGACCCTGGTCCTCAGAGTTCAACTCATTAAACTCAGAGTCCCAGGGTTGGGAGTAAAGAACAGAGGAACTGAGGTTCCTAACCTCCAAGAACTCACATTGTAAAGAAATAAACAGATTAAAACATAATCTCTTTCCCTTTTTTCATCACTTAGGGAAAAAAATTATATCCTCACTGAAAATTGTAAAAGTTGCCATAATCACGGGAAAGGCCCAATTTGTCTGTAGCCACAGTAACAGGTAACCATCAGAACTGCCTTTAAACCTGTTGAATTCATCAACAACTCCTCTCAATGGACCTACTTTGTCAGTCCAATCCATTAGTGACATTCCATTTCCAAGCTCCTGGCTTTGGAAAGACAGCTTATCAGGAACTGATTCTCTCTAAGAAACAAACTTCTGAGTGTCAATCAACAGCAGCCTCCCCTAAGTAACCTTCCTTATGTAGATGTCAGGATACTTAGACCTCTAAAAATCCATGAGCCCCTCAACGACACACTTCCCCACCTTCCCAAACCCTGTAAGATGCACTGCCCTCTCTGTTGGGTTCACCACAACACAGCAGCATACATCTCCCTGATTAGGAGCAATAAATTCAGTGTTTTCTCACAATCTGAGATAGTGTGAGATAGTGAATGATGATCTCCTGATCCTTGACACTACTATGCACTTTATATAAAATTTATTCCAGACAGATTAATATTAAAACACATGAGAGTGTATGTGTGTCAATGACCATAAAAGCACTAGAACAAAACATGTTTTTCTAACTCAGGACTGATCCCATGACCCTGAGATCATGACCTAAGCCGAAATCAAGAGACACCCAGGTGACCCAAATATATATATATATATATATATATATATATATAGCTTTACCTATATATATATATAGTTTTACCAAAGCAATGATCTTTTTTTAAAAAATGATTTTATTCACTTATTCATGAGACACAAAGAGAGAAGCAGAAACACAAGCAGAGGGAGAAGCAAGCACATTGCAGGGAGCCTGATGCAGAAATCTATCCCTGGACCAGGATAAAGCCCTGAGCCAAAGGCAAATGCTCAACCACTGAGCCACCCAGGCATCCCCCATAGCAATGGTCTTTTTAAAAAAAAAAATTTTTTTTTGAATGGCACCAAAGGCAGAAACTAAAGCACGATATGCTAGTGGCTGAATTTAAACTTTCATATGGTGAAATGACACAACCGCATCATCAGTGCTAAAATCTACAACACCACCAGTACCGCCACCAACAGAAAACAACATTACCAACAGCAATACCAAACCTAAGAGCACCAGCAGCATCAATTTCCACCATGATCACTGTTCTACACAGAACTAAAAAGCAAAGGACAGAAAGAAGGGAAAATATTTCTAATATATATGATAGCATAAGGATTAATGTTCTCAATAAAGAGAGAGCTCTTAAAAATCAGTAAAGAAACAAACAGAGGTGGATTTAGGAAGGTCAAAGGATACAAAAAGAACCACCAAAAAAAAAAAAAAAAAGAAATGCAAATACCAAGAAAAAAGGAAAGAACAAAGTATAACAGATTGAAAAGAAATTTTTATATTAAGAGAGGCATAGAAATGCATATTTTAATAGATGAGCAATGCCTATTTCTTTATCAAAAGTGTTGAGAACATCTATTTTCATATGCATCTGGTGGAAAAGTAAATTGGGCTAATCTTCCTGAAAGGCTATTTGGAAATATAAATTAAATGCCATAAAAGTATATGATTTATATCCTACAATTTTACTTCTAGGAATTTTTCCCAAGCAAATAATCAGAAAACAACTAAGGTATTTTCAAAAATATTTAGTGCAATATTGTTTGTAATAATGAAAAATGGAAACAACTCTAATATACATCAATGAAGGATTGCCTTAATAAAGTATCATATGTCCAGGGAGGCAAAACATAGACCACTCTGAAGTCCCTAAAGAACTGTGTAAATGTTCATTTATTAATACAGCAGAATGTACCCAGTATGTTATTAATGGGAAAGATTAGGTTGCAACATTCCAGGTACAATATAATCACATTTTTGTAAAATACGATTCACATACATGTCATTCTCTCATTCGTCAGAAAATGACATACATGTCACTCATTCTCAATCACCTGTTTTGTGTAAGGCACTGCTCTAACCATTGAAGAAAAGTCAATGAACTATGCAGTCATGGTCCTTAACCTCATGATGCCCTGAATGCCCTGAGACAACCTGACTAGAGCAACTGCATATTCATTTTCCATTTCCTCTCTTTTTCTCTCTACTCCTCTTCTCTCTCCTCTTCATATCTCCATCCTCTCCTCTCTTTTCTTTTCTGTTCCTTGCCTTTTATCGTATCATCCTCTTGCTCATAGTAGTCCTCAAAATCCCTGCCTTTGAACTGGTTCTCAATAGAATGTATTGTCCTGGGACTTATATTAAGCCATTGGTTTTAATAATGGATCACAAGCTGGTGGTGAGTGGTGTGGGCACCTCACCCTTACTTACCTCAGTAGCTGTCTTCATGCCGAGCTCTGCGCAGAAAAGTTCAAAACAGGGCAGTGTTAGCCAGGGAGGAAAGTGTACTTCATTTCATGTCCAAAACGTATCATCCTCCTGAAAACCAAGTTCCTTAAATGCCTGGAAGGGTAAGAGAACATCACTTAATTTGTATTAGATTTCTCCATTAAGGGATTTTTTTTATTCCTCCCTGCTGATACAGCATCTTTTCTATACACACATGTAGTAGCTTTCTAAACTGTACAAAGCTGTATAAAGCCCACTGACTTTTCTTTTTTTTTTTTTTGTCTCTCTTGAGACAAAAGTTTTTGATCTCTTGAGCGTTTCGGGACACATCCTTGCATACATATTTGAAGGGAATGCTGAATCAGTGTTAGCCCCAAGCAGAGGGTAGGACCCAGGCTCCTAAGCCAAATGCAAAGCACGGCAGGGCAAATTGAGATGCTGACTTGGAATGGGGGGAGGGGTGGAGGTGAGGGAGAAATGAACAAAAATGTAATAAAGATTAAGGGGTGAGATGAGGGCAGACCCAGCATAGGAAAAAGACAGCAAACACGAAGTGCTCAGAGAGCAGGATATATTCTGTGCAGTTTCTAGCAAGCTTTCAGAGTTTGCTCTGGGTGAAGTAGGTGCTGATGATGTTAACAATATTCTGTGGCCTCAGATCCAAGTTCATTAGAATCTATTGCTTCTGTCTGTTCACCCCTATAAAGCACCAGTTTTGCGGCGAAGTTCAAACTGTAATAGATGTGGATAATGTTGCACTACGCATGGAGGTACAGATACCTCTTCAAGATCGTGATTTCATTTCCTTCGGACGCTGGATGCACTCCCAGGTTCATTGCAGTATTATTCACAAAAGCCAAAACATGGAAACAACCTAAGTATCCACAAATAAAAGAATGGATAAGGAAAATGTGGTACATGCATGCACGCATGCACACACACACACACACACTGGAAATCATGCAGCTGTGAGAAAGAAGGAACTCTTGCCATTTGCATGCAGCACATGGATAAACCTGGAGGGCATTATGGTAAATGAAATAAGTCAGAGAGTAAAAAGACAAATATTTCATATCTCACTCTCATGTGGAATCTTAAAAAAAGATGAGCTCCTAGAAACAAAGTAAAATGGTGGTTGTGGTGGTTGGGGAAAGAGAGAGGTTGGCCAGAAGGTATGAACTTTCAACCATGAGATTGAGTAAGTACTGGAGATCTAATGCATAGCATGGTGGCTGTAGTTAACAATACTTAATTACACATTTGCAAGTTTCTCAGAGTCTTAAATGTTCTCACCACATACACCCCAAAACAAAGGCAATTACGTGAGGCCACTGAGGTGTTAACTAACTTTATTGCAGTAATCATTTTGCAATGTATATGCATATCACATCATCCCAATGTATATCTTTAATTTATGTGATGTTATATTTCAATTATATCTCAACAAAACTAGGAGAAAAGAAAACTCTATACTTAAAAAAAAAGATGCAATATGTGGAAACCAGTCCAGATCCCTGGTTTTGTGCTTCTTAAAATGTGGGGTGCTGCTGTTAGGGCAGTACAAGAATGGACAGGCACACGGATATGACCTAACACAGTGAGACCATCACTCCCCTTTCAATCCTCCCAGTCGCTAGGAAGAAAGCACCAGGCGCATGCTAGTGCTACCTTAACCTCTCTGTTATTTGCAAAGCAGCATTTTCAACAGGGAATATGCTTCAAGCTCAGAGTTTTGTAGCAGGAAAGATTTTCTAGTTAGAACATACTATTTTTATGTTATGTATCTATTTTTTATGCCCTACCTTCACAGAGTAATTCTGGTCTTCTCTTCACAGTACTTTCATAAACGTGCAGATATTTCCTTAAAGAATAAGTAATTACTTAGATGGACATGAAAATAGGGCACAATTCACGGTAATGTTAGAAAAATAACCAAATGTGGCAAAAATAAATATCTAAAAAATTAAAAGGAAAACAGTCCCTCGACCCTCTGCTCCTACCAATTTATGACATCTGGTACCCTGGAACGGTCTCATGTCTCAGCCTGACTCGTGAAGCGCTTTTGTGCATTGGTCCACCTTGCATTGGTCCACCTCGCCTCGGTGTCTGCTTTTGTTATGGGTGTGTCCAGGGTCTGTGCGGCAGAGTCATGGGTCCCTTCAGGCCAGTGCAGAGAGGAGCTGGTGCATGCTCTTTCAGCTGTGCAGGGACTTACAACTAGAGTCTGCTTGTTCAGATGCCATGGGGCAAAAGCAGAATCTGATCAGCCTAAGTCACCAAGGGACCAAGGGGAGAAAAGTGCTCTGCTGAACTATGTAGATAAATACTTTTGTTTAGCCAGTCAGATTTGGGGGTCATTTGCATTTGGCAGTCACTTTCTTGGAAAGATAGTCTGAGACTGAGCCAGACACGTGGAACATTTGTTGGGGAATGCTCTCCAAAGACAGCTGGGGGACAAAGAAAAGAAGCAGACCTGGGCAGTTAGAGAAGGTGGGCTTTGGTACAGTCACCGCAAGGGCACAGCTGGTTCCACCAGAAGCTCTGAAGGTGTGATGGCCACTAAGCTGTCCCACATGGGAGACAGAGGGCCAGGCCCTTATGTCTTTGAACCAATTAGTCATTGAATCAAAGCTGTTCCAGAGAGGAAGCTGTGATGTTGGGTGAGGTGACTTTCAGCCAAGGGCAAATCCTGGAGAGAAGTGAGCTGAGAGCCATCAGCTGTGAATATTCCCAGCAGCTGGAAACCTGGGTCTTCAGTCCTGAAAAGGGATCTGGGAAATGCATCTCTGTATCCACTACAGGGCATAACCCAGTCAATTCTGACTTCTGTGCAGAGGTTAAGCAACTTCCCCATGGGACGGTGTTGCAAGTGGCAGAACTGGGATTCAAATCCACATCTGTCTGACTCCTAATTTTTACCATTATATTAAACTGACCACCTATCTCAACATCATCCTGTGCCTGTTTTTCATTGGGAGGCCAGTTAGTGGGGTCATTGCCATTTATAAGGTATATTCTCTGTGCTGTATTTACATAAAAATCTTGAGGGATGAGTGTGTTCCTTATCAGGTGGAAGGCAATCAGAGCTTGCAGAAGATCAGCTATTTGTACTGGTTGAATAGTTAGTAAATGAGATGTGGATCCCAGAATGCTTTACTCTAAGACCTACATTCTATTCCTCAACCCTGTGGCAGCAGAGGCTTGAAAGGAAAAGTCACTAGGCTCAGGTTTAGGCAGTCTCCTCTGCATTAGCACTGACATTCGATGAGGAGGGGATACCCCTTTTAGAGGCTTCATAACTAAGACTTTTCCAGATCACACATTTCTTTAACTTTATGAGTGTAGCTGTTGGAGTGCCTAATTCCCCATAACCTTCTAGAGAGAGAAGAGATTTCCTTTATTAGAGTGCCCCTTAGAGTACAGAGATCAAGACACCTGTTCTATAGTTCTGATCCTACAACTCTCTGATGAACTTGGACAACTGGGTTTTCTTGGCCTTGAAGATAAGGGAGTTGGATGCCATATATAAGTTCTAAATGATGTATTTTTTAAAGATTTTATTTATTTATTTATTTATTTATTTATTTATTTATTTGACAGAGAGTAAGCACAAGCAGGGGAAGCGGCAGAGAGGGAGAGAGGGAGAGCTCCCTCCTCTCAGCAGGGAGCCGATACGGGGCTCAATCCCATGACCCTGGGATCATGACCTGAGCTGAGGGCAGATGCTTAACCAAATGATCCACCCAGGTGCCCCTAAATGATATTTTCTTATTCAGATTCAATGTTTCATCTTTGTGGAGCCTGCACTATGTGCTAAGCACTCAACTGGATCATATGCATCATGCTGAAGATTTTTAGAGCTCCTTTGACCTCTCGGACAATTATTTCCATCTGACAAACAATAAGTAGCTTAATCCAATCAGCAACAGAGGACTGTGATCCCCATGAGGAGCGAGACAAAGTATCTGAGCTTTCCAACTGCTCCCAGTTTTTAGTTGGATGTACCTTCCAGAATGCAGTATAAGGAAGAACACCCAAAGACAACACGGCATTCTCACTCAGTTGATAAGACTGATCCTGCAGGTCAAAGAGGCCAGGGCAGCAACAGAATTAAAATAGAAACCACTGTCAAAAAGATATCTTGAAAATTCCCATTTTTCAATTGGATTATTCATTTTGGGATGTTGAGTTTTATAAATTCTTTATATATGTTGGATACTAACCCTTAATCAGATATGTCATTTGCAAATATCTTCTTCTATTACCTAGGTTGCCTTTTAGTTTTGTTGATGGTTTCCTTCACTGTGCAGAAGCTTTTTATTTTGATGAAGTCCCAATAGTTTATTTTTGCTTTTGTTTCCCTTGCCTCAGGAGATACCTATATCCTGATGTTTACAGCAGCAGCATCAACAATAGCCAAATTATGGAAATAGCTCAAATGTCCATCAACTGATGAAGGATAAAGAAGATGTGCTATGTGTCACACACACACACACACACACACACACACACAATGGAACATCACTCAGCCATCAAAAAGAATGAAATTTTGCCATTTGCAATAACACAGTTGGAGCTGGAGGGTATTATGCTAAGTGAAATAAGTCAGTCAGAGAAAGACAAATACCTTATGATTTCACTCATATGTAGAATTTAAGAAACAAAGCAATGAGAAAAGGGGGAAAAAATAAAGAATGACAAACCAAGAAGTGGACCTCATAGTTAACTATGAGGACAAACTGACGGTCATCAGAGGGGGGGTGGGGATGGCAGGAGAAATAGGTGATGCAGGTTAAGGAGTGCACTTGTCCTGATGAGCACCAGGTGGTGTGTGGAAGTTCTGAGTCACTCTGTTATATACCTGCAACTAATATTACACTATTAACTGGAACTAAAATAAAATATTAAAAAAATTCTCATGTGTTTGAGAAATAAACAGTGCATTACTAAATCATAGATCGAAGAATAAATGAAAAGGGGAATTATGTTATTTTAAACTAGATGAAAATTAAAACAACAAATTTTGAAAGACAACTAAAGCAGTGCTCTAAGGGAAAAATATTAGCTTTAAATGGTAGTCTTCGAAGAAAGCACTGAAGTCAATTATCTAAATGCACATATGAGAGATTTAAAAAGAGTAAATTAAACCAGAAATAAGCAAAAAGAAAAAAAAGGAAATAACAAATGTATAATACACCACAGTGACAGGAGGCAGATGGGTAGCTGCCTCACTGGTGTTGAGGGGCTGTGGTCAGGCAGGGACAGCGTAACATTTTAGGATATGAGAACCCCTCTATGTTCACTGTAGTGGTGACCATGTGTACGTGTAGACTTAACCAAAACTCACTGAAGTTTATGCTTGAAATGAGTGTGTAAATTCTTCCCCACTACTTCTGATTGTAAACATTTTTAACAAGTGCATCCAACACTCACTGAAGATGGAAAGACAAATTAATGATGGTGATTCTGATTATGCAGCTAATGTAGTGCAGTTAACACTCTACGACGTTCCAAACACTGACCTAAGCCAGACTGCGTTTCACACGTGACACATTAATCACAAAGAAAACCTAGTGGTCGGTCTCATCATCCGCCCCCCCCCTTTTTTCTAGACAAACAAAGACTTCAGCATTTAATCAAGTGACCCATGGTCATCCAGACCCCAGGGAAGGAGCAGAGTCCAGAAGACTGATCCACGTGCACCGACCTCCAAGATGCAGTGTGATGGGGACACAGATACGTCACAGCCAGCCGCTGTCATTGGTGGAGGGGCCCAAACATGACCTTAACCCTAAGATGGGTGTCTCCCTGTGATTCCCTTGGTAGGCGTCCCTCCTCCTGTTCTGACTTACTGTCTTGCATCTGACGCATTCTCAGTGATCCAGAAGTCTGGTTCTGCTTTCTTGGTGATGCTTCACATGGTTCATGCTTCCCACCACCGCCCCTGCCCCTCCTCCATTCTCACCACTCACCTTGCATGCTAATTTGCTGGAGTATTTGGTGTTCTCCACCTGGCACGAATCTCTGGGAGCATCTCTGAGAGCACGCACCCAGGGGAGCGCTCCGTACAACAGTGCTTCCTTTTCTTCTCCATCTAGACCGTCTTTCCCATCGTGGCAGGTAGACTGCCACGGGCAATGGGCCAGGCTGCACACACAATCTGGCGAAGGGATGGAAACAGAAGCGGAACTCGGAGGCACGCTCTCAGCTTTTAAGCATTTTACAACATATGTGCAGGGAAGGTGTCCCACTGGCTGCATTATTCCAGAGCCCGGTGTCTGGGGCAGAGCGAGACAATGCTGCTATGAGGGCATGTGCCTCATGTGTGTCGGCCTGGTAGCAGCTGCAATAATGCTTTCCTGACTGCAATAAAGGTTCTCTTTAAGTTGACTGATGAGTCATAAGAGATGGGTCTATGCTTGCTGGGTTTTATCCCTCTCTTCCTTCAGAAAGAATGGATTTCACACCTGCAAGACCATTTCTCCCAAATGCAATGGTTTAAAAACCTGCACTCGCCTTACAATTGAAGGCTGTAAGATGGACTTGAGACCTGGCTCTGTCAATCAGATGCTGAGAGATCGTGGGTAATTCACTGATCATTTTCTTCAGTGGCAAATGGAGGGGGAAAAAATACCAGCACTGCAGGCTAGGAATGAAAATTCAGCGAGATAATACATTCAAAAACCTTTGAAGTGAGCTGTAAAGAACTGGACCATAATATATAATTACTGTTCTTGGTAAACATCTCATTGTGTAGTCCCTTCCCCTTAATAAATACCCCTGCTTTCCATTCAAGAGAAAATCCCCTGAAGATCACATCATAAAATCATAGAAGAATGTGCTAGAAAGGAACTTAGAATCTAAAACTTGCAGTTTTCACATGGGAATCTGCAGTCCAAGGAAAGGAAATGTTTCGCTCATAATTCCAAACATGGTTGCTCTTCCCTGCTCTGAGGCTTTGACACTTGTTTGGATTCTAGAAACTTATGTGATCAATTAATATTATTATTGCCAAGATGCTTCTTTGTATTTCTCAATTCTATATGTTTCCTATGCCACCGTCTAGAAGTTCCCCCCAAGACACACTTCTTTCTAGACAAAACATCTTGTACACGGAGAGCATAATATCAATATTTTGTAGGTTTTCCTATCATCCAAATTCCAGCACTGGAAACCGAATCACGCAGAGTTGGAAGTGAGTGAAAATAACTGAGTCATTGTATCTGTACGTTTTTTTGCTGGGTACCCAGAACTCCGGGATTTCTGGAACATACTTCCCGAGACCCAGGCTAAGTGGTGTTCAAGGGATGGCTGTTTGCGGCCACAGTCCACATCTTTCTTATGAAGCCACTTACTGTTTGTGGAGATGGGACAAGGAAAAGGATGGTTTTCAGGAGCTAATTCTCCCCAGGCCACTACCTTCCAGAGCAAAAATCTAAGATCATGAGAATTCTAAACCCAAACCTGGCCTTCTAGATTGTTAGGACATATTCATCAAGGCAGGCAGATAGATTTAAAAGTTTATTAACTTGGTGTGTAACATTTAAATGTTTAGACACATGGTATGTGCGCCTCTATAGTACTCTTGTCCTGGGCCCTGCCAATGTTAGGGACAGACGTGCTGGAAGCCACACCTGAAGACTGTTTGCTTGAAATGAATAGCGATGTTTTCCAAAGCAGAGCCAACATAAAGCTGATCTAGGAGCTCTGAATAGGTGCTCCGTGGCACAAGATTTGTGATAAGTACATGAAGAATGAATTCCTGCTTATTACATAGTTATCTCTCTCTCATTGACTATAATTATCACCATTACCATTTTAGTAGTAGTAGTAATATCACTATTCCCAACCTTAATAGGATATTGTACTATTTTAAATTATTGCATTTTTTTTTAATTATCTGTCACTCCACTGAAATAAAAGTTCTAGGAGAGGGTTAGCTTTGTCTGGCTTACTCACTGGTTTCCATAGTGCCTAGAACAGTGTTAAAAATGTAATAAGCATTTAATAAACTCTTTTTAAAAATTCACCAGAGAGCTGATTTTTAGTATACACTCACAGCTCGTAGGCCCTGAAGACTGACAAACTATTAGTAAATAGTAACAACTGAAACCCACCCCCAAACTCACTTCCAGCTTTCCCCAAGCAGTACCTTCATCAGGTGTTTGTAGAAATCATTAGCCTCTGATATATTTTAGGAAATATCTATGTCAAGATTCGTCTTTGGGTACCTAACAGAGTGGCTGATTCATTCATAGTCAACAAAGTAATAAAGAAATGGATGTATGAAGGTCTGAGCAAAAGCATGGAAGTGGGTTTGGGACCTAGCTCTGTATCTTACTACTGGCATAATCTTAGGTAAACTTCTTGATCACATTGAGCTATTTTTTCCAAGGCTGATAATGTCTACTCTACCTTCATTGCAAGACATTTATAAAGAACAAATAAAACAATAACAGCAAATACTTATGTAGAATTTACTATGTAGTGAGCATGCTCTAAACACTTTGTTTGTGTTATCTTACTTAACCCTTACAAAAGTCCTATCAGTAGGGGCACCTGGGTGGCTCAGTCTGTTAAGCACTAGACGTTTGATTTCAGCTCAGGTCAAGGTCTCAGGGTTGTGAGATCCAGTAGCGGGACAGGGGCCCCCACTCAGCAGAGAGTCTGCTCAAGGAGTCTTTCCCTCTCCCTCTGCTCCTCCCTCTACCCTGCTCGTGCATGCACATGCATGCACACTCACTCATGTGCGTGTGGGCGCTCTCTCTCTCTCTCTCTCTCTCTTAAATCAATAACAAAAATCCTAAAGTAGTCATAGTATTTACCACTCTCAGGAAAATAAGATAGCCAACAGGTAAGTGACTTGCCCAAGTTCACTCAGCTTATAATTGGGAAGAGCTGCATATGAACCCAGCAGTTTGGCCATAGTGTCCCTGTCCATGACCTTCTCTCCACATGGATGTTACCATTCTATTAACTACAAAGCACTATTCAAACAAAAGAATTTAGTGTCATTCCCTCTCGTAGAAAAGACCTGTTTCCCCTGCTTTGGGCATCCAATTCCTACCCTGATTCTCTGCAAATCTGTTGAGATTCTCTTCTCCTGAAGTCACTAAGTAGAATTTTGGCTTTCAGGAAAGTAGCAGACATTCCCCACTTCACTAAGCTTGCTTGTCAGCTCTGTTAGACTGAGTAAGGCTTTGTTTTCACTTTTACCTCCTTCCAGCCCAGCCCTGGTAGTATAGATCTAGGTTTTTCATGAACAAAAGAATTCAGAGCTTATTACTTGTATTGCTTATTACTAGATCTGCGTCCTGAATCCAGCTATCCCGCCACTACCACTGTAGCCCCAGGAGTGGCGTGTTTAGAGCCTCATTGATTGAAACCAGCCAGATGTTTGGAAATTGAGATGCTTGCCCATGCTGCCGCAAAGGAGCCTCCGCGATGTGAATTCCTGATGGCAGGCAGGGAGGGGGGTGGAGGGAGGGGAGGGCCCCCATAAAATGAGCAAACAATAAAGAGATGATTATAGGTGTCTCACTTCAGCGCCTGGGTTGGTAGCTGAGCATACCTGAATTGGGTTTTAAGCATTAGTAATGAATTTAATTCTCCCATTTGGGAGAGGGTGGTATCAGCTTTCAGCACAGTGGAGACGGTATTACTTTCAAACGAAAACTTGGGAACTGGAGAAACAGAGGTGTCTGACCCTGAGAATGGGGGCCATTTGTGATCACAACTTTAGAGGAAGTAGCACACTGCAGTAGAAAGGGGCTTGGAATCAGGGCTCAGGTCTTAGTTCGGTCACTGGCCACCCACGTGACCTTGAGAAGATTCTATTTTAAAGTTCCATTTTCTCCTCGGTAACACAAATTACGAGTTTACCTTAAGTGGCTATTACAAGTATAACGGCATTGTTCTCTTATTTCTCTGATTACATGTGAAAGCCAAGACGAAGGCTATGAAGGGATAAAGGATAAGAAAATTCTACACGAGAGGGGATTGAATCAAGCAAGCAGCTACTAGTCAGTCATTTGACAAATATCTGGTTGTTTGGCTGAATTTTCTGCATACTTTTCAGAACATCCAGGTTCCCAATCTGGTTGCTTCCTTAGCATGTCCAAATCAAGCACTCAGGTTAACCCACATTCACATTCCAGCTGTGTTATTTGTGAATTTTGTGACTGTGTGACTGTTGGCAGTCTTCTTAACCATCCTAAGACTCAATTATTTCATTGGTAGAGTGGGAATAATAGTTAATATTTATCACATAGAGTTGTTGTAAAGATTAAATAGGGTGCTATATATGTGTGTGTATATGCATATGCATATATATATAAAGTTTTTATTTCAATGGCATATGGTAAATACTCAAAAGATGGTTGCTATTATAGAATTAGTATCATTACTATCATTTCAAATATATACATGTGTTTTATGGATAATATACCGTATTAGTGCACCATTTGGTAGCTGGATGTGGTGGGAGGCAAATTTTGTTTTTGATATTTGGTGTCATGAGGCAACATTTAATTAAAATATTTGTACTTACCCAGCACCTATGATCTGCATGTGTTCCTAACATACAATTCAGGTGGCAACAAACCCATAAAGCAGCAAGACATTGGAACCATTGGGTGGCCTGTGTCTCAGAGTTTGAGTGACCCAGAGAACACTGAACAGCATGTCAGGGGCAGCCTGAGAACCTGAACACTGGAAATGCCTCCTACGTGAGCAAATAAGCAGAAGGGACTGATGGGACTCAAAAAAGTTGGCCACTAAAGGCTGTCCAGATCTGATCCTGCCCCCGTTTCTCTGTGTCTTCTTCCTTCATGTCCTCAACACACATTCTGAGCTCCACTGTTTAAAATATTTAGAGATCTAGGGGCACCTGGGTGGCTCAGTTGGGTTAGACTTATTCTCTTTAATTTTGGCTCAGGTCATGATCTCAGGGTCCTGGGATCAAGCCCTGTATCAGGCTCTGTGCTCAGCATGAAATCTGCTTGGGATTCTCTCTCTTTCCCTCTGCCCCTCCCCCTACTTATATTCTCTCTCTCTAAAATAAATAAAAATAAAATCTTAAAAAAAAATACTTAAGAGTTCTTCAACATACGTGCAGATCCAAATTGTGCAGATGCATGGACCCCTGCCCAGATGCCTCTTCACAGGCATTTGGGCCCCAGCCCACCTAGTTTATTCCTACCTGTGCTTCTACTGGTGGCTAATTACCCCTCTTCCTGAAAGTTATCATCGTACATGCATAATGATAATAAAAAAACATGTATTTTGACTTTTTACTATGTGCCACATACATCATATTACCTAAGCTCCTATAAGGCATCTCATTGTTATCCTCATTCATGAGGAAATAGAGGTGGGAAAATCTGCTGAAGGTCACAGATTTGTCCGTATAAGCTGACTTCCAGAAAGAGGAAAGACTCTATGAGTATCATCTCCAAGGCTTTTGATGATGAACACAATAGGAGCTCTAGGGTCAGTAAAGCTGAATGCAAAAACCCTGGCCATTGGTGATGTTTTTCCACCTGCCTGCCTCGACTCCCCAGACAGCTCTGCCCCAGCATCCTCTATTCTGCACACTCAACAAGCAAAGCATCTTCTAAGGAGTAGTTATGTGTACTCCTCAGTAATGCGACCAGGTAAAAAGAAAACATCTTTCCTAATACACAGCGCCCACTGAGACATAGCTGATGCTCAGCCATGTGGGTTTGAAAGATAATTCTAGGTTATGGCCCAAGCCCTCGTCTTGACTACCAAATTCTGAATGCTAACACTTAACATACATTATCATCTCTGGTCTTCATGCCAACCTCCAGAGACAGGTTTTATTCCTGAAGATCAAAGAGGTACAGTGACTTGCTGAAGACCAATGGGTAGGTTGGTGGAGCTGGAATTCAAATCCAAAGTCCGTAATTCTGAAGCCCTGATTTTAACCACCATGTTATACTGCCTCTGGGCAACACTAAAACTCCAAGCACAAATAAACTCCCTTAAGATGTTTTGTAAAAGAATAAATTCCAAGAAATCAGCCATTACATGTAATGGACACTAGATTAATTTGGCAGGAAAATTAGAGATCAAAATATTTATCAGCTTCACTCAGCAGATGTGGAACTTGAGGTTTGGAAAGTAGACATGATTTGAGCAACATGGTGAAGTTTATTAGCTGCACATGTAACGAGACAACCCAGATGCACTTGACTTCTTAAAATGTGTTTGCTTTTTAGCTTTGTCCTATGAAATAAACATTGTGCTTGTTGGATAAGTAAGCCAAAGATGATACAAGGAATGACAGAACTGCTCTAGGGCAAAGGTTTTCATGGTTCACCCAAGTTTGTCCAATAATGCAAATGTATTATATTCCATTGGTCATTCCAACATTATGTTAGACACTGGGAAATCAGTAAATACAAAGCATAGCCCTTACCCTCAAGGAGCTGCTTCTTTGTTGCAAAAGTAAAGATCCAAGCATGAAAAATCATAAACACTACAATTCAGGACATGCTATGGTGGTGGGGATCATTGTCTCTGTTCTGCAGGTACTGTTTTGCAAAGTCCTATATGAATGCAGACAAAATTCAGCGGACATGAAAATGGGATTTTGGTCATCAAGGAAGGCCTCACGGGGGAAAGAGAGTGCCCTCACACTGGAAGAAGGGGAGATTACTTTAGTTAAGACTTTGTTAGTTGCAAGGAAGGACTTATTTGCGTTACCTCAAGGAAAAGAGATTTATTTTTGAAGTCAATTAAAGTATAATGAATACAAAAGAATAATAGCTCTGAATTTATCAATCTCTTATTATGTTCTAGGAATTATGCTAAGCACTTTATCTACAATCCCACAGGAATGGTGATATCAGCTCTAGCTCCACTTTACCTGTGGGAAAACAGAGGCTGGCCCAGAGAGGTTAAATAAATTATTGAAGGTTACACAGCTAGAATTTAAATTCAGGCAGCGTAACAGCAGAGCCCTCACTCTTAAGCTCTGAATACTAAACAGACCAGAAATGGGCCCTGAAATAATTCTGTATGTATGCATATGTACTCACACATGTATGTGTCTCAAAATTTACATAAAATCCCAGTTATAACATCCCTCCTGGCTTCTATCTACCTGTTCTGTTAGATCCTCACTACCAGCCAGGTCTGCCATGACTGAAGCTTATTTAAGATCCATATTGTCTATATAATCCTGAATTGACCTCACAGCCTTTGGGTTCAGCTTCCAAGTAAGTCAGTCCCACTATCCTTTTTGCAATCCTGGACTTCTGGCTAGCATCAGTCATGCAGGATCTAGGTCACCGGCCTCCCAATCTGTGGACCACTTTTCACTCAGGTACTCAGCCTTCTTGTCCACTAGGCTGCAGTTTGAATATAGGAAAGAAGTCACGTAGTCCACTGCCCATCTAGCTGAGGCTGTGGACACAGCAGTGGCCTGTAAAGGATGAAGTCAACAGTGTAGGCAGTGATCTCAAGGAAAGCATTTGTTTTCAATTCCAAAATAGATTCTCCCTTTTCTTTCCAAAACAAAAATAAAAAACTTTTGAGATAGATTCTCCCTTTTCTTTCCAAAAGAAAAATAAAAAACTTTTGAGATAGATTACATATGAGCACGTTAAGGCTCAGGGAAGTCAAACTGCAGGTGCAAGATCAGAGCACAATCTAAAGGAAAAACAGAGACCAGAATTCTAGTTTCTCTGTCCTGCCATCCAGTTCCCCTTTCCTCGTGGCACGCTGGAATCTAAAATGGACATTAAACTGCAACACCAGTCTCATGGCCCCACTTTCTCGTGTAGCATCACGTGACTTTGAAAGAGCTGGGGGTCAAAAGAACTGTTTGCTTCTAATTGTCTCAATAAATTTTAAAGATGTTATTACATTGTAGTGATTAAGAACTGGTAAGAGTAGATGCAATGTGATAAGAGCAAGGCCATGAAGCTTAATAGTCCTTAGCTGATTGTCACCCTCTTACTTTTTTCCTTTTTTTTTTTTTTTTTTAAAGAATGAACAATTCCACCCAGGACTTAAAGCACCCGGATCCAACAGCACTTTATATTTCCTGCCATAAAATTCCTGGACTGGAGCAGCTGCCAGTTGAAGTGAGGATCACATAAATAAACACCAGAGTTCTGATCCCTACAGCATGCCAGCCTGGCCTGTGAGCCCAAGAGACAAGCAGAACAGATTTCTGTGCAAAGAAACGTGACCTTTCACACACTTCCAAATACCCTGCCTCTTGTTTCTGTTGTCTAATTCTTGCTTTCCCCTTCTTTCTTTTATTCTTCCCGTCGTCTTTCCTCCCCTCCTTCCCTCCTTCTTTTGTTTGAAGCAGAATTCAGAGAAAATATGTTAAACAGCAGAATCACCCCCGATAGTGGGCAGGATTCCACTAGATGAGCACAGCAGAATTCTAACAGAGCCATACGTTTAATGCCTACTACATACAAGAGCCAGACTCGGTGCTTTACTGAGGTCATCTCATTTCATTCTACCTTGCAAGGCAGTTATTATTAGTCTTATGATATGAAGGAGAAAACAGTCTTGGAAGAGTCCTTAAATTATTTCCATTTTATCATATGGTTATGGAATGGTAGGATCCATTTAATGGTTCATTGATTGATTTTCAAAGCCCTAAAATACCCACAAAAGTACATTTCAATGTTGGCAAGAAACTACTTCAGTTCAAAGAAGTTTCCAGGAAGATCCATGATCTACCCAGATTTCCTTAAGGGCTACATTTAACATAAAATGACAAATCTCTCTTTATTAATGTTAAACCGAATAAAATGTTTAGTATGCTCCCCCCAAATCCTATTCCCTCTTTGACACCTATCAGGAGTCAACACTTGCCATTCTCGTAAATTCAGTGCATTTGGCTGAAAGTGCTATTGCTGTGTCTGTCAGCACTATGACAATGTAAATAGTAACAGAGGTGAGAAGAAGAATTCCAGGTCTCATTTTTCTACCCCATGGATGTTCACACAAGGACACTGTGCTTTGGTGAAACAACCTATCTAAACGGTACACATCAGTGGAACTGTTTTGTATCAAGAGAACATGGGAAATATCAGTTATATTATGTAACATTACAAAGCAGTAAGCAGTGACAACAAAGTAAAAACCAAAGGGATAGTCTATCTATTATGCAGATGCATGGCCATTCAATGTCATTCCAAGCTCTTATTGCTTAAAGGAGATAAATCAGATACTCCATGTGGAGGCTTACCTGAGTTCTCTGCTCTTGCTTGATATTAGACCACGTTTCTGGCAGCATCAAGTGCTTGCAAGCTTACCTCGAGACTCTTCCTCAGATGAAGTATAAAAAGGACAAAGCTGAATACTCAGAATGAAAGAAAAGCCAAAGAAAGACTAAAGGCACATGCAGAGCCAAGTGACAGACCCCAGTCTGAGGAAATGAGAGACCCATTGCCAGAGTCTGAGGCATAAATCCAAGACCCTGACTTGCTGGGGAGGCCAGGATGCAGTCAGAGGAGAAAGGACGCTCACCTGTGCAGGCCTGAGCACATGCTAGGCCATCAAGTCCCCATCTGAAAACCTCTGGGCTTCCTTTTACCAACATGCATGATTTGCTGCTTTGTTATCTGCTTCCCCCTCCAAAGGCCATATTTCTATAAGACAAAACTTCCTCTGCTCTGTGCAGTGGGCACCCACCGAGTGCATGGAAATTTGAAAACATACTGGTAAGGAATAGAGGCATTGGGCTTCCTTCCACACATCTGCCCTCTGCTCTACCATATTCTAGAATGCCGGGGATCCAGAAAGGCACACTCTCTGTGTCTCTCAAGTAGTTAATCTGAATGAGAACATTTAATGCAATGTCTATCCCTGACAGGATTATATCCTGGGGAAACTTTCTCCCCTGAATAGAATAACTTCCCCATTCCAACAATTTGGCTCTCCTCAAATATATGGTACCATGCCTTGTATGAGACGTCTTTGAGAAAAAAAGAGCCAATATTGGCAGATTGTGTTGTGTTCCCAAATTAGCAGTCTAGTACCCCCACCAGGGCCATGGGAGGCCTCTTCAGATAGAAGGTGCAAGGGGAAAAAACATGTGGCTGAAATAAAAGTGTCTAGAAAACTTGCTGTAGTTGCACCAAGGAAATATATTTCATATTCTTCTCTTGATTAGCATTCTAATGGTTTCTGACTTAGGTCTAACAGCTTGGAGAGAATATTACAGGCAATTGTGTAAATAATACAGGTTTTTTTTTCAGTGTGTCCAAATGTATAATTAAATGGATAATGTTACAGCTCCCCAAACCCGCTAAGGCCTGCTGCCTAAATGGAGAGCTTTTGAAATTTCATCCCAATACATGGTTACATGATACATTGCTTTTATGGCCCGCTGGGCAAATGACTAGTGGTTTGGAAAAGGTCTGAATGCATATTTATAGTAGAGAGCACAATGATGTTCGGAGGGCCAGTAAAATCGTTCTAGTAAATAACATGAATTATACAAAAGCATCTCTTTATGTATCTGAACTTTTCTGATGCAGGATGCGTGTCCACACAAACACACTTCATCTCCTTAATGTCTACAGGTAACTCTTGTTCCAAATTCTATGCAATCAGATGTCAGGGTTAAGCAAATTTGAAGGAGAAATCCTACTTCTGAACTCCCTCGGCAATGTTCAATGCCTTCTAGAATTCTCAGAGGATGTAGCATCCATTATTGGTGAAATGGGCCCAGTCCTGAATCCAGGCATTTGTGCCCATGCCCACCCTTTTGCTCACACATCTAATGGAAACCTCTGACAATGAGGACAAATCAGTGAGGCTTTTGTTGAGGACTCTGAAGGTCATGAGTAAGAACAGGGCTGGTTGGGAGGCCCTGTGTGTGTGTGTGTGTGTGTGAATATGTATGTGTGTGTGTGAGTGTGTGTGTGCCATGTTGTGCTTAGAGTCCAAGCCTCAATGTCTGGTCTTCTCCACCGGCCGGGTGTGTACCCTCAGGAATGCCTCCTCCCCTCTCTGACCTCAGTTTCTCAGTCTGTAAGCAGCAAATAATCCTATCATCCCTCCCTGCCTCACAGACAAAACAGGGTGGTGGACGTGGAAGCAGATGGTGCATAGTAAGCCATTTAGAAGGTAAGTGGCTACTGCTTATGATCCCACTTCCTCAAGATAGAACAGTCACAAAAAGACAGATCCCTGGCCTCTCAGAGGAGTTTACAGCACAGAGGAAAGGAAAAATAATGAAATGCATCATGGTGCATGTTAGGATGGAGAAATAAAGAGGATGTCCTAGGTAGAGAGGAAGCATCAGTCCTGCACACGGACAGGGGTGCAGGTTGAGGTTGGTATTGGGAGGCTGTATAAGAAAAGTTTCAAGGGGAGATATGACAGATTTAGTGTGAATCAGGCATTGACATGAGAAGGGAAAGAAACAGAGAGAGGAGTGTTTTCCAGCAGCGACAGGAGAACCCTGGAGTATAGAGGGGGCAGTGGGTTGGTTGCCAGGAGAGGAGCAGGTGGGCCAGGGTTGGGTGGTGGGGATGGCAGACAGCTGAAATCTTGGGAGTCTTGGGGAAGGGCCATCCCCAGAGTTCTCCTCAGCTTCTCCAAACCCTCTCCCTACTACTCTTGGGCCTTTCTCTGAGGGAGCTGTGGGTTCCCTTATCTTGCTCTCCCTCCTTTTAGACTGGGAGCCTGCAGCTGCCTCTCTTCAGGCTGGGCAACATGACCCTTCCTAGGTAATGCCCCCTCCATAGGCTTTCTGGAGGTTAGAAAAGGTTTCATTTCAAATACACTTGAAGTGTAATCTAAGAAGTACGCCCACCTGGCAAAAGGAGAGCCACAAACACCACACATTTCCTAGCTTGATCCCTGGGTCTTTTTCAAACTGAGAGCACTGCCCATTAGTGGGTCTGGAAATCAAACCAGTGGGCTTTGATCAGCAGTACTTTAATAAATAGAATAGAATAGAATAGAATAGAATAGAATAGAATAGAACAGAATAGAATAAAAAATAGAGTGCTTGGCTTTACAAGAGAACATCATACCATGAAATAATGTATTTCAATTACATAATATTTGTATATGTGTGTGTGCCCTAGGTTGCAAGGCAAAATTAATTTCTTGCTGTGAGCCTCTGTCAAAAAAGTTTGAAAAACACTGCTTTAGCGGTAACAGGATATGAGGTTTAGCCAATTAGTTTCTGTAGAACTCAATGTTAATAGATGTTTTGCAAAAATAAAATTGATGCTAGCAAATTGTTCTTCTACAATATAACTTAATTATATTGTTGAGAACATAAACATATAAATGCAGGTACACAATTAAAGTTGACACTATACCATAAGAAATGAGGTATTTTTGCACAAAATGAAAAGAAATTGCCTGAGACCGCTGGCTGTGTGACTCGGGGAATTGCTGGAGGCAGTAACCAGTGCATTAACGTGCACGGTATATATTATGACTACAGGTTAGATGATGTACCTTTCAACACATTTGGACATGATTCAGTGTTTATCATTCATCAAACATTTATATCCTCAAGAATGGCTGCTGGTCCTATTAGTATGTTATTTTTAAAATTTTCTACGAACAGGTAAGTTTGGAAAATTCTATCATCATTGCTTTAAACTAGGAAGGGCCTGATTGAGTACTGAAATGCCTCATCTTTAGGTGAAATCATGGAGATTCTGGGCAGTGAAGGGTCTTGCTGAAAAATGAAAACAGCAGCGATCATGTGCTGAGAACTTACCACATGTCTGTTACTTACATGACCTAATTTAATTCTCACAAGAACTCTATAAGACAGGTAATATTTTCTGCAGATCACAGATATAGAAAAATTAGACCTCATAGAGAGGTGCCTGGGTGGTTCCATCAGTTAAGCGCCTGACTCCTGATTTCTGCTCAGGTCATAATCACAAGATCGTAGGATAGAGCCTATTGTAGGGCTCTGTGCTCATCAGGGAGTCTGCTTGAGGATTCTCTCCCACTGTCCCTCCTCTGCCCTGTGCTTGCATGCTTGCTCTCTCTCTCTCTCTCTCTCTAATTAATTAATTATTTTTTTTAATTTAAGAAAAATTAGACCTAGGGAGGTAAAGTTATCAAAATAATTAAACATATTTCCATTCTGCACAATTAATAAATGGTGGACAAGGACTCAAGCCAATGACGGGAGGGGTGGGGCTCTCACCCCTCCTTTTCCTATTATCACAAAGGAGGGAGAGCACTTCTTATCTGCTTCACCCTGGTCTTTCTCTCTGCTCCACACTCTTTATTCACTACAGGAAAAGGAGCAGTGGATTTATATAAAGGAAGTCTAAAATCCACTGAACTTTTCTTTTTTCATTTTTAGTAGCTAGACACAGAGCCTAACATGAGGCTTGAACTAACAACCTTGAGATCAAGACCTGAACTGAAATCAAGAGCTGGATTAATTAACTGAGCCGCCCAGAACCCTTACTGGTTTTTTTTTTCTTTTTTTTTTTTAAGATTTCATCCATTCATTCATGAGAGACACAGAGAAAGAGAGGCAGAGAATCAGGCTTCCATGCAGGGAGCCCGACATGGGACTTGATCCCGGGTCTCCAGGATCACACCCCGGGCCGAAGGCAACGTTAAACTGCTAAACCACCCAGGCTGCCCCACACTTACTGTTTTTAATAGAAAGAAGGGCCACTTGACCAAGTGGTACTTCCTCGTGTGCACTTCATTCTACCAAAAACTGTGAATAGGAGCCACACCACAGGTCCCCACAAGGGCCAGCTGAGTAACAAACTCTATTTTGCAGATATAAGTGTTCTCAAACTAGATTTTGACACTTATATTTAGAGAAAAAAATAGGAAACCCAGCTTTGGGCTTGGTTGTCAGCCCCGAGCTTTACTGAAAAGACTTGAACATTCAGAATGATAAAGCCATTTACATCAAGCAGATGGTTTCATTCCCTTTTGGCTTTGTGGGACTGTGTGTGTCCTAGCAGTGAGAAGCTACAGATAGAGAAGTGAAGTAGGGACCCCCAATAAACACAACCTGGTGATTCCACAACCTGTTGGTGTTCAAAACACTCCCCAGTCATGCCCTCATCTTGGTGAATTAGAGTAAAACTCATACTTTGGCTTTGGAGATCTACAACATTCTAGAGGTAATCAGACTGAACCTTTAAAAGACAACAAAACTGAATCTATCTTAAATCACATTGCTTTCTTAATATATCTTTTGCTAAAAATAAATCCGCAGAAAGATGGAACTGGATAGAAACTGACAGAGCACATAACACAATCTGTTCATGTTCCAGAGGGAGAACAGGGACCCCAAGTGAGGCGTCACTGCAAAGGTGTCTCTGGGTTTTAATACTGCAGTTCCTGTGTCTCCTTGAATCCATCACAGTCGTGTGGGGCTCTGGGTTTGAAGACGATCCACTTCTTGTAAAGTCCATTTCCTGCCTCACAGAAACAGGGTAGGTGGTTGGGTAAAGCAAGATGCCAACCTTCAGCATAGCAAGTTACATCATTCAGAGACTTCTGAAGACAGAACTGCGAAATGAGCTAAGTATATTCCCTAGAGGGGACATTCTTTCTTAAAGAATTTTTACATCCTTAGCATGCTTTGAAGGGAGCCCCAAACAAGTATAAAAATAGAGACCAAGAGCAGGCTAAGGCCAGGATGAAGGCAGAAAATACTATTTGAATGAATAGGCCTTTTGCCTATTTACCTCTATTCTAATTAAATCCCCACAGGATGGCCCAAGCCAAATATTCCAAGAATAAAATACAACCTTCTGTTTAGCAGATTCCTCCAGGGAGGCCAGGAGTGTTATTTATGGCCCCTTTATGCTCCTATAGTACTGAGAAGGAAGGAGGAAAAGGAAAGAGCAAGGAAGTCCGCAATGAGGAAGCACTGGTATCTCTCCTAAACATCTTGATAGCCCAAAGCACTATCTCATTCTACAGGAGAAGGGTAATAGGTAGGGAATAAACTCTCTAAAATACAACAGGCATGTTAAAATCCACAATTCTGTTTTGCAATACCATGTAATTTTGCAACAAATAGCACTTAAAATAAAACACATGTTCACTGTCTTATGGAGAGTCCTCCCAATATGGTGTCCAAGGATCTACTGCACAGCACTGCTTTCTCCAGGCTACATTTAAGGACCTGTGTATACACCACATGACAGCCTTTCTGAAACACCAAAAAGCCCTGGAAACCCATCTAGTCCAGCCTCTCCATTTTACTGATTAGCAAACTGAGCCCCAGAAAGTGGAAGGGTCTGGCCCAATGACACACAGGCAGGAACAGTGCCAGGAAGAGACAAAAATCCTGCCCTGCTGTGTCCTTTGGAACTTACTATCCAACTAGCTGCTCATGCTTTATCTTCTTGACATGGAGTTACAACTTGACTCTAAATTGTATCCTTTATTTCTAGTGATTCCTGATGTTTTAACAGTCCAATGGCACTTGGAAAAAAAAACCAGGAAAATAAATGCTAAAAGTGGTTGCTATGATTCTTATAGAGGAAAAAACAAATTTAGAGGAGAATGTTTCAAGAGAAGAGGCCTCTGAATTAGGGAAATAACTGTCCATCCATTTACACTGAGAAAATATCACTCATCTGGTTTGTGTGTGTGACTAAGGAAGACATGTTTTTTGTTGGCTAAGAGTTGAAGTGACACTGATGAACCAGAGGAAAGTTCTCATGACAAATGGCAACAATCACTCGTGTCCTCAAATGAGAGCTAGATTCTAGTCCTTCTCTTTCATCTCCTTTTCCCTCTTCTTCCTTTCCCTTCCTCTTATTCCCACCCCTCCCCCCAACCCTTTCTTCCCCTCCTCTTCTTCTCAGGTTAGGTTGGACCTTAGCTACAAGATGGTAAGTCTTGATCCAGAAAGTTGGAGAAACATTTGAAAACTGAGTAAACATTTTTACAAGTTGGTGGGTGATTCATTTTATCTTTCTGTTTGGAACTTCTGGACTGGTTCAACCTGCATGACTATGTTTTTTTCCTCCTCGGGCCTTGATGAAACAAAACAAAATCAGCAGTGAGTTTTGTGCTCCAGAAGTAAGTAAACTCACTTTCACTATCCACCAGCCATTGAAAGTCCCATAACCACTTTTATGCAATTGTAGCAGGTGTCTTGTAGGCCAAAGATATCCTAATATTTCAAAAGTATTCAAGAATGGGGATACAGAGTTAGAGCAAACATGGGGAGAGCCCCCAGGTCTGTGTGGCCAGAGAAGTCTGTTAACTGAAGGCTGCATCTGGCTGTGGGAGATGGATGCTTACCTAACAGGTGCAAGATCACACACGCTCACACACACACACATGCACATATACACAGAAACTCTGCATATTTCATCTGGCTTGGGTTCCCCCACCCTTGTCGTTTCTGGTAATGATGAGATAGCCCCTTGAGCTATATAGTGAGAAGTTACTTGAGAGAGGCCACCAAACCCACTGGGCTCAGCCCATGTGTTTCTGTGCTTTCCCTTCTACACATGCAGGAGGTCTCATTGAACTTACCTTCAAAGGACATTGTCTGGTTACCGTCAGAAGGTGCACTAAGACTTAGGTTACTGAACTAGATAACATCAAGTCTGTTTGTGGGAGAAAATATCTTACTTAGTAAAGCTTTAACTTTCCCAAAAGAATAATAAATTCTGGGAGTAAGATGCAGGTGTTCACTGAAGAGCTAAACAGAATAATTAAGGAAACAAAATTAAGTAAAAGATGGTGACCAATTACCAATAAACACATTTGAAACCTCAAACCAGGTGACAAAATATCACTCTCAACATGAAATAATTAGAGCACTTTGGTCAAATGACAGAAGCCAATGAACTAGAAACTGAGTACCAGTTACGTTGTTAAAGATGCTGTTTCTTTTCCATATTTCTTTAAACTTTGATTCCCCTCCTTCCTACCCCAAACAAACAAATAAGATTTGCTATTCTGACCTTTGGGAAAATAATCAAGTCCAGATAGTCAAGTTTTACACTTAATTTTTTTAAATGTAGCTTTCAATTGCAAACTGTTTTGTCCTTAATGGACATAGTACTTTAAAAATGAAGTAAATTTTGTTTCAAAGTCCCTTCTTGCTACACAAAGAGCCACAATTTAACTTGTCTGAGTAGTAACTAGTTTTGACTAGTGAATAAACTGGTTCTCAAATATTGGCTTACCATTGAAATGAAGGAAGATCTAAAGCTACTGTTTATTGTATGTAATATACAGATATTCCAGGCATGGTATCTATATTCTTTGCATTAATGCTCTTAAACACCTAATCATTATTCCCATTTGCTGTTAAATAAAAAGCTCCGAGGGAAAGTTCATGTAAGGTTGCAAAGCCTGTGGGTGACAGAGCCAGAATCTGGCTACCAAGGTTGGTTGTTTCCCTCACAGCATTAGGAAACAGAAGAGGGTGGGAGGAAGCAGGATCGGAAGCTCTGGTGGGCTGTCCCCCAGGCAACTGTTGCCAGGGCCCAGGACTGGTAGAGCTTGAAGATCTGGACTTAGCAGTGCCTCTGAAATGCTTGTCCTCATGATACATGATAGGAGTTCTCTTTTTCTTTCAGCCTCCTTTTTTTCCTGAAACTCGACAAAAAAGCCTATTTAGCTTCATGGCCTCCTAGGTACTTCTACATTTGCTCAAAATTAAGTCAAAAGCAGCCTTGTCTCCTACATCTGCTTCATGCAAAACTTAAGCAGTAGTTTCTTTGCTATAATACCACAGGCCTCAGGCAGCTATATACCACTCAGAACCCACTAACCTAATCATTTCACTTGTCAAATGTGCTCATAGCAGGTAAAGAATGAGCACCAGTCACTACTTAAAAAGTTTACCAGAGGGCACTTAGCTGGCTCAGTCAGAAGAGCATGTGACTTTTGATCTTGGGGTCATGAGTTCAAGCCCCACGTTGGGTGTAGAGATTACTTAAATAAATAAAACTTAAAAAAAAAAAAGTTTACCAAAGTGATATTGGAAAAGACTATTTAAAAACTGTATAATTTTTATAATTTATGTAAATCTACCATGAATATAATAGCCAGTCAACATTTTTAAGTAATTTTGATTTAAATTGTCATCAGACAGAAATATATTGTACCTAAAAGGCTTCACCCCTTTTCTCCACTCCAGATGGAAAATGAGAATAAAAATGGCATAAATGTTTTAATATTAGACTGTGGTTCTGGTTGCACAACCCCTGTGAATCTACTAAAATAAGCCCTGAATTGTACTTTCAACAGGAGATTTGTATGGTATATGAATTATATATCAATAAAGGTGTTATCAAAAAACTTGATCTGAAAGTCCCTTTCCAAGTGTAAGTTTAAGCACAGAATTCGTGGAACTTTGGAAAAAAGGACACCAAAGCTGAGCCATGTCAGAGAAAACAGTTTTTTTCTCCCAAGGACAAGGGAAGAAGAAAGAACATGAGAGGGAAAATGAGAGGAGAGCTAAGGGTGAACAGAGCAACTTGGTGAGTAGTAACAAGAGTTTAAGGATTTGTCCACTCTCCAACATCCCCAACCTTGAACATCCCTTCCCCATCACTTACATGAAGGTCACAGAGCTCCCTAATTCACTGACAAGTTCCCCTCCCAGCTAGCCCACACTGTTTGCAGAATTTAAGACATTAACTGAATTTTTAAAATTTAAGAAATCACCTTAAGAAATTAATTTCATCTCATGCTACCATAGCCTTCTGTGCTCTTTAACCACCACCCCTAAGAGACCCTGGAGATGAACTCTCCCTTCTTTACATCCCATTGTTCTTGGCTCCCACAAGACATCCAAAGGCCCAGGCTTCCGTCATCACCTGATTTCATTTCATTTAATTTCATTTCATCTGAGGCTGTAGGTGTCTCTGAAGCAAATGACCCAGGCTCCTCTAAGCCTCCAGTAAAATAAACTGAAATGCTTTGGATGAGTTCTGCTCTCTTTTTCTTCTTATTTTTATTTCTGAAAGTCATGGAAAGAGGCTAATTTCTATAACTGTCAATGGGAAAAGAGGCAGCATCTTCATGAAAGCAGGAAAATTTATACAATAAACAACAAGAATTCAGAGCCAGAAATGACTGTGGAGAACTTATGTCCCCAAGGAATCCAAGCAGTGCTAGAAAGTTTTTTTTTTAATGTATTTACCTCCATTCTTCTTTACTGAGTAATTTGACAACTCAAATTTGAAAAAGAAACGGACACATGGGAGGAGAGCCTACAAAAGCAAAATTAACTTTAAAAAAACAAAACTGGTACAACATAATGTAGGAAAAGGGACAGCAAGTTAAAACCCACAACTACAAAAGATTTCACATATTTTGGTCAATCCTATGTAAATTAATTTTAAGACTTAAATAAAATGAAAAACTTATCAGGAAATTAAAAAAATCATTAGAATGAACCCGAACAGAGATTTAAAACCACACAGATGATAAAAGACATGGATGAAGTGATTAAGAGTTCACCCCTCCTTGCCCACAGAACCAAAAGTTCCCGATGAATTTTACCCAAACTTTAAGGGACTTTCATTTGCTTTTTTTCTAGCTCCTGCAAAGAAGAGAAGTGGTGTTGTGCAATCCTATCGACAAGGCAAGAAAAAGGGTGGCTCCTGCTCATTCCCGAGTTGCAGAGCCTTACTGCCATTATTTCAAAAGCCTGATAAACAAGCACCAATAGAGCTATGGACCCCACCCTGGAGTCTTCAGTTAAGTTGCTGTCTTCAAGACCTGCTTGCCAGAGAGCATCAGTGGCTTGTCTGTCTGCCTGTCTTTCTCTCTGTCTCGCATGTCACAGGAGCACAGACATGAGCAGTGCCTCTGAGACAACATGGGAATCACCAGCAGGCGTTCCCCCTCCAACTGCTGCTCTCTCTCCATGGCAGAGTGGCCCGTGTCAGATGTCTAAATGGGCAAAGTTTCCAGGGGAAAAAAGTACAAGGTAATATAGAATGAAGCAAAGGGAGAAACAAAAAATATTAATTATGAGAAGATGAGATATGAGTGAGAAATGCTCTAAGCTACCAGTAAGAAATCTTATGAAGAGTGACTTTAATTAGAGGGTTTTTTCTCTCTCTTTCCCTCTTTCTCTTGTGAAGCAGCCATTTGCAATGTGGTTTCTGCTGGCCCAACCATCAGATCCTCCTTCCAGGCAGACAGAAGTGGGGGAAGAATGGAGACAGAGCCTGTGTACTACTATGTTTTGGGAAATCAGAAGCTTTCCCAGGCACTGTCCAGCCAACCAGTCCTCACACCTCATGCCAGACTACTTCATGTGGCATCTCTAACTGCAAGGGGCCCTGGGAAGAGGGGAACAAGATCTTCAAGACTAGCTTACCCTGAGACCACTTATGATCCTCCACTGCATGACTTGGGACAATTTCCAGTCCGTATATAACCACAGTTCTATTAGCAAGAAAGGAGATCATGGTACTGAGTGGGCTGCTAACAGGATCTGCCGCAGGGGGTGTGGTGGCATCACAGAGAATATTTTGAGGCCAGATAAAAGACAAATACTTCTAATCTCAGACTAATCCTGGGAAAGGATCTCAAAGCAACCTCTCCTCCAGTCTTCTCATCTGGGACCTGGAACATACATCAACCCATAGACATCCATCACTTAGCACTTGGTTCTCTTCCATCCTCCCTCTCCATTCTGATTCCACTTTAAGGTCCCTTTCTGTTCTGCTACTTTCCTCAGAATGCCTTTCAGCCTCATAAGCAAATGTCAGGAGACTATCTCTTCCTCGAATTCTTCATGAACCTTCCCCTGGCCTGCCCCATGGAAAGCATCTCGCTCCCCATCATGCACCCCCAGCCCTGGGAATGTTGTCTAGAAATCTCACATTGCATTATGACACACATTAGTTTCATGCACTGTCTTATGCAACACCCAGAGGGCCTCTGGAAGGTAGAGAGTTCCATGTCATTGAAGATTTTCAAGCAGAGGTTTGGCAGCCACTTATCTTGGATGAGGCAGAGGAGGAGATTCAAGCATGAGGCAGAGATCTGCAGGAGATGAACTTTGAGGTCACCTCCAGCAGTCACTGAACAAGCACTCTGTGCCAGGTTGTAGGCCACATGCTTCCGTACAAACTGTATGTAACCCTCATACAATCCTGAGAATGACATCATTGCCCAACATCACAGATGAATAAGTGGTAGAGCTGGGAGTCCAATTAGATCTCTGATTCAAGGCTTGTTTCCATATCAAATAAGAGTTACACAAAATAAAGAAATAAGATGGATGATTTCCACTCTAGCACTCCCAACCTTATAGAAAGAAAATGGTACAGAGACTAAACATCAGTGAATTTTCTTGGACCCAGTAGAGAAGTGAGCTCACAGGGCAAACTGCCACCCCTCAAGTCCAGAGACAGGTGAATCTGGACAAGACCTTATATGTAGCAGAAGCCCCTAGAACTATAAACCAGTAAGAATATTTAAATTGTAGTTCTCATGAACTGCAGGAGACAGACTGTGGACTCTTTAATGGTAAGAAACTCCTAGAGACCAGTCTTAGGGAGGTCCACATTTTTATGGGCTTTAATCTCTAGGAACTATACCAGGTTCTCATGATGAAGAGTCAAGAAAGATCTCCCAGTGGCTCAAGCAGAGGGAAGAGTAAACACTGTGGAATACGCTCAATATTACACAAGCCTACTGTGCAAGGGTAAGGACGATACCAGAGTCTCTACCCTCCTGGAAGAAGGGGCTTCTCTATCCCCAGCCTCCTCTAGACTTCCTGTGTCACCTAGGCATAGAGAGGGGAAGGCAAAGGCACCGCCTGGGGCACAGGTCCACCATAACACTGATCACAGGTCATGAGATTATACAACACTCTACTGCCCCACACCTCACCAGCATACCAAGGCTCCAGTGTATGAACTGCAAATTACAGCTGCAAGAGCTACAAGACATGGATCCTATCAGATGAGCAGTTCTTAGGGAAGAGCAAAGGCAATGGTGGGACAAAACAAAGGGCACTAGAGGAAGTGGAAGTGTCCAATACCTGCAGCTACAACAGACATAAAGTGCATGCAGCTTAGCTCCTGACCACATTAACAAAGAACCTCAGCCTATTGCCCAATATATTAGGTCCAGCTGGCAACAAAAAATCACAAGGTATACGAAAAGAAAGAAAAGAAAAGAAAGAAAAGAAAATAAAAGAAAGAAAAGAAAAGAAAAGAAAAGAAAAGAAAAGAAAAGAAGAAATGAAATGGAAGAGGAAGGAAAGTAAAGGAAAGGAAAGGAAAGGAAAGGAAAGGAAGGAAAGGAAGGAAAGGAAGGAAAGGAAAGGAGAAAAGAAAGAAAAAAAGAAAAGAAAAGTAAAGGAAAGGAAATGGAAAGGAAGGAGAGGGGAAAGGAAAGTAAAGGAAAGGAAAAACTATCTAACATTCTTTGATGCTTTAGAGAGATACTTGGCTTGAACTGTTTATTTTCAAAACCCGAAAACAGTATGACAATGTGTTTATCAGACCATCTATTCAAGAGAGCAGCCTCCAAAATGTATTTTTCTCCCCCTCAGCAACAAAAAAAGTTACAAGATAAAATTAAAAGCCCACTTTTTGAAAGATATAGCTATGAATTATACACGTCCAGTGCTTTTCTAACAGGTTGTAGTCATCATAAATCACACAGAAATTAAAATTAAAACAGATGAAATAAAAAGTAATTACAATCATGGGATGCTTGGGTGGCTCAGTCAGTTGAGCATCCAACTCTTAGTTTCAGCTCAGACCATGATCTCACAGTGGTGGGATCAAGGCCCATGTTGGGCTCTGCACTCAGGGTGCAGTCTGCTTCAGACTCTCTCCCTCTCCCTCCTACATTTGCCCTCTCTCTCTCTCTTTCTCTCAAATAAATAAATAAACCAACAAACAAATAAATTTTTTAAATTATTATTGATAATATAGGATCTAACATTTGTCCCCTACACCTGATGAGTGATATGCAACTTGAACCTACAGCTTGTTTTAGAATCCACTGGTATGGCAGGCAGTTATAAGATGCTCATCCCCTGGTACCCAAACTTGTATGCAATCTCCCCCCTTGGAACAAGGGCAGAATCTGTGGTTTGCATCTCACCAACAGAATGTCGTAAAGAAAATGGAATTTTGCAGATGTGATTGGGTCTCTCATCAACCAAATGAGTTAATCAGAAAGAAGATTATTTTAGGTAGGCCTACCATGGTATCGGGTGAGATCTTCAAAAGAGATTCCTGGAAGAATGAACTCAAAGCTGGAGAGATGGCTTGTTTCCTGGTGGCCTTGAGGAAGCAAACGGCCATGTTGTAAACTGCCTATTGAGAGGGCTTGTGTCCAGGAGTCGGGGACCTCCCTCTCATAACCACAAGGAACTAAATTCCATCAATAATTTCAATCAGCTTGGAAGAGGACCAAAATCCAGATGTGAATGCAGCCCAGGCAACACCTAGAATGCAGCCTTGTGACATGCTGCACAGAAGACCTAGTTAAGGGATATCTGGACCACTGGCTCACAGAAACTGTGGATAATAAATGGGTATTGTTTTAAGCCTATAGATTTGCAATAATTTGTTACACAGCATAGAAAACTAATACAACTCATCTTAGCAAATTGCTTAACTCTGAGAGTTCACAATTTTCAGTGAAGAGAGGCCTCTTGGGATGGGAGAGACCATCCTGTTGAGTGCATATCAAATGAGACCCAGCCTGTGGAATGTTCCCCTTTTTTCAGATTTTCTACGGCTAGCTTTCCTGAGTCTTATAGCTCAGTCGAGGGGATCAAAACATGACATCATGTTTACTCATTTTACCTCTCAAAAGCCCTACAAGTTCACTAAAATTCCTCAGACTTAAAGGTTCTCAGTTACAGCTCCTGAAATGAGTGGTCATTAAGATTTTTTGAACAGGTGGTGCAGTGGGGGTGGGTAAGGCACAGACAATGTCTTGGGAGTTCCCACTGCAGAAACAAGATTTCTGTCGCTCGTGGGAACACACACCTCTCTTCCCCTACCTCTGATATCAACCTCACACCCTGCAAAACACACATACACACACACACACACACACACACACATACACCCTTGCAACATCACCCTCAACACACATACATGCACACATGAACACACACATACATCCCTCCAACATCACCCTCAACACCCATGCATGTTCACGCATGAACACACACAAACACACCCCTGTCCTCTGCCCTCCCCCACCCACAACACACACCTCTGCTGCAAGGTTCAGATGAAAATCAAGTGAGGAGAACAGATTTAAATGGGGTTTTATATTCCAAACTTAAGTGTTCATCATAAAAAGAATTGTCAGGAAATGTTTGGATGTGATAATACTGTTTTACTGATATTTCCACCTGGGATGCTCTGTGTTCTGAAGTTTATCTAGACAGGTGTGAGCTCGGAGCTTCTGCTGGAGCCCACCCTCTCTGCATAGGATCACCATAGAGTGGGATTTCAAGGTGAACCTTTCAAAAATCAGAAGGACTGGGGTCGCATCTTGGTTTGTCTCTTACTAACCACATGAATTTTAAAAAGCAATTCATTTCCCTAACACTCTACACAATTAAGCTATTAACACCTACCTCATAGATTGCTGTGAATATCAAAAGTGGTAGGGTGAAGAAGGGCCTCCCATAACACATGACACGATCTAAAACTGTATGCATGCTCATTACATCGGCTGGCTTGTTTCTACACTTGTATTTTAGGATTAGGACTTGCATTTCACATGTTTTCATCAAAACAGTAATCCGCTTCAATTTGGCTCCTTATTAGTCTATTTATTTACCCAACTAATGAGGGCCATTTTATAATTTTTTTTTAGAGTATTTACTTATTTGAGAGAAAGAGAGAGAGGAGGAGCAGAGGAAGAGAGAGAAGGAGAATCTCAAGCAGACTCCCCGCTGAACATGGAGTCCAACACAGGGTTTGATCTCACAACTTAACTGACTGAGCCACCCAGGCATCCCTAATGAGGGCCATTTTAAAGCACCAAATCACTCCTAATTAAATGCCTAGCGTTTTGAGGAAACATTTTGCAATTTTAACACTCTAGAAAAGAAAAAGAACATGTGAAGAAAATATGAGTGAAATATAAATCAAACCATGGGTGGACCTCAGTTCAAGGATCATTTTTAAAAAGAAGGAGGAGGAGGAGAAGAGGAAATAATTAGGGAAAAGGATGGTGGAATAGAAAGGACAAGGAGTTGGAAATGTAGGTCCATTAATAATTCTGCTCAGTACTTTCTGTGTGACTTTGAATGAATAAACTTTCTGTACTTTAGTTTCCTCAAACATAATAAGTGTCAGTAATAGTAACTGATGTGATTTGCCAGTTGAAAATGTTTGAGGATATAGGAAGTAAAAGATTCAGGAGAATCACGGAGTCATATTATGAAGGAGTCAAGCGGCTTCCTCGAGCTTGTGTCAACAGAAGGGAAGTGCTCTGCCCAAAGCTATGGGCCCTTTGAGGAAGCCTGAATCCACTGACTGATGTACTCCAGGGTGTGAAAGCTTGACCTATTGCCCCAAACAGGGACAACTCTACATGGTCATTCCATCTTCAGAGCTCCCCGCAGAGGTGCCTTGAACCTCTACTGAGCAGCATCACAGCTCTGCTTCTCTCTACCCCAGTCTATGGTTCCAATAATATGCCCTAATAAACTCCCAACCCGTTCATCTACATCAAACAGTTTGCTTCGGAGGAAACCCAACCTGTGGCAGGCTCTTATCCCAAGGCATCCAGACATATATCTCTTGTATAATATCCCAACCTCCAGATTTATGTTTTTGCCTCTTGCAAACAGCAAATGTCATCTGTCTGTCCCATGCCAAATTCTATGGTGTTCATTCTAATTATGTATCTCAGAGTTTCTTAGTCTCAACACTATTGACATTTTGGACTGGATAGTTCTTTGTTATAGAGAACTGTCCTACACATTATAGGATGTACAATGGCCTTTACCCACCATATGCAGTAGCATTCCCTCTCCAAGCTATAATAGTAAAAACTGTCTCCAGACACTGTCAGATACACCCTGGGTGCCAAAAATCATTCCTATTGAGAAACGCTGATCTACTTTTATTTACATAATTTATGTCAGGTATTAAGGGTTGATGTTGACTTATGTCAGTTCTCCAGAGACACTTGCTTGGCAGTGAGAACTCCTTTGGAGGTACAATGCCTTAGCATGAAGGGACACATTTCTAATGGCAGGATTCTTTGGAACTCTTCCAAAGATACCACAGTTATCTGCCTGATTCCCTGAAAAGAAAACTTCATACCTTTTGCAAAACTATTTATGAAAAACCAGGCTTTGAGAAACAGGGGCTTATGGAGTTGATGCATTCTAAAGAAAGGGAGTAATTCAGTTCAGCTATTAAAGCCATAATCCGGAGAAAAGGGAACCCTCTTACACTGTTGTGGGAATGTGAACTGGTGCAGCCACTCTGGAAAACTGTGTGGAGGTTCCTCAAAGAGTTAAAAATAGACCTGCCCTACGACCCAGCAATTGCACTGTTGGGGATTTACCCCAAAGATACAGATGCAATGAAACGCCAGGACACCTGCACCCCGATGTTTCTAGCAGCAATGGCCACAATAGCCAAACTGTGGAAGGAGCCTCGGTGTCCATCGAAAGATGAATGGCTAAAGAAGCTGTGGTTTATGTATACAATGGAATATTACTCAGCTATTAGAAATGACAAATACCCACCATTTGCTTCAACGTGGATGGAACTGGAGGGTATTATGCTGAGTGAAGTAAGTCAGTCGGAGAAGGACAAACATTATATGTTCTCATTCATGTGGGGAATATAAATAATAGTGAAATGGAATATAAGGGAAGGAAGAAGAAATGTGTGGGAAATATCAGAAAGGGAGACAGAACGTAAAGACTGCTAACTCTGGGAAACGAACTAAGGGTGGTAGAAGGGGAGGAGGGCGGGGGGTGGGATCGAATGGGTGACGGGCACTGGGGGTTATTCTGTATGTTGGTAAATTGAACACCAATAAAAAATAAATTTAAAAAAAAATAAAGCCATAATCCAAGTACTGCATTAAATATATCAAAGAATTATCATAAGAGATCTGTTCTGCGTAACTACCCAGAAAACTCAGGGACAGGAGGTCAAGTTATCAAATTTCTATAAGATGAATGGTACAAAGCCCACAGTACTTGACCATTTTTAACCATTACAAAGACAGTAATTTCACGAGACTCAACCTCGTCCTTGGCCAGGACTCCATTCCACTTAAGCTATAGAACACAGAGTGAAATAGTTTCATGCAACTTCTGATTGATCACAGTTGCCAGGAAAGATTTCTTTGACCAATTAGTGCTGCCTACCCAATGCCAAGGGAAAGATCACATCTCATATCTCATATTTCCATCCCTTTTTGAAAGAGAGGAATATTGGAAAATGTCCTACTGAATCTCTGGGGTAGAAGGGTAATGTGGAGGAAAATGCATTTGTGAGACTGGCTACGAGACAGAGAATCAAGGAGTCTCCTTCTTGGTCCTCTGGAGTCACTGCTTCCTATATGGCATGCAGAAAGAAGTCTGGATTGAAACAGGATGATCCAGCCAAAAGTCCTCTGAATTGAGTCCTAAAAATCCATGCTGGATCTCTTCTAATACCACCAAATCTGTTGGATTGCAGCTTCTTTTCAAAAAGTGGTCTTAATCCAAAAGAAGCCTCTTCTGATGGTACATATAAAAGAGGCTAATCATTTAGACTCAAGCATGAAGAGATGCCCACTCCTAAGCCTACTGAATTTGTTATAAATTTTAACTAAGTCACACTGCAGCCATCCCCTGTTTTCTGGCTCTGGCATTAGTAGTTGGAGAGCCTCTTACAGGCAACTCCCATGAAAATGTCCCATTCACCAATGTGCTCTCTCTTTACAACTGAACCAAATTTTTTTTAACTCATTGTTCAGAACTGACTGCTTGCTATGGCTGAGCTCTGTACTTTGTACTGAGATTGGTTACAAATTTGGAAATGGCACAGCACCTGGCTTCTAAGGTTTGTCACAAAATGAATAATCCAGAAAAATGAATAACAGTCTTGAGCTGATGCCAGGGAAGAAAGCTGTATTGGGTACCATGAAGACTCAAGGAAATCCTCAGTGCTGGGGATAGGAAAGGGGGCCACAGTTCATAATGCCTTACAAGAGGACAGGCTATCTGAGCTGACTTACGAGGGATGGCAAGAAGTTCGCCATGTTGATGAGAAGGTTAGAACATTTCATTTGAGAATGGGAGAGCATTTCAGTGAGAGGGAACTAAATGGGTATAGAACGGAGACATGAGCCAGCCAGGCATGCCATGGAATTCAAAGGAAGCTAAGGCAAAAGCCAAGGGTGTAAAGGGGTATTTAGTGCTGGAAGCTATGTCCCTGTCACTGCCAGCTCTGCATCCTAGTCTTATCTCAGAACTGACAAGCTGATGAATCTTTGCACCTATGTCCTAATTGTTCACTGCTTTTAGTTTTACTAACCCACCAATCACTTTCAAATACTCCCTGTTACCTGTAGGATAAAGTATAAAACAAGTCCTTAAAATGGCCAATGGGGCCCTTCATGACCTGGTGTCTGAACTTTCTTGGCGACATCTCCTACCATTTCATCACTCATTCAATCATTCATTCAACAAAGATTTTATATTCACAGTATAAAGGGCTATGCAACAAAAGAGGCATGGTTCCTGGCCTCACAATAATTACTTGCTAACACACACACACACACACACACACACACACACACAAAATACATGTCATATAGCCACAATAAACTCCATGCAGTTCACCAAAGTCTCCATGAGACCCTACACACAGCCTTTATACATCCTCTGATCATTTTTCAGAATGTCCTCCCCTCCCTGACAAGCTGATGAATCCTTTCTATCCTCCATAATCCCACTCTGCTTCATTTCCTCTGGAAATCTTCCCAGAATTGAGTATCCTGCTCTCAGAACACACTGCCCTTCCCTCTTTGGTAGTTCTTGCTATTTGGCTGGCTTATCTGCAGGAGAAGTATTGAAAAGATGTAATAGGTGGTGTGGTAGGAATTCTAACTAGTTCTAATGGAGATTGGCTGTAAGCAACCAACACAGTCACACCAGTGTGCCAAATGAATTTCAATTCTCCTCCCCTTCAGACTGTGGCCACTGGGCTTTTGTCTGGTTCATATGTGTGTCCCCAAGGGCCAGCACATGCTAAGCCCTCAAAAACTCTCCTGAATAAATAGAGAACTGTTTTTTCTGGATACAAACTCTTCACTCTGTCTTCTTCACCAGGCTGTTATTGGGGTCAATTATCTGTGAAAATGACAGAAAAATGTCTAGTGTGGCTATTGAGGTGATTTCTGAATTAGTCATCAGTGCTACATGTCAACAGAAGCCAGATAAGGCACTTTGGCTGATGGTAAAGAGATCCACAAGTAGTGCTGCTGCAGGCTGCCTCTCCCCTGTCACTCTGGTCCGGAACTTGAGCAGCATTTCATCGACAGACCATCATCCCAGAAAAGCAGGGGTGAAGAAAATCAGAGCCATTTCCCCATCATAAGCACTCTCATTATTTTCCTTGAAATTCCCAGGGTGCCAGAGATGTAAGAAATCTTGGATAGAAATCATCTTAGGAGCCATCTCTGATCAGTTGGTAATGGCTTCCTGGAAGGATTCCTAGTGAAATAGGATCAACATCAATTAATGATATCTACCAAGGATTAGGGAGAGGAGAATGAAGACATGTGTGCTATCGATTTGTCCATCCTCATCTAGTCCTGCTCCTTAAACTAATGGATGACTGAGCTGATGTCCAGAGAGGGGTGATTAGCTCAGGATCAGCTTTTGACTCCATTTTACAGGGGAAAGACTGAAGGTTGAAAGGGGTAAATAATTTGCTAGGGGACAGTCACTAACATTCATAGCTCTTGATTTCTGGGCCAGGTATCTTCCATAACACCCTCTTTAAGCATATAAAGTGAAGGAGCCCGGCATCCAGTGTGGGATCTCTGATCATATTTCTATTCTCCTTAATAATAATTTTTGGCAGAGGTTTGGAATAACATCCAAGATGCCTCTTTTTGTTCTTCCTCCTGCCTGGCTCTGAAACCAGAGTCACATGATTAAAAACACTGCAGGTACCCTCTCATGGGTATACATCTTGAACCTATCGTCCCCATTCGAACTTTTCCTCTGCATCATAGCTGACCCCTCAGCTCCTTGTCCCACTAGCTCCATCCACAGCTCTGCCTCTCCTTCAAATCTCTACTAATTAAAGGTTTCTCTCACCAAAATGCTGTCACATAAATAGTAGCTTCACTTAGCAAACAAGTGTTTGGTCCTGAGAACACAGTAAGATTTCCTGGACTCAAAGACCTGCCAGTATAATGGGGACGACTGGACAAAGAACAGAGTATGACAACATGATGAGATTCATGTTAATGAGAAACACATGCACCAGAATCTATGGCAACAGAGAGGAGAGGGGCCAAATCTAGAGCCTGAGCATGGGGCATCAGTATATACTGGGATGGGGAGAGGGAGGGAATGTGAGGGAAGGCTTATCCAAGGAGTCATGGCAGGCACACACACAAAAAAAATTAGGAAGGGGAGAAACATCCCCACAAAAGCAAATAACACCTGGCATATTTGGAAACTTAAAGCATTTAATGGGGCTAGAGCAGAATGCATGTTTGTGTGCGTGTGACCACACACAGGCACACGTGCTGGGAGGAAACAAGATTTGATCAAGGAGGAGAGAGAAGTTAGCCTGGGAACATGAGCAGAGCCTAACACCCTGACCTCACTTAGAAGATTTTACCCCAACCAGGACCTCAGCAGTCTCAGAAACTACTTGAGAGCCTATTATCTGCTCACTATGTACCAAATGTTTCCTGTGCATCAGATCAGTTCACCCTACAAATAAATTTGTGAGTAGGTAGCTTTCAACTCCATTTTACAGGGCAAAGACTGAAGGTCAAAATGGGGCAAATGATTTCCTCTAAGTCACACAGCTGGCAAGTAGCAATAGAAACTGGAAATCTAGACTTTTAATCTTGCCACTCCTTTACTCTGCATGCCCATGTGCCCTCGTGGAAATCATGCCCTTGGTTGAGCCCTCACAGACATCAAGCAAAATGAGTCTTCTGACTTTTTAATAGACAAAATGGGGAAAGAATCAGATGGCACATTTCCTCCAGGAAGAACAAACTGTCCAGAAAGATGAGCAGTTTCTTTCAGTCCTTCCTGCATTCATTAATTTAAAGAACATGTTCTGTGCATTCACTGGGTGACAATCATTCTAAGTACTCAGGTTACAAGCATGCATGTGAGATAGTCCCTAATGTGATCCCAAGTCACTTAGAATAGGAATATGAAAGGCACAGGAAACTAAGGTAGCATGGTAGCTCTCAGGAACCCCAAACTGCCCAAGAGTTTGAGAGGTGCTGAAGTTGAGCCCATTGACCCAAGAAGGAGATTATCAAAGCCACGTTTCCCCTGTCTCACATGGTCAGGCTTTGGCTGAAGACAGGGGGATTCTGAAAGGGTCAGCTCCATGTGTATTCTTGCCGTACTTCTGGCAGCACTGTGGACCAGGGAGAGACTGGAAACAGAAAGACAGCTGCTCATTGCACTAGCTCAGGTGAGGGGGACAGACCCTCATCTGTGGTAGGTGTAAGGGTGAGAGGCAGATACAAAATTAAGGATATATTTAATTAGTAGGGAAAATAATTTTGTCTAATCCATTCATTTTGTAGGTGAGGAATAATGTCCAGAGTATTCAGTATTCCTATAGCTTGAACCCATTCCATATTTAGATCATCCATAATCACTTCTTATATGACACGGAGATCCCAACAGAACTAAGTGTCAACTGGTTCTCAACCCGCCAGTAATTAGACCATAAGCAACTTCAAACAAAACTCCTCTATCATTTGTTTCTCCTTCTCATGTGCTCCTTTCCCCTTCCTTGGTCACAGCCTACAGCTCAGGGTAAGGCCCACAATAAGTGCTCAATTCACTTCAGTACAATTGCAACTGGCCTGGCAAGGGCTGGGGGTGGGGAGCTATTGGTCTTTGTTCTTGGAGTTGAGAGCCTAGAAGGAAATGGCTCCCAACCACAGAGTTCACTTACAGCACCCGGGAAAAGTATGCAGGGGACCAAGCTGCATAGAGCAGAATACCTGTCACTAGATGCTGTTTGAAGTGGAATTCCATTCAGCAATCTCTTGACAAAGTCCCTTGGAGAGGGCCTTTTGCCTGTGTCATTTCTAGACAGGCTTCCAAGAGTCTTTCTTGATATCCTTGCAAGTAACCCCTTTAGAGCCGAAGCCCTGTCATTTTACTAGCACCTTACACTCTTGAAAGGGTTTTTGCTTCCAATGTCTTATCTGTTACATGGAGGTGATAGAACACTGACAGCCATTAGGACAGGGACAGTCTTTTCCATTTTCTGGGACAACAGGGAAGCCAAAGCTTTCAGGGATTAAGAATTTATCACAAAATGAGGCTAAGTGTTGAAATATCTACAACTACTGCCAAAGATAGTTTGGTTCTGTCCAATTCTCAAGAATGCACACTACCTATAAGCCAAGAGATGTATCCCTTAGAAAACTCTCATGTATGTAAGGTACAAGAATGTTTCTTGTATGTTTTGATGGTTAAAAAAAAAGTGGAAAAATTCAACTGTCCATCCAGCAGAGGAATAAACTGAAAAGTGTGCTATATTAATAGAATGGAACACTATGTAGCCATTGAAAGGTCTAAAGTATATATATATATATACACTTTATATATATATGGATATATATACCTAAAAATATATATATACATAAAGTATATATATGTATATATACATATATATTCTGTGTCAACTAGCACAGAATTCAAGAAATATGAGGCTGAAACTTAAGCAAGTTTCAGAATGATTGTAGGATATGACACCCTTTCATAGCTTAAAACAAACCCAATATTATATATCAGAGATTCATAATTTTTTTGTAAAATATATGTGATAAATATTTTAGGCTTTGTGGGCCATATATGCAATTTGTTGCCTATTATGCTTTTTTGTTGTTGTTTCTTTTTTACAACTCTTTAAAATGTGAAAACTATTCCTAGCTTACAGTCTTTAAAGAAACTGGCCATGGGTTGAATTTCCCCCACAGGCTCTAATTTGCTAATGTATCAGTTGATGCATATATTTGTATGTGAAAGTATAAGATAAAAATCATTCACAGAAGATTCATAATAGTACTTACTTCAGTGGAGAGGTGGAAGAGAACAGGAATGGAATATAAAACAAAGGATCAGATTTATCTGGAAAATTTTCTTTCTTTCATTAAAATCTAAGGCAAGTATAAAAAAAATGTCACCAATGGCTCAGTTTGGGATAATGGGTGCACCACACTTTGTTTTCTTATTCTTCATAATTTTCTACACTTAAAATATATTACCCAAGTAAAAGAATATGCAAGAAAAAAGCAGTCATCCAAAAGCCATTCATTCAATGTCTGCTACTTTGCTCAGCCTGAAAATGTTATTTATGAAACTCATTCATTCTTTATTGCATGAAGCAAATTTTTGCTTAGCACCTGCTCTAAGTGTTCTGGCTGGGTGCTATAAGTAGTACCGGATTCCATCAAACATATAGATGTGGATCTAATCCTCAAGAGGCTTAAAGCTCGGGAAGAGAGAAGCTCACACAAAAGTAGCACCACACATAACAAGGAATACTATTTGCCAAAAGAGATATTCAGGCCATGTGCTATGGGAGCTCACTGCTAGTTCATAAGAAATCTAGACAGCCATACCCAGAACATTCAGCCTGGCACCTACATACAATGGAAAGCCACTAATGATTTTTGAGCAGGGACATGGTATAACCAAAGAGATTGTTTTAAAAAAAATTTTTTTTGGATAGGGGGGTGGGGAAGAGAGAATCTTATGCAGACTCCATACCCAATGCAAAACCCAACACAGGGCTCCATTTCACAACTCTAATACTGGGACCTGAGCCTAAATCAGGAATCAGATGCTTAACCTACTGAGCCATCCAGGTGTCCTATAAAATAGTTTTTAAGTAGTATATGTGTGAATAAGAGAAAAAGTAAAGGAGAATCAGAGAGAAAAACCAGGCATGCAAAGCTTTAGAGCAGAGTAAAGGACTGGCTCCCTTGGGGAGGCCACAGGATTCTCTGAACACTTATCCCCCAAAGTCAATGTCAAGTGCTACAGTTGAATTGGAGGCCCAAACTAGAGTCAATGCCACCTGGAAAGGAAGAAATAGTGAGAAGAGGGTAGTAGTTATCTAGTGGGGGCCCAAATGGAGTGCATGAGAGGGATAGATAGATAGATAGATAGATAGATAGATAGATAGATAGGTATAGATGGCAGGATGGGGTAAGTTTCTGTGCACAGTCCCTAGGGCCAAGCCTACCTCATTGTAGTCACCATCAAAGCCAGTCTTTCACTTCTAAATAACAATTTATCTTTCCTTCTAGGAACAGGTCCAAGAGAGCATTTCTGGAGGCCCAGAAAACACTGCAACATATCAGTGGCTCACAAAGGAATGCCATTTGTGTATCCAAAGCTATACGAGTAACCCTTTGGCAAAGGTTTTGACTCCCATGTGCTTTGGCAAAGAAGCCTGCTCTCTGAGGCTGATGCAGTGTGTGCAGGGCCCTGCCACATGCTCAGGTTTCATCTTTCTGTAAATTAGGTTTTTATTGTTGTAAACTATTTTGTTTCTACATTTATTTTGCTTTTGCTTAATATTCTGGTCTAGAGACACTAGATGGCCTCCATCAGTTGCTCTGATTTTTCCAGCCAAATCAGGAAAGCACAGGTGTAAGAGGAAATCCAGGAAATTGCCAGAATGAGATATTACTTCCACTATAACCTCCACCTCATAGGTCTGTTAGGAGGAGATGAGAAAAAAAGCATGAAAACACTTTATTAACTGCAAAGCAATATCCTCAAAGGTACTATTCTAAATACTAAATGGAACAGGGGGAAAAATAAGCCACCCCTCGACTCTGAGATACAGCTAAATTAAATCAACAAGTCGAAGGGGCACCTGGGTGGCTCAGTCAGAAAAGTCAACAAGTCACTGATGATAGATAGATAGATGATAGATAGATAGATAGATAGATAGATAGATAGATAGATAATAGATTGATAGATAGATTGATAGATAGATAGATAGATAGATAGATAATAGATAGATAGAGGAAGTTACAAATGAGGTCAGTTATCTTTAGAAGCTTCCAGTCAAATGATTAATCTCTCAGTTCCATTCAACTGATTCATCTATACAAAGACAAAAGGTAGAAGATCTTGGTAATCTAATCAAATGCCCTCTTCATTCTAAGAAAATCTAGTGAAAGTCAAAAGTCTAAAAGCATATAAATCAAAATTGCTTAAATAATATAGGTCTGGTATCAAAGAAAGTTTGGGAGAGGAAAGGCAATGAATATCTACCTCCTCTGTGCATACCTAACTAGCAGGAATCAAGGAAGGCACCACTTATTTGGGCCATTTCAGGACAGTTGGGTTGTCTGGGCTAAAGTCAAGGCCAAAAAGATTGGCTGAAATTGAATGTCAGAGACATAGTCCCAGAGAGAACCAAGAGAAGGGCTGAGAAATTCAAGCAGAGACCAACAGCAAGTACAGTATTAATGAACTAAATTGGAAGTGAAAAAGTCAGGGTCCAAAGACAAGTGGACATGATAAGGAATGAGATGCCAGGAGTAATTCAAGTAATTTAGGATTGGCTTCATTTGACTTTGCTTGCCACTGCCCACACAGGGTAAATACCAAGTCACAAAGGATTAACAGCAACAATTGAGTTTCTAGTACTGTCCAAAAGAAGGGACTTCTCATCAAAAGGTTTTTATTTTTAATAAATTAATTTTTTATTGGTGTTCAATTTACCAACATACAGAATAACACCCAGTGCTCATCCCGCCAAGTGCCCCCCTCAGTGCCCGTCACCCATTCACCCCCACCCCCCGCCCTCCTCCCCTTCCACCACCCCTAGTTTGTTTCCCAGAGTTAGCAATTATGTTCTGTCTCCCTTTCTGATATTTCCCACACATTTCTTCTCCCTTCCCTTATATTCCCTTTCATTATTATTTATATTCCCCACATGAATGAGAACATACATTGTTTGTCCTTCTCCGATTGACTTACTTCACTCAGCATAATACCCTCCAGTTCCATCCACGACGAAGCAAATGGTGGGTATTTGTCATTTCCAATGGCTGAGTAATATTCCATTGTATACATAAACCACAGCTTCTTTAGCCATTCATCTTTCGATGGACACCGAGGCTCCTTCCACAGTTTGGCTATTGTGGACATTGCTGCTAGAAACATCGGGGTGCAGGTGTCCCGGCATTTCATTGCATCTGAATCTTTGGGGGTAAATCCCCAACAGTGCAATTGCTGGGTCGTAGGGCAAGTCTATTTTTAACTCTTTGAGGAACCTCCACACAGTTTTCCACAGTGGCTGCACCAGTTCCCATTCCCACCAACAGTGTAAGAGGGTTCCCTTTTCTCCGCATCCTCTCCAACATTTGTGGTTTCATGCCTTGTTAATTTTCCCCATTCTCACTGGTGTGAGGTGGTATCTCATTGTGGTTTTGATTTGTACTTCCCTGATGGCAAGTGATGCAGAGCATTTTCTCATGTGCGTGTTGGCCATGTCTACGTCTTCCTCTGTGAGATTTCTGTTCATGTCTTTTGCCCATTTCATGATTGGATTGTTTGTTTCTTTGGTGTTGAGTTTAATAAGTTCTTTATAGATTTTGGAAACTAGCCCTTTATCTGATATGTCATTTGCAAATATCTTCTCCCATTCTGTAGGTTGTCTTTTAGTTTTGTTGACTGTATCCTTTGCTGTGCAAAAGCTTCTTATCTTGATGAAGTCCCAATAGTTCATTTTTGCTTTTGTTTCCTTTGCCTTCGTGGATGTATCTTGCAAAAAGTTAGTGTGGCCAAGTTCAAAAAGGGTGTTGCCTGTGTTCTCCTCTAGGAGTTTGATGGAATCTTGTCTCACATTTAGATCTTTCATCCATTTTGAGTTTACCTTTGTACATGGTGAAAGAGAGTGGTCTAGTTTCATTCTTCTGCATGTGGATGTCCAATTTTCCCAGCACCATTTATTGAAGAGACTGTCTTTCTTCCAATGGATAGTCTTTCCTCCTTTATCGAATATTAGTTGACCATGAAGTTGAGGGTCCACTTCTGGGTGCTCTATTCTGTTCCATTGATCTATGTGTCTGTTTTTGTGCCAGTACCACACCGTCTTGATGACCACAGCTTTGTAGTACAACCTGAAATCTGGCATTGTGATGCCCCCAGATATGGTTTTCTTTTTTAAAATTCCCCTGACTATTCGGGGTCTTTTCTGATTCCACACAAATCTTAAAATAATTTGTTCTAACTCTCTGAAGAAAGTCCATGGTATTTTGATAGGGATTGCATTAAACATGTAAATTGCCCTGGGTAACATTGACATTTTCACAATATTAATTCTGCCAATCCAGGAGCATGGAATATTTTTCCATCTCTTTGTGTCTTCCTCAATTTCTTTCAGAAGTGTTCTATAGTTTTGAGGGTATAGATCCTTTACATCTTTGGTTAGGTTTATTCCTAGGTATCTTATGCTTTTGGGTGCAATTGTAAATGGGATTGACTCCTTAATTTCTCTTTCTTCAGTCTCATTGTTAGTGTATAGAAATGCCATTGATTTCTGGGCATTGATTTTGTATCCTGCCATGCTACCAAATTGCTGTATGAGTTCTAGCAATCTTGGGGGGGAGACTTTTGGGTTTTCTATGTAGAGTATCATGTCATCGGCGAAGAGGGAGAGTTTGACTTCTTCTTTGCCAATTTGAATGCCTTTAATGTCTTTTTGTTGTCTGATTGCTGAGGCTAGGACTTCCAGTACTATGTTGAATAGCAGTGGTGAGAGTGGACATCCCCGTCTTGTTCCTGATCTTAGGGGAAAGGCTCCCAGTGCTTCCCCATTGAGAATGATATTTGCTGTGGGCTTTTCGTAGATGGCTTTTAAGATGTCGAGGAAAGTTCCCTCTATCCCTACACTCTGAAGAGTTTTGATCAGGAATGGATGCTGTATTTTGTCAAATGCTTTCTCTGCATCTAATGAGAGGATCATATGGTTCTTGGTTTTTCTCTTGCTGATATGATGAATCACATTGATTGTTTTACAGGTGTTGAACCAGCCTTGTGTCCCGGGGATAAATCCTACTTGGTCATGGTGAATAATTTTCTTAATGTACTGTTGGATCCTATTGGCTTGTATCTTGTTGAGAATTTTTGCATCCATGTTCATCAGGGATTGGTCTGTAATTCTCCTTTTTGGTGGGGTCTTTGTCTGGTTTTGGAATTAAGGTGATGCTGGCCTCATGGAACGAATTTGGAAGTACTCCATCACTTTCTATCTTTCCAAACAGCTTTAGGAGAATAGGTATGATTTCTTCTTTAAACGTTTGATAGAATTCCCCTGGGAAGCCATCTGGCCCTGGACTCTTGTCTTGGGAGGTTTTTGATGACTGCTTCAATTTCCTCCCTGGTTATTGGCCTGTTCAGGTTTTCTATTTCTTCCTGTTCCAGTTTTGGTAGTTTGTGGCTTTCCAGGAATGCGTCCATTTCTTCTAGATTGCCTAATTTATTGGCGTATAGCTGTTCATAATATGTTTTTAAAATCGTTTGTATTTCCTTGGTGTTGGTAGTGATCTCTCCTTTCTCATTCATGATTTTATTAATTTGAGTCTTTTCTCTCTTCTTTTTAATAAGGTTGGCTAATGGTTTATCTATCTTATTAATTCTTTCAAAGAACCAACTCCTGGTTCTGTTGATCTGTTCCACAGTTCTTCTGGTCTCAATTTCGTTGAGTTCTGCTTGAATTTTAATTAACTCTCTTCTTCTGCTGGGTGTAGGGTCCATCTGCTGTTTTTTCTCTAGCTCCTTTATGTGTAAGGTTAGATTTGTATTTGAGTTCTTTCCAGTTTTTGAATGGATGCTTGTATTGCGATGTATTTCCCCCTTAGGACTGCTTTTGCTGCATCCCAAAGATTTTGAACGGTTGTATCTTCATTCTCATAGGTTTCCATGAATCTTTTTAATTCTTCCTTAATTTCCTGGTTGACTCTTTCATCTTTTAGCAGGATGGTCCTTAACGTGTTTGATGTCCTTCCAAACTTCTTGTTGTGATTTAGTTCTAATTTCAAGGCATTATGGTCTGCGAATATGCAGGGGACGATCCCAATCTTTTGGTATCGGTTCAGACCCGATTTGTGACCCAGTATGTGGTATATTCTGGAGAAAGTTCCATGTGGACTTAAGAAGAATGTGGGAGATGTTGTGCTTAGAAGACCTATCGAGGGTAGAAAGAGCTAGATTGAAGTCACCAAGTTTAAGTGTATTATTATCTAAGTATTTCTTCACTTTGGTTATTAATTGGTTTAAATATTTAGCAGCTCCCACATTCAGGGCATATATATTGAGGATTGTTAAGTCCTCTTGTTGGATAGATCCTTTAAGTATGAGATAGTATCCCTCTTCATCTCTCACTAGTCTTCGGGGTAAATTTTAGTTTATCTGATATAAGGATGGCTACCCCTCCTTTCTTGTGAGGACCATTTGAATGGTAAATGGTTCTCCAACCTTTTATTTTCAGGTTGTAGGTGTCCTTCTGTCTAAAATGAGTCTCTTGTAGACAGCAAATAGATGGGTCCTGCTTTTTTATCCAGTCTGAAACCCTGCGCCTTTTGATGGGGTCATTAAGCCCGTTCATGTTCAGTTACTATTGACAGATATGAGTTTAGTGTCATCATGATATCTATTCAGTCCTTGTTTTTGTGGATTGTTCCATTGAACATCTTCTTAAAGGGGAATTTTAAGAGTCCCCCTTAAAATTTCTTGCAGAGCTGGTTTGGAGGTCACATATTCTTTCAGTTCCTGCCTGTCTTGGAAGCTCTTTATCTCTCCTTCCATTTTGAATGAGAGCCTTGCTGGATAAAGTATTCTTGGTTGCATGGTCTTCTCATTGAGGACCCTGAATATATCCTGCCAGCCCTTTCCGGCCTGCCAGGTCTCTGTGGAGAGGTCTGCTGTTACCCTAATATTCCTCCCCATAAAAGTCAGGGATTTCTTGTCTCTTGCTGCTTTAAGGATCTTCTCTTTATCTTTGGAATTTGCAAGGTTCACTATTAAATGTTGAGGTGTTGAACGGTTTTTATTGATTTTAGGGGGGATCTCTCTATTTCCTGGATCTGAATGCCTGTTTCCCTTCTCAGATTAGGAAAGTTTTCAGCTATGATTTGTTCAAATACATATTCTGGCCCTCTGGCCCTTCGGCGCCCTCGGGAACCCGAATTAAATGTAGGTTTTTCTTCCTCAGGCTGCCGTTTATTTCCCTTAATCTGTCTTCATGGTATTTTAATTGTCTGTCTCTTTTTTCCTCAGTTTCCCTCTGCCATCAACTTGTCTTCTATGTCACTCACTCGTTCTTCCACCTCGTTAACCCTCGTCGTTAGGACCTCTAGTTTGGATTGCATCTCATTCAATTGATTTTTAATTTCTGCCTGATTGGATCTAAATTCTGCAGTCATGAAGTCTCTTGAGTCCTTTATGCTTTTTTCTAGAGCTACCAGTATAATAGTGCTTCTGAATTGGCTTTCTGACATTGAATTGTAATCCAGATTGTAACTTTGGGGGAGAGAGGACTGTTTCTGATTCTTTCTTTTGGGGTGAGGTTTTCCTTCTAGTCATTTTGCTCAGTGCAGAGTGGCCAAAAACAAGTTGTATTGGGAAAAGGAGAAAAAGAGAGAGAAAGAAGGAAAGAAAAGAGAAAAAGAAGAAAGAAAAAAGAAGAAAAAGAGAAAGAAAAAGAAAGAAAGGGGAAAAAAGGGGTGGGGGAAGCAATCAGAAATCAAAAAACAAAACAAACAAAAACAAAAACAAAAACCACGGGGGAGTATCTTCTGATTTTGTATACTTTAAGTCCCTTGACTCCCCTGGAACTTGTCCGTCTAGCTGGTCTTCTGGGGGAGGGGCCTGTTGTGCTGATTTTCAGGTGTTAGCACTTGGGGGAGCTGCTCTGCCCCCTGCCTGGTGCAGGGCTCAGTGGGGGTTGTTTACCCCGTGAGGCCCCAGGAGCAACAGCCCTAGTGGCGGGGCCAGCTCTGCAGCCCTGGAGTCAGCCCCCGCAGTAACCCCGGAGCTCTCCATCTGCCGGGCCTGGAGGCTCCGGGGCGGGGCCACTGATCTGCTCAGCTGGGGCAGGAGCGTCCTCGCTGTCCTGGGCCCTCCCGGCCTCTGCCTGTCCCGGGGAGGCCGGATCCTGGGCTGTGTCCCAGCGCCCTGTGCTCCCGGGGCCTGCGCTGTTGGATTCACGCTCCCGCCCCGCAGCCCCTTCTGCGGAGCCGCCGCCCGAAACCGCCCCCCCCTCAGCTGCTCCCGCCCCGCAGCCCCCTCCGCGGAGCCGCGGCCCAAGCCCCTCTGAGCTGCTCCCGCCCCGCAGCCCCCTCCGCGGAGCTGCCCCCGAGCCCACCCAAGCCCCTCCCGCCCCGCAGCCCCCTCCGCGGAGCCGCCGCCCCTGAGCCCCCCGAGCTGCTCCCGCCCCGCAGCCCCCTCCGCGGAGCCGCCCCGAGCCCCCCGAGCCGCTCCCGCCCCGCAGCCCCCTCCGCGGAGCCGCCGCCCGAGCCCCTGAGCTGCTCCGGGTCCCGCCGTGCGCGCTGCAGCCCTTAGGGAGCTCGGCGCACTCTCCTGGGCGCAGGTGTCTGTTACTGTCCCCGGGAGCCCGAGGGCATCCCCGCCCTCCTGGGTCCTGCTCCACCTCCCCGCGAGCCCCTTTCCCCCGGGAAGGTCGGTGCGGCTCCTGCTCCTCCGGGACGGGGCTCTCCTGTCCTGGGGACACTCTCGCCCCGGCCTCAGCCCGGCTCCTCCTGGGCCCCTTCCCCTTGGAGGCCTTTTGTTTCTTTATTTCTTTTCCCCGTCTTCCTACCTTGATAGAAGCTCGAACTCTTCTCACTGTAGCGTTTCAGCTGTTCTCTCTTTAAATCTCAGGCCGAATTCATAGATTTTCAGGATGATTTGAAGGTTATCTAGGTAATTTGGTGGGGACAGGTGATTTGGGGACCCTACTTTTCCGCCATCTTGCCCCTCCTCCTCATCAAAAGGCTAAACAACTCTTTAACAGTTATCTCTCTATTTTAAATAGGGTTATATTCACGGTTACCCAGAACCATTAAGATACCCTAACTTCAGTAAGGAAACTCCAAATTTGTCTTGCTGTTTCAGCAAGAAACAAACTCACCAGAAGACTCAAGGATCATATACTGTTGTGCCAAACTCTTTTTCATTTTAAATTAATAAATGGGTAACCGGTGTTTGCATTAGTGTCTTCTCATTTATTCAGCTTGGGTGGATATCATGAATAACCAAATTTTCAGATATGAAAACTCAAGTACCAGATCCCAGAGCCAGGAAACAAGCCACACAGTGCTGCAGCCACCTCAGAAGCCAGGATCCTCAGACAACAACTCTACCAACACTTCATAATATATCTACAAGGACAAGACTTGCCTTTGGGGAGAGTTATGTTGAGTCAATGATTATTAAAGCTTCAATTAAAGCTTCTTTAGCTTCAATACCAGCTAAAAGAAAGCATCACTGGGTTTTAACCTATTCAAGATATCAATGTTTCATTCCAGTATTGTAAGTACTAACAAAGAGGAACCAACCAAGACACTTGCAACTTCAAATGGAGGAATAACTAAGTCCCTCTCAAGAAGGTGAAGAGGAACTAATGCGGAAACCACTAATGTCTGTTTACACTTTTTCTGATATTGTTTGGGAAGTCACAGAAACTTTGGTTTAAAAAACAAATGCAGGAACACCCAAACCTGTCATAACACAGTGAGAGTGAAAATGATTGCAGAACTATATCTAATTCTTGGGACTTTTCAGAAGTTGAGAAGAAATGGAGATCTAGAAATGAAGGATTTTAAAGCCAAACATAACTCCAGCCAACTGAGGGTCCATCTGAATAACTGTGGGCTACTTTCTTGGCCTCTCTGTGCTTTAGTCTCTTCAAATGCAAGATGAACTAGTAAAGCTTACATTTCTTTATTGAGTGATCAGCAAAAATCTTGAAATTACAGGTGTTAAGAATGCTCTAGTTTTCTCTAAATCAAAAGATCATCTGTTAATTTGATGTCCAGTCTGCCAAAGACTGGTAGGATCTCATAAATTCCATTGACTGGCTGGCTGGCCATGGCTCAAGATTGGCAGGTCTCATTAAATATTTTAATGCAATCTTTATGTAAATGTTGACATAATATAATATAGCAAAACTCTTTTTTCCATTCCATGACATTAAGCAATATATCTTAGGGTGATTACAATACCCAATCTGCTAACTAATTAGGGACTAATTAGTCAACTTGTGTATTTATGAATGTTTCCAGTTTCTTAATTGCAGGCTTGTAGAGTCCTGGGAAATATTTGTGCCTGTCAACAGGCTGAAAAATACCAGAACATTGGATTACAAAGCAGTAATATTAAAGATTGGATAATAATAATCCTTCATGTCTTAATAGGATGTCAAAATATACATATAGCCTTTCTATCTATATTAGCCTATTTGATTTTCACATCTCCTGGGAGAAAAATATTGGGACTTTTTTTAACCTGGCATTAGTGCCTGGCATGTGGCATGCCTTCAATAAGGGTTGACTGAATGAATCGAACGAATAAATATTAAGTGTTCAATAAATGTTGGAATGATGGATGGATAGATGGATGGATGGATAGATGGATGAATATAATTTACTAAAGACAAAAAGGTTATACAGCTTGATCTGCTAGGACCATCTTAGCTACCCCATTTGATGATGACTACTCTCTTTGCTTGGACAGATTGAATTTTATAGCCACTACATATGCCACAATGCCTTGGTCTCAATAAACTGATAGGGCTAATGTGAGTGCATTTCTATACTCATTTCCCCTAATAATAATATTCACAGAAAAATTTAAGTTGGAATACTTTGCTCATCTCTTCCCCAATATTTCTGAAAATATGGGAAATGCACAGCCTGCACTTATCCAAAAAAACGTATTTTTTAACACAAAATAATACTAACATGGTGGCTGATATGTGAAACTGGAAGACCTACTTTTCTCCTCCATGGTACCAATTTCCTGTGAGGATATCATGGTTGTATTACAATGATTGAACATACAGAAAATCTCTTCTTTTGGTCTTTCTTGATTCATAGGGCTCCTTGATGCTCAGATTAGGATGTATTTTTGAGGGTTCTACTTCTCACTTACCTGAAATGCATCATCTTCTTAGTATACACCAGCTGCCTCTGCTGAATTCAACCTATCTCTTTATAGCAAAGCTGACTTAGGAAGAGGAACTTCCTTCTCCTTTCTTCAGTGGTGGTGGCAATGTTTTATTTTTCCTTTTCCCTCGAAATTTCCTGCTTTACCCCTTTTCTGTCAAGTAGATGGTCTATCTCGGTGACCATCTTTATTCCTGGAGAATCTCGATTTCTCTCCCTCTAAAGCAATGGCCCTCACTCACTCCTGGCTGCATTTGAAAAGCCCCTGAAAATCTCCTTAAAATGCCAGTGCATAGAACCTACACCCAGGGAGGGGCTCTAATTCAATTGATCCAGAATGGAGCCTGGGGATCCATGCTAAACCAAACACACAGACTTTTCTCAGATCATTATAATGGGTAGCCAAGGTTAAGCACCACTACTATAACAGAGAGTACCCCACAGTGCACAGTCCCAAATATTCTAAGAACTGTAGTAATAGCAATGATTGTTCTTGCTTAGTTGAGTAAAAGAGAAGTCATAGGTACAGCCTACTGCACCAGTCAGCAATGTATGAGCCATGCAACATGAACAAATAAGCCCCCAAATATCTCAGGGGCTTACGAACTATAAAGGTTTATTATTCACCCAAATTGTATTCCTTTCACAGGCGAACTATGGCTCTGATGTTTGCCTTCTTCATTCTAGGACAAAGGCTAAAGGTGCATCCTCTACCTAAGACTTGATGGTCTAGAGGAGGAGAGAATAGGATAGAGCAGAAACTCATTCAGAGCTGGTCTATGCACCCTATCACGTTTCACTGGCCAAAGTGAAGCTAGGTTCAGCCTAGGGAGTGATGAGGGGCAGTACTCCCACAAGAAAACTTCAGACACCAAAGCCATAATAGCAATTTGACAAAGTAAAAGGAGTGAATGAAGATTTGGTTTTTAAAGAGAAAATAGATCTCTGCACTTCTGAAAGCAAAACCAGTGGGAAAGATGGAGGAGGAAACTTCTCTGCATCTATCACAGCTTCACATAGATTAGTCACTCAAGTCATATTTCATGATGGATTTTGAAGGAGATGTCAATCAACTGAGGTCACAGCAAGAGATAAGCGAAGCCCAGGCAAAAGTGGAAATGTATTCTCTCCCTCAGCCTTTTAAAAGTTGGAAGTGCTACATGGTTACAGGCAGATTTTAACATGTTGATTTCTTCATGGATGCTGTTTAAATGGAGCTCCAGAGTTCTTGCAGCAGGTGACATGTATGACAGAACTAAAGAACATGAACCAGAATGATGAAAGCTTGGGAAAGCTGATCCTACAAAATGAGAGAAGCACATGTTTGCTGCTGGATCCCTCTAAAGGGAGAATCCCACAGGGTTCATATCCCACAGTGCAGTGAACAGGGCATGGGCACCCAGCTGATCACCTGCTCCTGTGTAGCCCGAGGAAAGCCACAGATACCGTCAAGCCTCATTTTCCCCATCTGGAAAACAAGACTTCACCCACTTTACTGGATTGATAAAGCACTCATAATAAGTGACAAAATGTGTGAGTCTTGTCAATGGCAGCAATTTATTACTGCTGTTTGTGTTGACCCTCTCAATCCTATAAGATAGGCAGGGTAGATATTATTGCATTTTACAAAAGAAGGCACTGAAGCTTTAAGACGAAAAGCAATTCATCCAAGGTCACACGTCTTGGTGTTCTTTGCAAAAGAAATAAAATGACCTTTTTCCATTATCTGGTGATGAAGTAACTATGTTTGTTTTAAATTTTCTTATTTTTGCAAGGACAAGTGTTTGTGATAAAATATTAAGAAGAAGAAAGCAAACAATGGGATATACATAATAATTTTAACATTTATGCATGTAAGATTATCCGTATCTTTAATTATATCTATATATTGAGCACAATAACTTCTTTAAAACACTTAATGGAGTTCCCAGCACATTATAAGCCCTAAATAAACCAGCCAGCATCCTTATCATTGTTATTGTAACTATAAATGCATAGAAAAAGACTGAAAAGAAATATCCATGGTAACAAGTTCATAATGATTATTTCTTGATAGAGATTAGTGGTAATTATTTTTTATGCTTTTCAGCATTTTCCAATATTTTAATAATGTGTATTTCTTTTATATAAAAATACATGCTTATCTGTTTTATAACATATATAAATTACCAAATTATTCCTATAAAACATGGAATGAGCACAGATAAAATGAAGGATATATATTTCATTTCAGGGTGAGAAATGACTTTCTGTCTGAGAGGTCCAGAGAGAAAAAGAACTACAAGAAGGCAGGAATACCCAGCTTCAGTAAGAAGTCAACAGCAGTTGCATGGCTGCTGGCAGGGAATTTATAAAAGGAGAGTTTGAGCTGATAATCCTGAGACTGTATGATTGTATAAATTATATTTAGACCTTAGGGTATTTATACTTCAGAAAAGGATCAGTTTCATAATTTGCAGGGCCCAGGGTAAAATAATGTGGGTCCCTTTTCTGAAAAATATTAGGAATTTCAAGGCAAGGAGAGCAGAGCACTCAACCAAGTGCAGGACCATTTTGAGAGCAGGACAGTGAATGACCGTACAGGTCATATTCCCATGAAGCCGGCCATGCTGTGGAGTCCATGGTGTGAAAGGCTTGTTTACTCAAGATGATTTGGACAAACCAGTTGTCTCCTAAAAGCTGATTAAGAAGAAAACTTCAGCATTTCAGGAGGACTTAAAAAATCTAAAGCATATCCTAACCATCAAAAATCCTTTTTTATGATCTCCTTTACACTACAAAGTAAATCAAAGAAGTTACTTTCCTGAGGGAGGCTTCAGGTGAAAAATGGTGAATAGACTGAAGACATTTATCATTTATATTCCACATAAAATCCAGCCAGAATGAAAGCAAAGGAATGACAAGAATACAAGACAAATTGATCAAGAGAGGAAACAACAGCGTATCAGCAATTTTGGCTACATTCTGGAAAAGTAAAAGTGGGTAGAGAGCTAGTATCTGATTCAGCAAGTTAGAGAAAGTTACAATCTAAAGGTCTATAGATGAAAATACCACCAGGAAGAGACCCAATTTGGCCCGCAAAATTTCTGAGTCCCAGCATTTAAGAGCAGCGGGAATGAGGGAATGCCAGAGCGGTTGAGTGCTGGTCTAAATACAGACCTATTGGTGGGAAGACAGAAAAGAGGGTGGTAAAACCTATGGACCTCCCTTCCCACATCCAGGAAGACCAGAGTTTTATAACTGAACCAAAGAGGATCACTCTGGATTCAGCATCCTCAGATGCAGCCTGGGCTGGTTAAGATGATTTTGAGTTAAATAAGTCTACATGCTGACTGGTGAGACTTTTATAGAATAGAGAGAAAGCACAGAATATATAGTGGCTCCTTGAAACAAGAACAACCTGCCACTGAGAAGGAACACTCAGAAAATGATGAAGGGCTCTTAAGAATCAATAACACCATAGTCAAAATAAATAATTCAGTAGGAGAGCCATAAAATAAAACCAAATGAATTTACAGGACAAAAGGACAAAGAATAAGAAATGGGAAAACATTTCTTTTTTTAAATAGAGGCTCAATGAGAAAGTTCAGCACTCCACGAAAATGAGTTCTGGAAAGAAAGAAGAGAAAATTGTACATAGGAAATGCTTTGAAACACATGAAAATTCCCTGAAACTGAAGAATGTGAGAATCTACAGAAAAAAAGGCAAATCACATATGAGGAACAGGAGATAGAATGCCACTGAATTTCTCCATAGCTATATTATAAAAAAGAGGAGAGGGGAGAAATTATCAAAATTCTGTTTTTTAACACACCTATGCTGCAGACCTTCAAACTCTTAGTCAACAATGAGGGAAAAGTAAAAATATTTTCACATATGCAAGGTCTCAAAAATTTGACTCTTTGTACATCTATTTCTTGAAAGTTACTTGAGGATGCACTCCAGCTAAACTTTACATGACTGCAAGGAAAGAAAGATTTGGGATCCACAAAACAGGAGATCCTGAAGGAGAGAATAAAGAGACACCTAAGCAAGGGGACTATAGCCTAAAAAGAAATTATCTAAACTTTACTTCAAAAGCAGAAGGTTTTAGGGGAGAGGTCTTGAAAAAATCTTTCAAAAAATGATTGAGCTTAATTGTATGCCTGGAGCACAGATGTTCTGGCCTTCAGGAAAAAAAAAAAAAAAAAATATATATATATATATATATATACACACACACACACACACATACACACACATACATCTCAAGATGTATATGTCTTACAAAGACCATAGGAGAACCAAGGCATGTGGGAAAATACCAAAAAACAGAGAATTACTGACCAAGGAAATAGGAAAAGTCATACAAAGGAGGAGACAAGGGGCGCCTGGAGTTGAACAGCTGACGTTAGCTCAGGGCATGATCCCAGTGTCTTGGGTTGGAGTCCCACATCAGGCTTCCCACGGGGAGCCTGCTTCTTTCTCTATGTCTCTGCCTCTCTATCTCTGTATCACTCATAAATAAGTAAATAAAATCTTTTTAAAAAATGATTATTCTGTGCTACCTGGCTTTGCAGTGAACAGTATTTATAGAGTGATCGCTGGAGGATACATGTTATGTAGGAAAAAGGATATGGTGGAAAGGAGAAGTGTTCAGTCCTCAACCTCCAGAAAGCATTTATGGAGCAGAAAGTCAATGCTAAAATTTTTGTTATTTGACCTCTATTGTGTATATGCATTACTGTGATGAAAGTTAAAATGGAGACATTAAAATACAAATAATTAAAAATAAATGTCATTCTAATGCTCAGGGTATGCTAATTCCTGTAACAAACAAGCCCCAAATTTTAGTCACTTTAACACCAATGAAGGTTTCTTTCTCATTCAAGTCACAGCCCCATGGATTGGACCAGTGTCTGAAACCTCCAGAGATCCAGGAACCCAAGATTGTCCCTTCTCTTGGCACCTTGATCTATAAAGCCTGCTGTTGAATGGAAAAAGAGCAAATTAGAATCGTTCAGAGGGTTAGAATGACCAGTTTGGGAGCTGTGGACAACACCTCTACTCTGAATCTGCCACAGGATCCTAATCCACTTCAGTGAGGCCAGGACGTGTGATCTTTCTCTGTGCTCAGGTTTGGTGAGGACTCAGTACTTTTGCTTGGGCATTTCAAAAATAAAATAAAATAATTAATAATAATAATAATAATAATAATAATAATAATAATAATAATAAAAAAAGTAAAATGCTGTTTGGGAATGCTCTAAGGCAGTGGTTCTCAATCAAGAGGCAGTTTTGCCCTCCTAGGACAAGAGACACAGATGGCTGTGTCTGGAGACATTTTGGTTGTCACTACATGGGGGGTAGTCCTAACATCTACTGGATAAAGGCCAGGGCTGCTGTTAAGCCTGCCAAATGCACAAGATAGCCCCTCCTCCCTACCCCAGCAAAGAATGATCTGGGCCAAAATCTCATAAGTACTAAGTCTGAGAATTCCTGCTCTAGATCCTCTATTCTCTGGGATTTCTGATAAGCAGAGATTAAGACCATCAGGAGCAAAGAGTTCTTGTCTGAGTCAGAAGTTCCTGCTTCTCCTCTCAGCTCCTCTGTGTGGCCTTGCCCCAATCATCAACATTCTGACACTCATTTAGTTTCAGACATCTCCATGCTTCCAGGAAGGGTCACTTGTAGAGGTCTAAAAAAGGCTCTTAAAAATTAATGCTGTAGTTTCAGGGGTCATAACTAAAAAAAATTTTTTAAATGTCTTTAATGGAAAGTTCACCAACAATGATCACTCCGTGGTGTTACTAAATAATAGAGTAACTGAAAATAAATGTTCAACAGCAAGTAAACAGGAGAGGAAATCAGATTCAGCTAATATAGATGATTACTATAACCACATTTTCTAGATTTTCTGGAGCTGACACATGGCAATCCTTTATGTCATTCACATGCTCTGAAAATTACATTAATTCAGTTTACAAGATAAAATCCCAAGTGGCCTTTTGTACCAGAAACAGCCTAGAAGTCTTTTGGCAAACCTGGATCTCTATTTTTAGTTCAAGGCATGATCAATCATAGGTAGGGGAGAAACACACTTGCCTTGTTTTTTACTCTATCCCTGGTTTCAGAGTTACTGGCTCAGAGTTGGTGTTTAATAATTGTTTATTGGTTGCACAGCTGAATGAATATAAAAAGAAACTCAATAAAAAATAAAAATAAAAAGAAACACACAAATATGCTACAATTTAATTCAGCCATGTTGTAAGATCTGAGAAGAACCCTACATCTTTTTTCTTTGCATATTTGCGATGACTAGCACATAAATGACACTCAAAAATGCTGAATTAACTAATGGTAATTACTAAAATTAATTTCTTGAGCTAAATTTATGCTAGACATAATTTATGATAAACATAGGCAGGTATTTATAAGATCATTTTATGAGAAGCATAGGAGAGAGTACAGAGTTCTCTAGGCGAGAAAATGCATCAGACAATATTTAAGCACTTGAAGCACTAAAGAGGACAATGCACCAAGCAAACACAATTTATCACAGTCATATCATTGGCCAACTGGGGGTACTGTGGCCTTTGTAAAACGATGTGATAAATGCTGTCTGTGGTCATCCAGAAAGTTGCATGGAAGAGGCAGGCCCTACGTAAGGGCTCATAAGATTTGAAGACACTATGGAGAGGTATGGGGACTTAGAAGAGCCAAGCCCAAAGTTAGGGGTATGTTGGGAGCAAACGCACTAAACTATCACTGCATTATTATAAGTCTACAATTCTCAAACAGACCAAAGAAACTTGCATTCTATTTTTTAATAAAAAATTTCAAACAGGGAGAAAAAAACATAAAGAAAACACTTGGGAATCTCATAGCCCAGACACAATATATATCTGAACATTTTCTATATTTGCTTCAGAATTGTAATAAAAAGAACCAAAACAGGACACACACGGTTGAAACCCATGTCTCTCCCAACTCCAAGCTGATGAGCTTTCCTCTTTCTAGGTTAGTCCCTTGCTTGGTTAGTGTCTACCTTCAAGTCTGTATCTGTATATTTCTATGACATTTGTACATATTCAGAAATAAAATGTGTAGAACTTCTTCCAGTTAAAAAATAATGGCATCATACTGATCATATCCTTCTGCAACTTGTGTTCTTTGATCACAAATATCATATCTCAGGTTTTTCATATTGATCTATGTCATTCTAGTTCATCCATTTTTAGAGCTCTCTGGTATTCATTCCATAAATGTGCTCTAAATGCTTTATTCATTCTCCTGATAATGAATATTAAGGTTGTTTCCAAGTTTTGTTAGTTTGTCGTCTTTTGTTTTAACAAAAAAATGTTGCCAGGAATGTTGTAGTTCTGAGTGGTAAATTCTTAGAAGTATAATTGATGATTTATAAAATATGTATATCCTCAAAGTTTTACAAGATACTAAGAAATTACAATTCAAAATGGCAGTGCTAATAAACATTCTCACCAGCAAGTCTGAGTTTATGTTTGCTTCACATATTTGTCAATACTGATATGATCAGACATCTTAATTTTGTCTACGGAATTGGTTCAAAATCTCATTTTTCCCGACAGATTAATTTTTTTCATGTCTGTATTAGCTAGTCCAGTTTCCTCTTCTGCAAATCAGTGGACCGTATTCTCCACTGCTCCTTTATTGATCTTCCTTCTTCTTGTAGTTCTTTATATTAGACACAAATCTCTTGTAATTTATAGGGTAAATAACATGACAGAATTTGTTGCCTTTTTATGTCTTTTAAATACTTTTTTTAAAAAAATATTTCATCTATTTATTTGAGAGAGAGCATGAGCAGGGGGAGGGACAGAGAGGGAGGGAGAAGCAGACTCCCTGCTCAGCAGAGAGCCTGACATGGGGCTCGATCCCAGGAACCTAAGATCATTACTTGAGCCAAAGTCAGATTCTTAACTGACTGAGCCACTCAGGCACTCTTAAAGTACGTTTTTTTTTACTTAGGAATTTTTTTTAACTTTTATTTTATCATAATTTTCCCAGTCTAAACAAATCTAGTTCTCAGAGACAGTTGCTGAGAGAAAGGGGTAGAACAAAAGAGGAGCTAATGACCTTTGCTGCAGATACCTACCTAATAAGCTATCTCTGTCAGTTTCCCCAGGAGAGAGCCTGAGATGACTGCTTTTAAGGTAATAATTTAATGGGGGAGTTTCCTCAGGATATACAGAGGGGAAAGTCAGGCAAAGATGTGATTTGGTGGAAATACAGCCTTTGCCTGGTCCCATGGAGTAGTCTGAAGTATGAATGACGTAAGAGAGTTCCCCCACCTTAGAGAACAAAGCATTCTGAACACCCAAGTCAGTTAATCATTAGTTGCAGGCTACTGCTCACTTTCTCCAAACCCAGGCAGAGAGAACAGCATCCCAGAAATTTCCAGACAAGGTAGTTCTCATCCGCAGAGCACAAGGGCATGCAGACATGAAGCATTAGCAGCCAAAAGTCACAATGGCTGCAGGATGGGAAGCTGCCCCACCCCATAAAGTGGAGCTCTGCAGGACACCAAGTAGGATCTACTACAATGAGTTAAATCATTTAATGTCTCTCCAACCATGTAGCACAGGAAATGTCATCTGCTATTTGGGTCAACATGAACGGATGCTGAGATGTGCTGATAGACTTGCTCAAGGACCACACTAATAAACCAAAGAATCCCAAAATTCAGACCTACTCATTTCTGACTCCAGAATCTGTACCCTATATAATTCGCCATGGCAGCTCCTCTATGAAAGTTTCTGTTCAGCACTTCACCGGTTAATTACAGACTAAGCCAGGGAAGCTTTCTTTCTGCCTAAGGATGGTTGCAGTTGCCTTCAATTATCACCAGGAGAGGAAATGCAGAGTGAACAGACTGCCCGAGTTGGGGGTGGGGGGAGAGAGAATGCTCCACCAGGCTCACCTTCTTTGAGCACCCCATTTGCACCCCATTTTAGTGTCTTTCTCTGGAAAGTGACAAAAGATCTCACCTCCCAGCAAACAGGTTAGGTACCTGAAGGAATCCAGGCTCACTTTGAAGGAAATAAGTGGTGAAGACATTCAGTATCATGACTTGATGTTTGGGAAATCCTCTGATTTCACCTATGACTCCTTCTTCTAGTGTCATAAAGGCATGTGTGGGGGGCGGGGGGGATAGCAACTGTACTCCTTATAAATTAAAGGTCAACAGATCTGAGGCTTTAGCCCTGTCACCTTGCTACAAATCGAAATTGTCACGGAACTTTGAACATGTATTGTTACAGGGGAAGGTCTGCACGGTTCAGCGAGAAACTGTTTATCTTTGTGCTTAATATTATGAAGATTCAAAGGTGCCTCGCCATGCATGCCACTAGGAATACCACTCCCTGCTCTACACTAGGTTCACATGTGTTCTCTCACTTAACAGAGCAAATGATCTAGGAGCATTCAGTGTTTGTTGTCAGCTGCTTTCTCTCATGACAATTTACTCATGAGCCAGCCTGCCATTTGTAAAAGCGATAGACAAAAGATCTGCCAGATGGTTTGGGGATCCGAGAGTAGGAAATGTTTCTACACAATATGTTCTGTTGGGTTCCTGATGACACAGGCACTAAACCAAGGTGACGGAGATGGGGGTACTTGCAGAGTTGGGAAGAATTCTGTTTGTTTGCTACAAACAATGCCATCCAACCCACCGTGAGGACCCCAAGGATCTAAATTACCCTCTTCCTTCTCTAAACACCACTTTGTTCCCTGTCTACCAAAAGAGAGGCCACTGAGGCCGTGTGGCACTTATAAAGGGGAGGGGGCATCCTGTCATGCCCACATGCTGCACTGATCAGTATTCAGCACTCCAATTAAACACTGCAAAGTTAAGTGGTAGTAAAATTAAAATGGAGTCGCAGAATGGAAAGGAATCTCAAACCAGGTGCAATTACACTCATTTTTATATCAGTCTCTTAAATTTTAATGCTTTTTATGGGCCCCTGAATAAATGAATTATACAAGATTCATAACTTTTGAAATGAATTTCAGCTTTCTCCAAAATTCCCTAGTTTCACAGAGATGGTACAGTGGACAATATAATTAAAGAATGGAGTTGAAAAACTTATCCATAGATATTACACTGAAGAAACCGCTATGTAAAAATTGTTGCATGTATAGTAGATCCATAAAAATCCAGGGTGATGAGGAAGACGTTGGATGAAATTTGACACGTCAAGTTGTTTTTTGTTTTGTTTCTGACACCCTCGGAAACACCTCTGCCTACAGGAATCCCCATCACTGGGTCTCCCTGCTATCCACCAAGGACCAAGTATGTTAAGTAATTCTTTATAAGGCATTTTGGTCCAGCTGATCAAGACCCCTTCATATATTCTCCATCAACTTACACCTGGTGTCATAGGGGAAATAAAGTCTTTACGTCTTCATTCACTTATTCCTTTGCTCCTTCATTCTGCCCTGGGCTGAGAGTGTAGACTCTGCATGCTAAGATCAATTTACTTAGCTTCTCTATGCTTCAGTTTATTCATCTATAAAAGGCAGCAATGAATACATTAATTAATTAATATGAATTCTGTACTCATAAGATTATTGTGAAGGTTAAATACATTAATCAATGTAAATCGATGTGGACAATGTCTGCTACATAATGACCACACAAGGTAAGCCGTCATTATTATTCATTCAACAAATATTTTTCGAGCCTTTGCCTCATGTCAGGCACAGCCGTAGGTATAGAGCCCTAAGAACGACCCGAGGAAACCCCATCTCTGACCTCAGAGGGCTCACCTGGATCCCAGATCTCTTTCCTGTTATGGTCCCTCAGAGATGCTACAGAACAGAAAAGTCAGGGGCTAATATTTTATGGACAAGTTTCATATCAAGTACATTAACAAAGCAGAGTATATGCATATGTTACTACTAGTAAAATAGTAGGCCTAATAATTACAATACTTTCCCCCTAATGAGCACTTAAAGTATGTGACAATATATACTTTTTATTTTAATTATATCAGTGCTTCTTTCATGATAGTTATTTTTTCTATTTCATATTTTTACCCTTTTTCTCAAGTTAGGTATGCCAGTCTGTCTATCTATCTATCTATCTATCTATCCATCCATCCATCCCATATTTACTTCTATACATCTGGCAAGGAGTTATTTGAGGCAGCTTACAATAAAAGCAGTCAGGCTGAAAGCTTTCAAATAAGGCCAGCCTCGCACACGCACACATACATACACACACGAGCCACAAAATAGAGGAGTGCAGAAAAAACATTATATCCAGAGAGTTAGTTAAGGAAGATACAATAGCTATCGTGCAATACTCAGTTCTGATATCTCTGGAAGCCAGGGGGGAAAAAACTGATGAATCAGATGAACTCATCATCCAGATGAATACCCATACGAGTTACTAGGGGAAACAATCTCCCTTCTGTTATTTTATCGCCTTCAACTTTGATATTAATTTACCAGTGGAAGGTGGTCTTCACAGAAGAGGTTTGGGGTAACAAAGCCACCCCCACCCTACACTATAAAGGAGCATTCCCCAAATGTCAACATTGCATCTCCCCCATTGTTCTGTCAAATCAATACCAGGGGGCTGACAGACATGAAGCAGGTGACCAGGATTTTTTTTTTTTTTTTTTTTAGGTGATCTGAATTTTTAAAAAGATTTTTTTGCCTAGAAAATCTTGAGGAGAGAATCTTGAATCAATCACTCAAAGTTACCTTCCCCAATGTCAACATCTTAGCTCTATTTATAACAGGAGCAGGTGGTGGTCAAATCAAGATGGATAATGCAAGGAAGAATTTAAAGTGCTTCTCTTCGATGTGATCCTTGTAAGAACAATGATCTAATCTCCATAGGCCAAGTGCACAGAGGACAAAATGAAGGTGTAAATGAGTGACATTTACTTCCACCCTGGGCTGAGAATGCTGCATACATCATCTTTTGTTCAGTCATCCCAACAGGGTTTTGTGTTGTTGTTGTTGTTGTTGTTGTTGTTTTTTGTCTTTTCTGTTGAAATAATTATTATGAATCCATTGCAAGTGAGGAATACAGAACAGAAGGAACTTAAGTAACATGCCCAGTGCCATATAGCTCATACATGGCAGAGCTGGGGTTTGAGTCTTACACTCAGATTCCAAAACTGGTATTTTTTTCTACTCTTAAACTTTTTCAGGATTTTACAGTGAACATTAAAAAAAAAAATACACAAGTTTGTAATCACAGCTGTAATGCAAATGCATTGGTACAAAGATGAGCATGGGCTTGGAGGACCTAACTTCAAGTTATGAGATCTTGAGCATTTTATTTATCAATAAGGTGGAAAAAATAATAATGAGTCTTCAATGATGTTATGAAGGTCAGAAATCATGTATAAAGTGTCCGGAAGACAGGAGATATCCAACAAATGGGAGCAAATAAAGTTATGATTTAAGATCACTTGTGGTCCACATTGTAGAAGGAGACATTGCTATTCTCAGAAAGTAGCAATGGATCTACTTAATGATACAAAAACATATGACAAGGTGTTTTAAAACATCCTGGAGGAAGAGAAACGAAGGAGCAGAAGGGAAGGAAGGAGACATTTGTTGAACATCAAATATGGTGCTAAAAGATTTACTGATACATCCCACTTAGCCATTCCAGCAACTCAATACACAAGATACTATGCTTTTTAGGGGGTAGGGGACAGAAAAGTAAATTAAAGCTTAGAGAACTTAATCAGTTTGTTCAAACTCACCATATGGTAAATGGTAGACCTGAGATTTGAGTTCAGGTCCCTTGATCCCACACCCATTGCCCTGCACCATCCTATGTGGCATCTCAATTAATCAGGAAATAAGCTCCCAGGCGTGTCAGTGCGTTTTTCCATCTCTCACTAATATCACTGGTGATCCTGGGGAACCAGACCCTTCCCATCTCTGCCACTAACTAGAGATGCAGCCACGGCCTCCTCAGGCTCAGTTCCCCCATTTCTAAAATGAAGCAGTGCGCCTCCAGGACTTCTGAGGCCCTTTAAGCTTTAACATTTTATGATGATTCTTTCCCCCCAAAGAACTCTGCTGGCAATACAGAGCGAAGACACAGCACATATGTATGAAAGTTACTCCGTTTATATTAAATTCCACATTCCTGCAGGGATATGTAATGTCTGTTGCCCTTCGGTCGACTCTCTATACTCCAGTGTTTGTTTACAATCATTGGAGCATGAACAGCTATTTTTAAACCTGGCTTTTCATGTAAGAAGGTTAAAACTCAAACTGAATTTGATTTGTTGGAGAATTCAAATCCTCAGGATTATGGCAGGAAAAAAAGAGAAATGGAAGTCACTTTAATTACCCTTTGACTGTCCTCCTGCCCACCCACCCCCCATAATTTCACAAACAAAGATGCCATTGGTTGAGCTGAACTGTATCCAGGGCAGAAAAGTCTTTACATTGGCAACTGATGACCAAAGGTCTTGAGGTTGTTTACTTTACATTTTTGTTCAAAACAACAGGAAGTAATGTTTAGGAGGCAGCTGGCTTGGGAAGTCAGCAAATCCAGGGATCTGCGCAGCTGGGTAAAGCGAAACATAGAGTAGTCTTTTTCAATTGAGTGTTGTTTTTTGTTTTCTGTTTTTTGTTTTTATCTCTCATGCTCTCCTTTAAAGAATACAGCTCTGATGCCAGACAGATGCCTGTTCACCATGTACTAGGAGAAGGGCCCGGTAGAGAGCATGGCACATAATAGGAAGAGAATGCATATGCCTTCCTTCTCTCTTCTGTTGCTAATGTGGGTTTTGTTCTGCTTTTTCATTTGGGCCCATCTGCAGACTTCAGTATAGAACATAAGGTCCCTGAGAGCTGGAATTGCTGGTCTCTCTTGGTTGTCTCCCTATCACTACAGCCGGGAAGAGTATCTCACTTAGAGTGGCTTCAATAAATATTGGATAACTTACTGATGGTTTACATTCCTGGAGCACTTTATAGAAAAATTAGAGAAGTATGTTACCAAGCTGTTGGATAAGATGGAGCGCGACTGCTAATGAGCATGGAGTTTCTTTTGGGGGTTGAAAATGTCCTAAAATTGATTGTGCTGATGGCTGCACAATTCCGTGAATATACTAAAATTCAATGAGTTATACACTTTAAATATTTGAATTATATGGTGTATGAATTATATCTCTATAAAGCCATTTTTAAGAGATTTTTTTTTTAAGTAGGCTCCATGCCCGCATGGATCCCAACACTGGGCTCAATCTCACCATCATGAGATCAGGACCTGAGCCGAGATCAAGAGTTGGATGCTTAACCACTGAGCCACCCAGGTGCCCCTAAGAGACTTTTTAAACCCCTCAAAACTGCACATGCTCAAGAACATCCATATTGAGGCTAGAAGTCAATACCAATGATCTGAATACACAGTGGAGCAGCTGGTAGCCAAATGAACAGGGAGAGATGGGTTAAGAAAAAAGGAGAAGTAATACAGCATCACATTCAAGAAAGAGATGCCCCTGCAGTTCTGTCCTAATGAAGACATGCTCTTTCCCTCCCTGCACTTAGACTCTTCTCAAGATAAGCCTGATAAAGATAGCGAACACAGGTGGAATAGCCAGTAGTCAGAATTTCAAACCTTTTCATTATGTACTAACTCATTCCAAACAGTAACATGACAAGCTGTCAGATGAAAATCTCTTGGCTTCCAAATTCATGAGTTTTCAGGATTGCCAGGAATTCTTGTGTCCTGATTATCTGATCAACTCTTTCATATCAGAAATCACATACTTTGCATAAGGCACACACTGTACAGGCATATTTTTAAATGATTCATTCATATTCATTTACTGTTTAGTATTCACCAGACATTGGGCTAAGTGCTGGATACTGAAAGATAAAATTTAGGATTGAGAGTTAACACTCACAGACCATGGCACATGCCTCATTAGGATTGATCTAGCCCATTATCCTAGTAACTACTTAAGGCAAAGACTAATATCATCATGAACCCCATTGAACAGATGAGAAAACTGAGGACCAGGAAAATTGAGTAACTTGCTTAAGGTCAGGCCACAAGGAAGTGAAGGACCTGACATTATGTAGGGGGAAGCTGTCTCCAAGGCCTGGGCTGCAAACCTCTACTCTCGATGCCTCCCACTCTGAAGCTGGGACATGCCCAAGCAGGGAACAAACACTTAGGTATAATACAACATGCTGAGTGCCCTGGCTTAGGGAGGATCAAGGTGCGCTCAGAGGCAACAGAGTGCTCACATAGCAACTAAGTCACAAAATTTAGAGCTGAATGCAACGCAGAGATAATTTTCTTCAGCTCTTTTGTCTTTCAGATGAAGAAAATGAGGTCTAGACAGAAGCCAAGGACTTGCTCAGTGTCTCACAGCTTATATTAGTCATTGAACTTGATCCCATGTCTCTTAAGTTCCAATACATTCACTCATTTATTCAAAAGTATTTGTGCCAGGCACTGCACTCTTTTCACTACACCCTACTGCACCAATTATAAAGCTAAGAAATTAGTTTAAGAAACAGATATAATTTCATTTTAATCATGCAAAGATCATATTGTCCTATGACAACTTTGCAAATTCATCAAATCACTTTAATGAGGCATAGGAGTGGGGAAAAGAATGACAAAAAGAGAGAAGGGGGTAGATTATTGTCTGGTTGTGCTACATGTTGGATTGATTTATTCCCACATTTCAAGTAGTCTTCCGAATAACCCTATGGGATGTCAGGATTTTGCCATTTTTTAAAATGATGAAATAGGCTCCAAAAAACATCTAAATAATTTTGCACAAAGTTACAAATCTAATAAGTGGGAGGGGGAGAGGAATCTACATTTGAGCCCTGCTTTTACTACCTGCAAAGCCCAAATTCTTTTCTCTTCCATGCTGATTTCTAAGCTCAATAACTACGTAAGTTAAATCTCTCTGGATGGCATGGATTTTTGAATTAATCATTAGATAAATTATAGTTAAGTTTGGAGTTCCATAAAAGCAGTAAGGTGGATAAAATGACCTTTCTTCCTTCCAGTCTTACTTGTCCACGAATATAAAATGTCATCTTCAAATTCTCTATTTCACGTCCCTCTCTCTCTCTCCTTCTCTAGTTTTTTCTTAAACACACAATTTTAAAATATCTTCTTTAGCAGAGCCAGCTGCCATGCACACTTGAAAGCAGATGACCTGGCCAAAAGATCTTATCAACTGATTTTTAATGAAGGTTTCTTTGCTGAATGCCAAGTATAGGAGGTGAGTTGAAAATGGGCATTTCCAAATGTTAAAGAAAGCCACAGACATCCTAAGGCACTTAGATTTCTCAATCAGCCCTTCCTTTGTCCATGCCAAAGGTCACCCTGAGAAGGTGCCTGATGACAGACATTATTTTGCAATGGCTCAAGGCTTTCTATGGTCACATATGTTCCTTTTTCTCCTTTCCAAAGAGTTTTAAGTCAGTGGTCAACATAGTTCTCCTCACATAATATACAAAGGTGATGAATTTATATTGTTCATAATTTTTTAACAATGTTACAATTACAATTGGCTGTCAGTTATTTATTTTTGGTATTTAGCTCAGTAGTTCCCTAGCTTGTCTGCACATTAAAATCACTGGAGAGCTTCAGAAAATATCATTACCTGGGTCTCACTCCTATATATTGTGACAGAAATAGTCCGGTGATGGCCTGGGTTTTAGAATTTTTTAAAGATACCCAGGTGATTCTAATGTGCAGAGAAGTCTGAACCCCATTAAACATTGGACTCATCATTAATTAAGTAACCAAGTCGAGGGGGAGGATAATCTAGCCTTCTCTTCCCAAACCAAACGTGTTCCTTTCAGAGTTCCCTAAAGCTTAAGTCAGGAAAGGAGAGAGTCAATAAGTCATTAACTGAGCTGATAACCACTGGGTGCCAAGCACACATGATGGATCTTTTGGAGCTGTGCTAAAAAAGGTTATATGAACAACTGTATCCCTGCACATTGAGTGGTTGGAAAAAGAATTTATCCTCCAGCTTTTTGTTCCATAGAACCTCAGGTTCAAAAAGAAATCCAGAGGCAGATTAAGAGAGTCCAGAGACATCTTATATGTGTAATAAGAGCTATATTTGTAGAATATTCTAGAAAATATAAAATATTTCTAGATCCATCCTTTTAGAATGGCAAAAGGGATGTAGATGGGACACAAGGTGAGGCACTGCTGGGTTGTCTCCTGTGATGCCAGTAGGAATCCACATAGAACTGATGGCTTGATTATATTAGTGACCAAATATCCTGAAACATGCAAAGCTGAGAGAGTCTCAAGTGGTCCATGTAGAGGGATCTCACACTGGCAAGACAGTTTGGCTAACCTAACCAGTGAATATCAGAGCCACTGGTTGGTGAGCAATTGCAGTTTTGTAGATAACTATTAAAATTACAGTACTGAGGGGCCACTTTTCTTTCAAGCTTCCTATTTCAGACCTACAACACAGGGGCCACTAGTGGGTGCTCAGTTTTTCTTTTCTCTCTCTTCCATTCATTGCATCTGTCCAGATGGGTATTTGAACACAGGGATCTTCCTGGGGTCTGGCGTCTGCCCTTTGGACACAAATGAATGCTCTAGTTTCCATATCTGAACTTAATGTGTGATTGGAGGTATGCAGGTGACAGCAATAGCAAGGGGTGCCACACTGGCCTCGATTCTAGGTCACCTACTTCATTCCAGCTTTGGCCAGAGGACTTCTACCAAAGCAATCAAGTGCTTATCCAGCTACATGCAGTAAGATTTCAACTTCTATTTGTTCCTTAGGGAGAATCCTTTGGGTGAAATGGTGATTGGTTGGTATGCTTTGGAAATAGTTATGTCACTGACCATAATAGGACTGGAATCTCACCCCTAAATTGTACTGCAAACATGTGATAGCATCTACTATGTTTCCAGGGACTGTGATGGTTGCCAGTGATTTAATAAGAACCAGGCCAAGTTCTTGCCTTTAATGAAATTAGAAAGAGATGGAGAAGACAGACCTGTAAATAGATAATCAAAATATGAAGCTCACTTGTTCTGTCTGAAGAGAGCATGAGATTTTGTGAAAGCACAGAAAGGATTTTTCATTTTCCTTGGAGAGTCACAGATAGTATCAGGGATCCAACATTTAAATTGAATCATGAGAGATATGTCTAATAAGAGCTATATTTGTAGAATATTCTGGAAAATATAAAAGATTTCTAGATCCATCCTTTTAGAATATAAAAGCAAGGATCTGTCCATCTTATTCACCACTGCATTCTCAAAATATCATGGAAACACTGAGTCCATTAGCAATTTGATCCTCATAACCTCCCATGCTTGTGAGAAGGTAGAAGGAACATATTCCAGAGAGAGAAAATAAATGTACAGAGACAGCAAATTCATAGTCCATGACCTCATGGAATTCTGACCTGTAGACATTCCAAGAAAAGAATCTCAGTAAACTTCGCCAATGGCTATGCTGGATACACTAAGGGAAAAGGCAAGCGTCTGCCCTACATAATACCTCACACTGTTGCACTTAGTACTTTAGCAAATTCACCGTAGCTCAGAGTCTAGTCCACATCTTTGTAAGTTTATTTTTTTAAAGGCTCCATCGCTCAGGACTGTGCATTAACCTTGCTTGTGAAACTGCTAGAATGACAACTGATTAATTTAGAATGAGAAATCGCCATTACAGAAACCATAATATTCACCTTTTCATGACCAGCCTGTCCTACCTTTGCCAATTTAGTAGATTGCAGCTGCAAATAGTCATAGTGACCAGAACACTCATGTCATAAGACTATCTTCTCCCTGTATAAGAGCAGAAATTATCAGTAGATAGCTTACCATGGAATCACATGTGAAAAAGTTAGGGTATTGAATGCTTAAGGGAACTAAGTTATGATAGCCTAATACATTCCCCCTCTCCATTGGGACAACTGTACGAGTAGAGTCAAACAACACATTATTTGCCACTTTACCAATGGCCCCATAGAAGGAATCAGAATAACCAGAGACCATTAGCTAAAGCACCTTCTCTTGGACAATGTTTCCTCCTGTTTCCAACTGCCATTCAAACATGTTGCAATCAATTCCTGCAAGGCTGGAGGCCATTATTTTTTTTAAGGTGACAGTACCAACATTCTTTGAGAGCCTAATATGGGCTAAACACGTATGTTTTCTCATTTAATCATTTAATCTTCACAATTAAGTGAGTTTTGGTTTTTTTTGTTTGTTTGTTTGTTTGTTTGTTTGTTTGTTTGTTTTTTGCAGAGTCTTGAACTCAGGTTAAGTTTTGTCTTGCTCCAGTGAATACAGCATTAGATGGCAGAGTAAGGATTCTATCTGAGTCATTTTAAATTCATTTAAGATTTCCAATGGAAGTCCATTTGCAACATCATCCATTTGGGGAGAGAAAAACATGTATGCCTGACCAGATCACTAAAAAAAGCCTTAGAAAGCTGTGATTGAATGGGTCAGACATTACATGCTGCAGGAGTTCTGAGAAGAATGACATCATTGTGGGCCAAGGTGGGGGGCAAAAGGTTGGGAGGGGGGTGATTCTGAATTGGGAAACATTTCCGGTCCTCAAGTATTAGAATATAAAAAGGCAAATACACAGAGTATATAAGCCACACTTCCCTCTTCCAACAACTACAGCAGAACTGTTTTGCATTGATCCCAGATACGACCTCAGTACACATAGCATAGCACAGCCATGAGCATTCAGTCAGTCACATTTGGTACACAAGACAGAAGGTATATTAGCCATCCCCATGTTGGAGGCTGAATCTATAAGACACTAAAGGGGCTCAATGATCTGGGCTCTCAGGTGAAAAAATAAATGACAAATTAGAAATGTGTGTGTGTGTGTGTGTGTGTGCATAAACTCTCCAGAGATAGGCAACTAATCACAAAATCAATATAGGATGATCTTTGAACAAAAGAAGGAATCCTTTCAGACTCACTACTTCGTGGTTGATGCTCCACTCTTGAATAAAGTTGACATTGGAGGATCAACAGAGTTAGATAGTATTGTTAGTATATAAGATCTGCAAAAACTCATTTATGGTTCTTTAAAAAAAATCAGTGCTTAATTCAGTCTCCAGAATAAGCAAGATCCTAAGCAAAATGTAAAGGAGACATTCTTGCTAAATCACATCTCTGCCATAACAGCCAATCTGAAAAGAAGAAAGGAAGTTCTAACAGAGGAACTAAGCCAGCTCATTTGACCCACTGGATGCCTCAACTCTGAACCCCAAGAAGGAGAAGTAAGATCTTAGCCTCATTTAGTCTTTCCGTTTTGGGGTTTGAGAAACCCAAGGAAGTCATGACTCTACTTGTTCATTCATTCAATATCAACAAAAACGCACAGCTTTATCTGTGAATATGTTCATTCACACAGTTAGCACCTTACTAATTCATTAACAAGCATTTGCCATGAGCTTACACTTTTCCAAGCATTCTGCTGGCGACTAGAGATTTGGAGAGAAAGAAAACATAATTTCTGCCCTCAGGGAGTTTACTGTACTGTCAAGCGGATGATGACTGAACAAAAGATTTCAATATCGTGTCAAACACACTATGCAAAATGCAGAGCAGGGCGCACAATGAGAGAGCCTTCAGCTCTATGACTGCGGAAGGTGCTTTCTATACACAGGACACTCTTCAAGGTATCCAAGCTTCTCCAAACCATGAAACAATGTATTTCCAGGTTCTTGGCAGAAATCCCCAGTCCTCCAGTTTTACAAGGATTCTCCCATTTACATCACATCTCTCTCCACCATTAAGTCAATTTGATGCTACTTCACCCCACTGCTAGCTCTGCTGTGCCCCAAGATCACCAAACAGGACTGACTTAGGAAAGGAGGAAATTAAAAGCTCAAATTAAAAGAAGAGGCAAGGTGAGCATTACTTACATGTATTGTTACTATATATCTGGAAAACCTAAAAGAATGGACTGAACTAGTATTAGAGACAGTAGGAAGATACAGGAAGATTGCTGAAGAGCTTTCTATTATACAAACCACCAACCAGATAGAAAATATACTGTAAGAAAGTCACATTTAAAATACAGTAATAGAGAAGCCTGGGTGGCTCAGTGGTTGAGTGTCTGCCTTTGGCTCAGGTCATGATCCCGGGGTCCAGGGATCAAGTACTCATCGGGCTTCCCACAAGGAGCCGGCTTCTCCCTATGCCTATGTCTCTGCCTCTCTCTGTGTGTCTCTCATGAATAAATAAATAAAATTCTAAAAAAAATTGGAGAAGGACAATCATCATATGGTTTCATTCATATGGGGAATATAAGAAATAGTGAAAGGGATTATAAGGAAGACGAGGGGAACTGAGTGAGAAAAATTAGAGAGGGAGACAAACCATGAGAGACTCCTAACTATAGGAAATGAACAAAGGGTAGTGGAAGGGGAGGTGGGCAGGAGGTTGAGGTGACTGGGTGACAGGCACTGAGGAGGGCGCTTGATGGGATGAGCACTGGGTGTTATACTATATGTTGGCAAATCAAACTTCAATAAAAACAAAACAAAAAAGAATACAATATTTAAAAATAATAAAAATAACAAAGTATTCACAAAGCTAAAAAAATCTTTAAAAAAAAAGATTTATGACAAAACTTTTGATGGGCCAAATTTTAAAGTGGGGCCTCACAGACCTTCTCAATGAGAGGAAGGGACTTCTAAGAATCTTATGAGCACTGACCCATAAAATCCAAGGTAGGAAGGGCCTGTCTCAAGCATGTATGGGTATGATCTTTGTCTAAAAAAATAAAATAACATGTATATAAGAGTTGTCCCTCCTGGAACTGAATTGGACAGAGATCATGTAAGAAGCAAGTAGAACCTTTTATGGGAACAGACCCAGCCGAGGAAGCTAGTCCACAGGAAACCCAAGATACTTCTTATGGAAAAGGGGAGATTATTTGTCATGCAACAATAAATATCCAAAACAGAGCGCAAAGAAGTATTATTCAGGATACTGACTATATTACTGTTTCTGGTAACAAAAGATGAAACACAATCCTTTTTTTTTTTTCATTAGCAAAGGCAGTTGTTAAATAAATTGCAATACATAGACACAGTGGAATCTTATGTGGCTTTATACAACACATTTTTTATCCACATGCCGTAATATGGAAAGATCTCTGTGATCGTATAAGTATTATTTTTAAATTTTATTTTCAACTTTTACCTGGTGCAGGCTTTGTGCTCTCAGGTGTAGGCTTTATGGTGACAGAGGCATTGTCTCTTTTTTTTCACTGCTCTGTTCTCAGGACTCAGAACAATGCTTGGGATGCAGTAGATGCATACGAAGTATATCTTCAATGAATGCATTTAAAATGCTTAATAATCATCTGGCATCTAGTAAGTTTTTAATAAATATTAGGACGGCCATTCCTCCGAGAACTTCAAGCTTGTAAAACTCACAGAAGAGATACTACCCATGAGCTGACACATCAGCCAGAGAAAGTTATATTCAAAATCTGTGCTAAAATGTTGCCGGGCAGAGGTTCAGTGAACTTCCTCACTCGGGAAGCTCTTTTCCTGGAATACAGCTCTATTAAAAGACTACCCAGTCAGCATTGCTGCTGACACCCCATTTCCTCTCTCTGTCCATTCTTGATGCCTTTTTTTAGATGTCAGGCCTCACTCACTTCTTGTTTCCCATTGATTTGTCACCATTCTGAGGTTCTTTCCCCATTACAAAGAGTGACCGGAACAGTTACACCACTGGCCTCCTGCCCTTCCTGCCAGCTCTGCAACAGACAAAGATTACGGTGTCCTCCTCTCTGGGTGTCAGAGAACTGGCTGGGCCCAAAGAAATTGCTCAGGCATTTCTTTGGAATGGGTGGGGTGGGTGTTTGCTTATTAAACCTTTGGAATGAACCTGATATTGTACTGTGAATGTCGCACATTATTGCATTGATTCCTCATAACAATCTGTAAAGAGGACTCTGGGTAACTGTCCTCTATTTCCGGATGCTAAACTGGAGGCCCAGAGAGTTTCATACCAGGGCAGGCAGGACTTGAATCCCAGGCCCCATCACACTCAAGTTCATGCTTTAAACCAGCACAGAATTTATTCAATGATCTCAACTTCACTCCAAACCCTTAACCCAAGACTGATTATAATACCTAGCAGTGCCTTCCTGGAAGGGGCTGGAATTGAGAAGGAAAAAAAATGTAAATAAGAAGCAATGAATATAACTTGTAATTCTGTGACAGAGAAGAACCAATTGCCTCCTTAGGACAGGCTCCATGGGCTACATGCTCATTTGGGATATGTGAATCTTGACTGTCATGGTTGGGTTGGATCCAGTCAGTCCTGGGATAGCAAAAGAGACAGTTTCCTACATCTCTGGTGGAAATTTAAACAAGTAAATCTCTTTCAGAATGCAATTGTGCAGAATATGTTAAGAACCATATATTGTGCACACCTGTCAACATAGTGATTCTAATCACTATAGAAAACACTTGAAAATATGGAAAAAGCTTTCACTATCCATTCACTCAACAAATATCAGTTATGCATCTTTTATTGAGGTATATGTATTTTAGAGCATTAGGAAAGCAAAGCTAGCTAGGGAGAGCAGAACTCTGGGCTCATGGAAATTAATTTCTAGTAAGAAAGACAAGAAATGCCTGGTTAAATATACAATAACACCAACTATTGTAAGTGCTAGGAAGAAAATGAGCCAGAGAAAAATGATAAACAATGAAGGGAGGGTTCAGGGCTTGCTCTTCAAAGGAGGTAATAATCTAACAAAGACATGAATGGAATGAGCAAACAGAGCTCCCATATAATGAGACAGACAGTTCCAGCCTAAGGAACAGTAAGTACAAAGCCCCTGAGGCAGGAGCCAGGCTTGATGTGTTTGAGGAACAAGAAGGGAACTGGAGGGGTAATCAAGGCAGAGATGAGCCCACTTCACAAAAATATTCAGCAATTTGCCATAGTGTGTAACTGTAAACAAAATAAATGTCTAGTAATCCAGGCCTGGGTAAGTAAGTTACTATATACCTACTTTGTAGACAAACTAATGGTGGCCCTAGAGTTAGCCTAATAAAGGTCTGAATCCTGATTCTGCCATTTGTTACTTGCGTGACCTTGAAAATTCATGTAGCTTATCCATTCCAGTTGATAAACAAAGATAATCATGGGCTCTCGCTATATAAAAGTAAATGAGACCATGCAAGAAAGGCATTCTTCACAGTTCCTGGCAAACTCTGATATGATAAAAATGTGGTAGTGGTAACAATGATCATATTTTGATTGCCAGAGGAAATTTTCAACCTGTAGCTTTATGAAGGCAGGAAAGGTGGTATTATTCACGGATAATATCTCACTCTGAAATAAGAAATTTGTGCCATTTACCAAATTTTAATCTAATCATACCTGTGGTCTATGTATACAATGGAATATTCCTCAGCCATTAGAAACGACAAATACCCACCGTTTGCTTCGACGTGGCTGGAACTGGAGGGTATTATACTGAGTGAAATAAGTCAATCGGAGAAGGACAAACATTATATGGTCTCATTCATTTGGGGAATATAAAAAATAGTGAAAGGGAATAAAGGGGAAAGGAGAAAAAATGAGTGGGAAATATCAGAAAGGGAGACAGAACATGAGAGACTCCTAACTCTGGGAAAAGAACTAGGGGTGGTAGGAAGGGAGGTGGGCGGGCGTTGGGGGTGACTGGGTGGTGGGCACTGAGGGGGGGCACTTGATGGGATGAGCACTGGGTGTTACTCTATATGTTGGCAAATTGAACTCCAATGAAAAATAAATTAATAAACAAACAAACATGCCTGTAAATGACATACTATAGGCCATATACAAGACATACTGATATTATTTCACTTACAGAACTGATATGAACATTGCATAAGAATAGAAGATCTAACTTTACCCAAAACTGGGTCAAATTTTTCTTCTCTTGTTTTCCGCTGATCAATCTTTGGATATTAGACTTGGCTTATCCCAAAGCAGTTTAGGGTGGATTATCAACATTCTGCATCAAGATCTTATCCTTAATTTCTACTAGATATCACTTAATTAAAGTCCTCAATAACTGATTGTTACAGAAGTTTTATTTCTCCAATGTGCTTGGGAAATTTTACAAATAAAATGCCTTTAAATTAGCACAATTTTTGGCTGCAAAAAATATGATATCTCTTTTTTAACTCTCTAGTACTCATGAGAAAGTAGATTATACAAGTTAAATCCCACCTTGGTGCACAAGGTTATTTCCATGCAATATGATAAAACAATGTCAGATTTAGAATCAGAAGACTTCAGCTCTAGTTTTGATTGTGCCTTTACTAAAAATCTCCTTAAATTGAACCATGGATATCTTAGAGAGAAGGGAAACCTGCCTAATCTATGTTGAGCACAGAAATGTGCTCTAATAAAAACAGCACAAACTTGAGAACCAAGAATGATCTCTATGCTAATCTGGCCCCTTACTCAAAGATCTTGGGCAATTCCCTAAGCCTCCATTTTGCCATCTACAGCATGAAAACAGTGATATGTACCATAGTGTTATTAGAAGAGTTAAAGATAGGATATGAAAGGTGTCTGGAGCAGCAGATTAAGTATTATTAGAGGGTCTAGTGTTCTTAGCAGAGAATGAAATCTACTCATTATTCCTTTCAATGAATTAACACTACTTTAGCATATTTACATAAACTGAAAACAAAGGATAAAACACTATGGTGCCCCCGACCACCAAAAAAAAAACCCACTATGGTACCAGGTACCATTAAGATACATCATACATATTCAAAATTTATTCAAGTAATTTCTTAATGTTTAATATCCCTCCATCTGAGTGATAACTCAGAATTTTGTTCAAAGCATACATCATGCCCAGTGGCATGGATTTGTCTCACCTCAGATTTAGGGCTTTGGAAGAAAACCCACAATGTCATGATACATTTGTCAGCTACTCATACGATAATGCTAATAACAAACAGCTCCAAAAGAGAAAAGTTCAATATCGAGGCTTGTTGAGAGACAATTAACCAAGGGTCTTTTGTGTTTCTGCTTATCTTGCAAACAAAGGTAGTGACTATCTTTTTTACAGACTTTCTTCTCAAGCATGTTTGTAAAATGAACAGACTTGGATACAGAGACAGTATCTCCCTCAGGAGTAAACAGTGGGCTTGCTTACTGCCTAGTATAACATAGATAATATTTGCCTTCAGAGCAAATGGGAAGACATGCTCACTGCCTAATATAAAAAATTTGAGTTCCAAGGCCCAGGGATCCTCTCCTGTAGCACAACCCACTATATATGTAGATATCACTCGGTCCTCTGTGTATCACCCTGTGGGAAATGAGGTGTTTGGAACTGCTACGGAAAAATGCTGATTCTCTGACTACTGCTATCTCTATGAGTAATTAAGTCTTCTGTCTCTGACCTAGGAGCCTCATGTCTTCTGTCAACATCCCTAAAACTGTAGCAGGTAAACTTGTTAGCTTGCAATTATGCTAAAAAATCTCAGTTTCCTCACATTTCTTGACAGGCTTTATTTCTCACTGATGGATCTGTAGGTAGATTCATCTAGGTTCAGATGAGATTGGTTGAACTAATCCAGGCTCTGAGTTTGGTCCATATGAGTCTTCTTTTTTTTTTTTTTAAGACTTTTTAATTTATTCATTCATGAAAGACAGAGAAAGAGAGAGGCAGAGACACAGGCAGAGGGAGAAGCAGAGGGAGAAGCAGGCTTCCCACAAGGAGCCCGACACAAGACTTCCTGGACCACAGGATCACACCCTGAGCCAAAGACAGATGTTCAACTACTGAGCCACCCAGGCACCCCATTCATACGAGTCTTCCATGTGTCTCCTCATTCTCCTTGAACTGGAAGCTACCTGGAGCACATTCCTCGCATAGTGGCAGTAGATATAAAGAATTCAGGCCCAACCACACAGATATATCTAAAGCCCTCACCTCCCTCACATTCATCTATATTCCACTGACCAAAGCAAGTGATATGACTGAGACTGGTTGACAAGATGGGAACTTGTCCATCTGTTCCACTGGAAAACCCTGTAGGCACATGTGGCAGAAAGGTGTGCACAATTGGAAAATGAAAGGCTATCAGACAGACGCCAAAATTCTATGGAAAGAAAACAAGCTTATGGAACTACTGCCCCCTCTCACAGAAGAGGAAGGGTGGCACTGAGGGGGCAGTGGTGAGCCCAGAGGGCAGAGCCACAAATCACAGAGGATTATTCCCAGGACTTGGAACCACAGAGTTTACCAGCCTGAATTCTGGAATTGCTTGGGAGTGATACCTTCTTTTTTTCTCTCTCTTTTTGAATGGGAATGGCTATAACCATTATCCTATCCTATCTCATCATTATCTCTACCAATAACATGGATTCCAGCTTCATACATACACAAAGAGGAATTTTACCCCAAAATGGAGCAAAAGAGACTTTGTGGATGTGATTAAGTTAAGGAACTTGAGATGGGGAGACTATCCTGAATTACCCAGGTGAACCTTAAAAGGGTAATCACAAAGGTCCTTAAAAGGGTAGAAGAAGGTGGTGGCTGCAGTCAGAGAAGAATGAGATGCAATGGAAGCAAAGGTTATTTGAAGATGCTCTGCTGCATCTTGGGCCACAAATCAAAGGACCACAAGCCAAAGCATGCTCACAGCCTGGGGAAACTGGAAAAGGCAAGGAAATAGATTCCTCCCCACCCCCTCAAGCCTCCAGAGGAATGCTATTTTGTCAACAATTTGCTTTTTGCCCAGTGAAACCTGTTTCAGGCTTTTGGTCTCCAGAACTACAAGAATAAGATGTCTGTTGTTTTAAGCTGCTAATTTTATATGAATTTGTCACAGCAGCAATAGTACATGAATGCAATTCCAGACCCCCAGCTCTATACTCTTGCACTTCCATCTCCAGGTGCATTCATACTAGGATCCCAGTATTGATCTTATCTCACACTGAGCCTCATGAATTACATCAGAGGTGTGTACACTGATCCTCAGATACTCACTCCTGAAGGCCTTCGGAGCAAATATATTGACCCTAGAACAAGTATCCTAGGCATCACCCACACTTGTAGGAAGAGGTGCATCTTTCTGGGACAGGAGGAGGTAGTAAAACAATAACTGAGAAGGAACCTAAAGGAGTCTCTTTGGTTTAAACTGTGATGTCATAAGAAAGGGTCTTCTAGGAGCACCTGGGTGGCTCAGTGGTTAAGCATCTGCCTTTGGCTCAGGTCATGATCCCAAGGTCCTGGGATCGAGTCCCGCATCAGGCACCCTGCAGGAAGCCTGCTTCTCCCTCTATGTCTCTGCCTCTCTTTTATGAATAAATAAATAAATAAAATCTTTTTTTTAAAACGGAGGGTCTTCTATTCCTTTCAGAGATATGACAATGTGGTCCATTAATGAAGTACCAATTTGAGACAAGATCACAGAAGGGAGAAACTTACTGAGAGACAAGCAAATGGAAAGAAAGGAGTCCACCAAGGGCCTAAAAGCACTGGCCCAGCTTTTAGAAATTAGAATGTAACTGCACTTGAAAAATAAAATTTGTTTCCTTATAATCCTGTAAGTGTTGGTAAAGTCTTTTCAGAGAAAAAATTCTATTCTATATGCTAGGGAAAAGTATTCATATAAATATGACTAAGAAAGTATTAATAGTCTCACTATATAAAAAAGCAGAAATCAATAAAAAAAACACTAAGGCTTCAATAGTGAAAGAAGAATAAATAAAAAATTGACACAATTTTATATAAAACAACTACAGTTGGCCAATATAATAAAACTTTTAAAAATTCTTTCATAATCAGAGAAATACAAGTTAAAGTAGGAAAAATACTTTTTGCCTATTAAATTAGCTAGAAGGAAGTACAACAGGCATATACTGCTATTCAGAATTAGGTATTAATAGAATAGCTAATATTTATTGAGTACTAACTAAATCTTAGGAGCTGCCTAGGTGCTTTGCATATACTATCTCATTTTAATCTCATATCAGTCCTACAATATAGCTATTTTAAGCCTCATTTTAAGATGAAGGGAAAAAAATACATAAGGCCTAAAAATATTTAGTAACTTAGGGTCACACAGATGTAAAGAGGTCCAAAACTATATGGGGCAATTTGAAAATATGTACCAGAAGCTTAAAAATGTGAATTCCACTGACTAATTAAATCTAATTTTAACAATTATTTTTGTACAGACATAATACAAACTGTAGGAAAGTCTACTTGCACAAAAACGTTTACTAGGAAGTAATTTACAGAGGTAAATGTTTGGAAATAAAATTTATATAGTTAAGTAAACTGTGCAACATTCAATAAAATTTTACTTCATCTTTAAAATGTGACTAATAAAGAGTTTCTAATAACATGATAAAATACTTCCAATATAAATGGGGGAGAAAAATTTGATGTGAATTATATCTACATTGTACTAAACATGTATACCAACCACTGTGCCATTCTATATAAAATGTATATTTAACTATGTGTTTGTGTCTCTAGATCTATAATTTTCAATTCATTCCATGAGAAAGAATTAAAGAGTTATGAGAACGTAAAGAAATTATCAATGCAAAACTATTAGAGTGAGCCTGAACCTAAGTATGTCTGACTCTAGGACCAAACTCTATCCACTACTAGAAGTTTTTTTAAATCTATGGCTAAAAAGACAGAGTGAACTAGCATTGTCACAAACTTTAACAATGAGGTCCTTAAGTACCAAATCATGGGCAGGATGGCTTTATCTTGTTTACTTATTGAGGTGTGAAATATTTCAAATGGCACCATGGACTCATCACTTGATTTTTATCATTTAATATTATGCTATATTTGTTCTTCATATTTTCAAATAAATTTAAATTTTAGCTACATCTTTCTATAACTTTTTGCCACTCAATATCATGTTTCTGATGCTCACCTATGCTGATGGATATACTTCTATTTCATTTATCTTAACTGCTACATAGTGATCCATTTGTATCACAATTTATGTGTTCATTCCTCCATTCATGTACATTAAGTTTGCTTTTATATCATTCATATTCCTTTTTTGCAAATATATAAGGTTTTCCCTTGGGTAAATATAGAAATGGAATTCTTGGGTTATAAGGCATCAACATCTTCAGTTTACTCGATGGTACATTTTTCTTTCTGTACTAGTGAGAAAACACTACCTGCAAAAATGAACCACCTCAGAATTACAGTGACTTAACACATAATATGCTTCCCCTTCTCCTGCTTATTGTCCTTTTTTTTTTTTTTTTTTTTTTTTCAAAAAAGAATATAACTGCTCCTCAGCATCTATGTCAAGTGGCCAGCAGGGACTGACTGGCATTTTGACTCCCAAGGGAATACAAGTCTCCGAGGGAGAAAATGGGACAGGCCATCCCAATTTAAGTATCTAGCACTGCTCCAGTCAGTGAGGGCTGCTGCGGGAGTGTCTGCAGTTCCCATTGGGCTAGGTTGGACCACCCTCTCACCATGGGCTGGGGAATGGGCAGGGCTCAGAGCCTGGCAGCTGCAGTTCCCAAGGAAGTCAGCCCTCAAAGAGCATACATAGAAATCCTCTCTGTCCCCCTCTCTACTGAACATTACCAGCTTTCTCTTTTGTGTCTTTTCCAGAGCTACAAATACAGAAATTCTTCATTTACAGATTCTGCTTCTTGGTTATTGTATCATAAGTACTTTTCAGACGTTCTTGGGATCATGAATTGTGACAAAGATCACTGAGCTTTGGATCTCAAGAAGAGAGAAAAAAAATAAAGTTCAAGTGGAATAAGAGTAATACATCTGACCCAAAAACCTCTTTCCCAAGCCTAAGCAATTTTAGACAGATGGCCTTTCCAGGGTGATATATAACTCAAAAGACTTTATCTTGGAATGGAGGAAAAATAGGAAGTTGTTGACATATGGCCTTTTCTAAGCCTAGTGCCCTATGTTCTGGTTTCTACAGGGCCATGTAACCATTATGGTACTTGTCATCTGCACTGCCAACCAGTCACGAACAGAAACCTCATTTGCTGAGTATATTTCAAAATCCAACTTTCCCACTGAATGTTCATACAGATGTACAGGTGAAAATAAATATCGTAATTCACAACCTCAGTGTCTAGCCACTTACCAGGTGTGTGACCTTGGGCTAGTTCACTTTTAGTGTCTCTCTTTCTGTATAAAATGAGAGAAATTATTACAGTATTTCTAAAGTCCCACAAAGCTTAACCATAATATGAATATAAGCTCATTGATACACCTTCAATCCAGTAATGACAGTGATCCTAACTTAACGAGACAGAAGAGGAGAGAGTCAAAACAATGGGTAACACATGCTAAGTGCTCATTTCTTTTTTTTTTTAAGATTTTATTTATTTATTTATTCATGAGAGACACAGAGAGAAAGAGAAAGGTAGAGACACAGGCAGAGGGAGAAGCAGGCTCCATGCAGGGAGCCTGACGTGGGACTCGATCCCGGGTCTCCAGGATCAGGCCCTGGGCCAAAGGCAGGTGCTAAACCACTGAGACACCCAGGGATCCCGCTAAGTGCTCATTTCATACCCGGTGTTATTACAATCTCTTTATGTCCTTTGTCTTGTCAGCCCAACCAACCTCTATACAAGGAAAGTGCAATATTGCCTTCACTTAGCAAATCAAGAAATTGAGGCACAGAGAGTTGACAGTAGTGGACGAAAGATCTGAAGCCTATGGTAAGCTATGAGGATTCTCCTGGGCTGCAGGACACGGTGTACAAGTATTCTTCACACACATCACCTTCTCACATAAGCCAGGCAAAAGACTTCTGATACAAATACTAGTGACCTCCCTCTCAAAACTGAACAAAAGGAGATTTTTTAGTGGTTTAGAGAACTTTTCCACAGGGGTAATGAAGCTGAACTCAGAATCAGGTAGATGTCTATCTATCTTTCTGTCTATCTTTCTACCTTCTATTGGGAGAGAAAAGTATGGAGCAAGGAGAAAGAATGTCTTCCTCATTATAATATTGTGTGTAGCAGGTAGCGTGGAGAGGGAAAACAGCCCAGACTGTCCAGATGGAAGAATTCTGAAAATAAAATCCTAGTTCTGTTACTCTAAAAAAAAACAATAATAAAAATTTTAAAAATAAAAAGTTATTTGCACATGGGCAAGTTATCTCATTTTGTTGAGTGGACTCAGAGAGGTACTCCGTAAGTGGTAATTATATTCTCCTTCACAAATAATCCCACAGTTTACTTTATTGCAACATTTTGCTTTTGATGGTCATTAATAACATGAACTCTGTCAAACAAACACACAAAGCAGAAACAGACCCATTAATACTGAGCACAAACTGGTGGTTTCCAGAGGGGAGGGGAGGTGGGCAAATGGGTAAGATGGGTGAAGGGGAGAAGGAGGTGCAGTCATGGAATGAGGAGTAAGTCTCAGGGATGAAAAGAACAGAGTAGAGAATATTGTCAATGGTATTATAATAGTGTTGCAAGGGGACAGATGGCAGCTACACTTGTGGCGAGCACCGCATAATATATAGAATTGTGGTATCATTATGTTGTACACCTGAAACAAATATAGTGCCGTGTATCAATGATACTTCAATTAAAATAATAATAATATGGACTCTGTAATTTTTAAGTCCTAAGCCATTCAGGGTTTTATCTTGCCAGTTCATTTTAAAGTGTTTTAGTTCGTTCTATCCAGTAGCTTAGTTTGTTTTACAAAAACAAATTTAAACACACACACACACACACACACACACACACACACACACATGTTTCCAGATTGGCGGAATTATATTTTTTCTGGGCTTTATTTGTTTGTTTGTTTTTGAGGTTGACGACCTCACTCATATCCAACGGGTACCTGACTACTGGCAGAGACTGCAGTCACAACATTCCCAACAGCAGCAATACAAGGAAGGCTACAAGGCACAAGTCTTTTACAAGCCTCTTCATACCTCACGTTTGATAGTACCACTGGCCAAAGCAAATCATGGCTTTCGTGTTAGATGAGACTTTTGATGAAAAGATGCTTCCTTTCTGGATTCATTCTTTTAAAAAATTATAAATTTGCCAAGTATCCTGTCCAATTCATACAATTGTTTCCAGTTGTCCAAGAAATAACCCCAATAGATGGACAGAGGAATAATCAGTGGACACTGGAGTGGAAAGGAAACTAAGAGATATTCTCATCAAACCTCTCACCCAAAGCAAAAGTCATCTTGACAGATCCCTCACATAATCAAGCAAAAACTTGACTACCTAGAGAAGGCAACCTCATAAAAGAGCTCCAAATTGTTCATTCATATAACACTCAACAATAAATGTTTATTGAGTACTTACTCCACATCTGGACTATCGAAGGCATTATGGGTAAGAAAATAAATAAGACAAAGTTCCTACCCTCACAGAGATTATAAGGGTAAGGGCAACAATAAAAAACCAAGCCAATATGCATATAATAAAAACAAAGAAAAGTAAAGCATTATAAAAGAACACAGTTCAATAAAGAAGCTTTAATAGGGAGTCAAGGAAAATCTCCCAGAGGAGGTAACATTGGGCAAAAATATCACCTAAAATAAAGGAGTGAGTCGTGTACAAATTTGGAGGGAAAAACATTACACAGATTGGAAGGAAAAGAGAGAGAACATAAAATGTGAAGAACCCAAAAAGCGAACAAACTTGCATGGCTCTAGTAACAGAAAGAAAACCAATATGGCTAGAACAGAGTGGGAGAAATTCCCTAGGTAATATTTTTTTAGTTGAATCCTTCCCATAACTTCTACCTAATAAGTTGATTACCTGTTAATTCTCACTCTTCATTCAGTAAGTGGCTGAACAAACAAAGAGATGCAGGGATACATTATCCTAAGGCAGGTAAGCTGAAAGGATTTTAACTCCAGAAGGTGAAACCCCACAAACCAGATGAAGGACACCTGAGCCCCACATTTGCATAAGCCCTAAATATTGAGACTAAGGAGACATTCTCAAGCCTTGTAATTGTGAGCCTCCATCCACTACGCCTAACACTCACCCTACACAAGTCAGCCATCAAGAATAACTACATCTTGCCTCTCGTGTCAGTCTTCATACGTAAAAGTTCAAAGTCAAAGCAATGCCTTTGACTTCCAACCCTGGCCACTGCCCCTAGGCCCAGCTCTCGATTTCATGCTCCCCTCCCTATATTTATGCTTTGCTCTCTGGAAATGCAGATCCATAATCAGAAAACTCCTCTACAACATGCACTCCTTCTCAGATAATTCACTCCAACTTCTTTCCTGAACAGAAGGCTGGCTCTCCTCTAAGAACAACACTTCTTTTTCAATTCTTACCACAGTCATGAAGCAGTACACTACCCTCCACCCTGTTTGGGGCTTCCTGTCACTTTTCTGAAAACCCTGTTCTTTTAAGGCTCAAGAAATCCAGTTGAGCACAATTCTCTACCAGCTTCAGTCTTCCACTGTCTCCCTCATTATTCCATCTTATTCACTAAAGACCTTGGCATATGACTCAGAGTTTTCCCCTAAAACTCAATTCCAACCTTGCCATTTCTGATGTCAGTGACAATACAGATGAGTTATCCGGTAGGCTGGCTTCTCAACAACTTGACCTCCATCCCAAGGCAACTTCTGCTTTCCCGACCTTTGGTACTGACTACCAGCTTCTCCCCACCTGACACTGTTCTACTTCTGAAGTTTTTGACTCAACCACTCAGATCTCAACTTCTCCTCCAGCTTCCTCACAACCGCTTCAAATCACTCTTAGTTTCCAACATTGAAACTTACTGTAAATTGACCTCACTGCTCTACACCAGGAGCAGTTCACTTCTGCCCCTAAGCAGTTCAAGTTTCAATAACTTTTGAACAAAAACATTAAAAAGATTATAAATTCTTCTGTCCCTTTTTCATATTTAACTACAAAAGCCTATTTTTGAACCGTTTTGTATGTATATGCAGGTAGCCAAGCACTGCTGCAGGGAAAGAGATAAGATAGGGTATTTCAATCAAGGTCCCAGCAAGAAATATAGAGCAAATTCAAATTGAGGCATCTAGGAAACTGTTAACAAGGGTCCTATTTACAAAGCAGCAAGCAGTGTACTGGGAAATGTGCAAAGGATCTTGCAGTATCAGGCTAGCAACAGCCAAGGTGAACTGACCACTCCAAGACTTAAGAGGGGATAAAGGAGGAGCAGCTGACCATACCCAGAGACAAGGCTACCAGGCAGGATCTATGACTTTTGGTTGAGAGAGGCATCTACTCTCTGGCAGCTCCTAGGAAAAAGGAGTCGATGCAGTGTGGTACTGACACAAAAACAAACACAGATCAATGGAACAGAATAGAGAATCCAGAAGTGCACCCTCAACTTTATGGTCAAATAATATTCGACAAAGGAGGAAAGACTATCCACTGGAGAAAAGACAGGCTCTTCAATAAATGGTGCTGGGAATATTGGACATCCACATGCAGAAGAATGAAACTGGACCACTCTCTTGCACCATACACAAAGATAAACTCAAAATGGATGAAAGATCTTAATGTGAGACAAGAGTCCATCAAAATCCTAGAGGAGAACACAGGCAACACCCTTTTTGAACTTGGCCACAGTAACTTCTTGCAAGATTCATCCATGAAGGCAAAAGAAACAAAAGCAAAAATGAACTACTGGGACTTCATCAAGATAAGCTTTTGCACAGCAAAGGATACAGTCAACAAAACTAAAAGACAACCTACAGAATGGGAGAAGATATTTGCAAATGACGTATCAGATAAAGGGCTAGTTTCCAAGATCTATAAAGAACTTCTTAAACTCAACAGCAAAGAAACAAACAATCCAATCATGAAATGGGCAAAAGACATGAACAGAAATCTCACAGAGGAAGACATAGACATGGCCAACACGCACATGAGAAAATGCTCCGCATCACTTGCCATCAGGGAAGTACAAATCAAAACCACAATGAGATACCACCTCACACTAGTGAGAATGGGGAAAATTAACAAGGCAGGAAACCACAAATGTTGGAGAGGATGTGGAGAAAGGGGAACCCTCTTGCACTGTTGGTGGGAATGTGAACTGGTGCAGCCACTCTGGAAAACTGTGTGGAGGTTCCTCAAAGAGTTAAAAATAGATCTGCCTTATGACCCAGCAATTGCACTGTTGGGGATTTACCCCAAAGATACAGATGCAATGAAATGCCGGGACACCTGCACCCCGATGTTTCTTTTTTTTTTTTTTTTCACCCTGATGTTTCTAGCAGCAATGTCCACACTAGCCAAACTGTAGAAGGACCCTCAGTGTCCACTGAAAGATGAATGGATAAGATGAATGGATAAATGGTTTATGTATACAATGGAATATTACTTAGCCATTAGAAACGACAAATACCCACCATTTTCTTTGACATGGATGGAACTGGAGGGTATCATGCTGAGTGAAATAAGTCAATTGGAGAAGGACAAACAAAAAAGGTCTCATTCATTTGGGGAATATAAAAAACAGTGAAAGGGAATAAAGGGGAAAGGAGAAAAAATGAGTGGGAAATATCAGAAAGGGAGACAGAACATGAAAGACTCCTAACTCTGGGAAACGAACTAGGGGTGGTGGAAGGGGAGGTGGGCGGGGGGTGGGGGTGACTGGGTGACGTGCTGAGGTGGGCACTTGACAGGATGAGCACTGGGTGTTATTCTATATGCTGGCAAATTGAACACCAATAAAAAATAAATTAAAAAAAAGAAAAAAAGAAAAAGGAGTCAATGGAATAAACATCACAAGTGTTTTTTTCTCCTTTCCTCTAATCTCCTGCTAGTACTTTCCATGGACAAAACTTCCTGAAGGACAGAAGAAAGTGGTGGATTTAGCCATATGGGTCACCCTCTGGAGGGTTTAGGGGTGCATTTTGAGAGGCAAGTAGAAATTGTCAAGCACAATGAATATATTGGAATAACCCACAACTATGAATTCATGATCATGACCCCAAATAGTCTTTGAAACTATATACAGGTTTCTCTTGCTAACACCTTCTCCAATTTTCACAATTATCTCAAAACTTCCATTCTCTTTGGAACTCCACACTCCATCCCTTGAACCATGTCACAATTAGCAGATGACCTGGTGTCTAGTTTCTCAGAGAAAACAAAACCCACCAGAACACTCTCAACTTCCCTGCTACAAATCTACAAAACCCATCCTCTCCATCTCTCCTCCTGCTATCACAGATGAGCAGTTTCTCTTATGCAAGTCTACTCCCTCTTTTATATTGTGGATCCCATTCCCTTCCTCCTTCTCATGAAGCCTATACTACCCATATTTGTTTTCTCCCTACATGAAATCTCATTCCTCCAGAGCCTTTTGAATTTATTTGATATAAAATATTTAAGAAAGTTATGCTAGCCCCACATGCATGCCCTTCTAGTAAGGACCCGTTATCATTCTTCCCTTTCATAGCCAAGTTCCCCCACCCCCCGCAAAAAAAAAAAAACCTGTTTATATTTTATATGTACACCAGTAATAGTTACCACATCATGTCCTTGAAATGGACTAGTCTAGGCAGAAGCAGAGGATGAGCCAGGTAACTCAATTTCATGGATGAAGACCAGAGATGAGCAGTGACTTGCTCAAGGTCATACAGCAAGTTCTGGGATTGACATTAAATCTGATGATCTAGGCTCACTGGCCAGTGCTTTTCCTGCAATAAGCAGCCTCCTTCTTTTGACTCACCCCAATAGTTGTAAAAGTGCTCACATTTAGAATGTATTCCTCGTGCTCATAAATTACATTTAATAGCTTGTATAAAATGGAAAAAGTAGTCAGGAAAATGACCCAGGTACCATAAATCTGGCCACATCTCAACTGCCTAGGGCAGAGGATGCAGGAGGGACCAGGAGAGAACAGAGAGCATAGACATCATTAAAGTTCAATTTTTAAAGGGCAGTGCTTAACTTCAAAAATCTTTAGGTTCCTTTCTTAATGCCTTGAGATCTGCTATCATTTAAAACATTTGTGTCTAAGAATCTTCAATCTTATTAAAATATTTGGCTATATTAAAGTTACATGACATTAGCTCATGATAAATATTTCTACTCCCCAACCCTGATTTATGTGAACCAGCTAGTAAATAGTCTCTGATTCAAACAGTGATTAACCATTATTCACAAAGCAAAATGAGCCTGCCCTGGCACGTCATAAATTTAATGTAATCTCATCTTGCTTCACATTTTATCCATAGTTTTTTTCTAATTTCCATCTTCTCCAATCTTGCCACAGACTACAAGAGATGTCCGCAAAGGAACGTCAGAAGAAACATATCTTGGGGAGATGGCGAGGAGGACTCAGAGAAACACAGTAAGTGACTGTTAATATCAGAACATGAATGGAAGTGGTCTTCAGGGGAAGTCATGAGATTTGCCATGAGTCCCTTGTTTTGAATCAATTCAAGGCTAGCCATTAAGAGGCAAACCCCAGCCAACCTGGAGAAGAAGGAATTTGACTATTGAGGATGTAGTACACTGTTTGGTAGATCAATGGTAATTTGTCAGGCTTTCCAACCATAGTGATGGTTAATCCAGGAAGTGAATCATTCTTCAGGGTGATTGCTCTTAAGAGAGCCATATAGTAAATTCCGCTTTCCACCATGGATTTCCAGTCACTAAAGTCATCAAATTGCCCCAAAGACCCCTCAAAATAATGTGCTGCTATTGCAAAGGGCCTCCTGTGACTCACTACATACCACATCTGGTCCACGCATTCAGACTCCTTTTCCACCATGCCCTGCTCACCTATGTTCCAAGCTGCTGCCACGCCAGTTTCTCTCAGCCTTGCTGTCTACCTGGGTCCTAATCACTCCTCAAAATTCATCTCAAATGTCATATTCATTGGAAAATGTCCCTAAGTACATCCCTCCCCATGTCCTTGATAGCAACTCTTCTCAAACTTGAATGTGCAGATAAATTACCTGGGGATCTTGTTAATACATATATTCTCATTGAGTGGGGTTGTGGTAGGGGGTCTGCATTACCAGCAAAGTCCTAGATGCTGCTGATGCTGATGCTGCTCTAATGGACAACACCTTGAGCACTTCTCCTGAGCTCTGACAATGCCCTGTGCACTGAACTAATTCCTAGAACTTTTTTTTAAGATTTGTATTTATGTATTCATGAGAGACAGAGAGAGGCAGAGACATGGGCAGAGGGAGAAGCAGGCTTCCTGTGGGGAGCCCAGTGCAGGACCCCATCCCAGGACCCTGGGATCATGACCTAAGCTGAAGGCAGATGTTCAACCACTGAGCCACCCAGGTTCCCCATTCATAGAACTCTTTTGCAATGGTTCAATTACAGTTTTATTGCTACCAGTCAACAGGGGCTCTTGAGGTCAGAAACCATGAATCTTTCAGGTGCAAGTGGCAAGAATCCAACTAAATGGAGAATGAAGGAAAAGGCAATGGATGTTTTGGCTCAGTCATCTGAAACAAAATGTCTAGAAACATCCAGGTCCAGACACATGATCAATGATACCGTCAACATGCACTTCTCTCCCTCTCTTGGCTCTGCCTTATTCTGTTTGGCTTCTTTAATAGGGAGTGAAAGTGGTGAGCTTAGCAACCTTAAGAGGAAGAAACACACTCTTTTCCAGGTCATCACAGACTAATGAAAAAGAGAGGCTAATTAAGCAATTACTAATCAAAGATATCAAGTCCACTAACAGAGACGTGTTCAGGATACAAGACCTGCAGTGATAAGGCACCTACTCAACCTAGAGAATTCAAGGAAGGTAGATGGGAGAGCACCAGGAAAGGCCCTCCAGAAGAGCTGATGTCAAATCCAGGTCTTGCAGGTCCACTATTCATTTCCTACAGAAGAGCATTCAGGCAAAAGTTACCCTAAGTACTTCCCTTAGCAACTCCCTTAATAATGTATATCAAAAGCAGGAAGTCCAATCTGATATCCAGATAGCTGATATCGGCAATGCCACATATCAGGGGGTTTGGAAATATCTAGATGGTCTGAGCAAGATCACAAAATCTAAATGCTGCTAAGTTAAAAGCCATGTAATCTTTCTTATATTACAGCAGAGAAAATAATTTGAGAGTCAGAAATTTGAAATGACCAAACGTTTTACTGACTCTTTGGAAGACATTAATAAATCCACTGCTATATTCCCAAATACCCAGGTGCATGAAGTAATACTAATACAACCATAATTTCAGAGATCAATAAAATAGCTGTTCCAAGGGAGACAAATTTCCTTCTAATCAAGCCTTTTACAAGCAAAGAAGGTTTCTAAGAAATATATCCATGCACATGTTGAAAAGACTGCAAAGATGATGGTAGGAAAAAAGTGTCTTAAATTCACCTAGCAAATATTTCATGCACACATAGTATGGGGCAGGGACAGAGACAGGGAAGCTGAAAGGTTACAAAAACAAGTGGTCACCTCTTCCCTACCACAGGAACCATTATTGAGAAATCACGCTCAGGGATACTAAAAATTTCCAGTGTTAGCAAGGCATCTGGGTGACTCAGTCAGTTAAGCATCTGACTCTTGATTTCAGCTCAGGTCATAATCTTGGAGTCGTGAGATCAAGTCCTGCAAGAGCTCCATGCCTGGTGTGGAGCCTGCCTGAGATTCACTCTGTCCCTCTGTCCTTCCCCCAGCTCACGTGCTCTCTCTAAATAAATAAATAAATAAATTTTTAAAATTTAATCTTTAAAAAAATTCCCAATGCTAGGACTTTGAGACAAAGAGTAATAGGATTGAGAATACATTAAATTTGTTTAATTCAAACATATCAGAAAATATTGAAACACACATGCAAACATACGAAGCAGCCAGGCTCACTGGTTATGCTTATTAACCTTGAATCAGATTTTCTGAATGCAAATCCTAGCCCCATTGAGTATTAATTATATGCCATGTGGCAAATCATTTAGCCTCTTTTGCCTTATTTCTCACATCTAAAAAAAATGGAGATAATTAAGTACATGTGTTTTATAATTGCTATGAAGATTAAAAGAGATCATGCATGTAATGTGTTTGGAGCAGGCCCTAGAACACAGCGCTTCTAAGCATTTGCTCTCATAATGGTAGATGGCTCTTCCTTTCATTCCACTGTAGGAATATTCCCTTGAGTAAGGATGAGGTGCACTATGGGAATATATATATATATATATATATATATATATATATATATATATATATATATGCCTTTCTCAACTCCAGCTCTTCTCATTGTGTGAGGATGTCAGACCTCTCAGAGTATGTTTCTGTGGTCCAAGGGTACATCATACCCTTAAATGCAAACCACAGGATTTTGCGTATACACAATTTTCCCAATGAGGCCTCACTTTAGAGCCTTACTACCTGCAAGGTATAATTCTAATGTCCAGAGTTACCCATTATGATGGAGTGTGATTACTGGAAGGGCCAAGGACCAAGAGTCAGGGATTTATATTCTTGTTCCAACTCAGCCATGGCCACTATCTGTAATCTGGATACATCACTCAACTTTACTCATTTTCTTATCCAATAAAATGAGGATAATATTGACCACTATTTTTCTCTTCTGAGGCTGTTACCAAGATCAAATTAATGTAAATGTGCTTTGAAAACAAAGAAGGAAATTAGAAGGATAAAGGAAAGAAAGAAGAGAAGACGAACGGAGGGAGGGGATGAAAACAAGTGTTGTCCAGGGCAGGGTTACAAATGTTGATGGGTTGATAGTGCCCTGAATTCTCACTGTCTGTGAATAAACTCCAAACATGACTATTGTGATATGAAGAGAAAAGCACTGATAGGGGAACACTGAAAGAACACTAGTAGGAGAAATTACAAATGCTCTTCTCTGGTGTTTCCTGCATGTAGAAGGGGCACCCATTGTCCTGGTCTCTCTCCAGTCTCTCATTCCCCCACCCCAGAAGAATGGTAAGTGTAGGAGAAATAGGGCCTACATAGCCAGAGGAAGCAAGAGGAAATCTTGCTTTTCTCTGCTTTGAAAGCCTATGGGGGGGGACACCTGTCTCTTGGTCCACAGTTCAAGAACCAGATGAGTAAGCAGGCCTGAGTATAAGAAAGCCCATTGGGCCTCACAGAAAGGCCACATTCCCAGCCTCCTCATATTTCTCTTTTAGGGTAAAATGCCCTCGGCTAATGTGCATTCTGCTTTGCTTCCCCCTGGTGCCAGAAACACCAGCCTGTAGAGGCTGCTCACGTGGGAATGGGTAAGCCAGTCTCTGTGTCCTCTCTCACCTGTTCAATAATTAATGATTCATGTTAGTCAACACTAATGATTATATCATCATTCCTTGTCTTTGACAGTAAAAGACAATAAGAATTGGCCTTATAGTACATATCTTTCATGACATTAATGATAGCAAAAAGCAAAACTTCATTTTAGAATATCACTTTACAGTTATAAAATGTTTCCCATGTATTAAGTTATTCAGATCTCAAGTAGCCCTATTAGGTGGTCAGGGAAATTATTATGATCTTCATTTTTGATGAGGAAATTGAAGTTCAGAGAAATGATCCTTGAGAGCTACTCAGCTGAAAAAGTCTAGAGTGGTGCTGAAGCCAGACCTTCTCACTCTTTTTTAATGTTCTTTCCCAAATGACAAATCAATTCCATTAATCCCTCCGGGACTGAGAAAACCCCACCTTGCTGTATGGAGTACAGGAATACCCACTAAAGCACTCTTAGACTATACAGTCCCAGTTCACTGGACTTTTATAAGGAACACAGGACATTTTCACATGGATAAATAGACAGGATATTTATAAACTGAAAAGTGCTGGGCGAATGCAAGAAACGATTGTCCCATTGTTCCTACTTCAGATGTCCCACATTCCTAAGACACATCGCACGTCTTTACAATGCTGGTGGAGTTTGGGTTAACTGATCCATTGTTTGTCTGTGGATTTCACATTTGTCAAGAATGAGAGAAACCAGACTTCATGAAGCAATTAAGCAATCGTAAGCCAGGTCAGAGAAGATGTTTTGCTAGAAGCGATGGGAGCCAGACATATTCAGCTCTGTGTAAATTATACATGTATCTGCTTCAGAGATTGTATCGCGGCTCTTTGTCAGTTCTGCTTACCTCTAACCCGGTGGATTTCACTCAGACTTGGGCCGAGAGCCCTCACTTGTATCCTCCACAGTCTTGGCCAATATGGCGATCCCTCCTGCCTGTTTAGCAGTCTGGTCAACTTGACCTGAGCCAAGCAATTTATTGAAATTTTATTTAAAGGTAGATCATTTGTTTTCCTCAATATGCAAGTCTAATCATGGAAAACTTTCCAACAAGAGGAGGATTATACTCTACTCATTTTGGAAAACTAAGAAACCAAGCATTGGCCTCTAAGTTAAACCAAAAATAAGGTAATATGGAGAAAAGGTCATGGTGTTTTGAATCAGCAAGACCAAGGTTCCATTCTCTGTTCTACGTTATAAACTTTGAGTTCAAGTATGCTGTATGTAAGCTACTTTTTATGGAGTGCTTACTATGTTCTAGAATCTATTATTACTTTTTTACTTAATTAATTTCACAGTGTCCCCCATTTAACTATGCATTCATTCAGTAAATATTTACTGAACAACTATTATGTCGTAAGCACTGGACCAATACCACTGAGCCTGGAATTTACATTCCATTTGGGAAGAACATACTGAACAAGAAACTGTAAGTGTGAGGAGTATCAAGAGGGAGAAGTTCAGACTTTTATGCGACCATATAAAAGAGGTACCTGGGCCAGCTCCATAGTCAGGAAAGACTCAGGGATGAGTAAACTCAGCCAGGCCAAAGGAAAAAAAAGGGGTGGGAGAGAGGCAGAGCATTCCAGGTGAAAAGAAAAGAAAGTATAAAGGTTATGTGAAAGGAAAGAGTATATGACCCATTTGAAGTACAGAAACAAGGTTTAGAATGGCTGAAGCATAGAAAAGAGGAAACATGGTAGGAGATGGGGCAGGAAAGGAAGACACAAAGCCCTATTGAGCATATAAAAATTTATTTTATCTTTTATAGCCATACAAGTCACAAAAAGATAAATGGGGGAATTCTAGGAATTGATTTGGGGTTGAAAAGGCTGTAGAGGGAGTAAAGAATGGTTGTGAAGTAGGGTAGGCATAAGAGCAGGGAGACCAGCAGTGAGAAGATGGACCATGGACTGAAAAGACAGGGCTAGTGGACAGACTTGAAAAGTATTTGGTGCATAAGCAACAGGGCTTGATTGATGGCCCAAAGAATAAGGATGCTCTAAAAAAAGAGACAAAAATAATACCCAAGGATTGGACATGATCCATCGGGTGATTGGGGGGTCCCATTTACTGAGGTAAGTTACACTGGACAAGTAATGGGGTATTCATGGAGGGAGCAGGGAGGACTATGGGCATGAAGAAAAACAGGTGAAGATAAGTTGAGAGTAAATTACCTATGACCTCATAGTTGGGGAGCGCAGAGCTGAGACTTAATCAGAGAGTGGAACTTCAAAGCCCTAGAGTTCTACATTCACTGGTTCTACTAAGCTCCCTAAGTTTCAGTGTCTTCATCTAGAACACAGATGTAATAATACCAGCCTTGTGAGTGGTTATTAATGTTTATTTAAGTTATATTGTTTTTCTAGGATGGGCTTTCTAAATACCTGAGGCTGCTTTAATAACTTCCCAACATAATGACTCCCACCCACCAACACAGAGAAACATATCCAAGAATATCAAAATATTGCAATTTGTGTGGAAATGGTGGGCAGCAGCATTTACTATGTGCCTTCTGCCCCTCTGTATAGTAGTCTCTTAAAATTTTTAATATTATCTGTAATTTTCCTCTGCAGGGAGACAGGGGGTGGAAACATTAGTCTGCTTTGCATTTGTAAATATATGTCATAACTGGAGAAAAAGCCAAGCCACCACCATCAGCCCAGGAGACCAAATTCCATAATGATATAGGCTGTTTTCGGACACTTATGGATAAAAATGTTTGAGTAAAACCGAACTTGGATACTGTACTCCATGAATAGTTTATGCCATGTGGCAAAAATTTAAAAAAGTTTCCTTGATTTCACCAGCTGAGATCATTTGAGAGGATATGGCCTAGAATCACTCACCAAAATGCTAGATAATTTGTGAGTAGGAAGTTTCCTCTCATTCCCGTCCACTCCTGGCCTCTGCTAGCCAAATACTCCCACCAGGCTCCTGTGATCTTAGCCAGGGGGTTCGCTCCTGTCCCCTCCTCCTGGGAAGGGCACAAGAAGAAAATGCTTCCTCAGGATTGCATCCTAGAGATGCTGATACTGGAGTCGGCTAATTCTGAGATGGTTGCTTGGAGCTCTGTTCTCAGCACATGTTCTATCTTTGTGGTCCCTAGTCCCTGACTTGGTGGCCCTTTATGTCGCCTTCACTTCCTTCTCTTCTGTTCCTCAGCTGTCCTGCCTGAGTGCACCTGCCTACACACTCCTACCTGCCCCCTATGCATCCATTCCCTTCCTCTACCTGTGTCTACTTCTTATTTGCTTCCTTTGCCTTGCCTTGCTCTGGCCTTCAGGTCCTCCTATGAGCCCTCAGGTCCTCCCCTTGACACTCACTCTATGGTGCTGAAGTCCCCTTTACAGGTCTGTCATCCCTCCTGAGCTACTGGAGAGGACCCTTGCTCCCATCTCTATCCCCAAGGCCTATACAGAAGTTGGCAAGTAGGAGACACCAAATATGACTTTGTAAACTAAACCCCTCACTTCTATAGAGCTCCAGAATCTCTTCAAACAGAAGGGCTGGTGTTCTATCATAATACATTGTCCAGTTATCATATCACACTGTATTTTACTGAAGGTAGAGAAGTAAGAGTATGTCAACTAACACTAGGAATTGAGTTATTTGTCCTTTACATATTATTCAGATTTTTAGGTACCCATCTATCCCTTTTTGGTGTAAAGGAATCAGTAAAAAGCTGCTGGAGGTAGCAAAGTCTCTTAAAGCAGAAGAGGAGGTTGTCTCCAGAGCCTAATTCCTATCTCCTCACTCCCACCCAAGGACAACCACTTCCAGCATTAGAGCAAACCGAACAAAAAAGTGATTCTGTTTTAAAATTTATCAATCAGGGTAGCACAGGTGGCTCAGCGGTTTGGTGCTGCCTTCAGCCCAGGGTGTGATCCTGGAGACCTGGGATCGAGTCCCACGTTGGGTTCCCTGCATGGAGCCTTCTTCTCTGTCTGCCTGTGTCTCTGCCTCTCTCTCTCTATGTCTCTCATGAATGAATAAATAAAATCTTAAAATATATATCATTCTTCAGTGTATCAAGTTCCAAAGCCAAAGCTTATAGATCTGAAGTTCTCTGAAATTCGAGGTGAGAAGGGAGGAGCCATGTGCCACTTGGAACATGGTAGGTTCTTGGCAATTGTGTATTCAGTGAATGAATCATTAGATAATCCCAAAGTTTCTCTCAACACTAATGTCATTGTAAGCAGAGAGATCCCATCAGACCCTGGACTGACGCACACTTTGGACAAGCCCTGGGCTAGTGTCTGGGTATATCACACCCTACACCTTTCTAGGCAGTGTGACAGTAGCTAGACTTACCAGCTTAGCTCCAATTCTTGACCATTTCTCCCTGTATTTCTATTTCTCTCGTTTCCTCAAACATGAGCCTATAAAAAGTCATTGACTCCTTCCCCTTTCACTCTAGACACTAAGTTTTAATTTTTATTAACTTTTTAAAATTATGATAAGATCCTTAACATGAGATCTACTCACTTAACAAAAATTCAAGTGTACATCACAGTATTGCTAACTCTGCACATGATGCAGGTCTCTAGACTTGCTCTTATAGAACTGAAAGTTTATACCCATTGACAATGTCGAAGACAATTAAGCAATATAATGGGGGCTGTGTTAGGCTGGAGGATACAAGTCCCTTTTCCATCATGAGTGTCCTAGGACAAGTTTGCTAATTCCCTTTAACCCTGGTGTCTTCAAGGAAAATAGGAGTGTGAAGATTATTTCCCTGTCTACCTTACTTGGTTATGATGAAAGTCATATGAGACAACATTTGGCTTCACAAATATTATTACTACATATTTAAACACTCTGAGGTGTTCCAATGGTAATGTGTTAGAATTATTTACATATATTTGGGAGGAATAATAGGATAGAACAAAAATCAAAAACTAGTGACTCCTGGGTACCACCCAGCCACTAGAGGTGTTTTATTTGGCCTCTGTGCTGTTTTTATGTATTGGGGCCAGCACCAAAAAATAAGACTTGATATTTTAAAAGAAAAAAAAAAATCCTGATTTCTCTTTAAAATTGGAGCTCTACTAATGCAGGGCCTGTTTCTCAGGGGGAACATTTGGCTAGAGCTGAGTAACACCTGCCTTTTTGGATAAATCATGATCTCTACAATTCACTGCAGGTCCCACCTGTCACACAGGTATATGCACATGTACACATACCTGTTTCATTCATTGCAGTTAATGGTCTAGATACAGTATTCATTTTTCTAGTGGCCACTTACAGATTTAGCTGACATAGTTAGAGCCAGAAAATCCTGGATTCAAATCCTAACTTTTCAATTGACTACCTATATAATTATAGACAAGTTTTAGCTGACATAGTTAGAGCCAGAAAATCCTGGATTCAAATCCTAACTTTTCAATTGACTACCTATATAATTACAGACAAGTAATTAACCCAACTGAAACTCTCCATCCTCTCACTTTTCATATGGACATAAAATTATCTAATATGTAAGGTTTTATGTTAGATACAGTGTTGCTACAATGTCAGGCACATATTCATTAAAAGACATCATATTATTTGAAATAAAAGCCATGCTGGAAGACAACTGTAGCAAAAGGAAGGTATCTCTAATGGTAGAAATTTATGCATTGAGGAAGAGACTGTTTCAGACAGAACAATTTCAGACTTGAACTTTATGAGAGACTTACATAGCTGCCCCTAGAACTTCAATGATTAATATGAACAAATATTCTGGTCGATCAGAATAGCCAGGCTGTCTTTGACAGCCCTCAATTTTCAATCGAGAATACAGTGACCTTTGTGTGTGTTCATTTCTCTCATCCAGTTCTTGTATTTTCTCACATGTTGTGCTCTTCTCAATCTTGCCAAGCCTTTATGCATCTCAATCTTCAAGATCCAGCTTGCATGTCCAATTTCTGAGAAGTTCCTCCCGGCCGCCCTCAGGTTAGAATAGCTGCCCCCTCCTCTGTCCCTCCACAGCATCTGGAATTTCTTTCTAAGATTAACAATAATTACATAGGGCAGTAAATTTTCTTACTTGCATGCCTCACTCAATATCGTAAGGCCCTCAGAGGCAAGAATGATGTCTGTGATGATTAATTGTGCATGTCAAATTAGCTGGGCCACAATACTCCTACTTGAGCAAACATTATTCTAGATGTTTCTGTAAAGGGATGTTTTTGAAGATATAATAACGTTTAAATGAGTAGACTTTGAGGAAAGCAGATTACTCTCCCTAATGTGGGTGGGCTTCGTGCTATCACAGTTGGAGGCCTTATGAAAAAGAGACTGATCCTCTAAGCAAGAAATAAGCCTGCCTTGGACTTGGACTACACATCCCTTCCTGGGTCTCTGGCCTGCCAGTCCACTCTGTTGACTTGGGACTTGCCAGCCTCTACGATCTTAAGAGCCATTGCTTAAAATAAGTCTATGTATACTGATATGTCCTATTGGTTCCGCTTCTCTGAAGAAGAGAACAACCTGTGAACAACCTCTGTCTCTCGAAATAAAATTTTAAAAATAATAATTCAAAAAAAAACCAAAAAACAAAAAAATTAAAAATCTGTTAAAAAATGTTTTAAATATTGAAACTATCACTCAGCTCTTCCTATATATTTTTAATGGTTATAAAATTTGATACAGTTAACTTGAATAGTTTTATCAAGAATGTTAAAATTAAAAAAAAAAAAAAAAAAAAAGAATGTTAAAATTTAGGGATACCTGGCAGGCTCAGTGGGAAAAGCATGCAACTGTTGAGCTTGAGGTCATGAGTTTGAAAAAATATATATTTTTATTTAAGTAATCTCTATACATATCATGCATAAATAAATACACATTTTTTAAAAGAATGTAAAAATGTATCTCTTTTGGTCCATTTATAAGGAAAGATACATATTATATCACTATTGATAACAGTTAAAATTTTTTAAAAAACAAATTTCCAAAAATTAGAAAAGATTATAATGACATTATAGTTATACTTGCCAAACTTAAATGTGCTACATAGAAAGGTAGTCAACATCATTAGTCATTAGAGAAATAAAAATTAAAATCATAATGAGATAGTGTTAGCCATATTAGAATGCTTAAAATGAAGAGAAAAAAAAAACTTCACAACACCAAGTGCTGGTGAAGAAACAGAGAGCTGGAACTCCACACTTTGCAGGTGGGAATGCAAAATGGAACATCCACTTTGGAAAACCGATTTGTAGTTTCTTATGAACACATACTCTCCATATGACTCAAAAGTCATGAACACTTAAGTTCACACAATAACCTGAACACAAATGTTTATAGCAGCTTTATTCATTATCTCCCCAGGCTAGAAACAACTCAAATTTCCTTCAGCTGAAGAATAAATAAACAAAATGTGGCACAGACATGTACTGGAATACTATCTGCCAATAAAAAGAAGAGAATATCAATTACATGCAATGATGCAAACAAATCTGAAATTCTCATTAGGCTAAGCAAAAGAAGCCAGACTCAAAGGCTACATGCTATGTGTTTCCATTTCCATGACATTCTGGAAAACACAAAGCTATAGGGACAAGACACAGATCAGTGGTTTCTAGAGGCTGGGAGCAGGGGAAAGGTTGACTACAAAATGGCACAATGGAAGAATCTGGTGATAGCACTGTTCTATATATTGGTTGCAGGGATGGTCACATATATTTGTCATGTAGTTGTCAAGTATAAATTTGTCAGAATTCACAGAATTATACACTAAATAGGATCGCTTTACCTGTATATAAATTGTTATCTCAATAAAAAATAAAACTAGATTCCATTCCCATTCACTTCGTGGAAGATCTTTTCTTCTCTGAAATCACAGAAAATTTAGGCCACCTCATAATGTCTCGTATGATAGGGATCCATCTCCCCCCACCCTAAACTGAGAATTCCTTGAGGGCAGAAAACTTAAATGTGTACCCCTCCTGTTCTGGTCTAGTACCTGATACTTGGTACTCAGTGAGCAATTCAACTAAATTTTTAAGACTGGATTGCACTGAATTGTCCCTGAAGTCTATCTCTAAGGGTTCCAAACGGTCCTTTCGTACCTCTCAGGTCTATAATGAATAATGAGCTGTTTTGCTTATTTGTCATATTTTCCTAATTGTTTTAATGCATTGTATTGATTTTTGCATAATATCTTTAATAAAAATCCTTCTGAAGTCTCTCAATGCCAACTACTAGTAATAAATGTTAAAAAAAGATCAGGGTCTATTTGGAGGTTATTTTTCTTTGAATTAATTGGAGAGTGATTAAGTTAGTGGGAAAAAATCAGACTGCCTAAATACAAAAGTTCAAACTTAAAAAAAATTTACATGGGCTAAATTAGTTTCCATTTGCATAGGACATTACTATTTACAAAACACAGCTCAATTTCAGGATATTAGAACAACCCAAGCTGGGCACCTGGGTGGCTCAGTGGTTAAGTGTCTGCCTTCAGCTCAGGGCATGATCCCAGAGTCCTGGGATCAAGTCCAACATCGGGCTCCCTACAGGGATCCTGCTTCTCCCTCTACCTATCTATGTCTCTGCCTCTCTCTCTGTGTCTCTCATGAATAAATAAATAAAATCTTAAATAAAATAAAATAACTCAAGTGGCATAAGGTAAAACTGAGATCCAGAGTTATCAATTACTAACACTTACGGTCATGTTTACTAGGCATTAAACAATGTCAAATGTTTTAAATATGTGAATTCATTAATTTTCTTAACAACTGGAAGAGGTAGGTCCTGTTACTTCCCTCTTTAAAGAAGGGGAAACAATCCAAGGAAAATAAGGCAGTCTATAATGGTTAATTTTATACATCAACCTAACTGGATCACAGTGCTAGCCAGATATCTGGCTAAGTATCACATCCAGTATGCCCATAAAGGTGCTTCTGGATGCGTGGGCATTTGAATCAATAGAGTAAAGCAGACTGCCCTGCTTGGGTAGGCATCATTGAATCTTTTGAAGGACTGAGTAGAACAAAAAGGCAGAGGAAAGGAGAATTTGACCTTTTCTGCCCAACTACTTGAACTGGGACACCGGCCTTCTCCTGCCCATGGACTGAGATTTACACCATCAGCTCCCATGATTCTCAGGCCTCCGGACTTGGGCTGAATGACATCAGTAGATTTCCTGGACCTCTAGCTTGCAGACGGCAGACTGTAGGACTTCTCTTAAAAGGATCTGGATGTTAATCGTTCCTCTGGAGAACCCTGACTAACACCCTATCTGAAGTCACACAGTTAGCTTGGGGCCAGAATTCAGATTTGTGGAGTCCAATATCTGTGTTTCACCTATACCAAGCTATCCCTAGATCACTCCATCAAACATAAAACCATTACATGAGGGTCTGCAGCTGTCAGTGGGCTTGATTCCCATTTTCCATCAGACTAAGTAGCATGGAAGCATCAGTGCAGAGATCCCCTTCATGACAAAGTTGTATTAGAAGCATAAAATATAGAGAAATATAAAAGAATATATTAAAATATATATATGTTACATATGTAACATATACATATATATACAAATATATATGTATATATATATAAAGAAGTCTATCGTCTTTTGCTCGCCATGTTTGTGTAAGGGTTATTGTTTTTACAGTCACAGATTGAGAGTTCTGAGCCGCAGTAAGCACAGCAGTGTTGAAAAAGGAGAAAGGCAGAGGGAAATTAGCCCAGGGTTTTGAACAAGAGGACAGCAACATGTAGGCTTCGTTGTTCTGTGCATTCAGGGCCTTGGTTACACTGGGGTCCGAGCAGCGTAACTTCAAATGATTCGGCAATTTTAATTGAAAGGCATGTTGGTCTTTTTGTTAAAAAATCCAAAAGGGATAAAAAAAAAAAAAAAAAAAAAAAAAAAGGTTTTAGGTTCAAGGAATATTCCGTCGCTGTGAGACCATTGAAAGTCCAAAATATTTCCCAGCAAGATGCATTTGTTCGGCTATTAATAACTTTATTATTTTTCCACTATGGCAAGAACCTAGCTGTTCCTCTAGTTGATATTCTCTTAGACGGAAAAAAGAAATCATTATCATTTAGGGCATCAAAAATCCCATTTTCCCTCAAATGAACAGGAAATGGAAGCAAAAAAGCAGGCTTTGCTATGCGAAGAATCCAAACTGAGTATGTAGGTTTAGTCATGTCTCTGTTTTCCTACCTATAAAGTCGAATTCAACATCAGAAAAGACAAATTTATAAAACTGCCCATTCAACTAACCCTATATACTTAGAGTAGGTGACCTTGGTTGAGTCTTCAAGTTTCATTTTGACACTCAAATGAAGATTAAAAATTTTACATAATTAGGATTTTTTTAAAAATCTCCCTAGCACTCAATGCCTAAGATGTGCTTTTTACTGTCATTCTCTTCCTGCAGGGATGCAAGTTTCATGAGCCCAGTGAGGTCACTGCTAGTTCTACAGGATCTAGAAGTTTGATGGATGACCACTCAGAATTGAGCACAGCTCTCCATGGCCTGCCACCATCCCCACACCTGGAAAGAGGCCCTTGGAGGAAGGAAATCCAGGGTCTTACCAGTCAGGCACAGGAAGCCTGCAAGATTCTACTTCAAGTGTCACTTTCTGAATCATCTGCCCTTTCTCTGAGCCTCTCTATGCTTCATATGACCTTTGGTCCTCAGGCCCTTGGCTGACTTCAACTGGCTCACGTGTCAGGGTGTCCTGACATAGAGGTCATTGTAGTACATGAGGAAGTTCGCCTGACCCATCTGGAAGCTTCCTGAAGCAGCAGGCTCCTAACTCTGTGTAAGCCAAAGGAGAAATCTCACCTACAACATTTCAAGACAATGGGACAGTGTGACCCCACTGTGTGGGGGGCCCTGACCCAGCTGAAGCCACTCAGCCTCAGTACACATCTCTGGCCTGGCTCCTCGGAGGAAGCACAGCCTCAACAGGCCAATCACAGAGTTATTGTCCTTGCAGGTGTGGAGGGGACTTTACCCAGAGACAAGACAGAAATGATACAGACTGGGGGAAGAGGCACAGAAATCTCTTTTAGAAAAAGGAAGACGGGCACCCAGGTGGCTCAGTCAGTTAAGTGTCCCAACTCTTGGTTTTGGCTCAGGTCATGATCTCAGGGTTGTGAGATAAGCCGGAGTAGAGCTCGGCAGGGGGTCTCCTTGAGATTCTCTCTTTCCCTCTGCCTCTCCGGTTCAGTTGCTCGCTCACACATACTCTCTCTCTCTGTCTGTCTCTCTGTCTCTGTCTCTCTTTCAAAATAAACAAATCTTAAAAAAAAAATAAAAAATAAACAAATCTTTAAAAGAAAAAGAAGACAGAAGAGCACCTGGGTGGCTCAGCGGTTGAGCATCTGCCTTTGGCTCAAGTCATCCCAGAGTCCTGGGATCAAGTCCCACATCAGGCTCCCTGCATGGAGCCTGCTTCTCCCTCTGCCTGTGTCTCTTTATCTCTGTGTCTCTCACGAATAAATAAATCTTTAAAGAGAAAGAAAAGAAAGAAAAAAAGAAAGAGAGAGAGAGACCCTACCCTATGAGTTCCACCAGCTGCTTCTCTCTCCAGCTCTCCTCTCAATATATCCACCTTTCTACAGTGCCCGCCCCCCAGTGCAGTATCCACCCACACGTCCCCTCCTCCACAGTTTATCCCTCTCCCACTGCCAAGCTGCATCTCTCTGCCAGCAAACCTGGCATAAGACGTGGCCTCTTTAAAATGACAGCTCCATGCAGATGCCAGGTCCGGGCCTAGGGAGTACTTGCCCTGATAAGACCTGTTAGTAGGCAAAGGCGCTTGCTCAATTAAGGGATAACTTTTGTTCCAGGAAGGCCACTCTGGCAAAGCCCCAAGTGCTCCAAATCTCTCCCCACCCCCAGCTTTGATGCTCTGATTATCCTATTGTCAGATCAATAGCCCATCTGCTCCTTAGAGTAGTCTAGGCCATCCTGTGCTAAATTAAAACAGATAGGATCAATCCGCGGTTAATTTCTCCCAACCAAACAATTTATCTCTCTTTTGGATTCTCTTGGAGGGTGAATTATATAATCCTGACACACTGTTAGGGCTCTCTGACCAAAGAAAGCCCTGCTACAATGCCCGCCTGCTCTCTTTATTAGCAGCTCCACAGTGTGACAAAGCCAGAGATTTATCGGAGAGTATTATGCAGACCTGGCTTGAACCTTGCAAAGTCTCTGCCAGGGCACCCTGGAAGGGAAAAAGGATCTGAATACCAGTGTGTGGTAATAATCTCAGGGGAGGAATTAAACTCAAATTTGATATGCTGAGCATAAGTTTGTATTTCTGAACCATCAACTGCCATCATTGGTGAGTAATATTTTCCCTGCTTAACATAAAAATCAGGGTACCTTGAACCAAAATGCCAGTGGAAACATAGGATTTACACCCAGGTTGAAACAAACTGGAGTAAAGGATAGAAGAATATATATTAAGAGTAACAGTTATTATTAGTGACAATGATAACATTATCACTGGGCACTTACATATGTAATGATAGATACTATATAAACTGAGGCTTGGAAAGGGTAGGTGATCTCCCAGATGACAGAATAAGCAGGTGACATAGTCAGGACTTACTGCCTGGAGGCATGCAGAGAGAAAGTCCCACTGATTGTTAGATATTGGGGTACTTCATACTAGTTGATCAATGGCAGCTGCCCCAAGCCCCCAAGTGTTTTCCCCCATACAAGCCCAGCAGACTCACACACACGTAACTCCCCAAACCAGGACACCAGGCCTTCCCTATGTCATGGTAACTCAAGAGTTAACCTGGTACATCAGGAGGGTCTCCGGGATGCTGCCCCATGTTTAGGGCCAACATCATAATAGTTGTTGATATTTTGATTATTTCTGGGGTGCCTGGGTGGCTCACTCCCCCTACTTGAGCATGTGTTCTCTTTCTCTCTAACATAAATAAATAAATCTTTAAAAAAAAAATATATATATATATATATGGGCAGCCCGGGTGGCTCCGTGGTTTAGCACTGCCTTCAGCCCAGGGCATGATGCTGGAGTCCCGGGATCAAGTCCCACATCGGGCTCCCTGCATGGAGCCTGCTTCTCCCTCTGCCTGTGTCTTTGCCTTTCTCTCTCTCTCTATGTCTCTCATGAATAAATAAATAAAATCTTAAATACACACACACACACATACACAGAGCGCAAGCATGAGTTATTCCATAATGCCAGGATTTCTTTCTGGAGATGCCAGGCTTTCAAACTCCTACTTTTAACCAGAACACTCTTGTATCCCAAGACAAAAGACCAATAGGAAAAAATCTAAAGGATGCCAAAGAAGAGAGAGAGATGGATCTGGTAAAGCATCCATGAGGTCAGTCTGGCCCAGTTCAGCTCTCTGGGAGGGGTTTCTGCAGTAGGGTGGGAATAATAAGATCTAATACCTATTAATCACTTACCATATGTCTGGCACTGTTTGAGCACTTACAAATGTTATTTTATCTTCTTGGGAAAGGCACTACTGTAGAACCTTTTTTTTTTTTTTTTACTACTGTAGTATCTAATGAAAAAAGGTAGATGAAGAGAGAAATGCCTATCAAGAAAGGCACTGTTATGCATATACATAAAGAGACTAAGTAAGTTGCCCCATGTCACAGATTTAAGAAGAATGGTGCCAAGATTCCAACCTAGGCTTATTTAGCTTTGGAGCCCAGGCCAAATTACCAGCCAGTTCACCATACTGTCTTCCAGGAGGAAGGAAAGAAAAAGAAAGTCAAGCAAGTGAGTCATTTCAGGGACTTATTTCCTGTACCCAGCATCAAGGCTGCTTGCCCTAGATGCAAGGATGTGCAGAGCAGTGGCCACCACAGGAGAGTGAAACATACACTCGAAGGACTGTGCACCCAAGGAATTGGGGAGTCATTCTTATCTATCTCTGACCAATCTACCAGGCTGATGTAGCCTAAGAAATACCTTTCACAACCATCTGAAAGAGGAAAACAACTTTATATCATAAACTCTGAAAAAGACTCATCTGTAAAAAATGAGAGAAACCTTTCTATGGGAAGAACAGAAGGAAGAACAGCAGAGGTTGAGCTCCTGGACTGGTGACCAGGAAGCAGCAGGACCCCACAGCCCAGGAAATGGGAGAATTTGAAGGCACTTCTAGGCATACAGAGCTTACCAGACACAATCAGTTCCAGCTGGGAAAACAAAACCGCACTGTTAATGAGGAAAATGAATATGGAGACATGGCTGAAAAGTCATGGGAGGGCTGACAGATCAAAAAGTGGGAATGATAATACAATGAAAAAGTGGGAACGATAATGCAATGAAAATATGGCAGCAAGCGGCCACATTGGGGTGGACTGCAAGAAAGAAGCAAGAAGCTAAGAGACATGGCTGTAGGGAATGGGGACCCAGACCCATTAGGGTGGGGGGACTGTCTGACTACTTCTCTGTCCCTTTGGGAGCTTGGAGCAATGGCCCTGGAGAACTGAATTTCAATCCTAAAATGAAGGATGATGTCAGGTTTCTCTGAGGAGCATAGTGAAAGCACAAGAATCTGCATAGAAGCTGGGAACCAGGGATCCCTGGATGACTCCGCAGTTTAGCGCCTGCGTTCAGCCCAGGGCGTAGTCCTGGAGTCCCAGGATCGAGTCCCACATTAGGCTCCCTGCATGGAGCCTGCTTCTCCCTCTTCCTGTGTCTCTACCTCTCTCTCTCTTTCTCTCCCTGTCACTCATGAATAAATAAATAAAATCTTAAAAAAAAAAAAAGAAGAAGAAGAAGCTGGGAACCAGAATTAACTGCTGTTGCAGGGATGAGGGGCTGTGGTTGGGACCCAAAGGAAGAGCAACCAACAGAAAGAAGAAGCCTCGACTCCCTCTTCCTGCCTTCCAGCTTCTCCCAAAGGCCTCTGTTGGGAGAAACAGGGAGCCAGCAGCAAAGGAGAAATGGAAGTTGCCAACTATAAACCATAGCATCACAGAGCAGAATATGGAATTGAGGACCTGAAGCTTAATATTCAGCATATACCCACCCACCCAAAAGGAGTCTCTCATGCAGGGTTGCAGTTCTGAAAGCCACTGTTCCGGAGCATAATACTGATGAGGGCTAACATACTGAGTATTTGGTCTACATAAGGCGCCATACTATGCATATAACACAGAATAGTTAACTACTCTTCCCTCTCCTAAGCATAGGCACCATCATGATTCCCACTTTATGATCTCACATGATTCTCACAGGAAAACAGAGGTCAGTAATGTTTTCAGGGTCACTCAAAATTCAAGCCTTTAACTCCTATCCTATATACTTAGCCTTTATAAGAAGCTAGTCTAACGTGCACTATGGTAGGACTGTAAATTGGTGCAGCCACTGTGGAAAACAGTTGGAAATTCCTCAAAAAACTAAAAATAGAACTACCCTGTGATCCAGCAATTCCACTCCGGAATATACCCAAAGGAAACAAAAATACTATGTCAAAGAGATTTATCTGCACCCTCATGTTCACAGCAGCATTACTTACAATAGTCAATACATGGAAACAGCCTAAGTGTCCAACAACGAACGAACAAAGAAGATGTGTATACACACACACACACACACACACACATCAGGATATCATTCAGCCATAAAACAGGAGGAAATACTGCCATTTGCAGCAACATACATGAAGCTTAAGGGCATTATAGTAAATGAAATAAGTCAAACAGACAAAGACAAAGTGGAATCTTGAAAAAAAAAAAAAAAACTCAAACTCCTAGAGAAAGAGATCACATGTGAGGTCACCAGAGGTGGGGAGAGGAATTGGATGGAGGTGGCCAAAAGGTACAAACTCCTGGTAGTAAGTACCAGGAATATAAAGTACAACATGATAACTAGTTAGCACTGCTGTATGGTTTATATGAAAGTTAATGAATTGAGTACATTCTGAGCTCTCAACACAAGGAAAAGAAACATTTTTCCTTTTAATTTTCTTTTTAATGTACATGAGATGATGGATGTTAACTAAACTCACTGTGGCCCCCATTTCATCATATATGTGAATCATGTCATCATGCTGTCTACCTTCAACTTACACAGGGCTACATGTCAATTCAGTCTCAATAAAATGGGAGGAGGAGGGGAAGCTAGTTTAATTCACCTCTTTGAAGAAATCTTCCCAAAGTTCTTTTGCTCATCAAAGTTTGCTCCCTCCTCCATCTTCCTGCACATCCCCTTTGTAGGTTATTGTGTGTCTCACTTGTTGAATTTAGTGGAATAAAGTCAGCACAGTCTTTGACTGAAAACCCAGGTCCTCTGGCTTTCTCTCAACTGGGAGGCTATTGTATATGCAGACTCCTTGAGAAATGTTTTAGAAGGCTTTATTTCATGAAACTCATTCCCTGTCTCCATCTCTATTCACTATATTAAGTGATCTGAACTCTTACATGGATTACAGCCAATGTACAAACATAATTAGTCTTGAAAATGTTCAAGAACCACTCATATTCGACATTGGACATCAACAAAGCCAAAGATGACCTTGGGTTCTCTGAATCATTCTAAATGGAATGCTCTCAGATAAACCGTAAGATGTGCCCAGTTATCTCAACCATAAGACAAGCAAAGCATTTTAGGTCAACTTTATCTAAACCCCAGGAGGAGAATACTGTTGGACTTAACTTCGTTATTTCTTTCTTTTACCTGTCCTAAATCACAGATTTCCCTAAGGTGAGGACTAGGGGATCTGGGGACAGGAGTGGCCAGCGTCAGATCTGGCAGTGGTATACACACTGGCTATGATACACATGCTGCTGGAGACCCAGCTGAGCCTGTGGATTGGTTATTTCTTGTCCTCTGGACACCATAAGCACATGTCCAACATGCAAGATGAGCTGATCTCAGAACAAGCAATACAATTACCATGGGAAAACCAAGCCAATAGATCTCCACAACCCACAACCAATTTATTCAAGGTCACAGAGACCAATACATCATTTAGACAAGTCATTGACCTCCATGTACCTCAGTCTGACCTCTTCCAACACAATGCCACTATTATTGATTATTGTTATGGTGGAAACCTAAGATAATTTTGGAATGAGGATCAGAAACCCTGAGTTGCAGGTCTGTATCCAAACCTACTCCATGACTCTTGGCAAGTCAATTCCCATTCTGAACTCTCCTATGCATAAAAATGAAATCCTCAGACCAGTTCTAATTATTTGTGTTTCTTTGATTCCAGTGCCACAGGGTATATAAATACAAATGTGAATGCCTCTATCCCTTAAGAATAAAAAAATCTCATTGCCTTTGACTAGAGTTATGCACGTGGAACTGATGATGGTGGAATCACGGAATCTCAGAGCCCAAAGGAGCTCTTATTCAGGGAGATCATCTAGGTTTCTCAAGCAGAAGTGTTTAGCCCAAAGTCATATATGGCAGACTCAGGACTTGAAGTCCACTCTTTAGAGTGCCAATATTGTATTGTTTTTTTCCACAATCACTGCTTCTTGGCACCTACATCAGGGTCCAGTGATAATGTACTATCATTTACGGTTCCATCCCCATAAAAAAAATGCCCGAAACTATAGAGCAACAGATTAGAAATATTCATTTATTCAACACATATTTATTAAGTGCTGGACTGAATTTTGCTTTTAATATCAACAGGTCATATAATCATTTGCTTGCGAGAGTTTGAATGACAATAACCACAAGGAACATGGGCTTTTTGCTGCTGTCAGGCTAATGCCCTTGGTGATCCTGGAAAGGCAGTTACCCCTTCCTACATCCTTTAATCCTCGTCAAAATTCAATTCCAGAAACCCAAGCTAAGTAATGATATCAAGTATTTGAGACTAATAGACAGCAGCAGAGTTGTCCTAATCACTTGATCAAACCTTATACCTTGCAGTAAGGACAGAACCACCTAAGGAAGTAATTGTTCTGGGGAGGAAGATTCCCCCACTTAGCAGTCACTAGAAGAATCTGAGGCACTACACAGAAATGCCTGTTCTAATACACTTCTCTCACCTCAAGTCAGTTATCTGTGTCCTTTATCCAATTCACAGCTCAAAATCAGTCATTCATCAAAAATTTTTTGAGTGCCTAATCCATGCCAGGTGCTATTCTAGAGTGATGGGCACTGTGGCATGCCAAAGAGACCTGCTCCCACTCCGAGGATATTTATGTTCTGGTATGGCCTCTGGGAAGCCTTAGGATGCGCTGCCTCTCATTAGAGCAAGGTCCATCCCTTTGCCCTTGGGTCTCCTGTGGCACTATTGTTCACTCTGGACAGCCCTTTTCATGTTGTATTTTCATTAAGTGTGCCATGTCCATCTCCTCTTCTAAATTTGGATCACCTCAAGGACAGGTACTGAGATTAGTTTTTCTCCATATCCCCTGGTACCTAACATAAAATCTGTCCTGTAATGAAAACTCAATCCCTCCCTTAAGTATCTAACTTATTAATCCTCCCTGCTGTGATTAAACTAGCCAAAACCCTTGCCATCACCCCATGCTTCTCCGTCTGCCAAAAAGAGTACTTTGAAGCAGACAACAGTCTGAGAAGCATACAGTGCTTCACAGTTAATGTGACCAGCTCACATTTATGACTTTGTGGCATCTTCTTAGAGCATGGAAAAGGCAACCGTACAGGGAGAAACATCTAAGACTCCAGGGAGATGGGAAGCTACCCTTTCACCAAGGCCATACTGGGTAAAGAGTCACTCCCCTTTGCTTCAGTTGATTCTCACAATAGTTTGTTTACTCAGAGGACAACAGCATCCCATGGTCTGTGTCTTCTCAGGAGGTAGAAACTGAAAATATCACTGCTCTAGACAGCCAGTTGGGAATGAAGATGACTGTTGGTGGAGGCAAACGTGACAACTGCTGGTGTCAAAGGTTTAGCAGAGGAGGACAGGAGAAAACTAAACTAGCAGGCACTACCCATTTCACCCTCATGTTCCCACTGGGAAAAAGGAAAAGTTCCAGGGTTGATGCTGAGAAGACTAAGTGGACAGACAGGTTATCCAAGAGGTTTCAAGGTGAAAATTGGACCACATGATGTTATGAAAAATTCCTGATAAACTTTTGGTTATGTCATTAACAGACAGATTTGGTCCTTTATTTCAGATCATTCTAGTAAGGCTGCTGAAGAGGTATTCTGGCCCCAAGGAACAGTGCATGAGCTGTGTAAACTGGGAATGTGGTAAAAGAGGGCAGAGAGAAAAGTGCTAAATGTGAAACAACCCTAAAAGCTAGATATTCATTGTTCCCACTTAAAAAAAAACAGAAGAGTGTAACCTGTATTTGTTAGTATCTTGCCCAATCTCTCACCTGACTGGTGAGAGACAAAGCCAACAGACAGACCCAGGCCAACTAATGTCCAATCTTACCCCCTTCTCTACCACAGTCCCAGAGCAATCTTCACCAACCTCAACAAACATTTATTAAGCGAGGCCTTTATGGAACTTTGAGCTTAAAAGAAAAAGAAAACCATGGATGTTCCCTTCCTTCCTGATCGGTTAATGCATCCAGGACATTAACTTACGCCTCCCTAATAGATTAAACTCCCCAGGCATGGTCCTTCACAGACAGAAAAAGATTGATACGATACATCCAAAAAATAAAAAAGGCTTCAATTGGCTGTCAGAACTTTAATTAAAACACTTATAGATAAACTTCACTGCAGCAAATTGTCTGTGCCACTATTACTATAGCAAGATGGATGTTCCCTGGGAAAACAGACAGAGAACTCTCCCCCGGACTAATGGGCAATTTCATAGCCATTGATTTTTTACTTTGAAAATTCTTCCCTGGCTCTTGGGAATTGGAACTTGTTCTGGGTGACCTGGCAGCGGTGTTACTTTTTTTTTTCTTTTATGAAAGTGGAAGACTTATTTCCTAAGCCCATTCATATTTTATCTTCATTGCTCTCAGAATCACACTGAAGTTGTACGGGATTGTTGAGAGCCATGTTTGGAAGCTTCTGAGGACCAGGGTGAAGAGAAAGGGTCTCAGAGGAAAGGAATATGTACAGGGAAAACAGAAAGCCAGGGAATATGAAACGGATAATGAGGGAGAGAACCAAGCAAGAATGGTCAAATTTTTTTGATAAGATTGTGACTAACATCTGAAATTAGACACATTGAAATTATAATTTCAAGTAAAAAAATATTACAAATTAATTGGAAAAAATCATGTATCTAAATTCACTAAATAACACTGCCTCAAGGTAATGGCTTATGGCTGATTTTCCTGTTGAGAAGCCCTGCTCTAGTCCAAGCAACCATCACCTCTCAGCTGGATTGGTTTCCTCTCTGATTATCCCGCCTCCATCTTTCTTCCCTTGTGTCTATTCTTCACACAGCAGCCAGGAGGAGGTCAGCCCATGCCTTCACTTTGTGAAGACCCCTCCCATGGCTTCCCACCGTATTTAGAATAGAAGCAAAGCCCTTTAACAATCTACATCTGTGACCACACCACCCATCACTGATCACTGGTGCCTTGTTTGAGCTGCCACACTCACCCCGATGTCTCCTGGACATGCCATGCACACCCAACACTCAGAGGTCTGTGCTTGCTATCCTGTCTCCTAGGTCTTCACAAGGCTGATTCCTGTTCCATTCAGAACTCTGTTCAAATGCCCCTCCATCTGAAAGTCCTCTCTTAATCTCCCTATCTCAAGTATCAATCCCTCGCCATCTCTTTCCTCTGCCTTGTCTTCATATCATTTTAGTTGTACACACGTATATACACACATGTGTGTACGTATACATATATACAGGTATTTATCAGAGTTCTCTAGAGAGGTACAACTAACAAGACATATACAATAGATATTTGATGGATTAATCTATAGGAGATATAGATAGATGATAGATAGATAGATAGATAGATAGATAGATAGATAGATATCTCAAGGAATTGGCTCATGAAATTATGAAATTATGGGGGCTGACAAATCCAAACTCTCCAGGGCAGGCCAGCAGGCTGGAGACCCAGAAAAGGGTTGATGACACAGTCTCAAGTCTGAAGGTGATCTGCAAGCAGAATTTCTTTGTGAGACTTTGGTTCTTTTACTTTAAGCCTTTAACTGACTGAACAAGGCCCACCCACATTATGGAGAGTAATCTGCTTTACTGAAAGTCTGCCCATATAAAGATTAGTCAAAATACTTTCATAGAAAAGCCTAGACTAGCATATGACCAAAATCTGGGTACCATGACCTAGCTAAGTTGACACATAAAATTAACCATCATAAGTATTTCATGTATTTATTTTCTAGCTTCTGCATCAGGTTAGCTTTGTAAGAACAGGAATTTATCTCTCATTAACTGCTCTTTCTCCATTGTCTAGAGCCATGCCTGCATAAACCCAGTACTCAATAAATATGTTGAACACATATTGATAACCTGTTTATTCCCTAAAAGTCAGCCTGCCTGATTGAATTGACTAGTTGCACGACTGAGTCAAGCTAGTCAGTGCTTATACCACCCTGGCATATAACAGAGCCAACTCAGACTTGACAATTTGTGGGGGATAAATTTCAGTCCTATGTTCCCTATGTCAGTGCTCCCTGAAGCCACAGCAATGGAGCAATGGCCACTTAGTCTCAAGAATCAAGGAGAAGGCCAGTGTGCAAAAATAGATCCCCCCAATGGTTGAAGAAGCAGAGGAGCTAACCATAGAAGAAGGTGTGGATAAAACACCACAGAGTTAGAAAAGTAAGTTGAGAACGGGGAAGAGGAGTTGGCTGTTTCTGAAGGAGGGTGTAGAGCAAGTCCATATGCATTATGTTTAAAAACCTGCCACTGACCAGGGTACCCCAAGTAGATTTCCTGGCAGCTCAAGGACACTTGCTCTGGAGGGGAACAGCCATATGTTATGCAAATCATGTACTGTTGACAAATACAACCGACAGCAAATGTAAAGAGAAATTTAAAAGCCACCCATATCCCTCAAACATACATACACACATATGTGCACGCACGCACACACACACACACACATACATGCACATGCACCCCAGTCACACACACCTGACTCAGGAAAACCATCATTAAACCAGGGCTTTGAGTATATGCTGCTGAACAGAAAACTCTCGAGCTTTTCTCCCTCCCTCCACCCTCTGCACCTAGAACTGTACACATTTCTTCCTCTCTCTGCCTCCTAGCAATGTCTTAATCTTGGATTATGTACCAGATTTTTCGGAGCTAGTTTCCTGTCTGAGAATGAGGAGCTATCATGTCCCCCTTCTGGTGTTGTCCTAAGGCTGAAATCAAATACTGCATGAAAAAGTGCTCAACCCAGCTTCTTGCAGGGAGTAGGGGCTCTACATTAATGCAGCCCCAGCTGTGCCCGGCAAGCACCTCCTGCCCCTGTGCACAGAGCGGACTGTGAGAGCAGCACCAACCCCTCCTCACTCTACTGCCTTCCTCACCCACACCACTCTACAGCTCCATGCAGCACGGCACCTTTCAGAATGAGGAGACCCCAGCACGTGCTCCCACTGCTCTCCAACAAGTCCATTGTCTCCGCTGGGCTCAACACCTCTTCTATTGTTTTACCCCTTGTGGTGGCCCTCGTCCAGGCTGCTGGGCGTGGAACCGGCTAGGAGACCTCCCCACTGCACCTGTTGCCAGGGTCCGGGAGGGAAGGGGTGACGTCCTCCACCAGGGCGCTGCTTCCACGTGCTCCCGGAGCTGCGGGCGGTCAAGGCACCAAAGGAAAGCTGCATTCCACGAATGAGTGGATCACCAGGCCAAAAAAAAAAAAAAAAAAAGCCTCTACCCCACTCTGTTCACATTTCCTACCCCTTACTAGCTGAGAGCTTTGGGCAAGTTATTCCATGTCTCATTTTCCTAACTGTAAAACAGAGCTAAACACCACCCACTCCACAGAGTGGAAATAACACACACAAATGCACCAGCACATACAGGGCACCTGACTTCAGCTGCTAACCACTGCCTCTCTTACTCCTTCAGAAATGAGAAGACTGGACATTGAGCAAAGATGCTTGTCTCTCCTCCTCGCACGGGGTGCCTTAAGAGTCCCCTCTGCTTATTCCTGGGAGCCTGCCATGGACAGAACAGCTGCGCCCTCCCCAAGCCCCTACGTCGAAGCCCTCATCACCAGTGTGATATTTGGAGCTGGGGCCTTTGGGAGGCAGAGCCTTCCTGAGAGGGATTTACGCCTCTCTAAAAAGACAGAGATGATCTGTCTTCTCAGCCACATTAGGACACAGGAAAGGCAAGCAGCAGCCATCTGTAGATCAAGAAGAGTTCTCCCCAGAACTCAACTGTGTTGGTGGCCCAATCCCAGTGTTCCCAGCCTCCAGACTGTAAGAAATAAATGTCTGAGTTTCAGCCACTCAGTCTCTGGTATTCAGCGAAGGCAGCTCGAGCTGACCAACACACACATCATCTTTCTCTTTTATTTTTTATTTTATTTTTTTTTTAGATTTTTTTTCATTTATTTATTCATGAGAGACACAGAGAGAGAGAGAGAGAGGCAGAGACACAGGCAGAGGGAGAAGCAGGCTCCATGGAGGGAGCGCAATGTGAGACTCGATCCTGGGTCTCCAGGATCATGCCCTGGGCCAAAGGCAGGTGCTAAACCACTGAGCCATCCGGGGATCCCCCTCATTTAGTACACACACACACACACACACACACACACACACACACAGGGGAAGAGAGAGAAAAGAGACTCTAAAATGAACAAAACAAAGCAAATGTCATGCTCGTTGTTTTATGCCATCTACACAGCCACATGCCAGAATTTTCTAATTCTCAGTTCAGGCTCAAGGATGCCACTCACAAAACGAAGCTTCTTCTGACTCACTTTGACTGGAACCATCAAGCGTGAGCCAGGCTGCTCATTTGTGGATCTCTGAAGTAGTCACGCAGGAAGGTAAAGCTGGCTCCCTACACTCCCTCAGCCAGAAGATTCAAATACTCAGCCCCCCATCCCACTGTGAGTTGTGCAGTTTGTCCAACAACCATCTGTACATCATAAGCCCAGAGTGAAGTCATAATGAAACAGCCAAAGGCACAGGGTGGGACAGACACCAGCCAGGACACCACTGAGAGCTGGTGCCATCAAGCAGCACCTGTATCATAACGATGGACCAATAATGGTATTATTACCACTTAGACAAGAAAACCAAAGCACACTCAAGTTACATGGCTAAGATCACAGGAGTGGAAATAGAAGATTTTGGCACAGACCCTGACCCTAGAGCCCATGCTTCACCTCTTAGAAGGGAGGAGTCTAGAGATAGAATTCAAGGGTTCTGAGTATTTGGCTGGGAAAATAACTACATCCTTATCTGCATTCATCTCGAGCTGAAATTTAGCATTTCTCTCAAGTTTGAATGTAAACAACAAACTGCAAAATTATTAACAGTAACTGTAACTGTCATCAATGGAAATCACAGGTATTTTTATATCATGTTGCAATTGTTGCAAACATCACAAAATGTCATTTATATTCATTACCACTTCAATATTACAGTAGTTATTAAATTTCTGCTAGATCTTATAATTTGATATGTTCATAAAGAAGCCTACATGTTACTATAAAACAAATACTTTAACTGTGATGACTACTTAAATATAATTGGTATATCCTGAATTTTAAAATGCAGACCATATTATTTCACATTTATTATAACAACAGATATTATTTGATGCATTTAAAAATATTATTCCAAAAAAAGATTCATAGGCTTCACCTGACTAGCAAAAAGATCCATGGGACAAAATAGTTTAGAACATCTAGAGTAGGGGCACCTGGGTGGCTCAGCAGTTGAGCATCGGCCTTTGGCTCAAGTCATGATCCCAGGGTCCTGGGATTGAGTCCCACATTGGGCTCCCCACAGGGAGCCTGCTTCTCCCTCTGCCTGTGTCTCTGCCTCTCTGTGTGTCTCTCATGAATAAAGAAATCTTAAAAAAAATAAAAGAAAACATCTGGAGTATAGAGTGTTTTTACAGAAAAGATAGCTGGGATGACACTCATTGGTTGGGGAGAAACAGGGAGAAGCTGGGTGATGACACTCATTGGTTGGGGAGAAACAGGGAGAAGCTGAGTGACAGGAGGTCAGAGGTGTGTTTGTAATTAACAAAAAATGACAGGCTTCTGTGGGCTGGTATCATTAACCGTCTTCAAATTCTTGAATAATATTCTGGTATCAAGATAACACAGAAAGTTTTCTTGATGAGCCCAAGCCTAGATAGCGCGGGCTATTCGCTTCCCAATCAGCAATCTGCAGCTACTGCTTAGAATTCTAAGTTTGAGGGGAACCTGGGTGGCTCAGTGAGTTAAGCATCTGCCTTTGGCCCAGGTCATGATCCCAGGATCCAGGGATCGAGTCCCACATCGAGCTCCCTGCTCAGTGGGGAGTCTGCTTCTCCCTCTGCCTCTGCCTGCCACTCCCCCTGCTTGTTCTCTCTCACTCTCTCTCTCTCTCTCTCCATCAAATAAATAAGTAAAGTCCTAAAAAAAATTCTAAATTTGAAAAAGTTCTGCACCTTCAGCCCATTTTATATCACCCAGGTAGCATTTGGGATTTCTGTTGCCTCTTGTGTCTGTGGCCAGTCTAACAAAATCACTGGGGTCGTTTTATTCAATAGATTTCAATTAGGATGTTTGTGTTCCATAATTGCTTCATGTTTTAACTTCCTCCACAACCATCAGAATCTTAACTGAAGCCTTCAAGCGCCTTACAGTAAGGGTCAAAATCTCAAACGCTGTCATGGGCTATGCAGACCATGTGCGTGGATGAGGATGAAACCAACTGGCCTGGGACCCTCCTGACACATGGTAGCGTACTCTGGGGTTCACTAATGTACTTGATCCACGCCCCCCCATCTTCTTCTGGACATTAGTTCTGAGTGATGCTATACTGCCATGAGGACAAGTGTTTCCAGAGCTTCCCGTCTTCCAGGACAAACCAGGTCTCCAGAATTTCATATAATACATCCTGATTCTTCAGTGCTGTGAATCAGCCAACACCTGAGCTGCCAGTCCCTGGCTTAATATTGTGTGTTCAGTGAGAACATTTCTAACACGGAGGGCAGGTTATTGTGAAGCTTCCCCAGATCCCTGTTGGGTACGACATGTGAATGGCATCTGGCAAGGGTCTTTCATGCTTGCCCTTAACAAACTGGGCAGGTGTTAAAAAGGCTCCACACTACAAATTAGAAATCAAGGCTCAGATAGGTTATCTGACAAATCCAATGTCCCAGAGCTGGAGGGGAGCTGAGCCAGTCGACACTTCAGGTCTTGGATGGCCTCACTACCCTGGGCTGAGCTGGCCATTTCTAGCCACCAACTCTCTCACTGGGATACATTTAAATCGCTTTAAACAGAAACTTGGCAAAATGCAATTTTGGCACCTAGTCCAACTGCTTCAACTGCCTTTAGCATTTTATGTTCAAATCAATTGGTTTCATGCTTTTTAAATGTTCATATATACCCTGGTACGCAGTGATCTGAAAGGTATCGTGAAACAACTTTGATTTTTCCATTTGTTCAAAGATTTTAACAGGTTGATCACATCAGCAGTGAGCTGTGGGTCCCTCCCCTTCTCCTCCTTTGCAGAAAGATTATCACAACTAGCTGCCTTCTCTGGAAATAGCCACTTGCTATAGCGATAAATCTTAGGTTCCCTGTGTAACCCCTGATGCATTTCCCATTTTCCCACCAAATTCCACTGTCCAAATTTGGAGTCCCAACTTGACCACAAGCAGATACGATTTCACTTTGTGGGATTTTCCCAGCTTTTCCTTACATTATGGTTGCAAAGCTTGTAACACCAGCTGTGGCTGAGCCAGCCCTCCAAAAAAGGCAATTGTGCTCCTTGATGGAATCACGAAGCACAGCACTGCTGCCAGCATCGTTCCTTGAACAGCCTTTTCAGGATTCCGGGGCTGCTTCCAGCCCTTCCTCCAGCTCCATCCATGAATGATGCGGGCCCCTCAAATGTTCAGAATCCTTTAGAAGACCTAAGCAAAGAAGGGGAAAGAACAATGTATACTCTTGCCTGTTTTCTGGGATTCCATTTCTCATTTCTTCATCATCAAAACCCTACATTCTTTCATCCACTTGGACAGTTAACCAACCATGTCTCAGGCATTTATGCTATGGGTTCTAGAGAACAAGCTAAAGGAGACAGGCTGCCAGTTCTGCACAGAGACTCATCATGCAGCAAGGGAGGCCTAAAGCGGGACTGCGCCAGTCATCCCAGTCTGCCATCCTTTATCCACAATGCTTGAGGCCAGAGGAGTCTCAGAATTCAGATATTTTCAAACCTTAGTAGCAAGATACGATATGGCACGCATGTGTATGTGTCTGTGTGTATGTGTGTGTGTGTGTTTCACAGGATTCTCTTATCAAATTTAACTGGTATAAAACTCAAAAATAGCCTCCTATTGGCTCAGATCAGATTTTGCCCCCAAATTCATTTGGCACCAAACTTTACATTTCAGAGCCTTTTGGGTTTAGGAATTGCAGATATAGGATTATGGAACTTGAAGAGTTATCACTGACTGAGCATCCACACAAAACAGACATGTCTTATTCCCTCCAAGCCCCCCACATAGCCCTCTTTGGATTGTTACCGAACGCCCACCCTATCTGACAAACTTTCACAGAGACTACCCCAAGTGAACTTGGTAACGCTATGGCAGGACACCATCCTCCCTATTTTAAAGAAAGGAAGCTATTTTTTATGAGTACCTCTGTAAGGTTGGTCAACAAGTAAATGGCCTGGGACCCTCGTCTCAGGTACCAGAAGCCGTGCTGTTTTCCATGATGCAAAACCGCTGCCTTACTGGGGAGCCACTCTGATCCCACGGACTTCCCCTGCTGCCCTCCCCACTTTCAGTCACAAAGTCCCCCAGTTTCCCTGAGAGGCCCCACAACATGAGTGTGGTAAGTCTTACTCCATGGGCCTGTTCTGGGCAACACACCCGTCTTCTGGACCTTGGTTTTCCCTCTGTGCCTGATTGCAAAAAGTTTTGGAATCTGACCTCTCTGGGGTTGAATTTCATTCCTGACCTAACATGAGCTTGGGAAAGTCACTAATACTCTTTGAAAGTGTTTTCTCATCCTTGAAATGGAAAAAATAAGTTCATAATTATTGGAGTTATTATGGGGATAAAATGAGTCAATTTGTGTAAAGTACCTGGAAAAACAGTAAGTGGGTAGCTATTACTGTTGTAATTATTATTGCTTTTGTTATCGTCCTTATTGTAAAGTTATTGCTTGAACACATTCTATGTCCTAGGTAGTATATAAAGTGAATCAGATGTGGTAATGGAGAGAAATCTGTTCTACTCTAAGTACCCTGCAAGCTGACCGTCTTTTATGCTGATCATAGGATCCACAATACTGTGAACAAAGCTGATCGACCCAAGAATAGGCACTTGACCCACGTGTAACCCATGAACCTATAGTCATCCAGAGTGGCTTCTGGCTTCTACATTCTCCTGGTACAAAGCACTTGTCCAAAAGGGATAATGATAATTTACTGAACTCATCAGAAAGTCTTTTTAAAGGAAGCCTGGATGTGAAACATGTCAAAGAAAGAGCAACTGGTCCTGAGATCAGAAGCAAAACCAATTGGGTCACAAAGCCAGAATCTGTGAGGGAGTAGAGGATAAATGTAAGGGACTTAGAAGAAGCGAGACGTGCATCTGTAATACCAGGAGCATACAGAGGGAGAAAGCACTGCAGTTGAGTGGCCAAATGCCGGAGTAGGGACTTGAACCAGCATTCTGGAACCCAAGTTCAGGCTCTTGTTCTCCACATGGGGAGCCACAGATCCCCGTGCTTCCTGGGGCCAAATAACAGAAATGAGAGGTAGGGGGCCTTGGGAGGCCAGTGTCAAAGTAGAGAGTATGTAGCCCTTCAAAAAAGGAGCAACTGCTCATACATTCGAGACAAATGGCACCATGTGGGAACATGAGCCAAAGATGTCAGGTCTTCTGACTCTTCAAGAGGAGCCAGAAATCCAGATATCTGTGGGAGAGCTCCTATTCTTTAATTTGAAAATTAATTCCATCTTTTAGGGACTGTTCAAGCAAACACACACACACACACACACACACACACACACCGTTAGGTTAGATTTATTTAGCATATAGACCTCCAAGTTGAGAATACTGCCTTATACTGCCAGTTGTAAGACAATGGAGATTTTTAGTGTGAGATCCAAACTCTCTTCTCTAAGCAATGAGGACAAGAAAGGAGAAAGATGCACTGTCACCCCAGTGAGAAAGGATCCCGGGAACTGCCATCTAAGGCAATTTCTAAAAAACAGAATTCAAAGGGAATCCCTCATTAAATGATCCAAACCATCTCATAAATCCAAAGGAAAAGAAGGTGTATGTTTCTGGTCAAGATAGAGCAATAGGGACCAGATTTACCCTCCCACCCAAAACAACTAAAAAAACCCAACATATTTATGACACAGCATTTCTGAGACATTGAACATAAGGCCATAAAGGACAGTGATCTGTGAGAGGATGCAAGTTAATGAGGCCAGCGCTAAGGCTTCCCAGCTTACTGCCTGGAGTTTCCAGCCATGGCACAGGAAGGAGAAAAGAAGTCCAGGAGAGACTGGTGGTCTCACTAAATCAAGACAATGGAGCTGAGAATATGGGAAAACCAAAAGGGCAGAGAGCACTGTGTGGACAGAGAGCCCCAGAGATTTACGGGGTCCCTAAGTCTTCAGCTGGGTACTTACTTACTAATCAGCACATGGGTGTAAGGAGAGGAATTATTCCCCAGAGCTGACATGGGGCCAGGAACAATTCTTTTTCCCAATAGCCAGAGTGGAAAATCTCATATTTCATGGAGTATTGGGTAAAATATTTGAAATAGCTTTGCTTCAGTAATGGGGAAAAATAACCCTAGATGAAATGGTTCTCTATGTTGCTTAACAAAGCTTAAAAGCAAAACCCAAAAGGATCAAACAATTTGTTAAATTTTGACAAATGGGTACACCTGTGAAAGAGCATCACCACAATCAAGTTAATGGCCAAAAAACCATCACCCCCAAAAGTTTCCTCACAGTTTCACAATGCTTCTTCCCTCCCTCTCTGTGCTCTGCATGCCCTCTGCCCCAATTCCCCGGCAAACAGTGATGTGGATTCTCCTCACTACAGATTGGTTCTCACTTCTCAGAATTTTGTAGATATAGACTCAACACCATGTACTCATTTATTTTTTTTTTACATCTGCTTCTTCTAGTCAGTGTAGTGATTTTGAGATCCAGCTATGTTACTACACATGCCAACTGTTCATCAGTGTTCTCCTGGAAAGCAAAGGTTAGCAAGAGGCAAAGAGCACTTCCATAAACTGAGCAGGTTTGCTGTCCAAGCACGTGGGTGCATAAGAGCAGTGACTCATTCAAAGGGAGTGAACAGTTTACTTCCTCAAAGCTGGAAGTGAGAGTAGGTGATGTTCAGAAAGTCAGGAAGTCATGAGGTGAAGGGCACGAGACCTGTCATGGCCGTCCAGAAGCAAATGTAAGAGACCAGAACAGCCCTCCAAGGAACCAGAAGGGAAGAACTCTGAACAAGTGTTTATACATAATTCTCTGTAGGGGTTGATCCAGAGACACAGCATTTTGTTACTCAGTCTGGGACCCAGTGGCAAGAAAATTTCACCTCCTGTCTCTAATTGTTACTTAATAACCACTAGAGATATGGGATAAAAATTATTCTGAGGTTGCACAGAGAAGGAGAACAAAGTGTTTCAGCAATAAGTCTTAGAGGCACGAGGCAGGAGAGTGATAGATAACACACCTGATCCACGTGTGCCATTCCTGCTTCAAAGTATTCTCCACTTGGAAGCCCGAAAATCCTGGGTCTCATCCCTTGCCATTCTGAATCCATTATTTCCCCTTTTCAGGACAGGACCCTTCTTTGATAGTCTTCTCAATCTCTTTATCATTTTAGGAGACACACCTTGCTCTAACCAGAAGTAAGGCAACTGGGTATGCAGGTGTGTCTTAAACGGAAGTTTCCGTGTACCAGTTCACCCAGTTGTCCTCAGATTCTCATCCATTCCATGATATGATGCACTGGATGGTTTTGCCCTCCCAAAATTCATTCCTTGAAGCCCTTCCCCTCATTGTGATGGTAGGTAGAGGTGGGGTCCTTGGGAGGCAATTAGGCTTAGATGAGGTATTGATGGTGGGGCCCCCAGAATGGGATTAGCATCCTTAGAAGGAAGAGAGACCAGAGTGCTCTCTCCTGATCACTGTCATGTTCCCACGTGGCGATGGCATACTTGCATGCTCTCTTGCTCTCCCTCTCTCTCTCTCAACCATGTGAGGAACAGCAAGAATCCAAAAATCTGCAACCCAGGAAAAGGGAATCACCAGGAACCATTTCTGCCAGTACCTTGATCTTGGATTTCCCAGGCTCATGAACTGTGAGAAGTGTTCCTTGTTGAAGCCCCCAGTCTGTGGTATTCTGTTATAGCTGTCTAAGCTAAGATACATGGGCATGTTAACCCAGACGATTTGAATATGGTAACAAACACAACTACTGCTGTTCCCTATAGCCAACTTCTTATAAATCTGAGAACAGGCTACATGATACGTTTTTTTTTAATTTAGAAACTTGATCAATTCACATTTCAAAATGAGCAATTATTTTCCATATTCACTTCCTCCTTCCTCATATGTATGGATTCTGTTCCATACAAAGTCATTAAGCACTTTGCAAGGAGAAGAAAAAAATTGCTTTTGACCTTTGGGGAATGCGATTTAGGGTTTATTGTTTGGAAAGCCCCAGGTAAATAATGATTATATAGCAATAAATTGTGTAATTGCATTTAATCTGTGCCCAGAGGCTAGCAAGCTCTACAAATCAGTACCTTCCAAATAGAAGTCTCTGATTCTGGGAGGCAGCAGGAACCAACCAGTGTAAGGACATCTGTCACTGCAGCAAGCACCTCTCCAGAGCTTGAGATAGTGCAGCAGCATCAGGTTCAGTTCAATTTCAATCATGGCCATTCAAGTGATGAGGAAGACCACGACAAATTATTAGAGGTAGGGGGAACAGGTCCTAGGATAGAAGATCAAAGAATTTTGAATGGTGCTGTTCAGCTAAGAGCTGGTTTCTCAAACATGTCCCCAAATCCAGCCAATAGAACAGGTGGGAAAAAGCCACAGAGTAAGAGGAATGAGGTTACTAGCTGAGGATCTATTCTGATCAAGAGGCAGGTGTGACTTTGAACGAGGGATTGTCTGTTTCTCGGTTGGGGACAGGAACATATAGTAATTAAGATGTGAACACCAGAGTCAGACTGCCTGGCCTTTCATCCCAGCCCTGGCATGTCTTCCCTCCCTGACCAGGAGTTCTCCGAGTTTCTTTGTTATACAGGGCCAGCCACATTACCTTCCCCATAGGGTTGTGTGAAATTAATGAAACGATGCACAGAAAGTTCTATGTTGACAACACTAAAAACAATAAAACCCCATTTATATCAGAAATGAGGTTTTCAACACAAATGTGTCTTTCAGAAAAAGGAAACATAATCTTTTTCCCCAAGAGTAATTTTTATGAAAATTTTCATAAAAATCTTTTCGAACACATCATATACTTCCCCACATATGGAAACAGAGTGTAAGGAAAAAACATCTTTACAATAGCATGGGACTTTGACCTGGCTTTACTACTTAGTAGCTGTGAAACCCTGAGCCAGTCACAAGATGTGTCTGAGCAGCAATTTGCTGGTGTAATTTAAAAATGCACATGTCACAAAGCTGATAGACAAAGATATATGTGATAAGTGCAAGGCAAACTTACTAACCAAAAATAAATTTATTCTTGTTTGTTTGTTTGTTTGAGGTTTCAAGACCATCATCACGGACACAGATTATTATGCCATAATATGATGACGCCTTAGCACATGGGGGCAAATCAAAAACAAAACAAAAACCTTCCACAGGACTGTCATCCTCTTCGGAGACCAGATGTCCATTGCAACTAACACAGTGTTTTCCCTATATTCACTGCCCAGGAAATATTTGTTAATATTTGAAATATTAGATAAATTAATGATACATCCTGAGAATAGTGACTGCAATCTTTTATAAAGAAAATTATGTGCTAATTATGGAAAATATAAATCATGCCACAGATGCATAAAGAAATGTTTTAAAGTAGTTATGTCTTAAAAGTAGTTTGGGCTACTATAACAAAAGTACCATAAACTGGGTGGGTTAAACAACAGAAATTTACTTTATATAGTTCTTGAGGCTGGAAGCCTGAGATCATGGTGCCAGCATCATCAAGTTTTAGAGCACTCTCTCTTCCTGGATCACGGAATGCTGTCTCCTCTTTGTGTCCTCAGATGGTAGAGAGAAAGAGCAAACCCTCTGCCTTTTCTCTGCATTCTGCTAATCCCATTATGGGGGCTCCGTGCACCCCACGAAGGCTCCACTTCCAAATACACTGGGTGTGAGGACCTCAATGTATAAATGTGGGGGACTCGAGGGGGGTACAAACACTCAGTAAAAGACGTTAGTAGGAAAAAAATTATTCAACATCACATCATCTAGAAATAAGCATTGCCAACATTTGATGAAAATCAATCCAGTCCTCAACCTACTGCTCACTATTGGAAAAGGATAAAAGTAGAAAATAAAGATGATAGCTCACAGACACACAGATACGTTGATAGAATTGTCAAAAAACAATGGATTCATAATATAAATACTATTTTGAATAAAAGTGTTATATTTCATTTCATCTGAATTTAATAAAGAAAACAAAGGACATAAGAACAAATGGGAAGTACATTCAACTAAATGTTTCTTACCTGAAAGATTTGTTAATTCATGAGATTCCTCTAAAGCTAAAGAAATAGAAGCTCTTTGAAATCAAACATTCAATATTGTGCAGCACCCTCGGTTTCACTGACAATTCACATAATTACTTTGTTTCAGACCCATCCCCCTTCCTTCCCACATTTCAGTAACTACAGCACTATTTTTAACTTGTCAGAGTTTGGAGAATTTGCATTTTATCCTAAAACCATTATACAATTTTAATTGTACATTATAACATATACAACTGATATCTATTTGCATTTACAATGTGCCAGGTACTGTTTAATATCTAAGTGTATAGTGGTAAACAAAATGGAGTCCCTGCTCTATGGAGCTCAGAGCAAGAGACAGGTAATAAACATTCTGTGTTTATCTACATGCACACATATAGGAAATATGTGGTTTGTGATAAATGTTATGAATAAGACAATGGGTGAGAGAGGCTGAGAGGAGAGTGTCAGAGTGGGTCATGGTATTTTACACAGGGTGATCTGATGATTTTAAGAACTTTCCAGAAAACAAGAACAGCAAGTGCAAAGCCAGCTTTTTACTGGGGCTTCATAGATCCTGGAATCTTTTGTTTGGTTGGATTTTCATCAAGAAACAAATTCTTGGGGCACCTGGGAGGCTCAGTGGTTGAGCACCTGCCTTCGGCTCAGGTCGTGATCTGGGAGTCCCAGGATCAAGTCCCACACTGAGCTCCCTGCAGGGAGCCTGCGTCTCCCTCTACCTATGTCTCTGCCTCTCTCTCTCTCTGTGTCTCTCATGAATAAATAAGTAAAAATCTAAAAAACAAAACAAACTCTTGATTGAGTCTTTCCAAGAAGTATTCATTGCTGTTATATTCCAGAAGTTTCCAAATGCCTGAGGAAGTCTGACTCTTGCCTCCTTACTTAGAAGGCAAACCAGCTGATAATAAACAACTGGCTCCCCATTCTTTTCCTCAGAACTTTATTAACATTGCCCCATGTCTTCTAGTATTGACTGCAGCTGTGGCAACATCTCAGAGGACAAAGCACCTGGAGATGGAATGTTTGGTAAATAATTATCATGCCATCCCTGGGAGGAGGGCACACAGGTGGAAACAGGCAGTATCGCAAGGGTAAGGGCAATGAGAGAGGTGCTGCGTGGCTTGGGATCCACCATCTCTTTGGTTCTGTCAACATGGTGGCATTGGACCATGAAGATGGGGCATCAGATGCCAGCTTTTGGAATCTTACAAATTTAGGTTCTAAGGGGTAGTGGAAGGGGAGGTGGACGGGGGGATAGGGTGACTAGGGATGAGCACTGAGGTGGGCACTTGATGGGTGTATACTATGTGTTGGGAAATTGAACTACAATAAAAAAAATACATAAAAAATAATAAATAAATAAATAAATAAATTTAGGTTCTAACCCCATATCTGCCACTTACCTTGAGATAGTCACTTTTCCTTTCTGAGTCTCAGTTTGCCTAACTGTAAAATGGGAGTGATTATAGTTACCTTGGCGAGGTCTCTATAAGGATGAGAGGCAATATATGTGAAGCCTCTGAGCAAGCACCAAGTGCCAGTACCTCAGTATCTAATAAACAACAAAAGCTATTATTTCCACTGTACAAACTTGGCTACACCACCAAGTTATGAGGACCAAAATATGTATATAAACCTAATAAGGGGATACATTCATATGTATATGTACCTGTATCTATCACCTATCTCTATGAATGTGTATATATTTTAAAATATGCATACGAGATAAAATATACATACAAAAAGAAAGACGCCAGCCTACTTAGAAAGATTCCTGACCAATGCTGCATTAAATGTTGATATAATGCCTCCAGATGACATATATATTTGCAGAGATTTTTTTCTGCAAATGTCAATTTAACCCACATTAAAGTTTTATCAAGGAACTTAAATATTAATTTGGTTTTATTTATGAAAATCTGCTTGCAAACCAGTAGCTCCCAAAACGCAAGCTCCCTCCTGAAATCTAATGTGGAATAGATGAATTCCCAAAGCTGGCCAAAGGGAAGGGGCCCACTAAACTGATGAAAAAAAAAACACTTAACCAACCTGATGGTCCATCAAAATCTGGTCCTATCAACAGAGCCATCGCTCCTCCTATCAAAGTTATTACAGTTGTTTCTTCCTGAACTATTTTTCTCTTCTCTGTATTAATAAACCAAGTCTCAGTTGTGAGAAAGCAGGGCAAATGGACAGAATCTAGTAATTTTATATCAAACTGACAAGTCTGCTGGACCTCAGTATCTACCTATCTCGTTTATTTTCATTTCCTCTGCCTTCTTTTATTTTTTATTTATTGTTACTTTTAAAAAAATGGTGAGAAGATTCTAGGCTCTTCAGAGCACACCTGAGTCTTCAATGATGTCAGAATGGCACACCTGAGGAAAAATACTCTCAATGGAATTAAAATGCTTATAACCATCTAGGTTTCTTCGAAACTGTAGCTCTGCAACATTTACCATTTTGGTTCACCAGTTTACACACTAATAAAACTGCCCCATCAGGAAAATTCTAGGCTCTTGGAGGATGTGTATCTTCAAGTCCAGGGTGTATCTTCAAGACCAGAAATCTGGTAGGCTGAGTGCTTTATGTGAAGAGGAGGAGGGTAAAAGAGACAGACATGGAGCCCTAGGGCAGGAGACATAGGTGCACACACTTTTGACTTGGAGGAACCATCTAGACTCAGCTGAGCAGTGGCCCTTGAACTTGAGAAAACATCAGAATCCCCTGAGAGGCTTACTGAACACAGGTTGCTGGGCCCCACTGAGAGGGCCCCACCTTAGAGGTTCTGATTCAGTAGCTCCAGGGAAGGGCAGGAGATGTTGCATTTCTACCAAGTCCACAAGGAAATGCCCATACAGCGGGCAGGGGGAGCATGATTTGGAAACCTCTGGGCTAGGGCAACGGTTGTTAAACTCCGCTGCACAGTGGAATCACCTGCAGAGATTTTAAGAGTTCCAATACCCAGTCACAGCTCACACCAATTAAATCAGAATCCTTGGGGCTAGGATAGAGCTAGTGTTCAGTCATCTTTTAAGGCTTCCCAGATGATTGCAACATGCTGCCAATTTTAACAAACCAACTTCTGTTTCAGGTAAAAACCACGACTACCTTGTCGGTGGCAGGACAAACTCTAGATCCTGAGTCTTGTCTCCCACTGTGGGCTCTTTCTGCTTCCCTCAAAACACTGACTCTCAGAAAAAGTGGAAGTGCAGAGCAGACGGGGCACAGTAACAGGTTTGAACAAGAATCCCCTGTGTTCCTGCATCCGTTACAAGCATTGCAATATCCACATAGTAGTTCTCAACTGCTGCATAAAACATACTCTCAACTTCAGTGGCTTAAAACAACATATAGCTATTACCTCACAGTTTTTGTAGGTTGGAAATCATGACCAGGCTGCAGGCATGAATTCTCCCCTGGATGTGTATGTGAGGAGACAGAGGCAACCCAGGAAGAAAGAAGGGAGAAAACAAGACACAAAGGAAACCAAGGATATACTCCAAATTTGCTGGAGTATAAAGGAAAAGGAGGTCTGAAAATCATAAGGAAAATGAGGGAAAGAAGCACATGAGCTTTAATGAAAATAGAAGAAGCTAACAGAATATCTGATAAACAAGAAGGGGGGCACCTGGATGGCTCAGTGGTTGAGCATCTGCCTTCAGCTCAGGGCATGATCCCGGCTCCTTGTAGCATTTTTAAATTTCTAACTATGTGAACTTATTACTTATTTGTAAATAATTTAATTATTTAAATTAGCAAGATTTCCACATCCTTCCACAGAAATAGAAGGTAGGATAAGAACTGACAAGAATCGGGGCAGCCCAGGTGGCTCAGCGGTTTAGCGCCACCTTCAGCCCAGGGCCTGAAACTGGGGACCTGGGATCGAGTCCCATGTCAGGCTCCCTGCATGGAGCCTGCTTCTCCCTCTGCCTGTTTCTCTGCCTCTCTCTCTCTCTGTGTGTGTGTCTCATGAATAAATAAAATCTTAAATTAAAAAAAAAAAAAAAAAGAACTGACAAGAATCAATTGTTTGAAGGGGAGATACTCAAGTCATCGTTGTCCTTGGAAGATTTCAGTGATGTTGTAGCGACATAAGCCAAATTATTGGTAAGGCCATAGAAGGGAAGTTTTTTAAAAAATGAAGACCTAAATATGGACTGATTTTTTAAGAAAATTGGCTAAAAAAGGGAAAATGAGAACACAATTTGTATTAGCTTGCTTGCTTGTTTTTTAGTATGGGAAAACTATTCTGAAAGGAAAGAGAGAAGATCATAAAATACAAACCAAAAAAAGGTTATGAGGCTGGAGTATAAGGTTCCAAAGGAAGCAGAACAGCATGAGATCCAGAATACATTTTAAGAGGAATATATGGATCAGAGGGAATTTCATCACATCCACTGTGGTAGGAGATACACACACACACACACACACACACACAGATATACACAAAGATAAGAGTACAAATGTCAAAGAATGAAACTGAGGAAAATCTCATCTTTGTCCTTAATTTTCATCTCAATAAAAGCAAGTCCACAGCACCTGCTAAAATGAGAAGAGTGGTGAAAGCTGAAGGTTTGAGTAAAGAAGTAAAAATTTAAAATAGCTATGGACGGAATGGGAGATATATGAACCACGGAGAAAAGCAGAATTGCTAAAAGTACCAAAAGCCAACTGAGACTCTGAATTTGTAATGATATCAAATACCCATGGTAGCTTGATTTCTCTATCAGAACTCAGCTCTCTAGATACTGAAATGAGAACCATGGAGGTTAAGTTGGGACAAGGTTGGGTTTTACAATACAGACAAGAAGCAAGTAATGACTATATATGAAAACATGAGTGAAATGTGCAACCACAGTAATGTAACTGAGCCAAGTCGGATAGCAAGGGATGTGAGGCAAGAATCAGGGTGATAACTGAAAGAAGAGCCAGGATATGGAAGTCTAAATGACAGACAGAGGTTAAGGAAGAGTAAAACAACCAAAGTAGAGCACGGAGAATGGGATTTGGAGCCAAGATTTATAGGAGGGGTCTTTGACCATATCAGTGACCAAGGGATAAAGTAGATAAGAACGAGATGAGGTAATGATCACAGGAGACAAGAAAGTCAAAGCACTGTTTCATGCTTCCTTTATGTAGGTTCCATGTCTGTTACCACTGGGTCTCTTCTAGGAGGATAAGTGTGCCACTAACTGGAAGACTTGATGGGAACTGCTAATTTTAAATGTTTCCCAAAAGTACAGGTAAAATAAAATGAAGAGTATCATTTAAAGGAGTTTCCAAAGTATGATCTTTCAGTAGCCTGATATCTCAGCCCTTCCAACTTGTAAGCTTTGGTATAGAGAAACTGTATGCCCTGGGAATGGTTCTAGGGATACACTTGACCCTGAGCTGACCCTCTGCAATGGTCTATATTTGGTTACTGCTAAAATGAACTGGTGTCACATCAGCACTAAACTAGGAATGTTTTTCATGTTTCTCAATGTCAAAGACCTTATAAAATAAGTGTAAACATCTACAGAAGAGGAGAGAACACTAGTAAATAATTTTCCATTAGACCATTGTGCTTGTCAAGGTCTCCCAAGGGTTGTTTATGAAAAGTGGGAGAAGTCCTGTGATTTTGGCAGAAAAGAAATGCCTCTACTTTCTCTAGTCAAGACTATGAAATCTGTCAGACCTCGGGTAGTCAAGAAATAAGAAATTTAGTGCTGACTCATTTAACCACTCAAAACTTTTATGACCTGCTTTCTTTGTGCTGTTAAAAAATCAGGTGATCTTAGGCAAGTTATTTGAATTCACTGAACCCAGGGATCCTCTTATGTCAAGTGGATCTATGAAACCTGACTTACTGTCACAGAAAGTAAAAGGATAATAAAACTGCAAAATCTTATTTCCCCTCCACAAAAGTCTAAACCTCTAAGTCTAGAAGTCCAAGCTCTCCAACTAAGGTAGGCTATGATAAGATACATAAATAATATATACACTATATTTTATATAGACTATATATAATCTATAGAGAATATACATACATATAGTATATAATACCAATATATGTAATATATATAGCATATATATGTAATTTCTATAGATTATATATAATACAGTATATATATATATGTAATACCTATCTAGATATAACAATCTATGGGTATTGTCATTTTAGGAGTTTTAATGAAGTGTAAAAACATTACCTCCCTCTTGTTCCTTGGATATTCTTTCCCTTGAATATGCACATATATATTTTATATATACATACTTTATACATGTATATATAACTATATATATTTATATACATATATTTTATATATTTCTAAGAACAGGTCTGTCATATATATGTATAAGTCTATATATAACTAACATATATATAAAACTAGTAAGATACATAGATAGGAAGTTTCAAGGGAAATTTAAAAATTCATTGACCTGAATAAAAATTAAAATATTACACATCAAAATTTGTGATATATAGCTAAAGCGGTGCTGAGAGGGAAATTTATAGCATACATACACATATATATGATCTAAGCCCCCTACCGCAACAACCTAGAAATTGAAGAACAATGTAAACCCAAAGTAAGAAGAAGGAAGGAGAAAACAGAAACCAATTAAGCTAAAAATGACAGAAAAAAATAATAAACAAAGAGCTTATTTTTGAAAAGATTAATAAAGCTAACAAACCTCTAGCAAAACTGAAAAAGGCTGAAAGACAAGACACAAATTACCAATATCAGGAAGAAAACAGGGATAACAGAATAGATCCTGCAGGCTATCAAAAGGACAAGTATTAAGAACATCCTTATACACATAAATTTAAAAACTTAGATGAAATGGACCAATTCCTTGAAAAATATAAACTACCACAACTTAATGTGAAAATTTTAATATCCCTATAACTATTTTTAAAATTAAGTTTGTAATTTAAAATTTCCATAAAATCAATTTCCATAAAATTTCCATAAAATTCCATAAAAGTAATCTCCAGGCCCAGAGCTATGACTGGAGAATTCTATCAAATATTTAAAGAATCAAAAACAATTCTACACAATCTCTTCCAGAAAACAGAAGAGTAGAGACAATTTTCATTTTATTTTAAGCTAGTATTATCCTGATACTAATAGATTTTTTAAAAGTTCTAAAAGAATAAAATAAAATAAATAAATAAAACTATAGGCCACTCATGCAAGTAAATGCAAAACCTTTAACAAAATATTAGCAAATAGAAATTAGCAACACACAAAAAGAATTATACATAATAAGGAGAGGTTTATTCCAGGGATACAAGACTAGCTCAATATTTGAAAATCAATCCATGTAATCCATTTTACTAACAGACTAAAGAAAAAGAATCACACCATCATGTCAATTCATGCAAGGAAAGCATTTGACAGAATTCAACACTCACTTATGATTTTAAAAACAAAAAAAAACACAGCTAACATTATACTTAATAATGAAAGACTGAGTCTTTTCCCTTAAAATTCGGGGGGCAGGGGTTGGGGCAAGGATTTCCACTCTTACCATTCTTATTCAAAGTGAAGCTGGAAGTTTTAGCCAGTGCAATAGGACAAGAAAAGGGAAAAATAGGCATACATATCAGAAAGGAAAAAATAAAGTGATCCCTATTTGAAAGTGACATAATAGTCTATGTAGAAAATTCCACTGAGTCCACAAAAACATTCTAGTACATGAATTTTAGCAAGGTCACAGAATACAAAATCAACACATAGGCATACACACACAAATCAACTATATTTCTATATACCACCAATGAATGGTGGAAACCAAATTAAACATATTATTTATAGTCACTCAAAAAAATGAAATACATATGGCAGAAATCTAATAAATTATGCTCAGGACTGGTATTCTGCAAACAACAAAATGCTAATGAAAGAAATCAAAGAGTATCTAAATAGATGGAGAGATAAACTATGCTCATGGACTGGAATGCTGAATGTATTAATGATGTTAACTTTCCTCCAAATTGATATATAGGTCTAACACAATCCTATAAATATCTCAGAAAGATTTTGTATAGATACTGACAATATTATTCTAAAATTTCTATGGAAAGTTACTAGCCCAAGACTAAAATAATCCTAATAAGAAGAATGAAATGGGAGATATTACTCTTCCCGATTTTAAGGTTTCCTGTATCGCCACGGAAATCACGACAGTGCAGTATTGGCAGAGGATCAGACATATAGGTCAAAATACAAAGAACAGAGCACCCTAAAGCCAACCCACAAATACACTGAACTAATTTTTAATGAAGTTGCAAAACTGAGACATAGATACAGCTATTTCCATGAAGTCAAACTAAGGGAGTAAGGATAGTCAGACAAAGAAAAGAAAAGCTGACAGAGAATTATTGGACTATTGACCACTGAGAGCAGCTGGGGCTCAATCCCACCAGCGACCCTCTAGGTACAGTGCAGGATGGACCTCAGGATTGTCTCTCCGGCACACAGAAGGTGGGAGCATGCGTGCTGATGCCTACTGGTGATGTGGAAGGTTGCCTTCAAGCGAGCTACCTCCCACTGGATTCTAGGCTACACCTGCGAGTTGCCTGACTGAGCTTCTGAAAAGCTGAATAATGTAGCTGGCACTGAGGTGGGAAGTCTCTGTGGGCTCCCCTGTGGTTCACCAGAGACTCAGCTCAAGTCATGGGGGCTGAAGGATGAGAGCTGAGGGCACCAACAATCTCTACTACATAAGTCTAATTCTGGAGTAGAGTGTTGGCCAGAACATTTGGCCACAGGAACAACATATAAGCTTTCATTATTAAAGAAAGTATTTTTCTCTACTCATCTTTTCAGCTTTTCTCAGTTGTTCTGGGACTTTGAATATGCTTTAGCTCCTTTCCAATACACCTAAAACTAATCCAAGTGCAAACTACAATCCTAAATCTAACCTGTAACCTTAAACCTCACACGGTCTCCCCCACTTTGACCGTAACACTAATCTGAACCCCAGCCCAACCCTTCTCCTAACGCAAACACAAACCCAAGCTCTAACCCTAATCCTCACTTTGACTCTACTGCCTGCTTCTCCTCTGTACAACCCTGGTTTCATTGAACGTTGCAATACTAGGTACGGTCAATGGTATATTCTAGACATTCAGCATTCTGTGATTTTTGTTCCAGCTAGCAGTTTAAGTAAGCTGAATTTAACTTCCAAACTGTCTTCCCTTGTAGGCTGCAGAAGCTACAATCTCTGTTCAGGATTTTCCACTTCCAGCTGCAGCTTTTTCACCAAACTCACTGGACTCCCCTCCCCTCATACACATGGCAGTTTCACAATCTGCCAAGGAATCAGGAAAATCTTATACACAGACCTTGGGGCTCACTGCTACTGGGACTCCCTCCCTTTCCAGAATTTCCCTTCCTACCTTTCTGGCTCTTCTGCAAGCCCTGAACTCTTCCCTCTTACCTCTACAGTTTTTGCCTCTTTTCGATTACTCTTCAGTGCCATCAAATAGTTGTTTTAGATATACTTTTTTTTTTTTTTGCTGTGTCCATCCAAGCTACTTCGTCATTACCAGAAGCCAAGTCTCTAGAATCAAGTTTAACTCATCACAGGGAACTCTCCTTGAGCCAAAGTTCTTGGAGAAGGAGCAATAATACATTAAGATAGGGGTCAGAGGAGGCTAAGCTACCTACTCATGCAATTGACTGTGCCTTCCTAATTCCCTGCAGCCAGGATCATATCTACTTTTCTCTTAATGGTGGGTTTCTACTACACACATCAACCTTCAACCTTAATACATCAGATAATAGCCAGTTCATGACAAGCAGCTCCAATTTGGTCCACTGGTCAAATGTTTAGTCTCTATCAGGGCTCAGTAGCAACTCAAGGAATAGTTATTAGTAAGTATGAACCCAGTGTTACTCCAAAGCCCATGGTGGATATGCTCTGTGATTCTTCTTTGGAGGCCTCCAGGCTCCATACAGCATCCTATTTGCCACAAACACCATGGATACAATTGGATCCTACTGGGACATTCTAAAGTAACCAATCAGATTAAGCTACTCTTCTCTTGGAGAGGAGCAAGTGAAGGATGGAGAGAATCCAGGAGTGGTATGTTAGTGAAATTCCCTATATATGATAGGAAATCATTACAAATGGGAATAGCTATCTCCCTGACCCCCAATATAAAGCCTGACATAAAGCTGGCACTCGATCATGCTAGAACACATGAATGTATAAATGAATAAGTCACCATTATCACTATATCAAATTTGTATTGATCCTATACCAGTATTACATTATAAATCACATATTCAACTTCACGCATTTTAGGCAATATAGAATTCTGGCCAATACAGACTTGTAAAAGTGTCAGCATTCACTGTGACTGGGCACTTGTAAAATGCTGAAGATGTACTTCTTTTTTTTTTTTTAAGATTTTATTTATTTATTCATGAGACACAGAGAATGGTGAGAGGCAGAGACAGAGACAGAAGCAGGCTCCCCATGGAGCAGGGAGCCTGACATGAGACTTGATCCCAGGACCCTGAGATCACAACCTGAGCTGAAGCAGACACTTAACAGACTGAGCCACCCAGGCACCCCCTAAAAATGTATTTCTTTATTATCCATTCAGATAGATAAGTTGTGTGCCAGGCATCATGCCAAGTGCTAAAGAGATACGTATGAACAAAAGAGTAAATGACATTGATCATGACCTCAAGAACCTAACAGTCTAGCAGACAATATGTCATAGGCCCGTTTGTCCAAAAGTCAGAAGAACTGAACTCCAAGCCCAACCTCTTGCTCCATATCTCTCTCCTTGAACCAGGAGGGCTCTTCTTCCCCACAGATATTTTGACTCAGTGACCTTGGCACCATCCCACCAACATAGTCTGAGATCCAGAAGAAAGCAGACAGGTGACGAACATGGCACTGATGAGGAAAATATATTTTCAAAGAACTCTTAGAGCCATAAATAATGTGAATGTAAGAATAGCAAGAATCACAGGGGAACAGAGCATGGAAAATATGATTGAGGCACATTATCCACAGGTTCTAAGACACTTTTTATTCTGAGACTCCTTATGATAATAAATGAACAACAGAAATGGTTGGTTACACAATGTCCAGTTTTGAGTTAAATGTAGATAAATCCTGGTACCCTAAGTATTTTCTGCCCTCTGTTTATTCTTGGAAAAGAGACCAAGGAGAGAAAGAAGCAAAGAGAGAGAGAGAAATAGAAAAGAGGGAAATAGATCATGATTCAGTTGGTGCAGCAGATTTTATCACTTCTTTTTTTCTCCCTGACTGATTTGTTTTTCCTTAGGTTGCAAGCTTGGCAATTGCTCTTGGGAGACAAAATGAGATCTCCCAGCAAATTCTGCATGGATTCTGGATTTGGCCTCATCTGTGTCTAATGAAGTGGCTGTCTAATAAAGATCATCACAGATCAGTGGATTCACATCATTCATTCCATCCACTTCAAAACAAGCCCACTTCCAACTTCCACCTCACCCTGGGATGGCTCCGTTGACTTATAGTAACCAGGACATTTCAAAACAAAAGCTGACTGGCCTTTTAGTCCCATTTCAAAAATTATGAATATTATATATTGAAATACCTAAAAGAATATATATACATATATATAGATATGTACAAACATATCTATACCCATAGATCTATACCCATAGATATGTTTGTACATATCTATATATATTCAAAAGGAAGAAAAAGCCAAAGCAAACAATCTCACATCAGGAAATACTTTCCCTATCTGTGTAAATCCTTCCAACTTTTCATTCATTTGTATATTTTTATTTTGTTTTGATTCCTATTTTGCATGCTTGTAATATTCTATATAAAATTTCGTGTCCTTTTCTTTAACCTATTTTTACAATGGAGCATTTTCCAAATTATTTATAAGTCCTTCCTCATTTTTAAGAACTGCATAGGTCTACATCAATCAAGTGTTCTGTTGTTTGAGCCACTCATTAAATTCATCAGATAGCATTTAAGCTGTGATTTCATCTTTGTGCTTAAACTATTCCTCTATACGTGTTTATCGGAGGCTGTCACCAAGGTAGTTTTATGTCTACTACTTGTCTCTTGATTCTGCATTAGGAGTCTTGAGGGCAGGGAGTGCATTCGCCTCTACTCCTCCAGTGCTCAGCACAGAGCCTAACTTATAGGAAGTAAGCATTAAATGCTTATGGAAAGAATAACCAAGCAGCCAATCATTCAGGCACCCATATGTACCCTGAAAGAACTGAGTAGAATTATACAAAGACTCAAGTACTCATGTTAAGGACGTAGAACATAACATGTCAGCGCCTACCACAGAGCCCAAGGACACAAAATTTCTCATGGGGCCTTCACAGCAGTGAAAAAGCTGACCCACAAAAACATCTTATCTCCTTTGGCAATGTGATAATGTCTATTTCTAAGTAGGTGGCCTATTATAGGAATTGCTTTTCTGAGTACAGCTCAGTCAGATACAGTTGAGGTTCCTATTCTTAGCTCTGACTCAAGTTCCTTTCCAGCAAAGGAGACTTGCTAAAATGCTCTCCCTAGGTTTGCCTGTGGACTGCTAGAGATCTGTTTCTATACCTGTCTCCTTGCCTCCCCACTTCCATGCCCCACCTCCACTGTAAGCTGTGTGAAGGCCAGAGTCAAATCTTGCCCATCTCAGATTCCCCATTACGCACTTCAGTGCCTGAAACACATGGAACTTATCCTATATGATTCCAAACCCTGGAATCTTTCATTTACTCAACAAATTTGTTTACTGAGATTCTGCTATATTGCATTAGGTAGTCCAAACATAATGCAGAAGCAATCATCTCACTTAAGACTCCATTCAGCTGGAAAATAATAGGGCCTGGCTTGACAAAATGTCTAGAATAAACAACTTCTTTAAAGGCTTGCCACTTTGGTGGCAACAAGAACAAAGTCTCTGTCCCTTTTCCCTACCCAGAGTCTTCCGAGCTGCAGCATCGGCTGGCCAGGAATCAATAGCTGTGATTGTGACACGCTCTGTGAGACCCCGAGAAGGTTAAACCTGACTTACTGATTGCTGTGATTAATTGGAGGCAGTCCCCTCAGGTGTGCACTGTCATCCTTCAGGCTGACACCCTGTGCAATCCAGGCCCATTTGAGTAAGTGGCCCGAATTCCCTCTGACACAGAGATGCCCCGGAAACGTGGTACAGGGTCAATCTGTGAGCCAGGAGGGGAAAATTCTGAGTGAAAGGCGATACTCATGACCAGGCTGGGTTTAATCAGCCACATGGGAAGAAACAGAGATGATTAACGCTCGCCAGGCTCCCCGGGCACCAGTTCCTCCTGGGACTGCTGGCCTCTCCATCTGCCCACCCTTTGTGTTTTGTGTTTATCTTCCGTTCTCAGTGTCCTTTACAGCTGAGAGCTGATATCGGGGGCTCTGAAAGTCTCTGTCCCAACCCAGGCTGTGGTCCCAACATGTGTCATATTACCTTAACTAAGGCTCAGTTTAGTCATCTGAAAAACAGAGATTAAAATGCCACTGTGTGCATTTCCTGCGGCTGTTATAATGAAACAACAGAAACTGGATGGCTTAAACAGAAATGTGCTGTGTCACAATTCTGGAGGCTAGAAGTCTGAAATCATTGTATTAGTAGGATTTGTTCCTTCTGAGGGCCATTAGGAAGAACCTCTTCATTCTTCTCCCCCAGCTTTGGGTGGCCTCAGGCATGCCCTTGACCCATAGATGGCATCAGCCCTGTGTCTTCACATCCTCTTCCCATTTTGTGTGTCTGTCCCCAAATTTTCCTTTTTTATTATAAGGACATCAATCATACTGGATGAGAGCCTACCCTAATGATACCATTTTAACTTGGTTCCCTCTCCCAGAGAGACCCTATTTATTTTCTTTTGTTTTAAGATTTTTTTAATTTATTTATTCATGAGAGACACAGAGAGAAAGGCAGAGACAGGCAGAGGGAGAAGCAGGCTCCCTGCAGGGAGCCTGATGCAGGCAGGACTCGATCCCAGGAAGCCGAGATCATGACCTGAGCCAAAGGGATACGCTCAACCACTGAGCCACCACAGTGCCCTGAGGCCCTGTTTCAAGGAAGGTCACATTCTGAAGTATGGAGGGTTGGGACTTCATGTACCTTTGAGAGGAGATATGATTCACCTGTGACAGCCAACTTTGTAGCACTGTTAGAGGGAGCAAATGTTCTCAAGAGTGCAAAATAGCAAGTCAAATGGTTTGGCTTCCACGACAATGTGAAAGGCCTGAAGTTGAAAGGCCACAGGGACCATAGGAATGCTGAGGCACGAGGGACCCCTCTGCCTGGGCACATTGCTCAACCCAGCATGAGGAGGAAGGGAGCCTCAAGGCGGCCTTAGTAATAGTCTGTACCAGGTAGGAGAGACTGGGACAGGGCTGTGAGTTCTCTGAGACTGTTCGTCAGCTCCCCTCTGAGGGAGAGCAAAGCAGGGCTGGTCACGGAAGGCTTGTGGTTGGGTATGAGAAGACAAGACTTGGTGGTGAAGACAATGGGGCAACCATCATAGAATCACACTTAGGGAGTAAATTTTTTCACTATTCATTCGCTCAATCATTCATTTGTGTAACAGGTTATCTGTTGTACCAAATGTTGTGGTAGCTTCTGCATGATAAAAGATGAAAAAAAAAAAAAAACCACAGAACCCCTCTAATGGATAGGTTAAGCATTGCATTTACGGTATGGACTTTCCTTGACTTCGAGTGAAATATCCCTAATGCTCTATGCTTCCAGTTTTCCCTTTGTAAAGCAGTGTGTTAGACAAGATTGCTGAAGTTCTTTCCTGGAAGAGTTCCACAAATTCTGAAGAATAAATGCGAAGTACGCTTTACACTGGAAGCTTTATCGTGTAGTGCTTACAAGTAATGGCTGTGAAGTCAGAGACTTTCATTCAAAGTCTCGTTTACCACTAATCGTTTACCAGTAATTATCTTTTATCAAATTACTTAACTTTTCCAAACTTCAGTATCCTCATCTATAAAGCAAGACTATCAATACCTACCCCGAGGGGATGGTGTAAGTATTCAATATGAAAATAACATGAACTGCCTGAAGCAAAGTCTAGCATATTTAAGTACTCAATATGTAAATGGCATAAAATACCAAAATCACCTTCAGAAAGTATTAACTTGTTTTCCTCAAAGGGTAACTTTGGCATAACCAGTCATATATAAAGGAATAGCCTGTAATTATTTATAAATGTCTAATTACTCAACAAACACACTGCAAATATCCCACAGTTGGGAATTGGATTTGCTCAATGTATGCTTAAATTAATATTTTAATATAATTTAATGTAAATGGTAATCTAATAAATATTAATCCAAGCCAAACATTAACTAATATATGCAACTTGACTTGCCAGAAAGAAGCAAGGATTTGTGATTGCTTAGTACATATGAAATATTTATGTATCCTGTGCTACCTGGAGAATTCAAGCATTCTGTGCTATAGGGCTGTCTTTCAACTAAAGGTGTGCTAATAACACTGTGTGTTGAAGGGACTGGGGAGGAGACAAATAGAACCTAGTACACCTGCCACCTGGTCTCAGATTCCCCTTCAGCCAATATGAGACCTGACTTCAGATCACATCTGCAATAGCTCCTTGATATTTGTCTCAGTCGTAGGGTGTCTCGTTGCAGAAAATAAAACAGCCAGACCTTTTTTTATAATCTTAACACACCAAGGAGAAGACAGAGACTCTTATACCTACTGTTAATAAAGTAGGTTTTACTTTACAAGATGATTCCATGCATATCTATTAACTAGAACAGGTTTGCCTACAGCAAAAACTCATTAGGCGATATTTACACCTTCAGGCAAGGCACTACACCAAAAATATGAAATAGAAATCATCCAATCATTTAGTCAAACTGGTACCATATGCCAATAATGTGCAAAGCAATGGGAATGCAGAGCAGGAAAGATCTCTGCTGGTACTCATGAGGGAAACAAAGGCAAATGAAAAAATTAAATTTCCTTACTGCCTACAGCCCACTGACAAGCCCCTGAAACAGACAGAGTGACCTTCTTCTAGGAACTCAGCTGCCTTGATGTTGACACTTTGCTAAGGGCAAATGGCAATCTTAGCTTAACGTTATCCTGACCCCCAGGACCCTTGTAAGTCTACTTTAACATATGAAAATTCCTTTGGAAACGTCCTTTATCTCTACCCACCCCCCAAGATAAATGTAAGCAGTCATCCTCCAAGCATACAGCCACTGATACACATCTGAAGGGTCTGAGGACTAAGATTTCACTGGACAATAATAAATGACCTTTCTTAAACAATACTCAGCCGCCTGAAGGTCCTGGAAACCTTGTTTCCAAAATACTGAGGAGACTTAGGGCTCTCCCTAACTGCCCCCCCCCCTCCCCCCACCTCACTTGAAAGTACATAATCAGTCACTCTTCACAATCCCGGTGCAGCTCTCTCTGCCCATGGGTCCTGTCCCTGTGCTTTAATAAAACCAACCGCCTCTTTGTACCAAAGATGTCTCAAGAATTCTTTCTTGACCATTTGCTCCTGGACCCCAACATTTCACATCAGTACTACAGCCTTAACTCATGAGCAGAAGTCCTGAAATCAAAAACCTAAAGTTTATCACAAAGTAGATGTATATACTGTGAACATGTTGGGGATTAAAACCCAGTCCAGCAATGGCTGTGGGACCACCAAGGTATGCCTTGGCCAGTGCCCCTTATTAGCGTGAGATCCTTCAGTGGCTGGACTTTCCCAATTAGAGGAACACGGGGCTCATGTTGGCTTACCACTGGGCTTTTATTTAGCTGAATGAAGTGAGAGTTGAATTGCAAGAAAAAGAAAAGGGATGTGCTTGCAGGCTGTAAAAAGAAAGGAAAGGGTAGTTGCTGGGGAAGATGCTGAAAGAGAAGAGAGAATTCCCAGGTAGCTATTTGACAAGATTTTGCTGCATGCCGTGATGAAACCCAGAGAATCTGCGCTGAAATTTACCTTATTTAATGATGTTCTCTTTTTGTAGCCATTAGTGCTACTAATATACCATCCTTTCCTTTTTTCAGGCACACTGAGGACTGAACTTGGTCCTGACCTCCTTGTGCCTGGCTAAGGCCATGTGTTAGTTTCCTAGGGGTGCTATAACAAGTATCACATACCGGGTGGCTAAAAGCAGCAGAAATACATTGTCTCACAGTTCTGGAAACCTAGCAGCCAAAAAAATCAAGCTGTCAGCAGGGCCACACTAAAGAAACCTTTAGGGGAGAATCTTTTCTGGTCCTTCCTAGCTTCTGGTAGTTTGAATGACATTGGAATGTCTTTGGAATGCAAAGAATCCTTGGCGCTCCTTGGCTTGCAGCTGCAGCATTGCAATCTGAGCTTCCATCATCATGTGGCATTCTTCCCTCATGTGCCTGCTTTCTCTTCCTGCTATAAGAACACCATTCATATTGGATTAGGACCCACCCTAAATGAGTATGACCTCATCTTAACTTGATTACACCTACAAAGACCCTATTTCCAAATAAGATCATATTCATAGGTTTCAGGGATTAGGACTTCCGCACATCTTTAGGAGGGAGGCAGCTCCACCCACAACAGGCCATATGAATGGCTTTTGCCAATACATGTAAGCAGAAGTAACATTTGTCTTTTCTAGACTATAGCATTTAACTATTTGGGTACAAGACCTGATATAGTTCTCTTGCTCTCACAGTTTCCTTCCAATATTCTAGGGGATATCTATTTGGTTAGCCTAGGTTCCGGAGTGAGAACAACCATGGAGCTGATCCCAAATAGACATGTAATGTAAAAAATACCTATTTTTGTTGTCTTAGCTATCATAATTTGGAGGTTGCTTGTTACTAGAGCATAACTTTCTCTGCCCTGACTGATACATTTGTAGCATAGGGGACTTCACATCCAGGAGGAAGTGAAATGAGACAAATCCTGCCCAAAGGAGCTCAGAGACATGGAGGCAGATCTAATTAAAAAGCACTAAAATCTGAACCAGGGAAACCCAAGCAGCAAAGTCCCTGGAGAAATTTCAGGTTAGAGACCTGAGCAGTATGAGATTCTGTTTTTGTTTTGTTTTACTATTAATGAAGAGAGCACGCTTTCATTGAGTTGATCCAGTGAGCTGGGCTCATTTAATCCTCACAAAGCCCCATGAAGCAAGTGCATTCTTATAGTCACGACTCTCCCCACCTTGTTTCTCACAGACAGGCTCTGTATCAGCAAATGGTCATGCAGCTCAAAGGAGAGGAAACTGTGAAAGAACTGAAAACAGAATAAGAAGCAGCACAGGAGAGTAACAAAGATTAGCCCCCACAGAGACAGTGCTGGTTAATCTGAGACATCATCCAGAAGCAACTGGATGTGTGTGGAAGCTTTCCCATAAAAAAGACTTTCACAAATAAGGGTGAGAGGAGTTCCAAAGGAATTCAGGGAGGAGGTGATAGCAGGGGCAAAAACATGGTAGTGAGAAAATGCAGGGACTATTCCATGATCAAAGAGTTAAGGTTGCTCACTATGAGTATAAAGCTTTTATCAGACATTGAGATGTGTTGAAAAAGTTCAGTTAACAGTGGAGAGACGAATTAGGTTTTTTTTAAAAAAAATATTTATTTATTTATTTATTTATTTATTTATTTATTTATTTATTTATGATAGAGAGAGAGAGACAGAGAGACAGAGAGGCAGAGACACAGGAGGAGGGAGAAGCAGGCTCCATGCCAGGAGCCTGACACAGGACTCGATCCCGGGACTCCAGGATCGCACCCTGGGCCAAATGCAGGCGCTAAACCACTGAGCCACCCAAGGATCCCTGAATTAGGTTTTGTGACAGTTGAGACACACTCTGAGTAGACTCATGGGAGATAAACTGGGATGTGTGGTATAGGTAGAGTCTATTGTGAACACATGAAGGAATTCTGAGAGAGAAGTGACTCTGAAAAGGCAGGACATGAGAAAGTCCATGAAGTATAAGAACTGGCTAGTAGAGTGTGCATCCTTGATTACATGGTAGTAGGCACTGGCTGTGGTAGGCAGCCTTCAGTGAGCCCCACCTGCTGGAATGCATGTCTTTGCTCTCCCCTTGGAGGTGCTGGACTCACTTCCAGCAAACAGAATGCAGCAAAGGTGATATGATGTCACCTCTGAGATTAGCTTATGAAAAACAACTCTGACTTCCATCTTTGTCTGCCTGTATCTCTCTTCCCTTCTCCCTCTCATGCAGGTACCCATGCACCCTTCACATTGCTCTTGATCTCACTTACAGTCTTTCAGATCTCATAGCCCTGGTGGAAACCACCTCTTATGTGATGAAGCCACCCTGTGAAGAGGCTCACATGACAAGAGACAGAGGCCTGCTAACAACTGTATAAATTATCTTAGAGTGAATTCCTCAGTGCTACAGTCAAGCCTTCAGATGAGACTGCAGCCTGGTCAACAACAAGGCTGCAACCTATCAGAGATCTTAAACCGAGGCCCCAGCTGTGCTGTACCCAGATTCCTCACCCACAGAAGAGGTGAGATTGTTAATGTTTGTTGTTTTAAGCTGCTAAATTTGGGGCTAATTTGTTATGCATCCATGTATAAGTAATATATCTGCTATTCCATATTAACCAGGCAGCCTAGGTCAAATTATTTAATCTGTAAAATGGCCTTAATGATAATATGTAACTTTTAAGGTGGTTGTGAGCAATAAATAGGTAATACATTTAAACTACTAGAACAGTGCTGAGAACATAGTAAGACCTCAATAAATATTAGCTATTGTTTTTATTATAATTATTTTGACAGACATTAGCATGTGGTAGATAGCCCACTCAGATACTGAAGTTGCACATAGAAAAAGAAATCTAATTCAGAATGCCTCAAGTGATACAAGCAATTGGCCAGTTAACAGAACTGAGGTCCAGAGATGGGGGCTTAAGCAAAGTTATCAAGATCTATTAGTCCTCTTCTCTGCAATATCCTAGGCTGTCCTGTCTCATCTCTCAGCTTATTCTTTAGGCTGGCTTCCAACATTACAGCCAAATAGTCACAGCAATATTAGGCCTCATGCACTAATAACAAATCCAAGAGAAGAGAGAGCTTCTCTTCACCCAACCAGTGAATCCAGGATTTCACATTGGGAAAACCAACTTGAGTTATATTACCATGCACGGACCTGTCAATTGAACCATAGGAAAGCCCATCGCTATCCTAGTTACACATCCTTCTCTCAACCATCACAATGTGAAGATATCAAGATATAGAGCATTAGCACAAACGGGATCATTGTTAGAGATGTAACGTGGCCAATCTCATTACACCACACAGTTGCTGCTAATGGAGGAAAGACAGACCAGGATACTGAGGAGGTGATACTAATATAGACTAAAGGAGGCTATTGCTATAGTGCAGAATAAGAGCTCAAAAGATTCACATTGGGGAATCAGTAGCAATGGGGGCAAGAATCAATATGGGTAAGAGTAAGAACTACAAAGTTTATAGAAACACAACAGGATTGAGTACCTGATAGATGAGGTAGGAGGGATTAAAGAGTTTCAAGACTATGCCAATGAGAAGGAATGACACTTACAGAACTAAACCTCAGAAGGACATACAGACTAATAATAAATTAAGTATCTATCGAGTAAGTGCCAGACTCCAGATCATCACTCCTCATCCTCCTGACACCCTGGTTTCTATAAATCATTAGAATTTGACAAGCTTCTCCCTATCTCAGAATTTTATGTTTCATGTTCCCTTTTATATTTTTTCATAGTTCTTTGAAATGCTGATTCTTTCCCTACCATTTTATCTAAAGAAGAGTATTCCCCAAATCATCTATAACACCCTATTTGTTAGGAAGTCTCATCTGAAAATAATGATCTTTATCTGCTCTCCATGTTAAGGGAGGATATTTTTACATCTTCTCCTTACATGAAGAACACATCTATAAAATACCAGGATTACAAAACTATTTTTGAATTAGTGAATGAGTGAGTGAATTGAATGGGGATCAACAATCAACAAGATAAACACCAGCCCCTGCCTTTAAGAAGCTTACATTATAGAAACAGGCAAAATGAATCATAAGGACCACAGGATATAAATTTAAAGCAAAGCTCCATAGTGAATTCAGTACCATTCAAAAAGACTTCTGTGTAGCAAATTCCCACCAACCCTTCCCATATTAAATAAATAAAAAGGCGAAGTGTAAAAATAGATCTTCTAGTACCTTAAAACCACAATCCTGAACAATCTAGAGGCTCCTGTATTTTCACTTCCTTTGATAGCACTTTCTCTTCAACTTCTGTTTTGTTTCCTTCTGAATTTTGATGCTATTTTGATACCAAGTACTATCTCCATTTGACAGATAAGAACGAGCTAGGCTGTAGAGGGGAAACAGGACTTTGCAGAAGATGTATAATAATGATGTTCTCACACTCAATTCTGGATAGAGAATAGATTCCTATGCATACTGGCAGCAATCATCTTTTATTGTATCTAGTGTTCAGCCTTTATGTAGGGCAGGATTTGAAAAATAGTGGTCTATGAATGGTTTCCATATGATAACTACATATGGCAAAAGTAGGGACAAGTCTAGGTGGGAATTAAGGGACATGTGTTGTCTTACAAAAAGTCATCTTCTGAAATAAGCACAAACATCTACTTGTGAGAAAAACAGAAACATGCTCAAAGAGGTTAAATTCACTGCTCACCTTTATGCAGGTACTAAGTGTTTGAATCCAATTCCTGATACTGGTCTTTCTGACTCTGAAGTCTATGTTTTTCCCTGTTAAATCTTGCAGCAGGGAAAAAGCATATGTGATCATACGCTTCTCCATTCACAAGCCATCCTGAGAGTGACATGACAACTTCTCCCAATCTCAGGTGGAATTATGGATGCTTGATCCCTCACTAAACAGATGAGTAGGAAGTCACTTCTCTTAGAAGTGACTGCTTCCATGAAACTGCACCAAAACACAAGGCATACATTGTTGAAAAGGATCATTCCTTCAAAATTAGTTCTGGAAATGTGCTCTACAGACTAGTGTCTACAGTCAACAGTACTGCGTTGTGCAATGAAAAATTTGTTAAGGGGGTAGATCTAATGTTAAGTGTTCTTACCACAAAGAAAAAGGGACACAGGAAACTTTTCAAAGTAATGGAGAGTATGATGGTTATGCAGGTGCATATGCATATGTCTAAACACATCACATTTTATACTTTAAATATGTGCATTGTAAACTGGTTACACCTCAGTGAAATGATTAAATATATATTACGTCAGAGTAGGCAAGGTACCAAATTCCAACCTGCTGCTACTGGGAAGATCTCTTATCATTCTCAGTTGTTATAAAGGAATACTGGTCTCCACATCAATACTCCCTCATTAGCCAAGCTCCTTACTCACAGCACTACTATTCTTCAAAGGAAAATGATCTCACTCCTTCAGGGGCAATATTAGCCAAAGGGATTCCGGGCTGAGACCAGTGTTCAGTTTCATCACCATGTTCAGCTGCTGTTCCCCAGAACACAGCACTGGATCAGGGTGGCTGAATCTGGAAGAGATTCTGATGTCACTCACAGTGGGAGACAACCAGTTCACCTCCAAGGTGATTTCCATCCAGGCCATCAGCCTAAGTCTTCCCAACCATAAGGAGAATTTTGTTTGGAGAATATCATTGACTTTCCCCCTGCAACTAGATATTCAGCAAATCCAGCCAGCTTCATATCAATTAATTCTCTCTTAATTAAAATGGCAGGTAGAATGGATAGCTTGTTGTCCCTTCACTTTTAAAAAGCCATGGAATCCTCACACAATTTTATCCACCTCCCTCTCTGCAGAGATCAACTTTGCATACCATTGATCTAGACGGCGGCACTCTTAATAAAGTTATGTTCTCATTCATTTGGGGAATATAATTAATAGTGAAAGGGAATATAAGGGAAGGGAGAAGAAGTGTGTGGGAAATATCAGAAAGGGATACAGAACATAAAGACTCCTAACTCTGAGAAACGAACTAGGGGTGGTGGAAGGGAAGGAGGGCAGGGGTTGGGGGTGAAAGGGTGATGGGCACTGAGTGGGGCACTTGACGGGATGAGCACTGGGTGTTATTCTGTATGTTGGCAAATTGAACACTAATAAAAAATAAATTTATTATAAAAAAAGTTATATGCTTCTGCTATACATTATCTCAACACAGTGGTTATGTTTCTCCCACTATATATTTGCATAATTAAGTGGCCCACTCAAATGGGCCTTCACAGGAGAGTCAGCTTCCTTCGATTAAGGTTTTAAAATAAACAGACACATACCTTCTACTTTGGTACAGATCAATAAACATTTAAATAATATTTATGGAGCATTTGCTCAGTATCAGACATGGAATACCATGTCCTGGTCTCTGCCTTTCAGAGCTCAGTGAATGGGTAAATAAATGTAGACCCTTACTATAAGAAAACATAGTAAACACTACAAGAGAATAGTACAGAATGCCACAGGCACACCAAAAAAAGAAAGAAGTTACTTTTATACGAAGGAGAGTGGAGGTAGTAGAAAAAGAAGAGATAACACTTAAAGAGTTGAAGACATTTGATCAAGCAGAGAAAATAAGACAAATATTTGCAAAGGCAGCCCAAGTTCATGTCCAATTATGATGGTAGCCTACAGCCTTCAGTTATTTAGGAAAACACTAATCTAGGTGTTGCTGGAGAAGTATTTTCTAGACAAGACTAAAGTCCATAAGCAGCTGACTTTAAGGTAAATTTTCCTAGATAATCTGGGTGGGCCTGATTCAATCAGCTGAAAGAAAAGCAATGCTAACACTTCCTTGTGAGAAGGAAGAATTCTACTTATGGACAGAAGCTTCAGTCCCTATCCATAAGTTCCAGTCTGCCCTTCCCAGGTGGCCTGCCCTATGGATTTTGGAATAGCCTAACCAGCCTCTACAATCATGTAAGTCAATTCATTGCATTACATCTCTTAATATTTATTTTCTACTAGCTCTGGCTAAAACTCCAACTAGTTCAATTTTTGGTACCTGGAAGTGCACTGTAACAAATACTTAAAAATACGAATGTGGCTTTGGAAATGGGCAATGGGCAGAAACTGGAATAATTTAGGGAGCATCACAGATAAAAAAAAAAGTCTACATTGCCTTGAACAGACTATTAATAGAAATATGGATGGTATAATCCACTAGGGAGGAATCAAAAAGAAATGAAGAACATGGCAGAAAAACATAAATTGCTTAAGCAGGCAAGAAGCTACTAAGAATACAAATAAATAAGCCTTTGCAAAGCAGAGTTTTTGCCAATACCAAATGTCTTAGTTTGGGCTATTTTTAAAATGCCATAGACTGAGGCTGGGGGAGGGGGCAGGAGCTTAAACAACAGAAATTGATTCTTCATGATTCTGAAGACTAGAAATCTAAGGTGCCAGCCAGTTTGGTTTGTGGTGAGGGCCCTCTTCCTGATTTGTAGGCAGATGCCTTTTTGCTGTACCCTTACACCATGAAAAATGAGATCATTTCCCTGTTGTCTCTTCTTATATGGGCACTAATCCCATTCATTAGGGCCCCACTCTTATGACCTAATTACTTCCCAAAGCCCCCATTTCCAAATACATCACATTTGGGGATTAGGTTTCAACATGTGTATTTTAGGGAAGCACAAATATTCAGTCCCTAACAGCAAAATATTGAGGGTCCCAAAACTAAAGTTCAGTATCTACTTCCAAGAAAAGCCCTGGTGAATACCCCACCTGGCAGCTTATGATCACTAGAGGGTTACACCTCAGGAGTGGGGGCAAATACAATTCCAAATATAGCTGTATGAATGTTGCAGCCAAGAGTGAATGAGACCCACTCATGAATGAATTATCATAAATCCAGGATTTACCACTATCCTAGATACCAATTAGAGAACAGGATAGACCATTCCCAGAGAAAGAGAGCATCTGCCAGAGCCTCTACAAATTTCACATACGATGCCAGGCCTTCAACATAAAAAATAACAAACACAACAAAAACAAGACAAATATAAAAAGATAAAGAAATAGATCCATCAATGACCATTTTCTAATAGTGCATAACAAACCATCACACACCCAGAGAGTTCAAACAACATTCATTTATTATCTCACAGTTTCTAAAGGTCTGATCCATGCATAGCATTACTGGGTTCTCTGCTGAGAGTCTCACAAGGTTGAAGACAGTGAGGCTGCATCCTTATCTGGTGTTTAGGATCCTCTTCCAAGCTCAGATTTTTGGAAGAATTGAAGGCTCCATTTTCTTGGCTGCTCAGCTCTAGAGCCCCGTTCAGGTCCTTGCCATGTGATCATCTCACAAACTGGCAGCTTACTTCTTTAAAGCCAGCAGGAGAGTCTCTCTTTAGTCTGCTATGAAGAAGTCTTATCATAGAAATGATTATCTCATCACATTTATTATACAGTGTAACTTGATTATTCCTAATCAGGGAGTGATATCCCACCAAATTTACACATTCAAGAGGGAGAGGATTATACATGCAATGTACATGGGTCAGAGAGGGGTGGAATTTGGGGCCCATCTCACAGTTCTGCTTGCCACATGAACCAAATCTTGGTTTTAACTATAATTAATATGTAATATAAAATGGATAACAAAATAGAAAATTTCACCAATAACAATTCAAATAGAAATATTAAAACTGAAAAATTCAGTAACTGAACTTAAGAACTCAACAGGTGGGCTCAGGAGCAAATTAGGCACAGCAGAAGGAAAGATCAGTCAAATGGAAGATACATCAACAGAAAATATACAGGCTGAAGCAAGGAAATTAAAAAATAAGGAAAATATAGAAAGAGGGTAAGATAAGATAGATCAATCAATAAATAGGCCATATACCTACATATATTTCATGTATTTATGTATACCACATGAATAAGGCATAACGTTCTAATATATTATGTAACTAAAGTCCCAGAAAATGAAAAGACAGAAAAATTATTTAAATAGAAAAAAAAATGGGTGACAATTTTCCAAAACAAACAAACAAGGATTAAGCAAACTCAAGGAGGAATAAATACAAAGGAAAAATCCTACCTAAGAATATCATAGACAAACAACTGCAAACAAAATGAGCAACAAGAAAAAATTAAAACAGAAAAAAAAAATACATTAACTTCAAATGAGAAACAGTAATAGGTAAAGATGACTTCGCAACACAAACAACAGGAGCTGGAAGACAAGGGAAGAAAGCCTGTAAAGGACTGGAAAACAAGCAATTGACAGAAATGCAGAACTCTAGACTCAGAGAAAATAATCCTCAAAGTAAAGGTACCAAAAAGACATTTCCAGACAAGCAAAAAGAAATAATTTGTATCCTTATGCAGAGAAAACTTAGAAATTTTCAGGCAGAATGAAAAAGATCCCAGATGCAAACACAGAAATGGAGGCAGAAATGAAGACTAATAGAAGAGGTGCCTGGGTGGCTCAGTTGGTTAAGCGTCTGCCTTAGGCTCAGGTCATGACCCTTGGATCGAGCCCCACATCAGTCTCCCTGCTTAGCCAGGAGTCTGCTTCTCCCTCTGCCTGCTGCTCCTTGCTTGTGCTCTCTCTCTCTCTCTGTCAAATAAATAAATAAAATCTTAAAAAAAAAAAAAAAAAAGAAAAGAAGAAGAAGAAGACGAAGAATAAAAAATGGCAAATATGTTGGTAAGACTAAATGAATATAGACTATACAAAAAATTAAAATTGTATGGACTTAAAATACATATAAAATTGCAATGAATATAAAAATATCCAAAATTGGCAATAGAGTGCAAATTAAAGTGCTCAAAGTATCAGTATTATTGGAATATAGTAAAAATATTAGTTTATGTTAAATACATATATCAGTTTGTTAAATTTAATAAATCTATAACTGATCTTGTAATCTTTAGAATAACTACTTGAAGTGTAACTAAAATCCTAATAAAAGAGGAGAAGCAAAATTAAGAGGGGAAACGGGATCTAGAAATACTTGCATATTCTTAAATACTGCAAAAAAAGAAAGATTTAACATGAAACAAGTGGATCAAATAGAAAATAAATAAGAAAATCATTTAAAAGCGCAAGTATATCACTAACTATATTTAATGCTAATGGACTAAATTCTCAAATTGAAAGATCCACACTGCCTGACTAGGGAAAAAAACCTGTGCATTGTTTATGTGTGATATACCTTAAATATAAGGACACAGAAATATTAAAACTCAAAGGGGTTAAAAAGACGAACCAGGCAAAAACTCACCAAAAGAACTCGGGGTAGCTAATACAATCTCATTCAGTATCATCCAGGCTATGGAGTGTTACTAGAGATAAAGAGACATACTTATGATGCAAAGTCAATTTGTCAGATAGAATCATTCTAAATTTACATGCACCTAATGACACAACATCAACTGTATAAACTTCACAGAAAACAGAAACATAATCATAATGGGAGATCAATGTGCCATATACCACCTCTCCAACACAAGGCCAGTGTCTTCTCTGACTGCTCTTCTGTTTCTCTACACAAGGGTGCTGCAGGCATCACAGTTCCCCAGCAAAAATACTGGTTTTTAACCTTTCTTGGCTTTTAAATGCCACTACTTCTTCTCCTGGTAATCATACCTTTATCCTCTATCACCTCCAAGGTCCAGTTCAAATATCACCTCCTCCATCAAGCCTTCCCGGAGTCCCCTAAATGACAATATGTGATTCCTCCCAAACTCAGACACACCTTCAAAGCCCTTGGCGATTTCTACCTTAAATTCTAATTATTTTTGCATGTGTCTTAACGTCTTTCAGTAAGACAGGGCTTCCATAAGCTTCAACTCTGCACAGACTATGCTTGACAGAAGAACATGGTCCAACCCTTAACAGGAGCTCAATCGATCCCTGTTAAATAAATGAATAATACATTTTCCCACTCACCTTTCTCCTAAAAGTGTCAGCCAACTCCAAACCGTGAGAGGGAGAGAAAATTAAAAATCTGTTTTTGAAGAAAACAGAGCTTATTTCAGACAGGAGTTCCCCAAGCTGCAAGCATTTAGAACTTCTGCAGCGGACTGCACCCTTCAAATGGGGCTCCCCTGGGCAGCCCCGGTGGCTCAGCGGTTTAGTGCCGCCTTTGGCCCAAGGTGGGATCCTGGAGACCCGGGATCAAGTCTCACATCAGGCTCCCTGCATGGAGCCTGCTGCTCCCTCTGCCTGTGTCTCTGCGCCTCTCTCTCTCTATCTCTCATGCATAAATGAATAAAATCTTTAAAAAAAAAAAAAGATATTCAAATGAGGTTCCCCGGAAGCTGTGATAGAATTCCAGATGCACAATACCCTGCCTTGCCAAGACCTCAGACCTAGCTCACCTCCGGCTACAGCAGATGCTACCTCCTGGAGCTGGTGACTCTTACTGTCTTATCGTACATCCAAATGCTCAATTAAATTAGTTACCGCGTTTCTATTTCCCGCACCCTTGATTTTCTACCTTTTCTCTAAGACAGCACAGGTGAAAGTGACCGAGACAGGGGAGTGACATGATTTAGCAAGGCTGCACTTCCAAAAGAGCTGCTTGCCTTTGGTGAGACGCACTAAGGCCTCAAATTCTCTGCTCCATCATTTCTAGCAAGGAAATCGTAACGCTACTTATTGTATAAGGTCGTTGTCAGAACCAGATGAGAAAATACATGTGAGGTCACCCAGCAACACCTGTAAAGAAAGTTTAGTTCTTTCCCCACCTTGTTCCAAAAATTTGCTGGTGGGAGAAGAAAGCTCACAAACCCACACCCATCATCTCCCTGGCAAAGAACAGAGAGATTCACCCTGGCTGGCTGGCACTTCCAGAAGCTTTGCAGCCATTCTGAGGATCCCTTGTGCACCGATGACACTGGATTTCCAATAAGCCACTCCACACCAGGACATCGCCCTGACAGAGGCGCTGACTCCTGTCCAAACCTGAGCTGAGCCTGCCATCTAGAGGACACCCGTGGACAGGCAGGCACCAAAGCTGACTTCAGCGCCTGGAAGAGATGAAGCTCGCCTCCTTCACTGACAAACATGTACTGAGGTTCTGCTATGAACCACACACTGCAGGACAGGGTGCGACAGCCCGCAAACTAGTGGCAAGTTCACGTTCTGGATGGATCTCAGCGGCCAAAGTGAGACCAGGTTTCTGGCAGGAGGAGGAGTCCCTCCTCTAACGGTACAGAGTGAATTTGTTTGCTGAGAAGTCACACAGCCAATTAGTAGAAGGGCTGAGCTCCATGCAGAGGATTTGGGTTCCAGACTCTGAGCACTCAGCACAACTGTGTGGAGCATCAGAAGGCCCCACTCCTCATTTTACAGCCAAGGAAACCTGGACCACACAGCTAGAAAGTAAGTAGTGCTGGGACTATGGAGCCACTCTTGCATTGTCAGTGCTCCTTCTAGGACAGCAAGAGACTGACCTATGCTGAAAGGAGCCATACTCTAGGACAGTGTAGACAGAGGGCTGTGTATGAAGTTTTCCAGACTGAATGTCCTGCAAGGGCAGGTATGCAGAAGCCAGTTGTTTTTATATCTCGTTGAAGCCCTCACTTCCAACGATGGAATAAATGAGGAACCCTGGCCTCTGGCCTAGATTCACATATCTCTTCTCACCCTATAAATCTGGTCCATTTGGAGAAAGCCTCTCTGACTTCCATGGGCGTTCCTTCAGTTGCCGGGAATGTCTCTACATTTGGAATTGTGCTTATGATCCAGGAATCTCTTTACTTATGAAAGGTGGCAATGAGGCTCCATACAATTCAGGACATTTAAACTGGAAAGGAAATCTCTTTTCCAGAAGCTAGAATGTGCTCCAGGATACTAAATATTTCACCAACATTATATCCTTTTCAGACCCATATTATAGCTCTTTGTTGCATTTGCAGCCAGTTTGGGTTCATCCACAAAGCCATTAAACAAACATGCATTCTACACCTCCTGTGAGCCAAGTCCTAGGCCAAGCAAAGCACCGAGGATTCAGTGATGAACACAGCAGCCACCAAAACTGCCCTCACGGAGCTTGCGTGTCATTATCCCGGTAATCATGTCATGGTAGGATGAATGCACAGAAAGGAAAAAGATGGCTTCTCTGAATAAATGCCAAGGATTCACTGACTGCAGAATGAAACTGGATTTGAGATCAGTTTTCTGCTCACTCCCCAAATGCCCACAGCATTCTATGCACACTTTTCTCAGGGCCCTGCTCAACATTTTTGCTGTCATTATTTCTCATTTTGTGTTTTGGCTTTTGTTACAGTTTGTACTTGTCTGTATCTCCCACAAGACTCTCGGCTTCTTGAGGTCAGCAGAAATTTCTACCAAACAGTAGGTGCTGGCTAAAATTTTTGAATAAATAAAGGAAAGAATCAAAGTGAACCAATCAGTCAGTCAACTTTCATATTACTGATAAAATCACCACCCTAAAGTATTTAATTTGAAATGCATGAGGCAATAGACATGGTTCCTGGAGACTGGCAAAAATTTTAGAGTTACACATTTCTCTATCCAAGTTTATCACTGCAAGTCACTCAGCATTTATTTCTCAAGCAATCTGTCAGACGCAGTGCTGGATGCGGAGGAGCGTTTATATATGAGCCATCAGATGCCTGAGGATTCTCAGAGAGGACGATGTCCAACACAAGCAGGAATAGTCAGAGTAATGGAAAAAGGAATAACCAGGCTCATCTTTGCTGAAGCCAAATTTACCTGAAATCCCTCTATTACTGGAAAGAGCTGCCTCAGTGGAGCCCTCTGTCCCACGAATGGAAACAGGTGAGAGGTATGTCGAAAGACTGTGCCACAAAGGAACAGACACTTGCCAGAGCACACTTAGTTCCTTTAAATATAAATATAAAACATTGAGAAATAACTGTTGGCAATCCCCAACTTGGTTTTCAGTGAAGTCATGATATCTCCTGGTTGCATCATACCCTTCAAACCAATCACCCTGGAGCGCCTTTACTCACTTTTTAAGACTTGGGTCAGATCCCACTTTGACTTGACAGCACTCCCCAACCTTTAGAAAGTTGGCCCCCGAGTACATTATATGCACCTCTAGTCATAAGTTGTTAAAAAGAAAGGCCAGCGTATGACAGACTACAATTTCATGAGCATCTATCTATGCACCCAATACTGAGCTAGATACCCTCTCACAGAATTAACTCACAAGCATAAAAACACGGCATGCCAAGTATTATGGACTCTTTTACACATAAGGAAAAATTATGTTGAGGGAGGCTAGGTCAATGGAACCAGAACCTTAATCCAGGTCCTATCCTGCAAAGCCCACTTTCTTGCCCTTGTACCAATATTTCTCAAAATGTCACATAGGACCTATACATATTGTTTGCTTCATCTTTATTTTATTGTTAGGTTTCAGCTCCCATTAATGGCAAGTCATACTGGTTTTTAGATTATGGTAAGTATGTAAATTTCCCCATTTAAATACATTATTTTTTAATGAGAGGTTTTTTTTAAGATTTTATTTATTTATTCATGAGAGACATAGAGACATAGGCAGAGGCAGAAGCAGGTTCCCCACAGGGAGCCTGACATGGGACTCGATCCCAGGATCCTGGGATCATGCCCTGAGCCAAAGTCAGATACTCAACCACTGAGCTACCCAGGTACCTCTGAATGAGAGATTTAAAGAAATCTGTTATGTGACAGTACAACTGGCATGAGGATATATATATATAATACCGTAAGCAGGACACACAGCTGACTAATATCTGGGAACTCTGCTTACTCTCTACATACTTCCCTACTTGTCATTACTTCTTACTCTATTTACCTCTGGACTAGTCTTTCAACCCAGAGTGCACACTAGAATCACCCAATTTGATAATTTGATGCCTAGATCCTTTTCTAACTCAATAAAATGTTTAGGTTTTCACTCTTGGAGTGAAAAACCTAAACTTTTTTTTTTTTTTTTTCCCACAGGAAGTTACTTGTAATAGCAATCAGGTTTAAAAAGCCTGGGTTACACCCAGGACACAACACACTGCCTGGCATATAGTAAGAGATCAACAATGAGTATTCAGTGAAAGTTATGTCGTCCTGAACTCCACCCACCAAGCCTAAAGCCCTGAAATGCACCACTGGGGCCACATTTCAGATCATATCCTCTAACATGTTCGTTAAGCACATAATGTGATGCCAAACAAAAGGCCTCTGTATGGACCATCAATCTGTTCTGGGGTGACACTCTGTTATGACCAAACCAACATTAAATAATCCCCAATTCCTCATGCCCAACAGTCTGTCGACTTTGTGTTTCCTTTCACTGAAGGATTTGAGGCAATTTACCCCAACCATAAGCAGAAGGCATCCGTGTTCTGAATGAGAATGCCATACACCTGAAAGGTGGTCCCACGAGAGCCCCTCCCTCATCATGCACCTTGTGCCCTGTACCTCCTCAATGCTTCTTCTCATCACTCTAGGTGGAGCTGATAACTAATGCCCAACTCTCACATAAGGATCAATCTGGTGGAGTGAAAAGGGATGGATTTTAGGAATGGACAGACCCCAAATTAAATCACCTATCCACACTACTCTCCAAAAGCACTTGCTTCTTCATATTAAAAATAAGATGAAGAATATTTATCTTGTAGAATTAGAGACACTAAATGGAAAGCTCCCCATGCATGCCTAGCACATAGTAAGTACTTCAGAAAGATGAATATATAACTTTTCCAGAGTTGGAGAAAGGAAGGAATGAGGATATATATAAGGTTCTACAAGATCATTATGACTATCAGAGGTATTATTTCCCCCTGTACATGCAAACACAGCATTTTCCCCACCCTTAAAGAGAAAAATGAGCTTTTGTGCCTTTCCCCAAAAAAGATGGACTCAAAAGAAGTTCTTCAAGGCTTAGAAATGCATGTCACTTTACTGAGTCAATATATAGCTTTAGGTAACAAATAGCCTTTTGCAATAATTCTATCATTATTTTAACATTAGTTGGAAAGGATATAAATGCTGAAAATTAAAGAGACTTGGTTTTATCTGTGCTTGAAAAACAAAGCCTGAGAAAGAGCTATTTTGTAGGGTGAATTCTTGGCTTTAAAATATGCCCTGAAGGACTAACTAAAAATGGCTCCATGGACCCTTATTACACTAAGAAATCAAAGCATCTTTAACAGGAAAGCATCACTTCCACATCCTTTAGATAGCCAGAGTTAAACCTCAGGTCTGTTTTCTCATTATCCACACAAAAAGGAAATTCTCCTTTCTATTTAGTGAGCAAACACTTATTGAGTTCCTGCTGGGTGCAGTGTGCCATTTCAACCAACGATTTTTTAAAACTCACCATACGGAAGTAACTATCCTAAGATTCTCCTCTTCTAATTCTCTTAGTTTAACCACTGTGGCAATCTATTTATATCAAGTTACAAAATCATCGTCACCACCACCACCACCACCACCACCACCACCATAAGTGGCTACTGTGCAAACTCTTCGTGCTTTATGGGCACTATCTCAAATCCCAATGCTCTCATCATCAACCATAATAAATACATACTCTTGATACCCAATTTATAGAGGAAGAAGCCAAAGCTTAGAAAGAAGGAACCTGATCAAAGTCACATCGCAAGTAAGTGATAGAGGTAGCACTAGAAATCATGTCTAATTTTGCCTGAAAATAATGCCTGCACCGAGTCCAGGTGAACTCAGAGACCACTGCAGTCAATGTTGAGATTAAGCCAATCACAGCACACACAGTGGCAGAGCCATGATCAACCAAGGATTTACTGACTTATTTTATTTAGACATTTGGCTTGTTGATTTGGCCTATTTAGCATAGACAGATCTTTCCCCAAAGGTTCTTTCCTTTTCTTATCTCAAACATCATAATTTATAGGATTGTCAATGAAAGATCTCTTCAAGGTCATCTAATCTGATTCCTTCTCATGCTAAGATGAGGATGGTGAGGTCCAGAGAAGGGACTCATTTGCCTTACATGATATAAGATGTCATCAATACAGCTGTGGGCTCCTGATTCCCGTCTCAGTACTTTTTTTTTTAGATTTTATTTATTTATTTATTCAGAGAGACACAGAGAGAGAGAGGCAGAGACACAGGCAGAGGGGGAAGCAGGCTCCATGCAGGGAGCCTAATGTGGGACTCAAACCCGGGTCTCCAGGGTCACGCCCTGGGCTGAAGGCAGCGCTAAACTGCTGAGCCACCTGAGCTGCCCCCTCAGTACTTTTTCTAAGACATTTCATTCCATATCAACAATGTTGTTTCCATCCTATACCTGATGCATAGGGTCAGCTTAGCTGATCTGGTTAAAATAAATAATGTAAAATAAAACATTAAAAATTGACGTGCTTGGCCCTGGATGAACTCACATGAAAAAAAAAAAAGAGGGAAAAGACATTTCTAGGAAACATCTAGAACAAAGGCAGAATCATGAAAGAAATCCAGCTTAATGTGTTCAAAAAAGGAAATCCATCTGGTATACATAGCAAGGGAAGTAAAAAGACAGAATAAATTATTCTTTCCCTCAAACTTCTTCTCAGGCATTAGAAATACAATGGTGACTGTGATATGGTCCAACCTTCAGGAAATTTATAATCTTTAGCTGCTTAAACAAGAAAACAGGTAATTACAATACTGTATGGTAAGTGCCATGATAGGAGTAAGGCCAAGGTATTTCAGAAGCATAGAGGAGGAGCTCATAATACAGACGGAGAAAGCTTTACTGGAAGAAGTGGAGGCTATAATCAGGGTCCTGAGGAGAAATAAGGCTAGTGGAAGATCAGTCAATAAAACCATTCAAGACAGAAGAATCAAATGAAAGGCAAGGCAATGAAAGAGAACACAGCTTGTCTTGAGTATAGTCCAGAGTTCAGTATGGTAAACCCCAAAGACTGAAGAGGTGACAGTGAAAAGCAATGCTGAGTACAAGACATGGACCAGGTTGTGCTGGATGTTATAGATCATGCTTAATTTTTGAGGCATTATTCTGAAGGGGAAAAGACCACCAAGAATGTTGAAGTGACTGAATGGCATGATAAAATGCATGCTTTACACAGATCCACAGGACTGCTGGCTGGCAGATGGAATGGAAAAGGACACGATGAGAAGCAGGGAAGCTAGTCAGCTGGCTATGGCAATACTCTAAACAGTAAATGACACGGGCATCAGCTATGAGTTTGGGAGAAGTGGATGAAGTCAAGCAACATGAATAAGGTGGAATCAGCATGTCTTGGGAATAGTTAGCTATTGAGAGGGAAAAGTCATGAATTACTCTAATTTTCCCACTCGGGCCATTGGTGGCATATTGGGGTTTTCACTGAGATAAGCCCTCAGTACACAGTATATGTTCCTGGGAGTGTAGGGGTCTAAGATTTATAATAGGTGTCTTTGTTGCACTACTTGAATAATCTCTAAAAGGAAAATAATGCCTTGGACAATTTCACTGCACATGATATCTGAGCCTAACTAAAGGACTCAATTGAATAGCTAAAAATAGGTGGTTACACTCACAATTCTAGTGAGGGGGGGAGGGATAGATCTTGCCAAGTTTATATTTTGTCACATGATTTGACTTCCAGACCCAAATACAAATCAAGACAGATTCAAATGCTGTTTGATCTTGACTGAGAATGTGAAGAGGAGAGAAAATAGGAAAGCCAAGCATTAGCAGTATTTTAACAGGAATCATTAGATATCTTGGACACCTTACACAAAATACAATCCTGATGAGTGAATCATGAATTAATAAATCCTGAGAGCAGGGACTTCTCCTGCCACAATGTCAAATCAGTTTAAACTTCATGCAGAACGTGTCTGGCTACAAGAGCTCTGGCTTTTGCCAAACCTCATAGAATGTGTTGGAGCCATTTTACAGACCTCTGCATTCCTATAGGTCTCCCTACCCTAAGCTCTGTCCCCTCTAATGTTGTGTTTCTCTGGGGATGATAAGTCTTGGGGCCTTGGGTTCGATTCAATGTATGCCAGGACTTGGAGACATTTTAAACAAGTTAGAATCTATGTGTTGTTTTCAATTAAAGGCTATGTAAGGCGAAGGAATACCGCTCAGCCACCAAAAATTTGGGACTGGGGCAGCTTCTTCAGCCTCCCTGACAGACCAAGTGTGTTGTGGTGAGCCTGGCTCCTGTCAAAAGCAATGGGAGAGAACAGCAAGGGACACTGGGAAAATTAGGCTTGGCACCAACCTGAGCCACTGAATATTTAAATGCATGGCGTGTGAAGTGTGGTTTGAACATCATGGTCTGAGATGCTGTAAGAATACTGGGTAGGATTTGGGTACTTATAAGAAATGATTGAAAAGATCCATCTCAAGGACAAAATTGAATGGGAGAAATTGTGATGATCAGATAGAAGGTAGGGATGAGCAAAGAGAATCCTCAAGTCCTTTGTAGACTTTTTTTTTTAAATCCACTCAGTAGTGGCTTGCTCCCCAAATTCACTCATTCATTGAATATTTACTGAGCCTGAACTTTGTGTATGTTTAGAAGTACTATAGAGTCTATAAAAGACATTGATGTAAAGAAGAGTTTGGGTGAAGACAGTGTACCAGAAACTCAAATACTGGTGAAATCATGAATTTTCTAAAAATACTTATTTTCAAGGTCATTACCAAGGAAAAAACACAGGGCTTAAGAGGTCTACTGATCTGACTTCAGTCTTAGCTCTGCTATTTACACATGTAACCTTAGATATTATTATAAAGGTTGGCATGCAGTTCCTGGCATATTGCAGATAATCAGTAGATATTTTGATGAATAAATGGAGTATGTGCCTCCTATGGACCCCACAATGTACTGATGGCATATGCATTCTCTCATGAATTACAAACACCATGTGAAGTAGGTACTACTTCTGTCCCTCTCTTATAAATTAAAAAAAAAACTGGAATTAAGAGAGTCTGCATAACTTGCATAGGGTGACACAGTGAGTAGGGAAGCTAGAACTCAAACCTAATCTAGTCTTAATACTGAAAATCAGGATGTCAGATCTCCTGCCTTAGAATGAATTATTCTTACAAGGGATACGGATAGGGAAAATAATCCTAAGGGGAAATCATTCTGAAAGAGTGGAGGAAAATCAAGATAATGTCAGTAAGAGAAAGGGGAAGCTTTCCATATTGGGGTGAAACATAAAAGGGGACTCTGACCCAAATATGAGGTGAGACCTGCTCAGGAAGCATTAAGTATGCCTTAAACCAATCAAAGGATGATGTACAGGCATTAGCATGTTGGGTTAGAGAGTCCCAGGTATCAACTGCTATAGTGTTTGATATTTGCCTACCAAGAGAGAACAGAGATAACCACATGAAGGCTAACTGAAGCTATTGGATGAATGTGTTGTCTTTCTGGTATAGGTAGCTATGATATAAAAGAAGGTTGGCCAAGAACATTATAGTAACACAAGGACTGGCAAACTATGACAAGTGGACCAAATCCACTCACTACTTCTTTCTGCAAATAAAGTCTTTAACAATACACAAGTATGTTCAACTTTACACGTTGAGTATGGCACTTTTATACAACAAAGGCAGGGTTAGGTAGAAGTGATAGAGATCCTACAGTCTGAAAAGCCTAACATACTACCCAACCCTTTATAGAAAGAAGTATCTGTACTAATCCCTGCAGTAAGGTTATATGACATGACAAACACGACTGAGCACGTGGCTGATACACACTAAGGTGGCAGAAAATTAAGTTTTGCCTGATTTGCCATCAAGCCCACCAGCGTCTACCCAACTGGACTGACTCACACAAAGTGACCAGTTGTAAGGACCCTCAAAGGTGACTTTATGATGAAGAGAAAGGAAGTCATCAGTGTTTCACAGGACTATCTTTCAAGACTGAGCAAAGAGCTTTTGCGCCTGTTCTCACACTGAATTCTCCCCCCACCATCCAGGAAACATACACTGGTGGTCTCATTTCCCAAAAGTTAGGGAAGTGACAGAGGCACAATTTGAGTCCAGGCCAGTCTATAGCCTACTGTAATGCAAGTCCAATCAAGTCCACTCCCAGACCCACATGATACTTTCCTCTCTTCTTTTAGTCGAAGGCCAGGACCTTGCAGGGAAAGGAGTACTTGGGAAGTGTGGACCTGCCATCAAAATGATATTGACAATTGGACTTTGACGTGTCACCATGTCAGAACAGTGGGTCCCTGGAAGTGGAGGTCACCATCTCATCAACACCAGGGACAAGAGCTTCATGGGCAACAGGGAAGACTGATGAAATCTTCCAATCAAAATTTCAAAGGAAGAGAGGAAAAAGACCCAATACAACTGAAACCCAGATAGCATGAAGGAATATGAGGGTCATAAGAGAAAGAAACAAAACAGAGGAAGAAGGGAGTTCAGCAGCATTGCCCAGAGGAAAAAAGGAGGACAACATTACAAATAATCCTAAAGATCCCAACTGTCCCCACACCAACCAATACACAGGATGGAAGTATAAAACTGAATTAAACCTAACAGATTGTGTCAGGCATGCTACCATAATATGAGCTGCAGGCAAAGAAAGAAAAACGTGATACAGATATTGCCATAGGAAAGAACTGTGACTCAGAGTCAGACTTCCATTCACATCTCATCTACTGTCCTGAGCTGGGTAATTTGGGCATGTGACTTAACTTCTCCAAACTTCAGCTGCTTCAGCTGTCAAAAAATATCAATAAAAGTGAATGTCTCAATGGACAACTGTGATGATTAATTTTTTAGAGTCCAAAGTTTGCACTACATAAGAAAATGCTTAATAAATATTAGACATACTACCAAAGTGTAATGTTAGAAGGTCGGGGTCAGCTCCTGTCTTGAAGGAATGCAGAAGTGCATGAGGAGAATGCTCCCCAGGATGGGTGGAATATAAAATGGTGTCAGGGGCTAGAGATGAGGGTGGGAAGTTTGGCTGGTTTCTTTTCCTTCAGTACTTCCCAGCCCCATTCGTTCTCCATTCTACCTCAAGCACAACCCCAACCCTGCCACTAGCTCTGCTGAAACCTTACTAATGACTCTCTTTGGATTCACAATAACATTCAAACTCCTTAGTACACAGCACACAGTTAATGTGCTCACTCGATGTGCACTTATTTTGCACCAACTATATGTCAGGAACTGTTCTTATGGGGCATATTACATGGGCTTTTACTACAAGAAGTACATAGACCAGTGACAGAAAAAGATGCATGCCAACACACTCAGCACAGTGTAACCAGAGCTCTGACAAGTGTGTGCCCACAACACTGTGGTGGGAAAAAGAACTCACCTCCTTCAGCTTGGCCATTATCAGGGAAAATGGTAGACGTAGGATTCAGCTGACATTTGACAGCTAAGTAGGAGAACAGGAAAAAAACCCAGAAGACAGGAAACAGCACACAAAAAAACATGGAGACAAAACAAACTGGCTTTTTGATGGTATCCCTAAGAGTCCAACATGGTTGGAGTTTAGAAAGGTGCAAGTATGGAGTTACAAGAGATGAGGGGACGAGTGGGCAGATGAGATCAGCTATCATGGACGCCATGCTAGGGAGCTTACCCTTTACCCTGTGCATAATGCGGGGAGTAGGGTCAATGCAGCAGAAGACAGACTCCACAGGGGCCAGAAGACAGCATGAGAGGCCACTGAGGGGCTCCTGCCACAACCAAGGCTATACAGAACGAATGAATGAGCAAACAGATGAATGAATGATCATAGAAACGAGTGGCTCCAATAACTTCTGCGGGTGTTTCCATTCACATGAGAAAGGGAAGTGACTTTCATATCCTTTTCAACTGCTGTGCCCTCTTCCACCCCCGCATTCATGAATGGTTTCTCTCTTTTGCACGCATGCATATCTCTTCCTCAAATATTGGGATCTCAGAGCTGCAGCCTGGGTGTCTTGTGTTCTGCTGGTTATATTTAAACAATTCACTCTGTGAGGCAAGTGCCCAAACCAATTAAATCAGAATCCCCAGGAGTCCTGGAAAGAGAATAGAAATAAACAGTCAAGGTATAGTTGGAACCAAAGTAGCCATCAATTAGAGCTACTCTGAGGCCGCTCTGACTGCAGAAGAGTAAAAGGAAGGATGCAGAGACCAGGCAAAGACCTGAAAGTTAAGCATTAAATGGTCAGCCTCTTGAGAGACGAACACTGCTCTAGGTATGTCCTAGGAATTCAGAGGCCAAGTCTTGTCTTTTTTGACTCACTGATTACTAGTGTGGGTACACCAATTACGGGCATGCCATGCAGTGGACAGTAGACACAAAGAGGAGTAAGACATAATCCAAATCCCCAAGAAACTCCCAGCTTACAGGGGCTAGATGGGAAACCACTTGAATGCCTGCATTGTAATAACTGCTAAGACATGAAAAATACACAAGTACTTCAGTCCACCTGCAAGGAAAGAAAGCCTTGACATAGTAAGGAATAGTCAAGCAGGGTCTAGATGTGTGAGTAAGACTTTATAAAGTCAAGCACACAGCTCACACAAAAGCAGAGGTGTGAGAAAGTGAGGTAAGGCTTGGAAAATGTGAAAAAGAAGTTGGTCAAATCTGAACGCTTAAGGCTGAAAGCCTTGTTCCAGATCCCTTTGTCTCTGCCTATCGCACTCAGGGCAAAGGCCTCCAGAAGCAGCTTTCTGCTTTTGACATCAGAAAGGCTAGAGGACAAATGCTGTCTTCAGGCAGAAGAAAGTTCCAAGTAGGGTCACAGTTAATCAGCAAATCAGAAAATCTACGATCCAACCATTGTTGAAAATGAAAGCAATTAGACATGGTCCATCTATAGAGAACTTCCTAAAATATGTGTCTGAGGTTATGAATTTCATCAGCGGCATATAAACTCCAGGGAAAGCTGAATTCCTTTCCCAAGCCTGCCAGTTACTTAGCCATGTGACTCTAAGAAGGCAAGAAAGTCCCTGGGCCTCAGTTCCCCAACCCTTAAAAGGGGATGAGTATGTGTGTGCTAACTCCCATTCCAGAGCCGTATTGCACAAACTGGATCAGACATATGTGAAGTGATCTGGCGCAGAGCCTGAATACCGGCAGATAATGAACAAATGTCAGTCCCCTTACATCCCCTCAACCTCTTGAGTCATGGATTGAGTTCAATGCACACATCTCACACACACTATGGTCTTGGTTAAAACACTATCAACCTCACATAGCCCATCAGGTCTACCAAAAGATGGTAGGAGAAGGATAGTTAACAGTATTGACTCTGTGCCAAATACTTGGCTTCTAGTTCCTCATTTAATTTTCACAACGACCCAGTGGGGTAGCTGAAGGCTCTGCATCCCCATTTTACAGTTGAGAAATTCTGAGGCTCAGAGAGCTGAAGTGAGATCCCAGGTCACACAGCCAGTTAGCTGGCAGTCAACAAGTGACTCCAGATCTAAACCAGTGCTGTGTCCACTCAGACGCTCCAAAGACGGCCGCTCCAAAAATGAGAGTAAGACGACATCAGGCACCTGTGCTCGGCACACCAGACCTGGATGAAGCATGACTGCTTTCACACGCTTCAGAGCGGACCTGTCGCTAACCCGGCTCGGTCACATCGGCCAGAGTCTCCTGTACATCAGATGAGACATCCATATGACTTGCTCTGCTGAAGGTGGTACTTCTGGAACTTTGCTATCAATCATAAATTACAAGAATCATTCCCATAATGTGGAAACAGAATTTATGAGAAAGTTCCCAGGACAATAACGGGTAGGCATTCTTAATTCTTAAGTCAATAAGGAAAAAAAAGATAACGAATGCAATAAATGGGATTGAGGACCATTAAAAGTCAGCAATATGTCCTCTGTTTCTCCAGTATTGGTCTTATTTTTTTTTTTTTTTTTTGGCCACTTTGGGGAGGTTTTGTGCCTTTTTATAAACTTCCAGATTTCATACTTTCTGTTCAGCTTTTGCAACTTCCCAAGAGCATGGTTTAAAAAAAAAAATAGAAAAAAATAGAACCTCAACCCTTCTGTATCACTTTCAAGAAGGTAGCTCTTGCAGAAAAAAATTTAGAACATAAAAAAACCTTGCAGGCTTGCTTCAGCTCTTCCCTTCCCTTCAAGATAATTCTTTTTTTTTTCTTTTTTTCTTTCTTTTTTTTTTTCTGGTAAGTGAGTAGTCTTCGGATGATTGGTGTTGCATATCTTTGGGAAAAATTCATGCCAGGCTAGTCAAATCATAACGGCTGCTTTCATCAGCTTGCAATGGTTTCCAAGTTACTCCCCAGCAAAGAAACCACACAGACGACAAGCACACAGGTCTCCTCTAATTTTGACACTGGAAATATCTATTTGAAAGTTTTAGATTAAAAAAGAACACAAATAATCACAAAACAGCACAGTATCATCACCAATCTAAAATAACATCCAGACCATGCATCATGCACTACACATTAGCTCCCTTCGCTCCACCTTTTAGCACACAGAAATAAACCCCGGGTGTCTGCATTGCATACTGTTCACAGTGGTCTATCGACTGGAAACATCTGGCAGCTTTGGTCACTCAATGCAAACTTCCCAAGCAGGACTAGAGTGTAACCATTTAACAGAGGAGGAGGAGGGGGAGGAAGAGGAAGAAGAGGAGGGAGAAGGGGAGGAAGGAGACGACAGAAAAGAGAAGGGAGAAGAAGAGAGACAAAAGGAGGGAAAAGAAGAGAGAGAAGAGGAGGGAGAAGAAGAGGGAGAGGAGGAGGGAGAAGAGGAGGGAGAGGAAGAGGGAGAAGAGGAGGGAGAAGAAGAACCACCAGAAGAACCTGTTCCAATCTCTGCCACTGACCAGTTCAGAAACTTCATAAATTCACCATACTGGTTTTTTAGTTTTCATTTCAAACCATGTCTAACATGCATTATACACATTGTCCTATCTTCTAGAGCAAAGGAGGCTAAATATTATCTTTCCTGGAAAATGCAAAGTCAGCATTCCATTCAATTCAACAAACATTGCTGAGGGCTGACTGAGCACTGGGCACTAAGTTCCAGAAGCAAAGACATCCCCCTTTATTTATTGTAGAGCTTTGTGGCACTAAGATGGCACCTCCCAACCAGTGTGCTAAGGCACAGAGAACAGCTGTGCCAAGAGTTTGATCGCCTTGGTACTTGGGGAGGCTGGACAGGGTTAAGCGGGCCAGAGCCCAAGGACAGTCAACCCTGCAGTGAGCAATCTTCTCTAATTGTCCCAGGGTGACAAACAGCTGTCACCTTTCCTGTGAGTGCTTCCTTGTGAAAAATTTAAGGTAGAATTTGACTAAGATTCTTGACATGCCTGGGGTTATTTGCCCCATCCCTAATGCTTTTGAAATCTTATATCTACTTTTCATAGTTTTCTGTATCTGTTTCCTTCCAGTTAATGGCCACATCTTGTGGTCTTTAATGTTCCTCCCTTCTTGGGGTCTGTTTCTAGTCTTCTTTTAGCCAAACCAAACAAACAAAAACAAAAACAAAACAAGGCAATTAAGCAAAAATCACATTACATTCAACAGACACTTCCTGAGCATCTACAATATGTTAGGGACTTTGGGCTCTTACAGAGGAAGCATGAGCATAGACCGCGAAGAATACAGTTGCATTCTTCAATGGAGTCACAACATAAAGTTTTAAATAAAATAAGGGTCAGTAGGCTCTAGGTGAATAACTAGATTCCACCAAATGCTAGGGTTTATGTTTGAGACTACTGCAAAATGCCTCGTCGGTTTTAAAATAAAACCCAGTGAGGAGTTACAAAATTTGAGCCGAGGAGTAAGTTTCATGGGTGCACAAGTCAGCAGGCCACGGGAGGAGTAAAGCACAGGAACTCTGAAACAGAACTGAATTTACAGTCCTGGCTCCATCTATTATTGGCTGAAGATTTGATATTTCAAGTTGCTTAATCTCTCTGTTTCAGGTTCCTGTCTTAGAAAATGTGGAAAATAATACTATATTCATGATTATTATAAAACTTAGAGCTGACATATAAATCTTGGTCCTAACTCCAAGTTAACATTTAATAGATGGTACTTTCCCTTTTAAGTTCTATGCCTTATATTTGGAAACTGAACTGTCATCGAAAAGAAAAGAACATTTTCCAAGGACATCAATTTATATACAAATTGCCGAAATGCTTGAAGAGTATGGAGGATATTGTCAATTGTATTTCCATTAATCAATAATTTCTTATTTCTTAAATGCTCTCAAAACTGCGCTACTTTGCTTACTGCCTCGGTATACTGAATATACACCACCCAACATCTTTTGTTACACAAGCTTTAGAATCATTGTTTTGAACACCAGTGCCCCCTCCCCAACCCCCGTGATGCTTTGCGCAGTAGGTCTTTAAAGTTTGCTAAGGGAGCAAAGAAATGATTGAACACAGTTTTTGACAGAGGTAAGAGAGCTTGTGCTAAGTCAGCCCTGGCCAGCCTCCCCTCTGATCACACCATTGAGATAACCCTGTTTACTTGTGAATGGCCTCTAGCTCCTCAAAGGGGAATCAATCACTTGGCAGTGTGATATGCAAAGACAAAACAAACAAACAAACAAACAAACCCATGTTTCCCTCCTGGCTGTGACTTGAGACAATGTCTCATGGAACTCTGATTTTTTTTTCATCTACAAGGATAACAATCAAGTAACTGTGAGAAGTCAGTAAAGAAATGTCTACAACATTCCTAGCACTGAACCTGGCATGTAACGGATTAATTCAATTGGTGCCAGTTTCCTGACCCACCCTTTCTATTTGTGATCATCTTAGGCCAAAAAAAAAATTTTTTTTAAGATTTTGTATTTATTTATTCATGAGAGATAGAGAGAGAGGGGCAGAGGGAGAAGCAGGCTCCATGCAAGGAACCCGATGTGGGACTCGATCCCAGGACTCCAGGATCATGCCCTGGGCCGAAGGCCGGTGCTAAACCGCTGAGCCACCCGGGAACCCCCATTAGGTAAAAAATTTAACCTCTGTGAACCTAACCCCAAATCCTAGGGCTTATGTCTGAGACTACTGCAAAATGCCTCATCGACTTTAAAATAAAGTCCCCACGGAGATCGTTGGAAGATCTGGTAAGGAGATAACAAGACAGTGTTTAGGAAGCATCTAGCATGGGGTCTGTAGCATGGTATGTACTTAAATACCACGACTTTCCTACAGAATTATTTTTACAAATTCTGTTTTACTATAAATTCTGATCACTGAGGAATGGGGGTATGCGTGCATGTGTGTGTGTGTGTGTGTGTGTGTGTGTGTGTGTGTGAATTTCATTTGCCAAAAAGCCACCGTATATTTTAAAACCATAAGAAAAGCCCATTGTAATCTAAATGCCCCCCTGGAACTCCTGCCCATGTCAGAAGGTTTGGGAACCCCATGGCCATGCTCACTTTGAGCGGCTAGATATCCAGGCCAGAGCTCAGAATCTGCAGAACGCAAAGCTGTCAGAGTCACCCAGTGGGAAAGAGACTACACGACCCCAAGTCATGTGGGCAATGTGCAAATTCTCGCCAGCAGAAATAGCAGCATCGGATAATGCCCCAAGGCTGGCTCTACAATGGAGTTCATTATCATTCATGTGGATGAAGTGGGAAAGGCTCTATCATCTCTTCCTGCGGTTTACTGAGTTTTCATTGACAAAAACATAAGAACACTTTTGTTTGCTAACATGCTGCCCTTTGCCAGCCAGCTAAGGGCCCAGTCGTGTGAAGTTGAACTTCACGTTTCAATGGAACAACTCTCCCCCAATGAGAGAAAAGGTTACTTCCCCCCTCCTGCTCCCCTGACCACTACCTTTGCCAGATCCTGTCATGTGCTAGAAAGAGAAGACAAAGCAAAAGCAGGGCAGCCAGCAGAAAAACCACTTCTCACTCTTGCCCAGCTTCTGAATCCCCAATACTAAACCAGAGTCCAGTGGTGCTATCAGGCTCTGCGGCCAAGCCCCTACCCCTGGCTATGATTCACAGACAGAGCTGGTGTTGGGTGCGTTCCACATGGTGACAAAGCAGCACACTGGAGGTGGCAATGGTGGCTCAGTGGCATGATCTCAAAGCCTATTCTCTAAGCACTCTTTTCTTCAGCCAACAAAAGAAACAATACAATTACAGCTTTCCTTATAGTTCCATTCTGAGCTTACTCTCTGATCACCTCAATTGAATTTGAACTCCCATTTTTAAAAACCTCCTCCAAAAGAGAAAATTGAGGTCCACCTAGGTCAAGACCTTCCTTAAGACACCCAGTCAATAAGGGTTGGAGCCAGAATTATAAGCAAGAGGAGGGAAAAAAAAAAAAAAAAAACCATGTCTAGAGACACAAAGATGGCTGTGGCATGTCAGAGACATGAAGGGCCTAGTTACTTTAATAACCAGAGGAGTCTCTAGTCTAGGTCTGGTCATGGCAGAGCGACTGGTGGGGTGAGGGGCCATTGCTGTGCTTCTGGACCTGCGTAACTCTGATGGGGAGGCCCAAGCCAAGAAGTTAGGGAAGAGCTGTCCCTTTGCCCCAGGAGACATGACCTCAGAGAAGAATGTGCAAGCAGCCCTGACTCTAATAAAAGAAAAGTTTGGCCAGGTGGATTTGGCAGTCAACTGGACAGACAGTGTAGTGGCCATCTAGACATACAACTTCAAGAAAAATCAGGCCCCTACCTTGTCAGACTTTCAGCAAGTTCTCAATGTAATCTCATAGACACATTTAATATGTTCCACCTGGTGGTTGGTGAGATGCGCCAGAATCAACCAGACCAGGGAGGCCAATGCTGGGTCATCATTAATACTGCCAGCACTGGGGCAGCCTGGGTGGCTCAGCGGTTTAGCGCCACCTTCAGCCCAGGGCATGATCCTGGAGACCCGGGATCAAGTCCCACATCAGGCTCCTTGCATGGAGCCTGCTTCTCCCTCTGCCTGTGTCTCTGCCTCTCTTTCTCTCATGAATAAATAAATTAGTAATAATAATAATAATAATAATAATAATAATAATACTGCCAGCACTGGCTGCCTTGGAGGGCCACACTGGACAAGCTGCATACTCTGCTTCCAAGTGTGTCACAGTGGGCATGACACAGCCCATTACTCAGCATCTAGCTCCCATGGTCATCCAAGTGATGGCCACTGCTCCAGACCTATTTGGCACCCTACTGCTGACCAGCCTTCCAGAAAAGTATGCAACTTTCTGGCCAACCAGGTGTCCTTCCCCAGACGACTGGGTGACCCTGCTGAGTATGCTCATCTGGTATAAGCCATCAATTGAGAGGTCATCCAGCTGGATAGAGCCATCCGCATGCAGCCCTGAAGGGAGAGGGCAGAGAAAACAAATGTTCTTCTGCTCCTCCTTCCCCTGGAGTACTGTACTGCAGCTTGGGAGGAAGTCCAGTAGACATTCCGTGACTCTGCCCAGCAGTCACACTCTGTACCTAATAAAGTCTCTACTTCTCACACAAAAAAAAGAAATAAACATACAAACAAAAGAAACACAGATCTAAAAACATTTTTGGATAGAACTGTATTAAGGAGTATCCAGCACTGAGGCTGGCTTAGAGTAGACATCCAAATATTATTCCCTCTCCTCCTACAGAAAAGTTAAACATTCTGGTCAATTGGCGGATCTCCCATATTGTGGGACCCTTCTGTCAGCAGAAATCATCATCCCTACAGAAGATTATGACAACCACCATAACAATAATATTCGCCACTCTTTACTTAATGGCCGTTCCCAACCAGATATCATTCTCAAAGCTTTAAATACAATGATCACAAAAAGGAACATCACCCCATTCATGCTGACAACCAGAAACACAATGAATGAGTTCTCCCAGTCTGGGGCCAAATCCCACGTGTTAAGGGTCGGATGACCACATAACTAATCACCAAAAACAGGACAGACTTTAGAACGAAAGGACATGCTGTGAATTATTACTTGGGGATAATGTGCAGATACCAGGACTGACTGTCCTGGACAAACTAGAACATAAAATCACTCTAGCTTAGCAACTCAAGTTCCAAGTCCCAAGAAGCCAATTCACTATTTTTCAGGGAGTAAGCATGAGTGAAGAGAAAGACATCTTTGGTGGGATACTTTGTGATTCTACGCCTTGAACACCTTGGAAGAGAATGTTATGGCACACAAGATTGAGAGAATAATGGAATTTAAACCTCTAATTCTATAGGGACAGCTGTTCCCTGGCTCACTTCTACTCTGGCCAGTAAGTCTTTTGCCACTTTGGGATCTGTGAACATGCTGTCTTCTATTCCTGAAATGCTCTCTCCACCACCCACCAAACTTTTTATCTAATTAATTTCCATTACCATTCAAGCATCAGCTTAAAGCATTACTATTTTTCAGAGAATGGTTTACCTGACCACCTCTGCACCAACCTAAATGGAATCTGTCAATGTACCTGTTCCTCTCCCTTTCATAGCTCTTACAAAATTGTCTGTTAATATATTTATTTGAATAACTTTTTAAAGTTCAACTTCCTGTAGAATATGTTTTATGAAAGAACCAAAGCAGGGACTGTATCTCTCGTGTTCATTGCTGTATCCCTAAGCACATGGTACTGTGTCTATTAGACAGATTTGTTAATTGAATGAATCAATCCATTGATAAGGAAAAGCAGCTGAATTTAAGAAACATCTACTGTGTTCCATCTAATCCTCACAGCAACTTTGGAAAATACACATAATTTCCAAGTTATAGACAGGAAAACTGAGACTCTTCAAATTATTTAGCCTGTGCAAGGTGATCCAGCGGCCAGATTACCTGAGTCAAATCTCCACTCACTTTTAGCTGTATGAAAACCCTAGAATACTGAATTAATCAAAACAAAGTAGCTTGATACAGAGTTAATCATAACAATGAATGATATCTGTAGTTCTGAATATTTTGTCCCAACTAAAGAACTCATTTTGCCCCCACCACAATAAAACCCATCTCCCGGGAGCCTGTGGAATGTCCCTGCCTACTCTCTTTTGGATTCCTCCCTCCTAGATGGGATTACATGAACCTTGCTTATTTCTGAGGATTTCATTCCTTTTCCCTGGGGTACATGCAGACTGTGCCCTTCTATTATTGTGCTAAGCACAAAAGATAAGTTAATTAACTTGCCCAAGATCATGCAACCACTAAATGGCAAAGCTGGTTTTAACTCAGGTCTGCCTGACTCCTGGGTCTTAACCCCATGTTAGAATAGTAGTTAAGTCACAGCTCTTCATAATTGTGTTCTAGTCTCAACCACAAGGTCTGGTCATTGTCAATTACACTTCAATGATTCCCAAGTTGCCTCAACGTTAAAGTCTTCCCTTGACCTAAAAAGTCTTCCTTCTAACAAAGAAAGATCATCCAGAGAGATATCCTCTGGAACTGTTTCCCATGTCATATTCATTAATAGAAATGTAGACCCAAGAGACCTCACTGTGAGAGTGTCAGTCCATTTTCCATTGGTCATTCTCATCCATTATAACATGAGAGTGGTGTCCACCCAAAAAGAGGACTTTCTCTGACCTCATGTCAATCTTGGACTTACATAGCAATCCTTAAGTAAATAATAGACCTTTATTTCACAGAAAAAGCAGGAAAAGAATGCCTATTTCCTGCTTCCTATCATACAGGCCTCTGGGCATCTCCACTGAATTTCCTCTTGCTTTCTTTGTTCAAGCTTACTTTCCACTAGTTATTTTTTTCCCAGATGCATTCCTTGATGGGGTGGCAGGGGTGTGTGGGGGAGGGCAAGCTAGAGATTACCACCTGCCCCTGGGACTGCCAGGCCGGAAGAGCCTTCCCAGTGGGTGTCTCTCAGAGGAAGGAAGAGCAGATGTGTGACCTGAAATGAACTGGGTTTGGGGCAAAAGCCTCAGGTGTCTCTGGCACCTGCTGCTTCCAGGGAGTACCTATTAGCTGCTATTGCCCAATGAGTAGATGCCACAGAAAAACTTTGTAAATCACTAAATGTAGTAGATCTTAGAAGATGTCTTGTAAGTTTTCTCTGCCTGTTCAAGGTGGCCAAGACACTGAGATACTCTAGAAATTTAAAATATTACATCACACACACACACACACACACACACACACACACGTTTCCAAAAGCTAAATATTTTTATTTCTTCCTGGTGCATTTTTAATTTTGCAAATGTTTCTCCAATGGTTGTGTATTACTTTCATGATGATACTGGTTTACAATTATTAATCAAAATAAGGTATTTTTACTCACAATACGGCTTGATAAGCTAATTAAAATGTCAAGTTTAATAATAGTTTGAGGAGGTACAGAACACTCACAGAAGAAGATATACAAATCTATTCTCTGATAAAAATTGAATGATGACACTTAATTTTATACAACCACCACGCAGAAACACAATAGTTTCTCATGGCTCTTATAATAAAATTCTAAATCCTCATCATGGCCCACAAGGCCCAATGTAATCTGGCCCTCACTACCATCTTTGATCACACCTTCTGCCATTCACCTCCTTACTCACTGAAATTGGTTTCTCGAATATGACAGCCTGTCCCTGTCTCAGGCCATTTACACAAACTGTTCCCTTTGCCTGGAACACTCTGCCCTCCTGCCTGACATCTCCTTGAATGGATACTCAAGTCCCAGCTCAAATGCCACCTCCTTAGCAAGCCTTTCCTGATTACCCAAGCCAAATCAGCCTCTTCCCATGTTCGCCACAGTCACCATCTGGAACAATGCCTGTCTCATTTTCTTGATATTTATTACCATCAGATATTATCTTGTTCAGGGCCCCTGGGTGGCTCAGTTGGTTAAGTGTCTGCCTTGGGCTCAGGTCATGATCCCAGGGTCCTGGGATTAAGCCCCACAACCGGCTCCCTGTTCAATGGGGAGTCTGCTTCTCCCTCTCTTCCCTGCTTATGCTCTCTCTCACTATCTCTCTTGCTATCTCTGTCTTCTCTCAAATACATAAATAAAATCTTTTTTTAAATAAATTATCTTGTTCATTTATTGTTCCAAACTGTTATACATTTTAATAGAACATATAATCATGATTCTCATATACATATAAAATGAACATGTATCAGAGATTTTATTTAACTCAAAAACTCATGAGGTAACCAGTGAAATGTTACAACCAGTTCAACAGAGAAGTCCAAGTGCCACACACTGATATTCAGCTACGGAATGCTCAGATCAACTTATAAGCTGATGTTAAACCAGAAAAAAATAAAACTGACAGGGTGATAATCAAATGCATTCCACCAGACACAGTGTGCATTTTTATGGACAGGAATTAATTGCATTACTAACAGTTTTCTACAACCTCTATGTCTATACAGTTGTAAAATGGCCTGGTTGTAGATAAAGACTCCATCCCCACCTCTGTAGTATCAAATAATCTCCAGAGACCCCAGATTCACAGAAAGGATATTCAGCAATCTCTTCTGCCCGTTTCAAACCCCTCCACACTTTTTCCTTTTATTGTCTATTACTCTCTAAAATTACCTCGTTCCTTTAGTTGTTCCTTTTTCTCATTTCTCTGCCCTGGAATGTAAGTTTCATGAGAGCAGAAACTGCCCACCTTATTCATCAAGTTTTCCCAAAAAACTTGTATTCAGAAACATTGTTGAATAAATAAGTGACTAATAATTATTTGAAAACAATGAGTCATGCTCATTTCTTAAAATGCAAATTAAAATATAACATCACTTCTTCTCTTTCCTATTTGCCAAGAACAACAAAAGGTTCCATCAAGTTCTGCTGAGTCTATAAAAAGGAGGCATCATGGACTGTCAGCAGTCAGCACCACCACCACTCCCTTCTAAGGCATGACCTGCATTTCCTAAAATCTCCTTCCTAGGCGGTTCAGAGTTAGAGTCTCCCAAAGGGAAGAACTCATGGAAATATGCAGAAGCCAGAAGTGAAGCAGAAGCCAGGGAACCCTAGGGGCCAGAGGCAGTGACTTTTTGGACCTGCCCATAAGCTCCCACTCTGCAATCATGGTGACAGGTGGTAGTAGACTCTCCAACATCTCCATGAGCTTTGACCTCTCTACCCTCCCTGGGCTGAAGTCATTAGCAATAGATCTTCCCAACTTCCGGTACACCCTTCCCACACTCCTGTAAGCCTAATTCCTCGAAGCTCTCTTCCCTAGGAAATTTGTAGTAAGTAGTTTAATTTTCTTGACCAAACCCAGACTGATATGGAAGGGTTACACACACTGCTGGGGTAAATACCTTTCTCGTTCATTCAACAAGTATGCATTAAGTAGTTACTGGGTCTTGGAGAACAGTAATAGGTGAAAAGTTCACAACTTGACTCAGTTACTCCACTCCTAAGAATTAATCCTGGACTAATTGCTAAGGAAGCAATCATTAATCCAGACAAAGATCTAGGTTTATGTAAAAGGATGTTAGTGGGAGCAAGAGTAATACCTTTTTCCCAAATAAGATGAAAAAGTCCAACAACAGAGAAGTAGTTTAAAATTTAAGGTGTATTCAGAAAGTAAAATATTATTATATGAGTCAGAAAGGGTTTAATTACTTTATGACACAGTAAGACTACCACAACTAAAGTTAGGTGAAACTGCCATATATCAAATAATGTACAAAGTATTTTGATTTGCTAAAATAAAAAATAAAATGAATGCCATACTCTGTGGTACATTATCTTTGTGACTTTGAGCAGATCAGTTAACTTCCTGAAAACCAGTTTCCATACCTGTCAGGTGGAGATCGTAACACCTGCCATGGCTTTCCTAAAGAGTCAGACGATACAAGGGTTTTATCTGAAACACCAGACCAACATAAGGGGCCCTACGCACTGCACGCTCACTGCACAGCAGGAAGAGGACAGCAGAGTGGTGAGTGCTGAGCCCTCAGGAGCCAGGGACCAGGGTTCAAATCTCAGTTTCGCCACTAACAGTGTTACATTAGGAAAGTCACTCTGCCTCTTGCCTCAGTTTTTGCATCTGAAAAATAGGCTTAAAACCAAAATTATTTCATATTGTTACTATGGAAACTAAGTCAGATAACTTATGCAATGTTTAGGACAGCACTCGGCACATGGTAAAAGTAAACAGATGCGGTATCTTCCTCTAGGGTTGATTAACTTGTCCAGCATCATCTAGTTAATACTGATACTATAGCCACAGGCATATAAATTGCAATATTAACATTTGCATTTTATGTACTCTCTCTCTCCTCAGATCGTTACCACAACACAAGGAAGTGGGCACTGTCACCCCAATCCTACAATCGAGGCATCTGGAGCTCAATAAAGTTGTGACCTGCCCAAAGGCACATAGCTGGAAAATGGAAGAGTAATTTCAGGTTTCTGGTAACACTGTGACTCTTTGCATTATTCTAAGTTCCAATATTGTGGGATCTTTTTCCCCCTCAAACCTCAAGAACCAGCTCTTAAGCATTATTATCACGCTATCCCATAGTACCTAGTGTGGTGCCTGGCTACCCATAAGCCCCAATACGTGAAGGTCAAATGAATAAAGAAATGCATGCATGCCAAGTCAATGGGGGAAAGACAAAATAATCTTCTCCTACCTATTAAGGCCTTTTTTTTTTTAATAACAAGAATAAATGCTGAGATAACTAGCCGTGAAAACAGTAACCACTCAGCTCCCGGCCAACTACTGTAATCTCCCTGACTAGTCTCGCATCAACTTCAGTCAATAGTGCAATCCTATGGCACATTAAGCTTAGAATTTGATCCAAAAGAAACACAATCAGTAGGTGCATAGGCAGTTGTTCTGATTAAATACAGTCTGCTGGAATTAAAATACCATAGGCTGTTTGCAGAGCTCCTTGGGTTTAATTAAATGAACCCCATTTTAATAGCAAAGATACCACAATGTATTCCTCAGGCTCAGTGGAGTGACAAATGTAATTAGTCCATGATGTGTGTGGCTTATCTGCATCCAGTTGTGGAAATTACAAGATGATCAATTGAAGCTGCCCAACCTAATTCCTTGAAGTCTCATTTGGTGGACTGAGGTAGGCACTTCTCCTTGCATCAGCCTTCAGAGAGCAATTTATCTCACCAACATTCCCACTGGAAGGGAATTAACATTTGTTACCAGCTGATTATGTACTGGTAACACAGTACTGGACTCTGAGCTCTGGCATTTGCATAGACCATCTCTGTCAGTCCTCCCCGTGACCACGACTTGACAAATGTGCAAACTAAGGCTCAGAGAGGTTACATGACTTATTCTGACAGGAATCCGGAATGTGGCAGAGCTTGGATTCAAACCTGGAGTTGCCTGGTTTCAAAGACATTGGGGATGGCAGGGCAGGTAAAGGAATGCCTGCTTGCATTCAAGTCCTGGCTCCTGTACATAATAAGAGCGTTGGCAAGTTCCTTAAATTTGTCCATTTTTGGTAGTCTCATCTGCCAAGTGGATATCATAGTAGTACCTATTTCATAAAATAGGCATGAAAAGTCAGTCAGACTGCATGAAGAGCAAGAAGTTGTTATTAGGTGTTAACAGTATGCTGACATACATCTCTGAGGGGTCAGAGAAATGAGCAAGTAGGGTCCAGAGAGTTCACATGTTGGATGACGCCACAGATAGTAAGTTCCAGAGCAAGGATCCCTTAAACACTCAACCAAATGCCACAGATTTCCATTTTACCTCCGCTAATCCTCAGAACCAACCAGCTAGATGGGGAGCACAGAAGCCCTACAGAAGGAGACTGACTGGGCTCAGAGCAAGGAGGTGATCGGACTATGACATTCATACCTTGGAACAAAGAGGCAAGCTTAGCCTTCTGCCCCACAATGTCTGTGACACTGGTGCTGTGAAGGCTGAGTGAATGGTTATGATGGTTGAGATCCAAATGCCAGCTCTGCAGCTTATTGACCATGAGAGCCAATTCTCTCACCTGCAGGGCAGAGACAGCAGGAGTCCCCCACTCATACTATCATTCTACGTGTTAAATAAGTTATCACTGGGGAAGTGCTTAGCACTGTGCTGGACACAATTTTGCCTTGCCGTAGCAACACTTGCTGTTGCACTATCTCTGCATGGGAACACAACAGTTCTTATCTTCTGTGAATTAAATGACTTAATCCATGTAAAATGCTTAGCATGGTGTCAGTATATGGTGGAAGTGCTAGGTCATGCTGTTTGTCTTCGTCATTTAGTGGCAATGACGGTGATGGTGGTGATAGTAAGCCATCAAAGTACAAATCTCCCATAGAGATAATCCTCCCTAGATTGTTAACCAGACCTTCACACCCTAACCTAAAGGTATTTTTGTTTATTTTGGCTCTCTTCCTGAAAAATTTACTTGTTCACTCCTGGGGGAAAAGAGAATAGTGATAATTCTACCCATTACTGTCAATAACGAGGAGAGTCCATCTTGCTAAGGATACAGAAAGACAAAGTTCACCCACTTAGTCTTCACCTCCTAGAGCTGTCGTGAGGACAAAACAGGACAATTTCCTGGAAGATCGTGGCTTTGGAGGATGCACCAGAACATCCCAGTGCTCCACAGAAAACACTAGTGTTACAGGATATCACAGCAAGTGATCCAAAGGTCTTTCAGCTCTAACACTCTTCAAATGGAAGACTGTTTGCCTGCAGATTTGTTTGTATGCTGTCTTGGGATGGTGTTGAAGACAACAGCTCTTGGACAGCAGTGCCCCCTAATGATCCCAGACCAATTTAAGACATTACAAGTCCAAAATCCTAACCCAAGAAATTGATGCTCACATGACCTACCCCAGTTAACTCAAAAATGACTTAGTTCTTTTTAATTCTATCCAGTTGTATGCCAGACACTGTGCAGAAAAGCAAAAGATTCAGAAAATGAAGTGCTGCTTCAAGAACTAACCCCTGTGTCTTCCTTTGGCGGCGATGCATGCCTCTCACCCTGCCTCTCTGCGCTCAGCCACACTGACCTTCTTTTCATTACCTGCAACAACCGCTCTTCTGACCTCAGAATCCACAACCTTTGTTTCCTCTTTCTGAATGGCTCTCTTACACTTTCCCTCTGCTCCTCAGGGCTTCTCCATCTTATCATCAGTCATCTTTCAGGTCTCCCACAAATGTCACAGAAAAGTCTGACCCCAAGCCCATGGTGAGGACATGCCTTCCTGTCACCTCTGTCTATGCCTTCATTTTGTCTCGCAAGCTTTATTGCCACCACAATTACACCACTGACTGCGCCACTGGGTGTAATGTCTACTGCAGCTGCCCAACAGGACAGTAAGCTCCATGAGGGCAAACAGACACCTGTATCTCTAGCCCCTACTACAGCATAGCAACACTCCTTAAAATTGTGTTTACTTATTTCAATAATCACAACAGAGTGTGAGATATTTTGGTATTTGAGTTTATTCTGTTTCTATTTTCTTTTTCAGAAAAGGAATAGTGGCAGATTAAATTCCTTACAACCCAGTATTAAAAAGTACCAATATGCCTGTTTTCAAAATATCTTATTAAAATAAATTCACTTGCACTGTGAATCGGTTTAAGGACCAATACTGCACAGAGATAAAGCCCCATGGGTTTTGGCAGTACCAACTGATGTTACAATCCATTCACTCTTTGACCCATTAATTCTATTTCCAGAAATCTATCCTGATAAAGCATGAAATGACAAATACACTTGATGGGATGAGCACTGGGTGATATGCTATATGTTGACAAATTGAACTCCAATAAAAAAAAATGAAATGACGAATGCATATGGTCATTAATTGTAGCACTGTCTGTAAGTAAAAACATCAAAGACAAATAGTCAGCCATACAGAATGGCTCAATAAGCCACAGTACATATGCACAATGGAGTACAGTTGACCCTTGAACAATGCAGGAGTTAGGGGTGCCAATCCTTTCCCCATGCAGTCAAAAATCTGCATATAACTTTGCCTCCCTGAAAACATAAGTATTAATAGCTTACTGTTGACTAGAAGCCTTACTGATATCATAAATAGTCAATTAGCACATATTTTATATGTTGTATGTATTATATACTGAATTCATCTAATAAAGTAAGCTAGAGAAAAGAAAATATTATTTATTAAGAAAATCATAAGGGTGAGCCACTGGGTGGCTCAGTTGGTTGAACACACAACTCTTGATTTCCACTCAGGTCATGATCTCAGGGTCTTGAGATTGAGCCACACATCCAGCTCTGTGCTCAGCGCTGAGTCTGCTTGTCCTGCTTGTCCACCTTTCTCTGCTCCTCCCTGCATCTGCTCTCTCTCACTCTCTTTCTCTCTTTCAAATAAATAAAATCTCTTTTAAAAAATCATAAAGGAGAAAAAATACTTTTACAGTACTGTATTGTATCTATTGAAAAAAATCTGTGTATAAGTGGACTCATGCATGCTAAACCTGTGTTGCTCAGGGGTCAGCTGTACTATGTGGTCACAAAAAAAAACAAAAAAATGAGGACAATCTCTACATGGTAATACAGAGAGTTTGTGAAGGTATACAGCTAAGTGAAAATAAGAATGTATAGAAGAGTCATAAAATACTCCCTTTTGGGGCATCTAGGTAGCTCAGTCAGTTGAGCATCTGACTATTGATTTCAGCTCAGGTCATGATCTCAGGGTCATGGGATGGAGCCCCAGGTCATGGTCCAAGTTCAGTGAGGAGTATGCTTGAGATTCTCTCTCTCTCTCCCTCTTCCCTTCCCCACTCATACGTGCTCTCTCTAAATAAATAGATAAAATCTTTTTTAAAAACATGCTACCTTTTATCTAAGGGAAAAATAAGAATCTCTATGTTGCATACATCTGCAAAAATAACAACAACAACAGAATATAGGAAATATAAGCAAGAAATTGACAAAAGTGGTCACCTTATAGGAAATGTACTGGGGAATGTGTGGAAGGGAAAGAGAAGCAAACTTCCTTTCTATGCTGTTATGCCCCATGAATAATGTCAGTTCATTACCTATTAAAAGTAAAGCTAATTTTTAAAAGCATTTCTAAGACTGAAAATAAACCAAGACAAATAAATCTAACCATATATCAATTTAGTAACATAACCACACAGAAAAACGATTATTTTTCCCCCCAAGATGCTCTGACCACAGTATTTTGACTGAACAACTTTAGTGGGATATGCTCCATGGGTAAAAAGAACTACAAAGAAACATCAACCAAACCTATTTTATGTTATTAATAAAATTCATATCATTATTTTGAAACTATTTTCTTACACTGCACAATAAAGCAAATGAGGAATTATATTAATGATGGTCTAAGAAAACCTAAGATTCAATTACAAAATAAAAAATTAACTATAAAAGTAACATTGAAATTGAAGTGAAAATGTTAAATGAATGAATGGTTTTATTAACTGTAGATGATCTATCTTAGCCCACTGAAATGGCCTAGCAACAATGTCAGCCATCACAATAATCACTCCAGTCACTTAGGTTACACTCTATACAATCAGGATTTCTTGGAGAACTGGCTGCTTTCAGGACTGGATCAGGGAAGGTACAAGGTGAGCTTGGAACATGCTGTCATGTTCAAAAGCAAAGAAGCTTTCAAATAGTAATTGGGTATGTCCAAAGGATACAAGATCCAGATGAAAGTAGCTCATGCTGCCCTAGAATGTGATGACTGGAGCACTAAAAAGCAGTGATTATAATGGATTGAAACACACTGGTTCTACCAGAGTCGTTGAGTCCATAAATAATTCTCAAAACAGAGAAACCTAGGAATAAAAATTCATTTGTCACTATTTGAGGTGGTCATTAAAGAAACATCATCCTTTGCAAATTGCTAAAGAGAAGTAATTAAGTACTCACCCTGCCTTGTCGGTAAAAACTGTATATCAGGGCAAATGGACCCACTGATGACAGAAAGATCTGTTTCATGGAAGAATGTCAAGCAATAAATGCAAAAGGAATGTGAGAATTATAAAGTCAGCACTGCACCACTGTTCTTGGGCTTGGAAGCTGCTCTGCTAGCACAGAAAGGCAGGTAATTAAGTGCAGTCCAAGAAGGATCAGAGAAAGCTTCGAGGGAGTCTACATGGGCCGAAGCTTGAATGTGAGCAGAGAATAAGAATGCAAGAGAAGGGCTTGTCAGAAGTAAGGATATGCAGGAAGCCTGGAAAAGCTTAAGGATCTGCACTGATATTGGAGGGGATTGCTACCCACTAAAGAGATCCAGAGTCAGCACAAAAGCTGAAAAATGCAGAGAATCAAAATTATCCTTAGACAATCCCTTTTGCAGGAGCTGTGTTGTGACCCACAATGTGGCCTCTCAGGAAGCCCAGCACAGACAGTTTCTCTGCAGAGTTTGGATCACATCATGACTTGAGAAATGTGAGGTAGTCAGCAACTGAGGGTGACAGCACGCTCGGAGAGTTACATGGTATCAGAAGCTTGCTGAGGCCTGTCACCCATCTTCTGCTTTTTTTGGGGACATACGGCACATTTAGTAAATTAACTGCCCATTACTGACACAGTTTGTTTATACTGTTCACTATTATCCCCATCTCTTCTTGCTCACTCGTAGTCAAAACCACCTACATCCTCCACCTCTGATGCTGAGTAGTCCTGCCCATGAGTATTCACATGAGAAGAGGTGAGAGGCCAGAGACGAGACTGGAGAAGTGGGCAGAAGTCATATCAGGAACCGGGGAGGGTGATAAACGAAGCAGTTTGTACTCTGGGTAGGAGGAAAGCTGCTGGAGAGTTTCAAGTAGGATATGGCATGAGATGTGAGCTTTGAAAAGATGGCTCTGGCTTCGTTGTGAAAAAGGACATAGAGGCCTAATGGGAATCTGGGTTGGGCTAAGGATGTAGACAAGTAAGAAAGTGGTTGCCACCATTTGTTTAAATGGCTTATTTTTCAGGTCTTCTTTAAGAGGCCAAGAATCACATGAACTGGCTGTGAATGCCAAGTCTTAGATGGGAAGGGAAAAGTGGATGCCAGCTTTAGGACCCCAGGGCACAAAGGATAGGTTATTTAGGGATCTAGATTCTTCAGCCACAGAAAGCTAGCGGGTGAGAAGTGGTTGGTTCCCACTAAACTCCCCCGGGTAAATGAAGGGAACCAAAAGATGTTTCTTCCCAATAACTGACCATAGTAGTAGAAATTACAAATGGGGCCAGGAAGTGGTCTCTTTCACTTCAATCCACCTAGAATACATTCAAAATACCTGCCAATTGCAAAAACAAACCTCAAAATTCTAAACAGTCTATTTAGCATGTATCCACTCGTTCAGCAAACTATCAGCAAAGCATAACACTATAGGTTAAGTTTACAAAAACTAGAAATTAGCCCCCCGGGAATAAAGTCCTGACAAATGAGATACATAAGTGAACAGGAAATTCAGAACAAGGGGGATGGGTGCTCTGAGGTGGGGGTGAGTAGAGCCAAGACTATGACTTCAGTGACCCTGGGAGGCCACACCTGATGGAGGCAAACAGGCTACTTAACTTACTACAGTCAAAATACCATTAAGCGTGAAGTACGAAAAATAGAAGAATTCTGGTGGATTTCATTTCCAGCTTGCCTCACCAGCAAACAAATATGTTTCTAGTTTCCAGACTTATTGTTAAAAATATTCCTAAAGTGAAGAAGACCACCGTGATGGTTAGAAGCTACAGTAAAATGAATGAAATTGAATTATTCAATGGCATGGTAGTCCCCTCTTACCCACAGGGAATACATTCCAAGATCTCCAATAGATGCCTGAAACTATAGACAATGCCCAATCCTCCACAGACTACATTTTCTTTCTATACATAGATAAGAGATTATGCATACGTAAGAGATTAACACCAATGACTAATAACAAAATAGAACAATTATAACAATATACTGTAATCAAAGTTGTGGGAATGTGATCTCTCTCTCTCTCAAAGTATCTTATTAAATTGTACTCACCCTTCTTCTGGGGATGATGTGAGATGATCAAATGCCTCCATGATGAGGTGAAGTGAGGTCAATGACGTGGGTATTGTCACATAGCATTAGGCTGCTGTTTACCTTTAGATGATATGTCAGAGGGAGGATCATCTGCTTCCGGAAGGTGGCTGACCATGGGTAACTGAAACTGCAGCTTGGGGGTGGGAGGACCACTGTAGATATCATGTAACTCAAAGAATTTTTTCAGGAATTTGAGAGCTATAGGTAGGAATGCCTACTTTACTCTGCGCCTGAATGCTAAAATAAGTAGTGATGGCTGATAGATACATAAGTGATAAAGACATTGCTAGGCAGAAAAGACAACAAATTCCCCCCTTCTGTGTCTCTGATATGGTCTTTGCTGCATGGTTATTTGCTTTCTTCAAAATACTTAATCCAAGAAAAATATATCTCAGTTAATATAAAAATTCTGGTGGGTTTGGATCTAGTAGGATACAATATTGTACAGAAACACACTTCACATCCAAATGCCCATCAATTCATGAATGCATTTACAAAATGCAGTATTATCCATATAATTGAATACCACTTGGCAATTAAAAGCAGCAGACTATGATTTACATTATAATATGGATGAACCTCAAATATTAAGCTAAGTTTAAGAACCTAAATGCAAAAAAACTATATATACCACTTACATGGAATGTCTAAAATGACTACATATTTCATCTATGAGCAATGTCTTTAGAGGTGCCTGGGTGGCTCAGTGGTTGAGCATCTGCCTTTGACTCAGGTCATGATTCCAGGGTCCTGGGATTGAATCCTGCGTCAGGCTCCCCACAGGGAACCTGCTTCTCCCTCTGCCTATGTCTCTGCCTCTCTCTGTGGTGTCTCTCATATATATAAATAAAACCTTTTTAAAAAGTCTTTAGAAGGCAAATCTGTACAGACAAAAATCAGATCATGAATGCTCATAAGTAGGAGTGAAGCAGGAATTAAATGCAAATAGGCACAAGAGAACTTCTTGGAGTGATGGAAATGTTTCAAAATGGATTGTGGTGGTGATTGCCTAACTCTACAAATTTACTAAGATAATTAAACTGAACACTTGTAATGAGTGAATTTTATGTTATGAAAACTATAATCTAATCAAGCCATTAAAACAAACACACATGCACTTCATACATTTTTAATCCCAGATAAATAGGAAATATTTGAAGATAATGCCATTTAGCTACCTTACACTGAGCATATACTCAAGAGCCAAGTACTTTTATCTCTGTTCCAGAAAACCACCTTCAGACAGGTAATGCAATTAGCCCAGGGACACAGACCAGAGCCAAGCTGAGTTAGCAATGGAAGCCAATTGGGTCCACCTCTAAATTTTGTACACAATTTCTTTCATTATGCCCTGAAAACAGAAAAATACAGCCGCCCCATATTCACATGGTGTAGTCAAAGTAAGAAATTAGATTCCCCCTGCACCAGCTTCCTTCCTCTTTTTCCCTGCTCTGGTCAGGCTCTGCTCCCTTGGTCTTCTGGCTACTGCCTTGGTATCTGCTCTAAGTCAGAACTGAGCCATTTCTGTGCTCAGAAAGCGGGTTCTGATGCAGAACCATAGGCTTGAGCCCTTCCCTACCCAGCCTGTAAAGCATCCTTGCTCACTGCTCCCCCTCTGCTGCTGCACAACCCTGCACTGTTTTGCAGTGTTCTGCTTCTCCTTCTCCCTGTTCTTTGAAGGTGATGGCCATTATCACATCTCTTTGCCCCTTGTCCATGTAGCTCCTCTTACCTGACATGCCTGACCTCTCCTTGGCCCAGCCAAGTATTGGCAAACTCCTGTTCTTTTAAAACCATGAACAAATATCACAATCTTAGGAGAGCCTTCCCTGATTCTCTAAGCATAGTTATTCCAGATGGCTTGTGCATACATTGCTCATTTTCTTCAGTCTCTTAAATAGCATTTAAATACATTTACCCACTATAAGTCTAATGTATTTATTATATTTTCTTTATAACTATAGCAGACATCATTAAAGAGATTACTTGGATTCAAATCCCTATCCCATCACTTAGTAGATCTGTGACTTTGGACAGATTATGTAAACTCTTGATACACTGATTTTCCCAAGAGTTAAATAAAACCAATGAAAGAATATACTTTATGGGTATTTATAAGAATTAAATGTACTCATAACTGGGGTGCCTGGGTGGCTCAGTCAGTTAAGCATCTGCCTTTAGCTCAAGTCAAGATCCCAGGGTCCCGGGATCAAGCCCCACATTGGGCTTCCCTGCTCAGTAGGGAGTCTGCTTTTCCCTCTCCCTCTGCCTGCAGCTCACCTTTCTTGTGCTCTCTGCTCCTTCTTTTTGACTGATAAATAGATAGATAAATAAATCTTTAAAAAAATAAAAATAAATAAATATATTAATAATCATTAAGGAAAAAAATATATCTTCTGGTCCAAAGTAAACGCTTAATAAATATTAGCTAATAATATTAATATCTACTATTATAGTAAGGACTCAATATATATGAACTGAATAAATGAGAGAGAGGTGGAGGAAAAGAAGGAAGAAAGGAAGAAGAAGAAGGCAGAGGCCCCTCATAGCATGGAGAACATCACAAGTTTTATACTCAGTAGCCCCGAATCTTTGCCCTGTTGCTTGTACGCTGGGTAATCCTGAACAAGTTATTTGGCTTCCATGTGCTTCAAGATGAATGTAAACATTCTCTTGGATAACACATGTAAAATACTTACCATGCAGGACCTAGCCCATAGTTAAGTAACGATGAAGAAAAAGAGAAAGTTTGTGAGAAAAAAAAATCCTCTGCTTAACTTCTTTATTTATCTTTAGGCAAAGGCCACCTGAACACTTCTTTAACCATCCTGCATTTATACACTGTAGGGTGCTGCCTGAAAGCCCAGGACTCCAGGATGGCTGAGAGAGGTGGATTGTGAAACATTATGATCTAGTCTCAATCTCATTTCCATTCTGTCCCAAAGCTCATGGGTGTTACAGAAAAGTTTCTTCCAACATGGTCATCTCCAATGAATCTTAATTTGGTTTTTTGCCCACTTCCTCATGAGAACAGCATTAAGAGCACAGAGAATATAGTTCAATGAAAAAAACTAGCCAAAAAGCAATGAAGAAATTCTCAGCAAAATATTAGCAAACCAAAATATTAACAGATATTAGCAAAATATTAGCAAACCAGATAGAAAAAAATTTTAACATCTTGACCAAATGGGTTTTGTCAAAGGAAAACAAGGCTCTGTTAGCTCTTTTTGCAGAAACTGAAACAGCCAAACAACACTGAAAAATAAGAACAAGGTTGGAGGACTTGCACTTCCCAACTTGAAAATTTATTATAAAGCTACACTAATCAAGATAGTAAAGTACGGTACAAAGAGAGACATATAAATCAATGGAAATGTGGGCCCAAAAATAAAGCCTTACATTTGTAATCAACTGTTTTTCAACAGAGTTGTCAAGAAAATTAAACAGGAAAGAAAATCTTTTCAACCTGGAACAACTGACCATCTGTCTGCAAAAGCATTAATCTGGACACCTAACCTCACACCCTACCACAAATAGTTAAAATTTATCAAAGACCAAAACATAAGAGCTAAAACTATAAAACCTCAGAAGAAAACAGAAGAAAAAAAATCTTCATGGTCTTGGGTTAAGCAATGATTTCCTCGATACAACATAAAAGCACAATAAAAGAAAAAACTGAAAAATCAGACTTAACATTAAAAACTTTTGTGATTCAAAAGACACCATCAGTAATGTGAAAAAATGTGCACAGAATGGGAGTAAGTATTTGCAAATCCTGTATCTGATAAGGCACTTGCATCTGGAATTTATAAAGAACTCTTAAAACTCGGTAATAAAAAGATAACCCAATGCAAAATGGGCCATGGATATGAATAAACATTTCTCTAAAGATGATTCACAAATGACCAAAAAGCACAGGAAAGGATGTTCAACATCATTATTCATTAGGAAATGCAAATCCGAATAATAAGATACCACTTCATACCCAGTAGGATGGTTAGAATCTAAAAGTCAGATAATAACAAGTGTTGACAAGGACATGGAAAAATTAGAACTCTCATACATTGCTGGTGAAGTGTAAAATGGTACAGCTACATTGATCAACAGTTTCATAGTTTCTTAAAGGGTTAAATATAGACTTACCATATGACCCAACAATTCCCAATCCTGGGTATCTTCCCAAGAGGAATGAAAGCAAATGTGTATAAAAACATTTTTTAAAGAAGGAAATTGACTGTTGACAGCAGCATTACTCATAATAGCGAAGAAATGAAAAATCTCCAAATGTCACTGCACATTTTTAATATGGATTTTTTAATCCAGCTAATTTGAATGTCAGTTTCTCTTGCATTTTACATTTGTCTCTGAACTTTCAAAATAGTTAACATTCTGTATTCTAAACATGAAACTTTATTTTTATCAACTTTGCTATTTTTTGTAGCTTTATGCCCCAGTCTCTCCCCTCCCTGAGCCCTGCCTTTGCTACAGTCCTTAAGCAAAGCTCATCTACCCTTGCTAGGAGATAAAGCAAACTGCTAGATCTGGTTTAAAACATTTTTTTCCCCACAGATTTCAGGGGATTATGCCAGTTAAGCTGCTGGCAAAATTATTTTCACTGAATAGGTTTACAAGGAATTGATGTTTTAGTGAATTGCCTTTTGGCAAATGGCATTTTCAGCAAACTGACTGGGAGCCAGTGAATACCTCAATTCATCTCTTGTACACTCTATCTCCTCCTAGCTTCATTCCTGGTTCCCAGAAGTGAGTCCACCAATAGTCACATGCTTTCACTCTTTGAACCTCTCAGGAGCTTTCAGGCTTTGAGACCTACAGCTTGTCAGTTCAGATTCACTGCCATGAGTGTGGATCCTAACAAAGGTGAGGGGTGCAACAGGCAGCATACACTAGTTGTCTCCTTCCCTTTTTATTTTCAGTGACCAGGAAATCCTTTCTTAAAAAGTATACAGAAGTCTAATACAAAGGAGATAAAAGAAGAAAAGCTCCTGCTGAGGTGGGAGCCATTAACCTCAAACCCTATAACCTCGGCCATGTGCACATTAGTTCCTCTAGAAGCCTGGATTCCTTAGGGGGAGAAAAATGACCTGGAATTCTACAAATTACAACTTAAAAACCATTCATTTTTAGCCATAGCAAAATTTTTCTAGATATGTCTTCTGAGGCAAGGAAAACAAAAGCAAAAATAAACTACTGGGATTACATCAAAATAAAAAGTTTCTGCACAGTGAAGGAAACAAAATTAAAAGGCAACAAAATTAAAAGGCAATTGATAGAATGGAAGAAGATATTTGCAATTGACATATCTCATTAAGGGTTAGTACCAAAATATATAAAGAACGTATACAACTCAACACTCAAAAAACAAATAATCTAATTTTAAAAGAAAGGCATGAACAGACATTTCTCCAAAGAAGACATCCAGATGGCTAACAGACACATGAAAAGATGCTCAACATCACACACCATCAGTGAGATGACACCTCACACCTGTCAGAATAACTAAAAACAACACAAGAAACAACAGGTGTTGGTGAGGATGAGGAGAAAAAAGAACTTTCTTGCACTGTTGGTGGTAATGCAAACTGGTGTAGCCACTCTGGAAATCAATATGGAGGGTCCTCAAAAAATTAAAAATACGATCCAGGAATAATACTACTGAGTATTTACCCAAAGAATATAAAATACTAATACAAAGGTATATGTACACCCCTATGTTTATAGCAGCATTATTTATAATTATGAAATTATGAAAGCAGCTCAAGTGTCCATCAACTGATGAATGGAGAAAGAAGATGTGGTCTATATATACAATGGAATATTATTCAGCCATAAAAAAGAATGAAAATTTGCCATTTGCAATGACATGGATAGAGCTAGAGACTATAATGCTAAGTGAAGTAAGTCAGTCAGGGAAAGACAAACATCATATCATTTTATTCATATGTGATATTTAAGAAACAAAACAAATGAGCAAAGGAAAAAACAAGAGACAGAGACAAACTAAGAAACAGACACATAATTGCAGAGAAGAGCACGTGGTTACCAGACAGAGGTGGGTGGGGGATGGGTGAAATAGGTGATGGGGATTAAGGAGGGTACTTGCTATGATGAGAATTGGGTGATGTGTGGAAGTGCTGAATCACTATATTGTACACCTGAAACTGACATAACACCATGTTAATTAACTGGAATTCGACATTAAAAAATGTTTTAAAACACTAATTTAATCCAATCACATCTTTTCATGGTCAGAAAACAGACCCAGAGAGTCCCAATGACCTGTCATATTCAAAGGAAAGAATAAAAAAATAATCACAGAGTATTAACTCACCCCCAAATATGAAGAACTATAGTCCTATCTCTAGTATCTAAATGGCTCTTCCAAACTGACAATGGAGAGAACATGGATGTCTACTCCATCCAATCAAATTCCAGCTCTATTTCTTCTTATCTGTGTAAATTTGGGCTGTCTCTTAACCTATCTGAGCCTCAATTTTTTCATCTGTAATGAACAAAAAGAAAACATGTAAGTTAGCAGATTTCTGTGGTGAGTAAACAAGCTAATCTATATAAGTGCTTTGAATCTGTAGCATAGTGTGTACACAAAATGTTCTTTCCTTTCGCTCCTCCTTGCCTCCTACCCTCCTTTCTGCTGTACATAAGATCTGAGAATTTGCGTGCTGTGTCTTTCAAATGCAATCCTCCCCAAAAGAGTCACCAGTACTCAAAATAATCTGTGACCACAAGTCCAAATAGAGTTCACATTGATCAGTCATTTAAAACCCACAAAGTAAATAAATGCTACAGGGAGTAGCAAATAAAGCTGAAAATAGTTAAAACCCATATAAATTTGCATCAGAAATACCACTTCTCTTTAACATCTCTCAGACATCTATCACCTCATTTTGGCACTTTATACAATCTTTTTCCAAAACTCTACTGGAAGTTTTCTACATGCTTATCAGAGAGAACAACCAATAGCTTCCCTCGAAGTTCCCAGACTTCACTGCTCTCCATCATGGAGGCTCAGGGGGAAATAATGCTGGAGACCTACCTGCTGAGCACCTTTCCCAGTTCCCAAGTTAAGGTGTTCCTAGAAAGCTATACAATGCACTAGTGGAAAGATGCTTCCCATAGAAAATCAGGAAATGAAATTTTCAGGGTTTACCTGGAATTCCTGTTAGGGCTTCAGCTGGAGGGAAGGGAGAGAAGAGATAGGAAGAAAAACATACAGATTACAAGTACTGGGAAGCACAAGAGAAAGATTGGGCTCTAATATCTAGTCTGCCCTGTGAGAGGCAGGGCTGAGAGGTGAGGAGTCCCACCTGGGAGAGAGAATGACCTTTACCATGGTCACCTTCATAGCTTCCTTTTGTTAAAAGCCTTTTATGTAATGGGCACCATGCCTGAAGCTTTAAGTACATTGTCACATTTGAAACTTAGATCCCTGGGATGCCTGCGTGGCTCAGCAGTTTGAACGTCTGCCTTTGGCTTGGGGGGCATGGTCCCGGGGTCCCGGGATCAGGTCCCACATCAGGCTCCCTGCATGGAGCCTGCTTCTCCCTCTGCCTCTGTCTTTTCCTCTCTGTGTCTTTCATGAGTGAATGAATAAAATCTTAAAAAAAAAAAATTGCTAAAAGGATGTCTATCAAACACCCTTAGCTGTTCAAAAAAAAAAAGAAAAGAAAAGAAAAGAAAAGAAAGAAAGAAAGAAATTTAGATCCCTAAGACTTTTTAATTCTTATTTTTGAAAGGAGGAGGAAATTTTAAACTTTGACCAAAAATGACAATTTTATCTCAATAATAAGATATGAAAGATGTCCATGGGGTCACTCTGATTCCCCCTCAGTATCCCTGAAATGCCCATATTTAAAACTCATCAAAAGTTCACCACAGCTTGTAAACTAATAAACCAAACTCCTTACATCAGTCAAAATGTCCAGCGTCATTTCATTCTTACTTACCTGTCCTGCCTCTGTTTTTTTAAGATTTTATTTATTTATTTATGAGAGACACACAGAGAGAGGCAGAGACATAGGCAGAGGGAGAAGCAGGCTCCCTATGGGGAGCCTGATGCAGGACTCGATCCCGCGACCCCAGGATCATGGCCTGAGATGCTCAACCATCGAGCCACCCAGATGCCCCTGTCCTGCCTCTTATTTTCTTCCAGTCCCTCCTGTAACCTCATATGCTCAACACACACAAACGTAATTGTGTTTTTCTCTCCGGTCCCTGCCACACTTCCTCCTCACTCATGTGTTCTCTTTGTCTCCCTTTCATTTTATCAAAAACTTTCTCCAGTGATTCCCCTCCACCCACCCCCACTGAGATGACTCATCCTCAGATTTTCAGATACCAGCTTTAGTATCACCTTCCTTGGGAAGTCTTTCCCAAAATCCCAAGATCACTATATTAGATGATTCCCTAAGACTAAGCACCTCCTCCTCATGGACCCTTGAATCATCACACCACAGACCCTGATGGTATACTAACAGTTGGAAACCTTATTCCAACCTCCCCAGGGTCCGGACTGGGAAATGGAACCCATCAGAAAAGATTGCTGAAGAGCAGAGTTAGGACATGAGTTCTACCTCCTTTCTCAATGACTTCACAAAAACAGGCCTACTAGGTGATTATAATAATCTGCTGCCCTGTCACCCAGGTCCTCAATGCAGTTCTGTCCTGAATAACATTTGGGCCTGATTTTCTGTTCCCTGTCTGTCTCTATCCTCCTCTCTCTCTCTCTCTCTCTCTCTCTACTTCATCACACCACCTTGTTTATTGCACAGGAATGCTGCTGATGAAATATTTTTCACCAAGTCATGCATAATTGGTTTAATGTCTCAGTCTCCAGAGAGCATTTGCATTTTAATAGGAGAAAATATTTTATTAGCATTAATGTTAATTATTAAGTAAAATAGCATTCATTTTTACAGCACTTTAGAGTTTTACAAGACACATTTACATATAGTATCAAATCTATGCTCAGAGAGGTGATGAGATGAATTTGCTTTCATTAAAAGAAAAAAATTACCTCAAATTATATTTTCTTCCTGTGTGACAACTCTTTACTTGGGGAGAGAGGGTATCTAAGTTGAGATATTATATGCAAATAACAAGCAATACTAAACTGTAGACTGTAAGAAGGATTGTGAGGCATTCTTACATTTTAATAGAAAATGTTTACCTTGTAATAAATAATGCTTATTATAGCAAATTTAAGAAGTTAATTTTTTCCTTAAAGGATGATTCCTAATAAGAACATGTTCTTATTAGAAGAACCATCAGTCATCACTATACAGGGTGGAGTTCTATTCATGATTACACTGAAAACACAAAGCTAGGAAGTTAGGACATGTATTCTGCTTCCAATTTTGTTCTTTGCCCTCTCTTACATTTGGAAATCCATTAGAGAAGGAAACACGGTAGACTTTTCTTGTTGGATCTTAGTTCTCTGAATTCAGTCATTTAAGGTTTTGAATAGGTAGGATATGATAAGAGGGTATTTTGCAAATCTTAATCAAATGGCTATGGTCAGATTGTAATCAGTCATGAGACTAGAAATGGAAATATTGGCCAGAACTCTAAATAAGATATAATTAGGGTGCAATCCAGGGTTACAGCATGGAGATGGAAAGACATGAACTGTGTGGTGGTAACATGAATGTACCTCCAATATTGACTGAAGTGTCATCTTTCTGCCATGATGTAACATTCCTAAGCTTATTATTAATTTTTCCAAGCAACTCAAAAAGAATGAAAAGCCACATTAAACATGGTGATGCCATAAGAGTCTCTACATTTTTTTCACATAAAATGTCCAGCATTTGTTCAACAATTATTAAGAATAAGAAACAGGACTGAGAAAAAAAAGAAACAAACAATAAAAACCGATACACATGTGACTCACCTATTGGATTTAATAGATAGACATGGATTTTTTAAAAAACTGTGTTGATGTTTTTAAGAACACAGATAACAGGATGTAGAACATTATCAGATAAATGGAATCTTTAAGAAAAAATCAAATGGAAATTCTAGAAGTAAAAAATATAATAACTGAAATTAGAAATTCAATAAATAGACACAATGGATTGCATACAGCTTATAAAAGGATGAATGAACTAAAAGAGGACTAAAAGAGACATTAGGAAAAACTATTCAGATTGAAGCACAGAGGGATAAAAAAATGTCAAAAATAAATTGCTTTTAAAAGAGTATGAGAAACAAATGGACAACAGTGGAAAAGTAATACTCTGGGTAATTGAAATTCCACAAAAAGGAAAAAAAGCATGCTGACAAGTATGTAACTTTTAAGTGCATGAGGGACACTTACCAAACTGACCATATGGTCTGATACAAAGCAAGCTTCCACACAATTCACAGGATTGACATTATTTGAAATAGGTTTTATGATGGCAGTGGATATAAATTTAAAATACCTAATAAGCAACTAGAAAATTCTCAAATGTTTGAAAATTAGACAATAAACTGCTAAATAATATATTCAACAATAAATCAGAAGGAATATTAGAAAATATGTTAACTGAGTAATATTGAAATTTTGATACTTAAAATTTGTGGTATTCACATATATGAAAAAACCCACAGCTAACATCAACCTTTTTTTTTAAGATTTTATTTATTTATTCATGAGAGACATAGAGAAGAGAGGCAGAGACTTAGGCAGAGGGGAGAAGCAGGCTACCTGCAGGGAGTCCTATGCAGGGCTTGATCCCGGGACCCAAGGATCACAGCCTGAGCCAAAGGCAGACGCTCAACCACTAAGCCACCCAGGCCTCCCTAACATCAACCTTAATGGGGGAAAACAGAGAGTTTTTTCCCTAAGGTTGGGAACGAGACAAGGATGACCACTCTCACCACTGTTATTCAACAGTCCTAGAATTCATAGCCACAGCAATCAGACAATAAAAAGGAATAAAGGGCATCTAAATCAGCAAGGAAGAAGCAAAACTTTCACTATTTGCAGATAACATGATACTATATACAGAAAACTTGGAAGACTCCATCAAAAACTGCTAGAACTGATAAATTCAGTAAAGTCATGGGATACAAAATCAATATGCAGAAATCTGTTACATTTCAATACACCAATGATGAAGCAGCAGAAAAAGAAATTAAGAAAAAAATCCCATTTATAATCACACCAAAAACAAGAAGATAACTAGGAATAAACCTAACCAAAGAGGTAAAATACCTGTACTCTGAAAACCATAAAACATTGATGAAAGAGATTAAAGACAACACAAAGAAATGAAAGACAGTCCATGTTCATGGGTTGGAAGAACAAATACTGTGAAAATATATGTCTATACTACCCAAAGCAATCTACAGATTCAACACAATCCCTACCAAAATACAACGGCATTTTTTACAGAACTAGAACAATCCTAAAATTTATATGGAAGCACAAAAGACCTTTAATAGCCAAAGAAATTTTGAAGTATGTGAGCTGGAGGTATTACAATTCTGGACTTCAAGTCATATTACAGCACTGTAATAATCAAAACAGCTTGGTACTGGCATAAAAATATACATACAAATCAATAGACCAGAATATAAAGCCCAGAAATAAACCCACAATTATATGGTCAATTAATCTTTGACAAAACAAGAAAGAATATCCAATAAGAAAAAGTCTCTCCAACAAATAGTGTTGGGAAAATTGGGCTACTTTCTTTCGCCATTCACAAAAATAAACACAAAATGCATTAAAGATCTAAATATGAGACCTAAATCCAAAAAAATCCTGGAAGAAAACACAGGCAATAATGTCTCTGACAGCAGCCATAGCAACATTTTTCTAGATAAATCTCCTGAGACAAGCAGAATAATGGCAAAAATAAGCTATTGGAATTACATCAAAATAAAAAGTTTCTGCACAGTGAAGAAAAATTAAACTAACAACAAAACTAAAAGGCAAAAAAAAAAAACTAAACTAAACTAAACTAAAAGGCAACCTACAGAATGGGAGAAGATATTTGCAAGGCATATATCTGATAAAGGGTTAGTATCCAAAATATATAAAGAACATATACAACTCAACACCCAAAAAACAAATAATCCAGTTTAAAAATGGGCAGAAAATATGAATAGACATTTATCCAAAGAAGACATCCAGATGGCCAACAGACACATTAAGAGATGCTCAACATTACTTAACATCAGGGAAATGCAAATCAAAATTAAAATGAAATAACACTTCCCACCTGTCAGAATGGCTAAAATCAAAAACACAAGAAACAAAAGGTGTTCATGAGAATGTGGGGGGAAAAGAAGACCTTGTGCACTGTTGGTAGGAATGTAAACTAGTACAGCCACTGAGATAATAGTATGGCGTTTCCTTAAAAAGTTAAAAATACAACCACCCTGTAATCCAGCAGTTGCACTACTGGGTATTTATACAAAGAATACAAAAACACTAACACAAAGGGAAACATGCACCCTTATGTTTATACCAGCATTATTTACAATAGCCAAATTATGGAAATAGCCCAAGTAGCCATCAACAGATGAATGGATGAAAAAGATGTGAAATCTTGCCATTTGCAATGACATGAATGGAGCTAAAGCTGAGCAAAATAAGTCAGAGAAATACAAATACCATATGATCCCACTCATATGTGGAATTCAAGAAACAAAATAAATTAACAAAATGGGGGGAAAAGAGAGAGACAAATCAAGAAACAGACTCTTAGAGAACAAACTGATAGTTACCAGATACTTAAAGAAGAAATAACACCAGCATTACAAAAATTCATCCAGGGAAAAAAAAATGAGAAAACAATTTCCAACGCATTTTATAAGGCCAGCATAATTTGATTTTCAAATATAATAAGTACATTAGAACAAAATACTTTTATATACAATTATCTCTAAAGAACACAGAAGACCTAAAAATGTTATTTTGAATCCAGAAATACATGAAAAGTATAAAATGTCCCAATTAAACTCATTTATTCCAGAAATGTAAATCATGTTTACTATTAATATTTGCTATCCTGCCAAAATAAATCATTTTATTTTATATTATATAGACATAATAAAAATGATTTTAAAAACTCTTAGTAAACTAGGAATACAAAAGTTCTTTCTTAATCTGATGATGAAAAGTGTCTATAAAATACTGTAAGGATCTCTCGCCAGTCTGAGAAGAAAAAAGAAACAAAAACCCTACAGAGCACATCATACTAATGGAGAAATACTGAAAGATATCCTTTTGATATCAAAAATCAGACAGATATCCACTATCAATATTCTATTGGACAATGAACTGGCAGCCCTAGCCACAGTAATAAAGCAAGAAAATGAAATGGATGATATAAAATTGATAAGGAAAAACGACATGATTATTCATTGACAATGTAATTGTGTGTATTGAGAATCCATAGGATTCTACATCTTAATTGAAATTAACAAATAATTTTGTTAAGAAAATAACTGCCTGCCACTGCCACTGCTTGTATTCATTCTCTCTATGTCAAATAAATAAATGGATAATCTTAAAAATAAATAAATAAATAAATAAATAAATAAATAAATAAATAAATAAATAATGCCATGATAATCCTGACTCCCTATTTTATAAGAGACACAACAATCTCAGATGGACTATAGATCTAGATGGAAATGGTAAACAAATGGAGCCTCTACAAAGTACCCTAGAAGAATATCTTGGTATCTTGAGTAAACAAAAATTTCTTAAACAGGACAAACATACGAACAACTAAACATATAGGAAAAAATTGACAGTTTAAAATTTCAAATCTGTTCATGAAAAGAAACCATTAGGGATGTCTGGGTGGCTCAGCGGTTGAGCATCTGCCTTTGGCTCAGGGCATGATCCCGGGGTTCTGGGATCAAGTCCTACATTGGATTCCCTGAATGGAGCCTGCTTTTCCCTCTGCCCATGTCTCTGCCTCTCTCTGTGTGTCTCTCATGAATAAATAAATAAAATCTTTAAAAAAAAAAGAAAAGAAAAATCATTAAAATATGAGGAAGCAAGACACAATCAGGAAAAGATACTTGAAATTCAAGTACCTGACAAAGGATTCACGCTGGATTATATAAAGAACTACCTCAATGAATAAGTAAAAGGCAGGAAAAGGGGGAGGGGAGGAACAAAATACTAAACAGCAAGAAATCACCAAAAAAATGGTATCTAAGTGGCTAATAATCATACAAAAATAACTAGTCATCAGGACAATATAAAGGAATGCAAGGTGGCACTATTACATGCTCACTTGAATGCCTAAAATAAAAACACCACCCAGACCACATAGCATTAATGCAGATGTGGAGTCATCAGAAGATTCCTGCCCCACTGGCAGGGCTACAACTTGGTACAACTTTAGGAAATCACTTGATGTTATCTCCCGAAGGTGAATACACATTTAATATCTTCTGCAGTATTTTCACTCCTAGGTATATGCCAAACAAGAATGAGTATTTAAGTCTCCTAAAAGATGTGAATAAGAATGTGGTAGCATGACTATTCATAATTGTAAAAATTGGAAACTTCAATGTTTTCTTTTTTAATTTTTGGTATTTTTTTATTGGAGTTTGATTTGCCAACATATAGCATAACACCCAGTGGTCATCCCATCAAGTTCCCCCCTCAGTGCCCGTCACCCAGTCACCCCAACCCCCCCGCCCACCTCCCTTTCCACTACCCCTTGTTCATTTTCCAGAGTTAGGAGTCTCTCATGTTCTGTCACATTCACTGGTATTTCCCATTCATTTTCTCTCCTTTACCCTTTATTCCCTTTCACTATTATTTATATTCCCCAAATGAATGAGATCATATAATGTTTGTCCTTCTCCAATTGACTTACTTCACTCAGCATAATACCCTCCAGTTCCATCCACGTTGAAGCAAATGGTGAGTATTTGTCGTTTCTAATGGCTGAGGAATATTCCATCGTATACATAGACCACATCTTCTTTATCCATTCATCTTTTGATGGACACCGAGGCTCCTTCCACAGCTTGGCTATTGTGGACATTGCTGCTATAAACATTGGGGTGCAGGTGTCCCGGCGTTTCACTGCATCTGAATCTTTGGGGTAAATCCCCAACAGTGCAATTGCTGGGTCATAGGGCAGGTCTATTTTTAACTCTTTGAGGAACCTCCACACAGTTTTCCAGAGTGGCTGCACCAGTTCCCATTCCCACCAACAGTGCAGGAGGGTTCCCCTTTCTCCGCATCCTCTCCAACATTTGTTGTTTCCTGCCTTGTTAATTTTCCCCATTCTCACTGGTGTGAGGTGGTATCTCACTGTAGTTTTGATTTGTCTTTCCCTGATGGCAGGTGATGTGCAGCATTTTCTCATGTGCATGTTGGCCATGTCTATGTCTTCTTTGGTGAAATTTCTGTTCATGTCTTTTGCCCATTTCATGATTGGATTGTTTGTTTCTTTGCTGTTGAGTTTAATAAGTTCTTTATAGATCTTGGAAACTAGCCCTTTATCTGATACGTCATTTGCAAATATCTTCTCCCATTCTGTAGGTTGTCTTTGAGTTTTGCTGACTGTTTCTTTTGCTGTGCAGAAGCTTCTTATCTTGATGAAGTCCCAGTAATTCATTTTTGCTTTTGTTTCTCTTGCCTTCATGGATGAATCTTGCAACAAGTTACTGTGGCCAAGTTCAAAAAGGGTGTTACCTGTGTTCTCCTCTAGGATTTTGATGGAATCTTGTCTCACATTTAGATCTTTCATCCATTTTGAGTTTATCTTTGTGTATGGTGTAAGAGAATGGTCTAGTTTCATTCTTCTCCATGTGGATGTCCAATTTTCCCAGCACCATTTATTGAAGAGCCTGTCTGTTCTCCAGTGGATAGTCTTTCCTGCTTTGTCGAATATTAGTTGATCATAGCGTTGAGGGCCCATTTCTGGGTTCTTTATTCTGTTCCATTGGTCTACATGTCTGTTTTTGTGCCAGTACCACACTATCAATGTTTTCAATAGTAGAACAAATAAATCTTTGTACATTTATATAATAACATATAGTAAAGAATATGAACCAACTATTTATGCATATAACCACATGGTTTATTCTCACAAAGAAAAGGTTAAGAAAAAGAAGCCAGACACAAAAGAGTATGTGTTCTAGGATTCCATTAACATAAAGTTCAGAACAACACAATTAGAAGTCAAGGTAGTGGTTTCCCTGACAGAGGTAGTAATGGAAAAGGAACATAAGGGGTCATCTGGAAATTTGGTCACATTCTCTCTCCTGATTTAGGTACGAGGTACTAGAGAGTGTTTATCTTTGAAAATTCATCAAGCTGTACTTTTGTGACTCAAGCACTTTTCTGATGTTTTACAAAAGGTTTACTCAATAAAAGGTTTACTTAACAAGAGATTGTGTGGTATTCCAAAATCTTGCCAAATCTACTCTCCAGTCCCTAGGACTATCTATCCCATCTTTTAGGTTCCTGGACAAAATTCCAAATATGTGTGTGTTTGGGGTTCACAATTCTCAAGACACAAGCTGGATGTCCTATCACCAATTCAATTCTGATACTACCTACTGCTGGATAGCATTGGATTCCACAAGCTAAGGGTTCAGTCCTATAAGACTGCTCCTCACTCCCACTTCAGATACCCCCTAGGGTTTCACCTGTGCTTGACCAACTGGCTATAAATCAGAGGTTTCCCAGGCCTCTTCCTTGGGCTTAATTGATTTGCTAGAGCTCAGAGAACTGAGAAAAACATTGGACTTACTAGATCACCAGTTTGTTATAAAATGATGTAACTCAGGAACAGCCAGATGGAAGAGACAGCATAAGGTGTAGGGAAAGGGTGTGGAACTTCCATGCCCTCTCCAGGTACATCACCCTCAGAATCTCCATGTGTTCAGCAGACTGGAAGCTCTCCAAGCCCCCTCCTTTTCTGGGTTTTTTCAGAAGCTTCATTACATAGGCATGGTTTTTAATTCACTGGCCTTTGGTGATTGATTCTACCTCTAACCACTCCCCCATCAATGAAACCAGGGGGTGAGGTTGGTTCCCCCTGGTTGGCTCTCCATCTTTAGGTACTTTCCACAAGTCACCTCATTATGCCACAGTAACTTCTTGCAAGATACATCCACGAAGGCAAAAGAAACACAAGTCACCTCATTAACATAAACTCAGTTGTGATGGAAAGGGGCTTGTTAGGAATAACATGACACCCATTTTGCTTTTATAGTTCTGATACATTTTCAGGAACTAAGGACAAGAAAGCAAATATTGTAACAAAAGATGTTCCCACTGTTCTTATCCCTCAAAAAAATTCCAAGGATTTGGGAACCATGGCTGAAGACCAAATATATATAAGAAATATATCTCTTATAAATCATCATATCATACCCCATTTTTAAATATTGCTCATCTGAGATACTCCAACAAAATGCCTGACATAGTCTTATGCTATTGAACAAGAGAAGGCTTTTTCTTTAGTTTTTTTTTTTTTTTAATTTTTAAGTAGTTTTCACACCCAACATGGGGCTTGAACTCACAACCCCGAGATCAAAAGTTGCAAGTTCTACCAACAGAGCCAGCCAGGTGCCCTGTCTTTTTTCTTTTTAAGAATAGAAAATGTATCCCCCTAAAATAAATCAAAATAAACACCTTAAATATCTTGTATATTTCATCTATTATAACACGGAGAAGACTCTAAAAAAAACTAAGATTGGGAAGCCTGGGTGGCTCAGTGGTTGAGCGTCTGCCTGTGGCTCAGGTGGTGAACCCAGGGTCCTGGGATCGAGTCCCGAATCAGGTTCCCTGCAGGGAGGCTACTCTTCCCTCTGCCTATGTCTCTGCCTCTCTGTGTCTCTTACGAATAAATAAATAAAAATTTCTAAATAAATAAATAAATAAAATTTAAAAACTAAGATTTATAAGAATTGCAACTAAAGATATTAGGAAATTAGCAGCAACACACAGAACATTCCTGAGGTCTTCCCCTGAATTACAGGCCTGGGACATGCAGATTCGACTCTCCAGATTAAACTACAGCTCTAGCTGAAAGTTTCAAAAGAGAACACAGTAACATCACAAAACCATCTCTTCTGCTCATTAACTGGCAAATTCTCAGTTACAAACTGCTCAGTTCCTGTGCATGTTAGCCAACTAGCAAGCACATGAAAGAATTAGCTATCGTCTGCACCTAAGCCACAACGAGAGCACCAAACTTTCTTTTTATTTGAAATCCTCCACAGCCTCCACCCCAGTGGACTGCCCTAAACACAGCTGTTTGATATCCTAAGCAGATGTGGAGCATAGGAACCTCAGTGGGGCAGGATTCCAAGTGTCTATCTGCCTTCAGATCCTCAGCCCCAAACTATCTACTTGCAACAGAGCCTAGTCTGGAAACGAGACAATTCTCTCTTCTGGCAGGGGTTGTGGAGAGCAGAGGAAGAGAGCTTGGGAAGGATAGGCAGGGTCAGGGGATGGGAAACCAACAAAATGTGGTGTACACTTTCAGGAAGCTGCGAGGCTGGATCTTTCAGAGCAGTTCATATTTTTCAAGATGCATTTTCTTTGAGGTGCCCCACTCCGGATACCCCAGTGCCCTCCTTTCAGCCCAGACCCTTGCTTCACCACCAGCCAGGGGAAGGGGCCAGGGTATGGCAGCGGTCACAGTTCTCTTGGATAAGCTTTACTGTAATCTTCATAAACCTCAATGCTCAAGGTGCAGAGGGAGATTGGAGGAAACTGTTTTTCCGTTGGTTTCTCTCTGACTTCTGTGGCTACTCATTCCTAGAACAGGAAGCTGGAGAAATTTAGGTGGGAGACACTCTTCCGACCAGTCAGGTTTCCTCACCCTCCTAGGGTACAACTGATTAGGAAAAGCTTCAGCGTTACATAACCTCCTTCCTCCAGGATGGTTTCTCATCAAAAGGTGAATGGGTTGCCCACCCCTGAGACGCAAGGCAGGAATCTTACGGCTGTGTTTTAGTATTGCTGCTGGCTGCATGGCAACAACCCAATGGACCAGTAGGGCAGGAAAATCGAATCTATTCATTTAATTCAACAAGTATTTTTGAGTGCCCACCATTCCAGGTTCTTGGAATATATCAGTAAACAAAACAAAGACTCCTATTCTAGTGGAGGCAGACAGAATGAACAATAGTAAATATGTAAACTGTACAGTGGGCTAGAAGGCAACAAGTGAAGCCAATAAATGCAGAGCAAGGACAAGGCAATGGGGGCAGGGAAAGTAGGGGAGTGCGATTTTAAACAAGGTACAGGGTATAGGCCTTGAAGAGATGACATCTGAGCAAAGCCTTGAATAAGATAAGGGTGTCAGTTATGGGACTATCTGGAAGAAAAGCAAGGGTCTAAAGTAGATGTGTTCCCAGTGTGCACAAAAGACAACAAAGGTGGTCAGGGTGGGAGGAACAGAGTGAGCAAGAGAAAGAAGAGTGAGCAGTTAGGTTGGAGAGATAAAGGGCCAGAGCAGGTAGGACTTTGCAGGTAATGGTAAGGCTTTGGGCTTTCCAAATAAATGCAATGGTAGCCACTGGTGCTCTGAGCAGAGAAATGTCAGAATCAGACCATCCACCATTGTGATTACTCTGGAGTGAGAACAAACACGGGAAGATCCTTTGAATATCATTACCAGCTGTCCACACTGGAGGTCTCTACAAGCGTCTGAATGAAGTCAGGTTGACCTACAGAACCATGCCATCCTCACTGGCCTGCCTGGGGTAAAGGGAAGAGCAGGAATGCCAATAGCCTACCAGCTAACCACATGGCTTAAGTCATTCAACCGACCCCTTAAGATTTGAGAAAACAATTTTGAGTTTATTTTCCTATAAAAGGAATGGCTTTACTCTGAATCAATCCTCTCTCCCTTCCTCAAACTTCTTTGTGACCAAAGAGACAGATTCCAAGGACCGCCGCTAACCGGGTGCCAACTCTACCCTCGAACATAACAAAGATAAATGGTTACTCTGGACCCTGGTAATATTAATAAATACTCCAACTCTCTGCACTGGCCACCTATTATGCTTTATGGAATGCAATCTTTTTTAAAGAAATAATGACATATTAGCACACTATTATTTCAGTGAAGTGGTAGGTTGGGGAAATTCTTTCAAACCTATCAGTTCATTTTGAGCAGGGTCACCAGACTCTTCGATAGAAGAAGAAAGTACTGCTTATTGCTCTGAAAGCACGAAACCCGGAGGAGAAAAGACACTCAGAAATAATGACACTCTCACCCCAAAGTTCCAACAAGAAGCATAAGCAAGAAGGTAAGTTTAGAGGTAGTACAAGAGATCAGCCTAATATCGGTGACCACTGAATTTTGGATCAAGAAAGTCATTTAGACACTGGCCAATCCCAACATTAACCTGTGGCCTACAGGTTCAAATCCAACTGGCAGATATGTTTTGTTTGAACTATATGGTGCTTTTTTTTATTTTTTATGTAGTTGCAAGTTATAGCATTCACCAAGAAATTTGAATTTCTTGCTTTCCTTTAAAAGCATGAATATTTTTAAATGGTCAGTGATATTGTAATAGCATTGTATGGTGACTGATGTTAACTACATTTTTGGTGAGCATATCATAAGGTATAGAATTGTCAAATCACTACGTTGTATACCTGAAGCTAATGTAATACTATGTCAACTACAATTTTTTCAAAAATCCCTTTCAAGACCATTAAAAAGTAATTTTCACATTTGCCCTATAAATATATGTATATATATATATAAATACATATGCATAAATGTTTATATACATATGAATATCTAGCCACACCAAGTCTGTCTCCCACATGGCTGCATCATAATAGTGACTCTCCACATGAATATGTTAACAGTCCCCAGTTCACTCCAGCCCCTTCTACTTACTATTACTTACATTTGACCCATTTCACAAATTACAGCTCCAAACAAGCCCTCATCTGATCTAATTCCTCTTATATAAAATACAGAAGGCTGAGATCTAGAAGGAGGGAAACAGTAGAGTCTTCAGTTAAATAAATGCACGTGCTAAAAATAAAAACCTCACAGGAATTAAGTTTACATGGGCCACTTCTTTCTCCTAATGCAACCTGGTGGTCAAGCCTCCATAGTACTCTAGGGTCAGGTTCGGGATTATATTTCAGAATTATTTTTAATTTGGATCTGATTGTGTTTCATGCAGTTCCCTACACGGCGCTGCATTTGTGGCAAAGGGCATAAACAAGCAAACAGGAGTAGGAGCCCCAGATGGAAACTCCTTGTCCCGCCCAGTTAGTGACATTTCAACATTGGACTGGAGTCAAAATAATGAATCTGCCTGCCACTCTCCCCCTGGGATGGTGGCCTGGCCTGACCTATAGGTAGCCAATGGCAAACTTTCTAAGAAAAACCTATCTTTGGGACCTGCTGGCATGGCTCTCTGTTCTCTATTTGGTTCATGTCTCTGTCCCCCATTTTGTACTTGCAAAGGCCCAAGCTGTTGCATTTCTTGCCCATTTTTACACCTTTCAGCAAAGATCTAGAACCCAATGCATGGTAACTTGCTGCTTTCTTGGGGGAGGGGGATTTCTGGCATTAGGCTTTGCTCCGACGGGAGAAAAAGAGCTCCATGAATCAATCACAAGCAGGTAGAGAAGGGATTCGAGTAACAAAACACTTTCTCATTCATTCATTTATTCACTCATTCATGTAAGAAGCCAGTATCGAGGACCTACTGGGCTGGCTGTCTAGAAGATCTAAATATGACTCACACACCTGCCCTACCCTCAGGAAGCTCACAAAACCAAGTCCTGACTGTACAGTGTAACACATGTGATTCTGAAGCCTGTTTCCTCATTTGTGATAGAAAGACCCCATTAACCTCCACACTGGCCAGCTGTGAAGAACAAAGGGGACAAATGGATGCCAACATTCTTTAAAAACTACAAAGCACAACTTCAGCACCTGATGACCATCTTGTATCATTAGTGCTCAAGGATGTGAACCACTGAAGAGCAGACTTCTGAGTAAATAAATACAGAAGGGAAATCTCTTCCCTAGAGTAGAAAAGCTAACAAATGTAGAAAGGATGATGGAAATAGAAAACCAACATTTGGCTACCATTATAATCATAATCAAGTCCATGAAGAATCATCAACATGTGATAAAACTAGTGGCCTAAGGTGTGAAGAGTAACAGAATGTTTATATAATAACGCATCTTCTGAAAAGATACATATCCATTACAAAGGAAAAAAGTTAACTTTACAGTAGAGAAAGCTGACAGACACGACCTTAATCAAAATCAGCAATAATAATGGGAAAAATGGACATCCCATGCGTCCTGATAGAATGCCTGGAAAAGGAAGTTATCACTTCCACAACATTCCAGCTGAAAATGCGTAACCTGAATCTCATCAGGAGGAGACCTTAGAGAAGCTAGATTGAGGAGCATTCTACAAAATATTTGACCTGTATTCTAAATTCCAAATTCCTCTTCCAAATTGTCACTGTCAGAAAGGTGAATGAGGAAGTGTTCCACCTTAAAAGAGGCTCGACAAACACAAAGTCAAGACAGATCCAGTATTTTCTTTGCTATTTAGCAGATCATTGGAATAATTAGTGAATCTGAATAAGGTCTATAGATTAGGTAGTAGTTCTGTATTAATTTTAATTTCCTAGTTTTGAGGATTTTACTATAGTTATGTGAAAGAATGCCTCTGAGGACACATACACAGAGGTATTTAGAGATAAAGAGCATCATGTCTGTAACTTATTCTCAAATATTTCAGAAAAACAATTGCATATGGAGACAACTATATATACATAATTATATATATACATACATATATATATTTAGCCAAAGCTGGTAAATTATCAACACTGGGGAATCTCTTGTACTCTTCTACAGAAAGGTCTGGCTCCATTTTCTGGAAACCCCAGATGCCAAATGTGTTTCACTCATTTTTCATCCCTGTCTTCAGGGCTTCTGATATTCATGACAAGATGGGAGATGATGCTAAATGGGCCCATTCCCTTGGTGATGGTTTCCCATAACTACCCATCCAAGCAACAGAGCAGCATCGTTAGGACTAGCTATCACTGCCGAGCCAGCTGGGGTCTTAAAAATTTATCTCCTGGAACCCATAGTCCAACTCCATCTCTTCCATTCCTGATGGAAGGCAGAAGGATATCTCTACTGCAATGCATCATGCCAGCACCCATAGATCATGCAGAAATCAGGTGACAATTTGGTCCCTGGTGCTATTTGGCTGTTTGTTGTGCTGGACTCTTCATATGCCTTGAGCCCTGCGGTCAGCTCCTATCCATCCTGGAACAACCACTTGTAAAATCAGCCCAGGCCTGAACCCTCTGCATTTTGGAGAGTCATGAAATGGGCAGCCCCAGAGAATGGACACATTGTAACCCACCACCCACAGAGTGACTCAAGGGTTAGACAGGACAATAGGGACAAAAAAACGGTCCCCTCCCTTCACCTGGTTAAAACAATCCAGAGAAAGTGCAAGAGTGCCCCCTTCTGCCCAGAGCTGGAATCTTTCTCCTTGGCCGGGCACACATTTCTATCTCAAAAGGACTTAAAATCAAGCCTTCTAGATAAAAACATGATTCCAAAGCACCCATTTTTTAAACACTATACTACAGTTGTTGCTCACATGATCACTTATCATCTACCATAAGATTTAACCTTTATTATTTCATTCCTGCAATGACCACAGGAGTCAGGCAGAGCAGTGACATCATATCCCCTAACAACCAATTTAAAAAGACCGTGGTCACTTGTCCAGTATTAGGAAGACTCTCCTCCACGTCTCCACCTTTAAAACTCAGCAAATGCAAAGAATGGCTTCTGGATTCTCTGCACCCCCAATAAGACAGGTGAGATCCTGTGTTTGTGGGTCATCCCTAATGAAGCCGACTATGGAAAAAGGTAAACTGCTATATAGAAACCATACAAAATCACTTAGATCACTTTAAGACAAAAATATAAACTGAACTTTCATGTTGGGATGTGACCTACCTAGAGCTATCTTCTTGGTTTCCCATGAACCCACTGCTCTCCATCTCTTCCTTCAATGACAACCAACAGAATGGAAATGGCTGTCACATCTGAAGAGAAAATTGACTAGACGCATGCCACACACAGCATGGGCCTAGAACATACACACACTGACATACCCAAACACATAGATAAAGGTCTAGAAGGATGTGCACCAAAATCTTAATAATGGTTTCTTCTCAGAAAAGTCCAGAAGGTGGGAAAGACAGCCCAAAGGGGACTTTGATCTTATCTGTAATGTTTTGCATTACCATAAAAGAATGTATTTATGTATTAGATATGCAAGTGAACATTAATTGTTTTCTTAATATTCAAAACATTTCTTCTGGACATCTCAAATGTCAACTGGGGCAGGATAACTTTTGTTTTTCCCAGACCAACCACAGCAACTGGTAAAACCTATCCAAATAGGGCCCTTCACAGTTCAGTCAGTAGGATTTTAGGGAGATAGACTCAAATATCAGTCAGCATTGGACCAGAAAAGGACACTGAAGTCCCTTTCAGTCCAAAGACATACTCCAGTGTGATAAGCGTGTATCAGTGTACTGTGCAATGGTTCAAACTCGGTTGGACCTCTCCACCTTTCACTGCCACCCAATATGCTCACCCCCATAATATGCACATGCACAAATCCCTCACTCCCAGTTGGGTGTGGTGAAATGAATCAGCTCCCAGTTGAAGCATATTATGTCCTCTGGCCAAGAATTCTAACCTGGGGAAGAAGAAAGGGTAAGACTATAGAAGCACATTAATACATACATGGTTCCTCCCTCCAGAGACATCTGAGTTGGCAGGAAAGAGAACAGTTTTCCTGACGGACTAGGACAAGCAAACTGGGTCCTCAATGAGTGTCTGCTGCTTTCCCCATCTTCTGGGTAGACACAGACACAGGCAGATGCAGTGGCCCAGCTGTCTGGGATTACCTACACAGCTGAATATGGTTAGAATCGTTGTTCTTTTATTAGAAAGGCAAGGAGTTATGGTTTCATGAGGTGAAGTGCTGACATCAACAGAAAAGCTCAAAGGACCAAACTAGGGCATGCCATGAGCTGGCACTCTGTGTTAGGGAGAGGGAGACTACCTACAGACCCTCCCCCTCAAATCCAGGCACTGTTTGGTATTCAGCAGCCAGGGAAGCAGGTCTGCATAGACTGGACGTGGAACAATGGCTGTGCTCACCTTGAAAGGTAAAGTTAGTTTTGTTGAGGTAGTGGTTGTGCTCTTGAGAGTTTAAACAGATCCAAGAAGGTCTGTTCATAGCTGCTAATGGTACCAGAATAAAGAAATGTTTTCCCAAATAGCTCTGAGGGAGTAATTAACCTAATTATTTGGGGAAAAAAAAAGAGAGAGAAATGAAGAAAACACTACACTTGAAGACCAAGGTTCAACCCCCAGCTCTGCTACTTACTAGTTGTATGTTCTTGAACAACACAGTAAATATTTCTGATCTACAGCTGCCATCTATAAAATGGGTACAATGCTAACGTGTAATCGATCACAAGGTTGTCATACAAAACCGTAAGACAGTTCTCATTAGCCCCAGTTTACAGATGAGTCCTTTGAGCCTGAAAGCGTTAAAAGGATTCTCCGAGGACACACAGCTGGGAGTAGCAGAGCCCAGTTTCAAACACGGGATATACCTGGCTGCAACGTCTCAGCTCTTCCACACCACCTGCCCCTACTGTTGAACAGGGTTTAATATTGATTATTCAAACCCCACTCCTCACTAATCCCAACCCCCCAACAGCTGGAGTAAAGTCTAGAGGTGCTCATTATACACATCCCTTAAATGAACCAATCCACAAAGCAACAAATGAGCTAAACAGATTCACTTGCAAATGGATGTTACATGCATAACACATGGAATATGATTGTTTCATGTTTGTAAAGTCAAAAAGACATTTCTCCCAATGTGACAAGAGTGTTTCAGATATGAATGTATGTATGGGTATTTGCATCCATAACAAATGCAAAAGAGAGAGGATAATATAAGAATAAGATTAAGACAAAAGCAATTGATGGTATGTTAGCAGCCCCTTCGGGACAAGACAGATGCCAGGCACCTATCTTTGGAAATCCTGGAAGCTCCCTGGGTATTAGCCCCTCTTCACACCTCATCTGACAGCGCTTACTGCGAACTGCAGAGAAAATTGTCTGCCTCCTTTCTCCATCAGCCTTTGGTGCTCAGAAAAGGTCAGGTTTGAAACTGGATCTATTCTCTGCTTTTCCAAGGTTCTGGCTTAAAGTGAAACATAGGAGAGCTTTGTGATCAAATAACCAATGTGATCAGATAACCTTTCATTATACAATAAAAGCCACCAGGGCCGGCCCCCACCTTGCCATACTAGAGGAAAGGGTCTGCAGAATGCTGATCTGCTAAGGCTGGCTCAGAAATGCAGCTCCGGCCTCCAAGACAACATCCCACAGGCTTTTTCACTTGCATTTTATGTTTTACGTTTTCGAGGCCCTCATCCTTCTATATCTTCTTGGCTATAGTTTTCAGGCTAGACTGGCAAGTTCAGTGAACTCATAGGTAAGCAGGAGCCACAGGTCTGGTTCTTACTTCACTACTTCCCAGCTATGTTTGGACAAGCTCTTCTTTGACCCCTCTGGTCCTCCTCTTCCTCATCTGTAAAATGGGGATGAGTAGCACATGTCAAGCATAAAATGCTAAACAACTGGAAGGGTTCACTGAGTTGAAACAGAGTTAAAAGTACAGTTTTGATGATATAAAAGGGAAAGTTGGTGTCATAGGAAACAGGTGGGCCTAAAATGTTTCTTCTCATTCAAGACTCAGCTGAAGCCTCACCTCCTTGGGAAGCCGTCCCTGAGTCCCTTCAGGTATAGCGGAGCAGGCCCAGCACTTGCTTAGTACATGGAGCATGCTCACTTGTAACCATTCGTCTACCTGCCCCAGCCCGACTGTGATTTGTGCAAAGGCCAGGACCATGATGCCTCATGAATGCTTCTCTCACCACCACTCAGCATAGATCATTCAATTAAAAACGTTTACTGAATTCACAGACTTGAAATTCTAATAACCAAAACGAAGTGACCATTTTGTCACTGAACATGGTGCTAAATTTTAGTGAAAGGGAAGATTCTTAGGACCCTTCTGAAAATGATGACATTGAGACTCAGAAGGAGTAACTCTCCTAAGAATAGAGAGCTGGTGTCTCCTGCCCCAAGATGAGTGCCACTATGACCCCCAAGTACCTTCTCTTTTTTTTCCCCCAAACACCTTCTCCCAGAGAAGTGTGCCCAGTTAAATCTGAATTTTGAATGAGCAACAAGTAATTTCTTAGCATAAGTATGTTGCAGGCAGTATTTAGGATATACATAGACTAAAAAACCTATTTGGTTTTTATTTCAAATTCAAATCTGAGTGTCCTGTATTTTTTTTTTTTTCCCTGTAAATTTGGCTGCCCTACTCCCAAACTCCAACACGGACCTATCTCATGAGCCTGCGGTCATAGGGCTGATGTGGGCTAGATGGCACTTTTGATAGAAGCAAAAAGGATAGGAATGGATGAACAGTCTGGCACTAGGTAGGGAGCTCTAGGGTCCCTGAGTCATGGGAGACTTGCTCCAGGCACCTGAGGAAAAGGCATCCTGATAGTTAGAATGAGTAGCAGCACAGGAGAGAAGGAAAGAATGAAGCTTTGCAGTTAAAGCCAGGATCCCATAGAGACACTACCACTGTCCATCTTGAGACCCTGTAAAGTTGAATAATATAATGACCTCATATGGTCACTGCAATGATCAAGTGAGATAATGTATGTTTAGTGCTAAGGCCTGGCACTTAGCAAACTCCCCAAAGTAACTTTAGTTATTATTCTTACTTTTGAGGAAATGAGCAGTATTTATGGAACACACTGCATATGCCTCGCAGTGAAATGATAACTGTATATGTATCATCTCATACAAACGTCATAACAATTATCAGAGGCAGTTACTGTTATTAATTGCAATTTACTAGGGTTCAGAGAAGTTGACACCTGCCCAAGGCCACACAGATACTAAATGGTGGAGACAAGATTTGAAGCCAGGTTGGCTTAATGTCTCTCTGTCTCCCCTGTACCAAGCTGCTTAGAAGTATCTTTTTGGGATCTTTGCTTTTTGATACTCTGTTCAGTGCTGGTACCCACTAGGAGAATTAAAGCCATTTCTGAATGGCTCCAAGCCATTCCTTTCTGGAACAGCCTTTCTGACCCTCCACCTGAGGGAGGGCACATGGGAGCAGAAGGATTGTCCCAGGCTGGTGCAGGAGAGTCCAACCTGACATGGGGTATCCAAACAGGGCCCTTTTTATCTTCCAGAGCCCCCTAAGTGACCAGCCCAGGAGGCAAGGCTACACTTCTGGCGGTGGCCTCCCATGCATGCCCTCAGGCCCACTCTTTGCTCGGTCTCTCTTGGCACCAAGCCAGGGGTGGGCTGTGGAAAGACATGAGGGTGGACAAGTCTGACTGCACCCCCCCCCCCACTGCAATGGTCACAACCCCCCCAGCCCCAATTCAGTTGAAGATTGCAGGAAGTGGTTTGTCCGTTTAGAAGTCAAGTTAGCTCTGGGGCCCTTCTGAGAAATGAACTTGCAGTTCTCTAAAGATAGATTGCGCAAACAGGAGGGGGCAGCCCCCAAGGACCCTCCAACAGCAACTCTCCTGAGGACTTCCAGAGTTCTTCAAGTGCCTCACACCCCCACACCCCCACCCCTCTAGCAGCTGCTGGCCCTGGATGGACCAAATCAACGCTCTACTCTGTGGTGTGTACTCTTGTGCAAGGCTCAGGTTTCGTATCCCCAGTGAACAAATTTCTTTCTGAAGAGGGGAGGGGAGTTGAAGATGGTGGGGGCGGGGTCTTCAGCTGTTCATGTCATTTATTTTCCATGGGATCTTAACTGTAATTTCAAACTGCATCTGGGTTTTCTGAAACTATGTGATCTGACATGAGGTTCACAGAGAGTTTAGGCCTCTCTCCAGACTTTAGCTCTTTCATGCCTAGGAGAACAGGTGGCAGGATCCGGGAGCAAAAAGTGATGTGAAGAAGGGGGTACTACAGCCCCCTGATGGAGGTGCAAGTAAATAAGCAGTTGGCCTGGGCATTGATACAGGGTAGGGACATAGAGGTGATTCCACTGAAAAACTGAAATTTCCTAGTATCCAACATGGCTGGCCTTTGGTGGAACAAATCTGCACTGTGTTTTTTACTTTAAACAATGAGTTTTTAAGCAACTGGTTTTGGAGAAAGAAAGTAACTCACCCAAGAAGGACTAACAAAGGCTTAAGGCCTACATATGCCATCCCCAATTACTACCCTGATCAGTATTACTCTTTCACATAAGCAGCCCTCAGTGATTATTTTGGCTTGTTTCTTAATCTTCTCTCCTAAGTACCCAAAAGAGATGATCAATACACAATGAACTTGGGGTCTAGTGAGAGATTTTTTTTAAATGTAAATGAAGAAAAGATTCAGTAATTCCATATAATAGGCTGAGCACTGCAAAGCAAGCCTAGCAGGGAAGGGAGCATCTCCCTGGAGGCACCAGGTAGTAAGGTGTGGAGAACATCAGGGAAGTCTTCCTGGAGGAGATGGCAGCTAAGCTAGGTCTGGAAAAGTGAATTCACAAGGCAGACGAAATAGGCAAGGCCAGTTCTGGCATGAACAAACAGCAACTGCAAAGGCATGGAGACATAAAACTGCCTGGAGTGATGGGGTTTGTGATGATCCAGGAGGAAAGGATACTGGGCACAGCGGGATCAAGAGTCCCTAAGGCTCTGACCATGGGAACAAGCATCTGTTCTGAGCTCCTCCGAGTGCAGAAAGGGCTTTGGGCCAACCTGAAACCCTAAAAAAGCAGCACAGTGAAGCTTGGAATGCCACAGGCAGACTCCTTGAGCTAGCCCAGACTTTACCACCATCACTTCACCCCACTGGTGCCCCGTTCACCATGACGGGTTTGTCTTCGAGAGATCTCTTTCATGCCAACCCCAAAGCCTGACCCCCAATTATTATTTGGAGCCCGGCAACAAGCCTCGAAGCCCAGCTGCTGCTCTTCCCTGGGTGCTAGCTTGCATCCCTAGGACAAGCCCTTTGGTGGTTTCTCCTGTGCTCACACCTCCACCAGCTCTATCAGAGTCTCCATCCTCCACTCAGAACTCTGTTCACCCTCTCACATTTTCCCACTGTTTCCCTAGCACCTTATTTCCCATTAACTCAACCTTTCCAGTGAACAGACCATCAGGGTCACTAGTTGATTCTCTCTCTTCTGCTAGTGTAGCAGCCCTGCTACTGACTCCTGACACCTTCCCGTTCAGCTTCCCAATCTGGTCCCCAGCATCCTAGCACAGAACGTGACCTCCTAGTGCAACAGAAACGAGGACATTAGGCATGCACGAATGAATTCCCGTCTAGCCTTCCCCAAAGTTAACTATTCCTGCATCTTCTCCCCTTCCAGTATCAGATGTATTCATTTCCTACTGCAGCTATGACCAAGTACCACAAACTTAGTAACTTAAAATGACACAAATTTATGCTCTTACAAAAAAAAAAATTATTCTCTTAACAATTCTGGAGGTCAGAAGTTTAAAATGAGTGCTACAGGGCTAAAGTCAAGATGTCAACAAAGCTATTTCTTTCTTAGAAGATCCAGGGAAGTATCAATTCCTTGACTCTTCTGGCTTCTGGTGGCTGCCAGCATTCATTGGTTTAGGACCACAACACCCAATCACTACTAAAGTGGTCACACTGCCTTCTTTTCTATAGTCAGATCTCCCTCTGCCTCCTTCTTAAAAAGATACCTGTGCTTACATTTAAGGCCCCTCCAGAATATCCAGGGTAATCTATCTTAAGATCCCCTTAATTTAATCACAGCTGCAAAGTCCCTTTTGTGGTCACTGGACACCAAAGATAACACAGAAGATAACACTGGCAGGTTCTGGGGACTACAGCTGGACATCTTTGGGGGCCATTATTCCAGCCCAGAAAGATGATGAGTGTGGTCCCTCTTCTTCATGGTCACCCCTCCTCAGAGTCTCTGTACCTCCCATTCTTTCAGGGCCTCTACCTTTGGTCTTCTGGGTCTTCCATTCCCTACCGGCTGTCTCCAGGAGCCCACAAACAGAATCAAGTGGCTTTCATATAAAATTTAAACATTCTGGATCTAACAGCTCCCTCCAACATCTACCCTATTCCTTTTTTTTAAAATTTAAATTCAATTTGTCAACCTATTTATTGTATAACACCCAGTGCTCATCTCATCACATGTCCTCCTTAATGCCTGTCACTCAGTTACTCCATCCCCCCACCCACCTTCCCTTCTGCAACCCTCTGTTTCTCAGAGTTAGGAGTTTCTCATGGTTTGTCTCCTCTCTGATTTTTCCCCACTCAGTTTCCCCACCTTCCTTTATAGTCTCTTTCATTATTTCTTTTCTTTTTTTTTTTAATTTTTTTATTTTTTTTTATTTATTTTTTATTGGTGTTCAATTTACTAACATACAGAATAACCCCCAGTGCCCGTCACCCATTCACTCCCACCCCCCGCCCACCTCTCCTTCCAACACCCCTAGTTCGTTTCCCAGAGTTAGCAGTCTTTACGTTCTGTCTCCCTTTCTGATATTTCCCACACATTTCTTCCCCCTTCCCTTATATTCCCTTTCACTATTATTTATATTCCCCAAATTCGACAGATGAGTGAAACCATAGAATTTGTCTTTCTCTCGTTAACTTATTTCACTCGGCATAATACCCTCCAGGTCCATCCACATTGATGTAAATGCTCTACCCTATTCCTACCCTTCTTTCCTTCCAGAAAACTTTGGAAAGAGTATTCTTCATGTGTTAGCTCTACTTCTCACTTCTCATTCACTAGCCAGGCTGTGACAATCTCGCCTGCCACCCATCACTCCACTGGAAGTGCTCTTCTCAAGGCTTCCGGTGACCACAACCTTGCCAAAATAGCAAACATCGATCATGTAGTCCTGTTCTAACTGGATTCTTGCCGCACTGGACCGCTGATTACTCATGGCTTATTTGAAATTCTTTTTCTCTTGCTTCATCCTCCTCATCTTGCTAGTCATTCCTTTTTATTATTATTCATAGCCTCCTTCTCCTCTTGCCACTTCTGAGACCTGGAATTAAGTCCCTGATACATTCCTCTCTCCATTGGCACTGTACTCCAGTTCTATAACCTACTCTGATCATTTTAGTGACCATGTCTCTGCTGGTGTCTCCTAAATCTGCATTTCCAGCACGAACACCTTGCCTACATTCTACATTTAACAGTCTATTTGACACCTACAGCTTGATATACCACAGGCTTCTCAAAATTACTAAACTTGTCCATCTTCCTACATTTTAATCTCAGCCGAAGTCATCATCACCCACCCAGATATCACCTACTTTCTTTCCCTCAGTCACCAAATCTTAATGATTTCAGCTCTCCATTTGTTCACCTTCACTACTGACCTACTGACCTAGTTTAGGGTATGCCACAAAGCCCCATCACTGTTCTCACACCACCCTGCCCACTGTGGACCCATCCTCCGCCCAGACTTCAAGAGGTGTCTCTGTGATCTCTCCACTTATAACACTTCAAATGGCAATTAAGAGGATCCTGGGCTCCCTCCCCCCAGGGACACACTGAATCTGCATGCAGAACAACTTTCCCTGCAAACAAGCTAGAAACAGAGCAACCCCCATCCAGCCAACAAAGGAGAGAATGCCTACATGGAAGCAGGTAGGAGAGGCAGGGCCACAAACTCACCATAAACCCCATCCAGGGTGCAACAACCCACACTCACTAGGGAATTCAAATCCTGGAGCTTCTCCCTAAGGAGTGAAGGGTTTGGACCTCACATCAAGCACATCAACTTTTAAGACCTACACCTGAGAGCCAAGCTCCCAGAATATCTAGCTTTGAAAACCAACAGGGCTCCACAAGAGGAGACCCATTGCAGGTCAGCGATTTGAGAAACAGCTTGTATAGGACTGACTCACCCGCCCCAGGGCTCGGAGCAGAGGTGCCATCCAGAGGCTTGGAGACTTGAAGGGAATGAGGGTCACCTGCTCATCTTCAGCCTCAGCCATAAGGGCAGGCGTCCAATTTAGCCCACTGGCTGGTGGCACCATTTTCTTAGCTCGAGGCTGGCCAGGCTCCCCAGCGCCAGTCTCTCTAGCTAGGAGGCGAGCATTCACTCCTTTCACTCACAGCCAAGCCATTCTTGCAGCTGCCCCTCAGGGAGACCAGGAATTGGATTGTTATTATTGAATTGTAAGAGTTCTTTGCTTACTGTAGACACAAGTCCTTCACCAAATTGTTAAGCTTAAAAATAAACTGCCATGTATTTTACCAATAATTTATTCAAGAAGAGTAGAGAACTAGGACTCAGGACAAGCAACCTTCAGCTAAGCCATAGGCAAGTCTGCAGAATAAAGGAGAGAAATCCTCTTCCGAAGCAGAAATTAGAAAGATGGGAGGGACTATTATAAGCAAGAAGTCCATTAGAGGAAACTGGGAGCTCAAATTGAAGTGGCTTCTCATTGGCTGAGTTGTAACTCTCATTTGGCTGGGCTGTTGCCAGGGGAGGAGGAAAGTCTTCCTCCTAATGGGATAGTAAAGCAGTTAAAACATTCAAGGTCAGCTCTTCCTGTTGGGTTTACAATTGATAAGGAGTGGTACAGCGTGAGAGCTCTCCTGCTAGCCTCCATTCTAAAAGAGATTTCCTTTAATTAACTTTCACAAAATATATGATTTGCAAATGTTTTATCCCGTTCTGTGGTTTATCTTTGCACTTTCTGGATAATGTCCTTTAATGCACAGATTTTAATCTTGATGAATTCTCATTTATCTATTTTTTCTTTTCTTGCTCATGCTTTTGGTATCATATCTAAGAATCCATTGCCAAATTAGAAGTCATACAAATTTATCTCTACATTTTCTTCTAAGATATGCAGCTCTTACCAATGCTAGCTCCTATAATTTAGGTCTTTGATATACTTTGAGTTAACTTTTTTATATGGTGTGAGACAAGGTTCCAATCTCATTTTTTTTGCTTGTGACTCTCCAGTTTTCCCATAAAAGATAATTCTTTCCAGGGCACCTGGGTGGCTCAGTCAGTTAAATGGCTGCCTTCAGCTTGGGTCATGTTCTCAGCATCCTGGGATAGAGTGCTGCTGTCAGGATCCCTACTGAGCAGGGAGTCTGCTTCACCCTCACCCTCTGCCCCTCTCCCCTCCCACTTGTGCTCTCTCTCAAATAAATAAAATCTTTTTAAAAAAATTATTCTTTCTCCCATTGAATGATAGGGGCACCCTTGTTGAAAATCAGTTGATCAGTTGATAGACACATGGGCTTATTTCTGTATTCTCAATTCTGTTCCATTGATCAATATGTCTGTGCTCACGCCAGTACCACTATCAAGTGGAATTTCATTTGGTAATTTTACATATAACTTTTTGAAGAACGACTCAGTTGTTTCCCACAGTTGCTGAACGATCTCATATTACTAGCAGCAGTGTGTGAAGATTCCAATTTCTTCATATTCTCACCAATTTTTCTTATTTTCCTTTGTTTGTTGTTGTTATACCTATCCTAGTAGTGTAAAGTGGTACTGCATTGTTTTCGTTTTCATTTCCTTAATTGCTAACAATGTTGATTATTTCATGTACTTATTGGCCGTTTGTATAGATTCTTCAAAGAAATGTCTATTCAAGTCCTTTGCATGTTTTTTAACAGAGCTATTTATCTTGGTTTTTGGGGTGGATTGGTTTATTTTTTATCACTAATTCAATCTCGTTATAAGTCTATTCAAACAGTCTATTTCTTTTTGAGTCAGTTTCAATAGTTTGTGTCTTCTTATGAATTTATCCATTTCATGTAAGTTGTCTAATCTTTTGGCATATAACAGCTTTTACTTCTGTAAGGTCAGAAGTTATATCCCCTCTTTCATTTCTGATTCTAGTAACTTAGGTCTTCACTTTTCTTGTTCAATCCAACTAAAGATTTTTCAATTGTGTTAATGTTTTTAAAGAACTAGCTTTTGGTTTCATGGATAATCTCTAATTTTTCTGTTCTCTATTTGGTTTCTACTCTAATCTTTATTATTTCCTTCCTTCTGCATGTTTTCGTTGGTTCTTTTTTTTCCCCCCAGTGCCTTAATGTGGAAAGTTAGATTATTGATTTTAAATCTTTCTTCTTTTTAACATAAGAATTTTACAGCTATAAATTTCCCTCTAAACACTGCTTTAGCTGCATCCCATGAGTTTGATATATTGTGTTCTTGCTTTAGTTCACCCCAAGTATTTTCTAACTTCTCTTTTGATTTCCTCTTTTAACTCTTTGGTTTTTAGAAGTTTGTTGTTTATTTCTACATATTAGGGAGATTCTCAAATTTTATTCTTTTATTGACTCCTAATTTCATTCCACCGTGATTAAAGAACATAGTTTGTATTATTTTTGTCCCTTTAAATTCATTGAGGATTTTTTATGGCCTAGATTATAGCCTCTCCTATACTTAAGAAGAATGTCTATTCTGCTGTTGAGTATGGTATTCTACAGATGTCTGTTAAGTCTACTTGGTTTATAGTGTTGTTCACTTCTTATATTTCCTACTGATCTTCTGCCTACTTGTTTCATCCATTATGAAGTAAGGTATTACACTCTGCACTTATTAAATTGAATTGTTTATTTCTTCATTTCTGTCAATTATGCTTCATCTGTTTTGTAGTTCCCTTGTTGGATGTACATATATTTATAATAGGTGTATCTTCCTGTTGAATTGACCCAGTTATCATTATAAAATATCTCTCCACATCTCCACTAATATTTTTCATTTAAATTCTATTTTTTCTGATGGACACTAGAGCTTTCTTGCTGTCACTGTGTATACAATACATCTTTTCCATCTCTTTACTTTCAATCTATTTGTATCTTTGTAGACAGCATATTAGTTGGATTTTTTTTTATCTAGTCTGACATCACTGCCTTCTGATTGCATTGTTTAATCTATTCACATGTTATGATATTATTGATATCATTGGATTTACCTATGACACTTTACTTTGTTTCCTATTTGTCTCATGTCTTTCCTATTTCTCTCTTCCTCCTTACTGCATTCTTTTTCATTGAGTATTTTCTAATGTAGCATTGTTATTTCTTTAATGATTTTTTTCAGTTTTTGAGAAATAAAATTTAGTGGTTGTTCTAGGGCTAGCTATATACATCTTAATTTATCAAAAAAAAGTTTTAGTTTACTTATTTGCAATATAAGCAAAGAAATCCATTATATGGATCTAACACTTCGGTTTTGTGACAGAATGTGAAGTCAGTATATAAAGTGGAAGTATTATAAAAAGCGTAATACTTAAGCATAAAGATGTCCCTTAGGAACTCTGAGATGTTAGTAAACCTAACTCAACTCCCCATCATTCTTCCAACATATAAATATATTTGAATATGGTCTTATGATATCCCCAAATTCTCTTCCTCTTGGTCCCATCAATCTCCCTTCCTTCTTCTACACCTGTCACATCAGTTATGTCTTTGGTCAATTGCAAAAAATAAAAATAAAAATAAATTGACTGAAGTGAAACATCTGGTGATTTGAGAAACTATTAAAGATGTGGGGTAAGGGCACCTGGGTGACTCTGTGGTTGAGTGCCTTTGGCTTAGAGAGTGATCCCAGGGTCCTGGGATCGAGTCCCAAATCAGGCTCCCTGCAGGGAGTCTGCTTCTCCCTCTGTCTATGTCTCTGCCTCTGTGTGTGTGTCTTTTGTGAATAAATAAATAAAATATTTTTTAAAAATCCTAAAGACATGGGATTTCAGAGTAAAGGAATATCATTTCTCACTTCACAGGACTCAGCTATCTTGTCAAGTCTACATCTCATGATGCTCTCTTCCAAAGCCTATTCCCAAAGCATGTCCTTCCCTGCCATGCACAGCCCCCTGGGAGGCATACCCATTACTGTAGCCTAGTTGCTCCCCTCCTGGATTATTGGGATGCAACATTTCCTCCAACACATCACATCCATAATACCACATTTCCACAACTGACAAAGGAGAAGAAAAAGGAAGACCATAGCATTTTCCTAAGAGTACAAATGTAAAAGCACAAATCCACCAGACTTCAAAGCATGGTGGGAAAGAGAAGGAAACACATGTACACACACACAAGATCACACATGTCTTTTATTCTTTTGTGGCCATTAGGAAGGTGTATCATAATTCCCAAAAGTGCCAGGAAACTGTATAATGTCATCTGTGGCTCAGGTACTTGACATGTAATCAGATCTTTTTTCCTTAAGTAGCATTTAACCACAAACCATTACATTCATGTGAGTCATTCACTACACTACTATGGTTCCATGTGTTATGCTCTTGTGTTATAACAAATCTTCAACAAATTTTCAACCAATGTTTTATAAAGAAACCTCATTTGAGAGTACCAAAAGATCTATAAAACTTGCAGTTCGTGTTTTCACAATATTTTGTGCTGAACAGGATTTGACTAATTTGCTGCAACAAAAACAGAAACATTCTGAATAGTGCTGCTAATCTCACTATCCATTTGGCAACATCATTCCTTTTTTTTAAGATTTTATTTATTTATCTATTTATTAGAGACAGAGAGATAGAGAGAGAGAGAGGCAGAGGGAGAAGCAGGCTCCATGCAGGGAGCCCAACGTGGGACTCAATCCCCAGTCTCCAGGATCATGCCCTGGGCTGAAGGCAGCGCTAAACCGCTGAGCCACTGGGGCTGCCCGGCGACATCATTCCTAATTAGTACTGCTGATAACCTGAATCATCATTACCTTACACCCAACTAAGAGCCTTTCATTATCTCATTTAAACCCCACAGACCCCAAGCACTCTGTCAGGAAAGCTATACACATGATTTCATTTAACCTAACAGTCTTGTAAAGTCAGCATCATTGTTTCTATGTTACAAACAAGAGAAATAGAGGCTGATGGCAGGCAAGAAGCTTGTCCAAAGTCATGCAGGTCAGGTTCAAACCAAGTCCACCTGACACAAAGATGATGATGGTCTTGCCACAACATCAGAGAAAAAATTAAAATAATTTTCAAAATGTGATTAGCAATTTGATATAAACAGCACCCTGGGGAACCCAGGATGTATTCAATTGTCCTTTCACCCTCCCCTTGTTCTACAAGGAGACAACCAGTCTACTTTAACTTGACCACAGAAATTTAAAAAAAAAAAAATTTCCTAATATCTGTGTTAGAGGCTGATAAGTGAATTGTGCAATTAATAATACATAGATTTCACATCCCATATCTCAACTTATAGTTTGATTGAAATAAGAGATGATTCAGAAACATTTTGAAAAATATACTTTAATAAGCTCTGATGTTCCCATTAAGAATCAAAAAGGTCTCTTCAGAACCTAGTTTGGGGCCAAATAAATGTTTAATATTTTCCTGCTACATTCCAAGTATTTCTATATTAAGTTTCCTTTTTCAGGAGTATCATCAGCTCCAAAAAATGTCATCTGACTTGAAAAATCCAATAAAAGAAAGTCTCCAGAAATCAAAACTCCTGGGATGGGTACAGTCCTCTCAGACCAATTATCTCATTTGAGTTGCTACCAACTCTCTTGGAGGTACAGAGATTAATGATCTCTGATATATCTTTATTCAGTTAGCACTAATTGAGAGCCTGTTGTGTGCCAGATTCATTAAAGGCTATAGTTACAGTACTGCACTAATCACACACAACCCTTTCCCACATGGAGCTCCTAGTCTAGTCACTGCACGGATATTCCACAAGTCAACAAATTAGAGGCCAGCACATTGTGAAACAGCTAGTAGTCACTGAAGCCAAGGCTCAAATCCCCAGTCCTCTGTCTTCAAGATTTCTGATTGTACCTACAGGGTCATTTAACTTAGAGCCTCTATTTCCCCATCTGTAAAATGGGGGATGATGGTATCTACTGTATCTGGTTATGGTGAGGATTAAAAGAGGGAACACATAAACACTCAGCACAGGTTAAGTGCTCAGGAAATGTGTGTTCCCTTCTTTTGCTGCCACCCCCTCCTTTCCTTTCAAGACTCATCTTTGGGGAGAAAGCTTCCCTGCCTACCCTATCACTCACCTGTCACAGAACTTTCTCTCCGAACTACAATCTGTCTTGCTATCTATATTACTCCTATGAGAATTTTAAAATAAGTTATTTTTATTGTTTTCTTTTTTTTTTTAAGTAGACTCCATGCCTAGTGTGAAGCCCGATATGGGGATTGACCTCACAACCCTGAGATCAAGACCTAAGCTGAAATCAAGAAAGACACTTAACCAACTTAGCCACCCAGATGCCCCTTATTTTTCTGATTATAATAGCAATATACTGATTACAGAAAAATACGTGATAATATTGATAAGGAGAAAAAAGAAGGGAGACAAAAATAAAGCAATTACCTTACTAGATAATCACCCTGGGTAGATGTATTTTATGCATTTACCTCCAGATCTTTTCTAAGCATATTTTGATTAAAAATTTTATAACCATTTTATAATATACTTACCCACTAGATACTATATCATAAACAATTTTGTATTAAAATAAATATACTTTCACATTATTTATTTTATTCCATGCATAGTTGGAGGCTAGTCCATTGGCTGGATACATTTTCTTAATCAGTCTTGTACATTTGCACTTAATCAATCTTGTACATTTGCACATTATGTTGTTTACAACCAGTGTTGCCACGAATAACCATCCTTATCATTTTCTCTTTTATATATATATAAATTCTGAATATTTCATTAGTACACACTCATCCCTCTTAATGACACTAAGCCTTGTCTTGATCACAAGTTCCATTAAATAGAGATCTGTGTCTTATACTACTTAAAGTCTTCCTCAATGCATAGAATGGGTCCTTGAAAATAGAAACTTTTCATTAAGCTTTAGCCAGACTGTCTATCCTACTTTCTTTGAGGCTTTCTCTAAGGATCAAGAGCTATGCTGTTCCATTTGATAGCCATCAGCCATGTGCATGACTTAATTTTTTTCATTAAAATCAAATAAAATTAAAAATTTAGTCAGTTACACTTGTGACATTTCAGACGCTGAATAACCACAGGGTGCTGTTGCTGCCATATTGGACAATGCAGGTACAGTACATTTCTATTATCATAGAAAGTTCAGTTGGGTAGCTCTGGTCTAGAGAGATAGTGGCTATGAATTTGTTGGGAAAAAAAAAAAAAAGATTAAGGCAGTCACTCATGTTCCCTCATCCAATTCTCTTCAAGACAAGAAAGTGTGAGATGTCCAGAAAGGAGAATCAAATTAGCCCCAGTGTTTAGGAAAAGTGATATTTAAGGTAAAAATTGAGTAGGATATAACTTTGACTACTATGACTCATATTCATTAAGCTAAGAGAACCACCAAGTAAATTTCACCTTAGTCTTTGCTTAAAAAAAAAGTAAGTTACAATAGTTTTGTAAAACATTGGGCTTTTGTTTTTTTTTTTCCTGCATATAATTTTAATTCAAGTAAAAATTATATTGCTTAAAAAAAAAGACAGGACCCAGGTGACTGTAAAACACAGACCCAAACCTCTGTCATCTCTGTTTATTGCTTCTGGTTGGGCTCCTCTGCCCTCAGAATAAAGCCCATGGTCTTCTTCACACTCTCTCATGAGCTGAATCCTGTTCCCCCTCTCCTCCTCCTCCACCACCCACAGTGAATAAAGGCATTTTCCTGCCCCTTTCACATTTCTGTGCTGAATTAAATCATGGCCATTGCCCTGGAAGACCTTTCTTTTCTTTCTATACTTGGCTAAATTTCATCTGTCCTTCAAGACTTTCCTCTGCCAAGTGTTTCTGGATACTTCCAGGCTCTACTGGGTTCCCTTCCATTGTTCTCCACAGAGATATTTACATTAAACTAAAGAAGCTTAAGCTTTAAGTCCCTTCCAGACCTCAGGCAGAAGCTCTAGCACTGTGTTCACATGGTCATACATTTTTGTAAAATTGACAAAAATAAGATATTTTAACTGGAACCAGTTAGGAAACTCTTCCTTCCCATTATCTTTTTTTTAATTTTTTTTTATGTCTATACAATTACTGAGGCAGCATTTGCAGAATAGCTCTGGGAAAGATAAATTGGGAATGTGTTGCTTAATTTGCAAAATATATATTTTCTATCAATTAAGTCAGAAATGAAAGAAGACTCCTTACACGAATACATTTAAAAGTACTTCTTTGTCATCGTTATATATTAAATAATGGAGAGAAAGCACAGATTTTTCTAAATGGAATGAAAGCAATATAGAAGAGTAATAAAATCAATAGAAATTGTCCTGACCTGAAGAAGTTACCAAGAAAAAAAATCAGATCATACCAAAAGTAGTAATTCACTGAGAAAGAAACCATTTTAAGTAGAGTAATGAATAGTTTCTCAGATAATTTGATAGTCCAAATAATGAAAAGGAGTCAATCTCATGAACACATTGGAAACATATTTAAGTTTCTTGCTAATTTAACTGACATTGATGAAGACAACAAAAAAGTCGTAATACACAACTAGAGAAGACATGGAGGACAAATCTGTTCATGATGCTGCCAAGGAAAGGCAGCATCCTACTGTAAGCAGAATAACAGCTTCCCTTCTTCCCTTCTGCCAAGGAAAGGCAGCATCCTACTGTAGGCAGAATAACAGCTTCCCTTCTTCCAAAAGATACCGGAGTCCTAATCCAATCCCTGAAACATGTAAATATGTTACGTTGTATTGCTAAAGGGTCTTTGCAGATGTGATTAAAGGCACAGACCTTGAGATGAAGAGATTATCCTGGATTATCTGGGTGAACCCAATCTACTCACAAGCATTTTTAAAAATGGAAAAAAGAGGTGGAAGAGTGGGTCAGAGGGAAATCTGACTAGAGAACATTTTGGGCTTTAAAGATATTGAGAGGGCGAGACCTCACACCCAAGGAATGTGAGTGTCCTCTAGAAGCTAGGAAAGGCAAGGAAATGGATTCTCTCCTAGTCTCCAGAAATGAATGCAGCCCTACTAATACCTTGATTTTACTGCAGTAATATCTGTATTGGACTTGTGACCTAAAAAAAATGATGAGATAATAAATTTGTGTGGTTTTAAGTCACTAGGTTTGTTATAGCAGCAATAATAATTTTTTTAAAAAGGCTTGAAGATTAGCCAGTGCATAAGAAGTGTCCTGAAATCTGATTGCTCATGTACAAAGAAGACTTGATGAGGATTTTCCAAAACTTGATAAGAACTTCAGAAACTTATAAGACATTATGTGTTAATAGTGGACAACAAAGTTGTAACTTTTCTAAGCTACCAGGAGCTTTAAAAAAATAGGAAACAGAATTTCTTTTCAATCTCATTATAGAAAATATCACAGAACCACTGCCATGTAGAAGGAATTTTAAAAAAAGTATGTAGCCAAAAATTAAGGAAAATATTAAAGGTGGGTTAGGCATTTAATTAATAAAAATGTAGTTGGTTGTCTTACTTCTCAGATATTTGTGGAATGTCTTTGTGTCATACTTTGGGTTTCCAGATGCAAATCCTAAGGCAAAGAAAGTGCAAGTAGTTCATTTGGGAGGGGACAGTACCAAGGACCAGGACCAGCTTTCTAGTCCTACAACCTGTGCGGTCACATAGGGCTTGTGTTCCAAAGGGTCTTCTGCTTGGTTTAACTGCCATCACCAACTTGAAACTGTGACAATTTTTCAACAAGGCGCCCTGCAATTTCAATTTGCACTATACCTCTCAAATTATGTAGCTGGATTTGACCAGGAAGTACCCACAGGGGAATGAGGAAGTGGGAAAGAAGGAAAACAAGCTGATAAAAGTTGTTATTAAACAAGCTGCCGCCATGGGTAAGGCTCTCTGGGAGTCTGTATAGAAAATATATTGGAGTTATCTCACCCAACAAAGTGTTTATCCTCCAACAAGATATTCATCTTCTATCATCTGAGGGTAGCTGGCTCCTGGAGGCATTAACTCCCCCACACTTCATCCCTATGACCCCAAACACGGATCCTGGGAGGGGGTTGCAGGTGCTTGCAGTAAGAACCTGAGGCATTTGCTGGAATAGCGAGTACCAAGAAAATGTGGCCAGGTCACTGACAGTGTACACTCCAACTGAACAACTGTAATTTGTTGCAGTATTTCTTCTCATGCTAAATGAATATTTGATTTCATAAATAATTCTGTCTTTTCTCTTTTTTAATGAATGCCCCAAATATTTATAAATTTGAGGCTCCTCAAGACTGAATCCACTCCTACATGGCATCATATGCTTTCCTTTGCAATAAGAATTACTGATCCATTTATAATCCTTTCCTTTGCCGTCTACTTTCATGGACCAGAATTACTCTCCCAGAGGTCCTTAATTCCAAAGAGATCATGTTTCTGGTCATCATTCCTCCCTTTGATAATTCAATGTAAAATAATATTAAGCAAAATCATTACCTCCAAAGCTTCTGGTAGGACCTCAGGGTATGGATTTGAAGGTTGCACACTGTACAATTTGAGGGGCCACCATTTATATTATAGCTTCCTTGAAAGGTACCTCCTGGAGTTGTGCTGTGCAGACCTGTGAAATCTAATGTGGCCATTAGAGTCTGCTTTTTTGTCTGACATGAAATGCTCAATTATTTTGTTTCTTTTCCAGATATACCTATCTCTCCCTGCACTGAACTCCTATCACTTTTGCATTTCCTTTGATACAAGAGCACTTATTATACTGTAAGATATAATCAGTGACTTTCCTAGCTAGACTGAGATTCTAGGAGGTATTAGAATATCGACTCTTCATCTTTAAATCCCTGATGCTATGTTGTCTTGTCTAATTGCCCATGTTATCCTGCTCATCACTGCATGATGCCTGGGCCACAGTAAGACTTTAGTAAATATTATTTGACAACATAGGTGAATGAGTGAATGAATGAACAAATGAATCCTCATATGCTCCATGTCTCTATCATTCTACCCTGTCTTCCCTCCTAGCACTTTTGGTTGTTCATAGTTATTCTCCATAACAGAAATGTATGTTCTATGGAGGTAGGGAAACTTCTGTTTACTGAATAACAAAACCTTATTCAGTACCTGCCACCTTACAAGAAGCTTTAAAAAACTTTGTTGAAAAAAAAAAATACTTTGTTGAAAGAGGGGAAAAAACAACCAACACCATGGAGATACAAAGGATTGTAAGAGCATATTGTGAAAAATTATATGCCAACAAACTGGACAACCTAGAAGAAATTCCTAGAAACATATGACCTTCCAAAACTGGATCAGGAAAAAACAGGAAATTTAAACAGACCAATTACCAGCAATTGATAATGAAATTGAATGAGTAATCAAAAAATTCCCAACAAACCAAAGTCCAGGACCAAATTACTTCACAGGTGAATCCTACCAAACATTAAAAGAATAGTTAATACCTATTTATCTCTAACTATTCCAAAAAAAATAGAAATGAAAGGAAAGCTTCCAAATTCATTTTCCGAGGCCAGCATTACCCTACTATGAAAACCAGATAAAGACACTACAAAAAAAAGAGAACTACAGGTCTAATGAACATAGATGGAAAAATCCTCAACAAAATATTAGCAAACCAAATCCAACAATAAATTTTAAAAATCATTCACCACAATCAAGTGGGATTTATTCCTGAGATGCAAAAGAAACAATATTCACGAGCCAATCAATATGACACATCACATCAACAAGAGAATGATAAAAAACCATATGATCACTTCAAAAGATGTAGAAAAAGCTTTTGACAAAGTAAAATACCCATTCATGATAAAACCCCTCAACAAAGTAGGTTTAGAAGGAACATACGTCAACCTAATAAGGGCCATATATGTAAAACTCACAGCCAATATCATACTCAATGGCAAAAAATGTGAGCTTTCTCCCTAAGGCCAAGAAGACAAGGATGCCCACTTACACCACTTTTATTCAACATAATATTGGAAGTCCTAACCACAAAAATCAAACAACAAAAAAAGAAAGAAAAGGCATCTAAATCAGTAAGGAAGAAGTAAAACTTTCACTATTTGCAGATGACATGATACTATATATAGGAAACCCTAAAGACTCCACCAAAAAACTTCTAGAACTGATACATGAATTCAGTAAGGTCACAAGATACAAAATCAATATACAGAAATCTGTTGCTTTTCTATATATTAATAATGAAGTAGCAGAGAGAGAAATTAAGAAAACAATCCCATTTACAATCGCACCAAATATAATAAGATACATAGGAATAAACTTAACCAAGGAGTTGAAAGACCTATACTCTGGAAACTATAAAACACTGATGAAAGAAACTGAAGATGACACAGACAAATGGAAAGGCACTCAATGAATAAAAAAGAACAAATATTGTTAAAATATCCATATTATATAAAGCAATCTACAAATATAATGCAATCCCTGATAAAATACCAAAAGCATTTTTCACAGAACTAGAACAAACAATCCTGAAATTTGCATGGAACCACAAAAGACCTCAAATAGCCAAAGCAAGCTTGAAAAAGAACAAAACTGGAGCTATCACAATCCCAGATATCAGGATATATTACAAAGCTATAGTAATCAAAACAGTATGATACTGGCACAAAAATAGACACATAGATCAACAAATAAAACCACGGTCAATTAATCTTTTACAAAGGAGGGAAGAATATGCAACGGGAAAGACAGTGTCTTCAACGAATAGTGTTGGGAAAACTAGACAGCTACATGCAAAACAATGAAACTGAACCACTTTCTCATACCCTACACAAAAAATCAACTCAGAATGGATTAAGGATCTAAATGTGAGACCTAAAACCATAAAAATCCTAGAAGAGAGCACAGGCAGTAATGTCTCTGACATCAGCCATATTAACATTTTTCTAAATATGTCTCCTGAGGAAAGGGAAACAACAGCAAAAATAAACTATTAGGACTTCATCAAAATAAAAAGCTTCTCCACAATGAAGGAAACAGCCAATAAAACTAAAAGGCAACCTACCAAATGGGAAAAAATATTTGCAAATGACAAACCTGATAAAGTGTTAGTATTCAAAATATATAAAGAACTTATATAACTCACCACCAAAATAAACAAATAGTTCAATTAAAAATGGGCAGAAGAAATGAGCAGACATTTTTCCAAAGAAGACATCCAGGTGGCCAACAGACACATGACAAGATGTTCAACATCATTCATCATCAGGAAAATGCAGATCAAAACCACAGTGAGATATCATATATACCTGTCAGAATGGATAAATTAAAAAACACAAGAAACAACAAGTGTTGGTGAGGATGTGAAGAAAAAAGAACCCTCATGCACTGTTAGTGGGAGTGCAAACTGGTGCAGACACTATGGCAGACAGTATGAAGGTTCCTCAAAAATTAAAAACAGAATTACCATATGATCCTGTAATTCCACTACTGGGTATTTACCCAAGGAATACAAAAACACTAATTCAATAAGAAGTATGTGCCGGAAGCTCCTGTGCAAGTAGATGGCGTCACCTGGGTCATGAGCTGCTGCACGAGGGTATTGAAGACAATGGCCAAGAACAAACTAAGAGGACAGAAGTCCAGGAGTATTTCATATAGCCAGCCAAAAAAAACTTTAAGTCTAAAAACAAATGTTGGAGAGGATGCGGAGAAAAGGCAACCCTCATACACTGTTGGTGGGAATGTGAACTGGTGCAGCCACTCTGGAAAACTGTGTGGAGGTTCCTCAAACAGTTAAAAATATACCTGCCCTACGACCCAGCAATTGCACTGTTGGGGATTTACCCCAAAGATACCAATGCAATGAAACGCCGGGACACCTGCACCCCGATGTTTATAGCAGCAATGGCCACGATAGCCAAGCTGTGGAAGGAGCCTCGGTGTCCAACGAAAGATGAATGGATAAAGAAGATGTGGTTTATGTATACAATGGAATATTCCTCAGCTATTAGAAATGACAAATACCCACCATTTGCTTCAACGTGGATGGAACTGGAGGGTATTATGCTGAGTGAAGTAAGCCAGTCGGAGAAGGACAAACATTATATGTTCTCATTCATTTGGGGAATATAAATAATAGTGAAAGGGAATATAAGGGAAGGGGGAAGAAATGTGTGGGAAATATCAGAAAGGGAGACAGAACGTAAAGACTGCTAACTCTGGGAAACGAACTAGGGGTGGTGGAAGGGGAGGAGGGCGGGGGGTGGGAGTGAATGGGTGACGGGCACTGGGGGTTATTCTGTATGTTAGTAAATTGAACACCAATAAAAAATAAATTTAAAAAAAAATAAAAATAAAGAAGGAACACCAAAAAAAAAAAAACAAAGCAAAACCAGTTACCACTAATCTTAAGAAGATAAACATTGTGAATGATGAAGAAGTTAACAGTGAATAAAGCTTTTGTAGATATACAAAAGGAACTTGCAAATTTCTCAAAAGGCCTTTCCCTTGAACCTCTGCAGAAACAGCTGATTCCTCAGCAGTGTCCTGAAAATGAACCAGTTAATGTTGACGAAGCAACAAGATTAATGGCTCAGTTGTAATACACTGGAGATACATCAAATACCCCCCAAAAGACCAATAAATTAAATGTTTTATACAGTTTTATTTAAAAAAAAAAAAAAAAGATCTATGAATCCCTGTTTCTTGCAGCATTCTGTTCAATAGCCAAGCTATGGACAGGAGACCAAATGTCCATCAACAAATGAGTGGATAAAGAATTTATATATATATATATATATGTGGATATATACATCCACATACATATAGAATGGAATTTTACCAAGCCATAAAAGGAATGAAATCCTGCCATTCACAATGGCATGGATAGAGCTAGAGAGTATAATGCTAATTGAAATAAGTCAGTCAAAGAAAGATAAATATAATATGATTTCACTCATATGTGGAATTTGAGAAACAACAACAAAAAAAAAAGGAGAGAAAGAGACTACAGAATGAGAAAACTACATAAAACCAAGAATAAGACAACAAACTGATGGTCACGAGAGGGGAGGGAGGATGGTGATTAAGAGTATACTTATCATGATGACCACCGAGTCATGTATAGAACTGCTGAATCACTCTGTTGTATACCTGAAAGTAACAGAACTATATGTTAACTATACTGGAGCTAAAATAAAAAAGAGAAAGAGAAACCTTAAAAAAAGATTTTCTGAGAGAAAATAGGAAAGGCTTCTTAAAACCAAAGGAAAAAGGAAAAGCTTGTTGAATAAATCAATAAAAGAAAAAATTCCAATAAATTATTTATTCCCATTTTATGGATGAGGAATGAGGTTTTGGAAGCTAAGTAGCTAGCACTATTATTTGCCAGCACTATTAGTCAAACTCAAAGTGGTTTGATCTCAAAATGCATGTTCTTTCCATTACCCCATCCTCCCCACCCTTACAGTAGGAGTCCTCTTACCTGCACTTTCTTAGTTCAGATTAACTGACTTCCTCCTAGCTTGGCCACACCTAGTGGCTGACGCTCACAAACCTGGAGAGCTGCAGCTAGCAGGCTATCTGCTATTATATCACACACTTCTGAACCCATTTGTTGAGGTAGAGGCTCATGAGGAGTCATCAGTATATTTTTCTCAAACCAGTTCATGTTATTATCTCCCCTGGGAAATGGGGATAATTATATTATTGGCTTTGAAGGCTGGTTGTAATGATTAATTAGTGAATTCAGGTCAAGCATTGAACAGTAACTGGAAAGCATGAGCCCTCCAAGGCAGCTAACAATATGCATGTCATTTGGTGAAATAATCTATAATAGTGTGCAATCCAAGTAAAAAAAAAATTGCTGTTTCTATGAAAGTTAAATTGAATCCTTCGGGAAAAACATTGATAAAGGTGGTTGGTATCCTAATTCTTTGTTAGGGATGCCTGGGTGGCTCAGTGGTTGAGCGTCTGCCTTTAGATCAGGGTCTGATCCCAGGGTTCAGGATCAAGTCCTGCATCGGGCTCCCGGCAGGGAGCCAGCTTCTCCCTCTGCCTGTGTCTCTGCCTCTCTCTGTGTGTCTCTCATGAGTAAATAAATCTTTTTTTTTTTTAAAAAGAACTCTTTGCTTAAATTAATTATGGACAAAACAACTATAAAATACTGGGGGAAAAAAACTGTAGAAGTCCAGGGGCTCCTGGGTGATTCAGTCCATTAAGCATCTGACCTCAGCTCAGGTGGTGATCCTGAGGTCCTGGGATGGAGCCCCATGTTGGGCTCCCTGCTCAGTGGGGAGTCTTGCCTCTCCCTCCCTTCCCCCTCCTCCTTTTCTCTTTCTCTCTCTCCTCCTCACTCTCTCTCTCAAATAAATAAAATCTTTTTAAAAGAACCGTATAAGTCTGAAATCAAGTTGCTTCAAAATTATCTCTAAGCTCTTGATCCACTTTAAAGAAACTAGAACCTGAAAAATAGTTGATGCCTTATGGGCGTGGCTTGAGCATATTTTTTTTTTTGCAACATGACAAACAACACACAAATGCTTTATAGCAGAAGACAGATGAATGTGTATGCAGACATAAAGTTTAAGTAAAAACAAACAAAAAATAATAATAATACATCTATTTAAATCATTGCCTTCTTTTAAAATGTTTTTGATTAACTGTCAAATACAGGTTCTGCTCATGTTAAAGACAGGACTTCTAATATGGATGCTCAAACTTTTGAATGAATGAATGAATGAATGAATGAATAGTGATTCTTGAGCAAATGATAAAATGAGTGGCTAATTAATCAGCCAGTTCTCCTAATAAACGACCTATTTTAAAAGCACACTGCTAATCAGACATGAAGATTTCTACCCTTCTGTTACTAGTCTGCTGACTTGTTAGACCTTGTAAGTAAACAATGTGGGGACAGCTTCTTTTGGTTTACTCTTCCTTTTCAAGTTCCTAAAGTTCATCTCTTCTCTGCCATCATTTTCCCATTTTCTTCACCTGCTTGGGTGGATGAAAGAATCCTAGTGAAATAAAAAGCTCAATGAGGTGAAAATACATCCCATAAAAACTCCCACGAAGGAGTTTACTGGCGGGGCTTGTACTTCCCTCACTTAGATGGCCATATTTTATCCCTCCCAAGGAAACCGGACACTCTTAATCCAAAAAGAATGCAATGAGAATCAAAGCGCAAGAGGCAGGATCGGGTTGCAATCCTTTTACTTGCCAAAGAGGGCTGAGGGGAAAGGGATGGGAAGAAATTTACAACTAGCTATTCTAGAGCCTTCTGAGCACAAAAGTTAAATCACTCTAACTTCTGCCTGACTTACTCGACCTCGACCTGATGAACAAAGCCAGATTCCGTGTGAGGGGGGAGCTCTGGGCAAAATTGAAAATGAAAGAGCTGAAGTATAAATAATAAATTTAGTATACAGCTTTACAAATAATACGTGAGTGTGTTGCATTAATGGATTTTGTCTCAAAGAAGGAAAAAGAATGTGGGACTTGGAAATGAACAGAATTGGGTTCAAATCCTGACCAAGTTATTTGGTATCCCTGTGACCCTAAAGCAGGATATTCTCTTTTTAAAGATTTTATTTATTTAAGAGAAAGCCCACAGAGGGAGAGGGAGAAGCGGGCTCCCCATTGAGCAGGGAGCCCCGATGTGTGGGGCTCGATCCCAGGACCCTGAGATCATGACCTGACCCAAAGGCAGACACTTAACCTGCTGAGCCACCCAGGCACCCCTAAGGCAAGTTATTTAGCTTCTTTGAGACTCGGTTTCCCCATCTGCTAAAGGAAGAGCATAATATCTATTTGGAAAACTTATGCTAAGGATTATATAGAATATTAAATATAAAAGTGACTCACACAGTGCCAGTTTCAAAATAAGCTCTGTTTATTGATTTAAAGTAGAGCTTTAGGGACGCCTGAGTGGCTCAGCGGCTGGGCGTCTGCCTTCGGTTCAGGGTGTGATCCTGGGGTCCTGGGATCAAGTCCTGCATCGGGCTCCCTGCATGGAACCTTGCTTCTCCCCCTGCCTGTGTCTCTGCCTCTCTCTGTGTGTCTCTCATGAATAAATAAAATCTTTTAAAATGAATAAATTAATTAATTAATTAATTTTTAAAAAGCTTTATATCAGCCTGGATGGACAACTCCATCATCAGTATCCCGGGAGTATTAGTGACTTTAGGTAAGTCAGTCTGAGGGGATTGGTTCTCCATAAACTGCAAAACAGGATGGATCCACCAGGACTCGCTGCTCCCTGGGAAGAGAGCCTTCTTACTGCCTCTAAATGAGCAGCTGGTTCATTTCTACCGGCTGCCTTGGCAGCTCAGTGGGCCTCAGTCTATGAGGACTGAGGTCCTGTTTATGGGTCTACAGAGCTGGCTCCACCTCCAGTTCTCTCCCCCGTGTGTTAGCAGTTTGCTGTGTCTCACCCCGCTGACGACGCTGCACACAGCTTGTCTTCATTAAATGCTTATTGCAAAGCGATGGGACTAAGCTATTTTAAATATTACCACCTCTGCACAAATTCCATCCACACCAACCCTGACAACCAGCACGGGAGGAGCAATGATGGGGACAGGAGGGTCATCCCCCAGGAATTTCGGGGGAAGAAACCATGAGTTCCTCCCCCTGTGACTCCCATCAGCCCCTCCCCAATGTCCTGATACGGACAACTGTAGGGCAGTAAGCACATTGACATTTAGGATAGACCCCCTGGTTCCTTAGCCCCTCTTCACTAATCTGGAGTGCCTCCTTTGATGCTCTCCAAAGAAGAAACTCAGAGGATGCTTCTGATGCACAGCACCGGGCTTAAGACCCTAAGATCCATTTGGCACCTGTTGACGTGAGGAGCCCGTGGACATGCCAGGGGAGGGCAGGAGGAGCTTACTCTCTCTAGGCAGAGGCAAAGGGACACTGGAAACAAAGGCAAGGAAGAGGACTGGGCCTACAGAGACGTGGGTGGCTCCACACTCGGGGGAAAGGAAAGGGTCTGCGTGAGAGCAGGGACTGCCACAGAAGCACTTGGCCTCCATTTTCTGACAGGAAGAGCCGCGGCACGAGGGGCAGCAGGGCGGCAAGGCCAGGAGGGGAGCCAGCTCTGGGACGGAGGGGCGCCCGGCCCACCTTCTCCCCCACCAGGGACAAAGGGCCAGTTTGAATCTGGGCCTCCCCGTTTCCACAACCAAAGATTTCATTTGGCAGTCACTGTTCATACAACACAAACTCTCTTTCCCCTGAAATAAATTCTTTCTTTAGGAGGAGAAATAAGAAAGCCTCCATGCTCCGAGCCCGTGGTGGCAGACAATGGCGAGAGCATGGCTGCCAGCGCCCCGTGAAGGGGGCCTGTGTGCCGCGGCGGCTGCCCTCCTTGTCTTTTATCTCCTGCCTGCGCCAGAGCTCTTGTTTTTCCTGGGTGTTTTGACGACTTCTCTCCTTCAGCTGCTTTGACAGAATTTGCCGGCTGCCGGCTGATGCGAAACAACCGTCTTCTTGTGCCTGGGCCGCTCTGCCTTCACTCCAGGCCGCAGGGGAGAAAACGTGTCTTTGTGGCTTCCCTTCAATAGCTGTCTGAATCCAAACCCCTCGTGGGCTCTGGCAGGAGGAGCCCGCGGGACTGTGAATAGATGGTGTTGTCTGCTCCTCTTTGCAAAGGCGGCCTCTGGACATCCAGAAATGCATCCACAGCCCCGGCCTGGTAGTTTGGGGGCAGATTCATGGGCAAGCTGGCAGATGCCCCAGCCCATGGAGAATTATTATCACTCGCGTGTGTGCAGCCCATTCAAGTCCATCTACAAAATGCTTTCAGAGCTGCTGGCTCATTCGTTTACCATTGACAGCGGACCTACTCTGCGCCTGGCACAGCCCTCACCCATTGTAATCTCCTTGAGCCCAAAGATTATGCTCCACATGGGTATCGTTCTAGTCTTGTCATTTGACAGCTGAGGAAACCGAGTCTCAAAAAAGTCAGGTGACTTGCACACGGCCACGTGGCTAAGAAGTTACAGAGATCTAGCACCAATGGTTTCAGAGATGTTACCTCTTAAAAGACATCTTATATCTTATCCTCTGCTAAGCAACAGAGGCAGGAACGTAACCTGCACCAGCCTCGCTGCTGCCTGTCATGCCCCCTTCTCCCCACATGTAAGGAAAAGGAGGAAATAATGATTCTTCTCACTCTTCCTCCACGCTCCTCCTTCTCACACTCAATATCCAAAGGCCCTTTCACATAAGAAACAGAGTTTGTCACCAGGCTGACTCTGGCCTTCTTCACTGTAGCAGTCTGAACCTATAAGCATCTCCAAAACATTCCTCTCGGCCTTGGCTGGACAACATAAGGTAGCCTAGGAAAATTCCCAGGCTCGGGTAGCAAGGCGGACCTAGAAGTATAGCCCAAGTGACCTTCTCTATGCCTCATTTTTCTCTTCAGGAGAATGGAGATGCTGATAATACCTCACAGGGTATTGAAAGGATTAAAGGAAAACCAAAAAAATGGCTTTGGAGGGCACAGCAGTAATATCAGTGACACGGGAGTGGCAGCAGCCACATAAATCCTGGTAGGAGGGACAGCGACAGTGGGAATGACAGTGACCTTACTACCATCCTGGTGGCCTGAGCAGTAGTCCTCTACTCGGTCAATCTTACAACAAGCATTCCACATATGTTACCAGGAAAAATGTATTATCCTAGAAACCTTCACAGCTTCCACATCTGCAGAATGATTGGTGGTGTCACCAGGGAGATGGGAGGCAGCCTAGTTGATATCTACCAGTTGGGACCGCGTATGCCATCTGACTGCCAATATGCCAGACTGAGCCCATAGATGTTTTATTTGGCACATGACTTTTAAAAAGTGAGCCATGATTTTAAAATGGGAAGCTCTGACAATATAGAGGATATATTTGTACAAGGGAACAATCAAGTAGAGTTGGGTAGAGACTTTCTCCTTCTACAGGACAAGTAGGCACCATAGCATTCACCATAGTCTCCACCACTCCCTATTGCTTCTACAACACTGCAGCTCAGTGTCTGTTCCTGTTGTTAGTGTCATTAGATTGTTTCTGTCTTTATTTAAATCTTTTTTTTAAGATTTTATTTATTCATTTGGGAGAGAGAGAGAGAATGAGCTGGGGAGAGGAGGAAAGGAGAGAAGTAGACTTTTTGCTGAGCAGGGAGCGTGACGCAGGTCTCGATCCCAGGATCCCGAGATCATGACCTGAGCAGAAGGCAGATGCCTATCCAATGAGCCTCCCAGGAGCCCCTGTTGTTTTCCTTATAGTAAACATTCCATCCATGTGTTTTTTTTCATCCATGTGTTTCAGGGTAGCACTAGCTGCTGTAGCTAGTAACCCCCAAACGTGTGACTTCATGACATAAACATTTATTTCATTGTCTTGTAACAGTCAATGGTGATGGCTTTCCTCCAGACAGTGACTTAGGGACCCAAGTTCCTTCCATCTTGTGGTTCTGCATCCCCTCAGGCTCTTCAGCCAGAGAACTGGCGAAAGCAAAGGAGAAAACCCCTACCTGCTTACTAACAGCTCCAGCCTAGAAGGGACCTATGTCACTTCTTCATACACTTCACTGGTGTGTTCTTATTGGTAAGAAAGAGTCACATGGCCCCACTCAACACCAGGTGATCAGGAAATATAAAGCCGCCTCTGACCACAACTCTACGGTATTGGAAGGAGGGGCACCTGGTTTTGTTGACATTAGTCTCTGCCACACCACAGCTCTAGGAGAAGTGTGGGAATATAAAATATAGATGAAGAGCCATGTGATTCTTCTTACCCTCACCTGTTGTACTCATTTATATTCTATCCCTTCTGGGCATTTTAGTATCTACTGTGTGGGCTGCACATCCAGGAGCAGAGCAGATTCTGATTCCATCATCAAAGGGTGATCTTGAGACTCTGCATTTATAGTAAGATCCCAGGTGATGCCATGATGCTGATGTGTGGAACGTGCTTCCAGTGGTGAGACCCTAGAATTCTAGCCTTCCTAGACCACCAGCCTCTCCTTCCCCCCATCCTAGCTATGCTCCTGTAGGCTCGTTCTCCTAGCTTTGTCCCACATCAATGAAATTAGGTTTATTAATCTGCAATGACACATATTAATCTGTTCCCCAGGGCAGAGTGAGTGCCTCGGGAGCAAGGACTGTATTATTCATGCTCCGTACATGTTTGCTGAAAGAACGCATGAACATTTACTGAGAACCTAGCCATGCTCTAGGCACTGAATGCTGTGTATTACAGGGTATGTGGTAAATGCAATAAACAGACTCTAAGTATTGGTCGTGTACCCACCACAGTGAAACCCCAGCTGGGAGTCACAAAGGTGGCAGAAACATTCGGGCCTCAAGACACTTTCCACCTACTTGGGATAAGTAGGAGCAAATAAAAAGTGGGGGAGAATAGTCAGGGGCCATCTCGCATGCTACCCACTCAGCAAATCTGGAGAAAGGAGATTGTGTGCACTAACTGTTCTCTGAAATGCAGAATCAGCCATATATTTTCACTGGTGCCAACCAGGCTGAATTGTGTCCCTATAAAATTCATATATTGAATTCATAACCTGCAGGACCTCAGAATGTGACCATATGTGGAGATAGGGTCTTTACAGAGCTAATTAACTAAAATAGGATGATCGGGGCAGCCCCTAATCCAATATAACTGGGGCCCTTATAAGACCAGAGCAGGACACAGACACACATAGAGGGGAAACCATGGGAGGACAGGAGAAGACGGCCAACTACAAGCCAGGGGACAGTCCTCAGAAGAAAGCATCCCTGCAACACCTTAACCTTGGACTTGCACCCCCCAGAACTATGAAGAAATAAATTCCTGTTGTTTCAACAACCCAGTCTGGGATACTTTGTTATGGCAACCAGAGCAGAATAATATACCTCATCTACTAACTTCACTCATACCCAGGATCCTTACCTTTCAAAGCAGGTGAAGGAAGTAGCAGGGGGATGTCTGTTACAGGCCTCTGGTGTGCCTGTGGTAGGCAATCATCTAATCCTATTTAATCTTCGTCACAACCATGTAGAATAAACAGCTACATTATTTCCATTCTGCAGAGAGAGGACAGTGAGGATTAGAAAGATGAAGAACACAGTCAAAGAGAGAAGCCAAGGAAGCCAGTTTTATAACTGCCTCCGTTTACCATAAAGCCCTAAGCTCCTAAGGCTACACCACATTGACTCTCATAAAGTCAGCCCACAGACCTGTTGAGAAAAATCAAAAGGTAAACAACGTACAGGTGCCATAAACAAATATTTTTAAACACTGTATGTCTGAACAGCGTTGCAGTTGCTAAAACAAATGTGATGCTAATCCTGAACAAAGAGAATGTAAGAAAATATTGGGGCTTCAGCCTCAACACCCACATTTCTAACCTTTTAACACTAAACAGCCTCCAGTGATAGTGAATTTTACTCATGATCCGGCTCTTTCCACTCAAGTTGGCTTTGTGAGTTGTTGGTTTTATCAAAATTGAGTGAGAGTGTGTTCAATACAATGTTGGATTCATTGGGGAGAAAAAAGCAAAAGAAAAACCTCAGTTCTTCAATGCCAGGAGCTTACAAAGACATATAAACCATGAGGAATTCCAAGGACTTACTCAGAAGCCGTTCTGTAAATGCATTTCTTGAACAAAGGACCAATGTTCCTTTCAGGGAAGAGCGCGGTACTGGTTTCCGGCATTTTTCTTTAAGTCATTTAGGACCATGCCAACAAACAAACATATACTTCTCCTGGGAGAAAGAATCTCATTCAATGAAGCTTACAAGAGTTTGATTATTGGGGAGGGGGTGCTTCATGGCACGTGCCTCGCCAGCCGGGCCCCGAATGTACAGATCTGCTTACAGGGCTTTATTGATGGTGGCCACAGACAGATAGGAGCCTGTGGAGAGAACTGACATCCCATGGATGCTCACTCATCAGTACCATCCTGACCAACGCTTGGCTCTGCCAGAGAGAGAGCTAAAAAGTCCACCTTCTTCCTTGAGAAATTTGTTTCCTAAACATGAAAAAATATAGAAATAATCCACTCGTGTCTGACAGGCTGGAGATTTCCTGCACTGTGACAATTCAAGGGTTTTTGAGGACCTGGGATGATAGAAAATTGAACGACATTAAATGAAGTGATGATTGACCCTTCAGCCAGATACCTATTTCAGCTTTTAATGAACTGGAAATATAATAGGGAGGACTCTGAAAACACACAGGCATTGGATTAAGACAGGCCATAGCTCAAACTCCAGCTCGGCTGAGTACTAGCCATACGACCTTCAGTAAGTATCTTAACCTCTCTAAACTCCAGTATCTTCCCCTGTAAAGCAAGGATAATAATACTGCTTCCCAGGACCTGCGGGAAGATGAAATCAGATTACAAAGGAGCATTCAGACAATGCCTTGCAGAAGGAGAAACCCTTGAAATAGATTACCAGTTCTTCCTTTATCCCAAGGACTGGTTTCAAATAAACAGCATGTTTTAAAGTACAACCAAGATTTAAGCAGTATTACTGATAGTACTAATGAGCAAGGGATATGTTGTCCTACTCTAGCAGTTAGCAAGGGACGGGTTTTCTATTCATCTACATCTTGCCCTCTAAATTCATTCATCTATTCAAGTGTATTTATTGAGCACCCACTCAGTACTGTACCAGTATACCAGAGCAGGGAGGGTCACAGAGATGAATGTTTCTGAGGACTCTGACCCAAAAGTGGGTGGCAAATGTGTGGAAAATAAACCACACCACAGGCAGAAGAAAGCAGAGTTATAATAGAGGAATAAGAACCACACATAGAAAGTTTGATTCCATCAGTAGTCCCCTCCTGTCCCCCCAACACACATATAATATACCATCACGGACTGGAAGCTTCACAAAGATTAGGACTTTGTGTTCTACATTTTGTGCATGCTAGCACTAAACACATTGCCTGATACTCAAGTAGGTATTCAAAAAAAAAAAAAAAGTAGACTGTGGACTAAGTGAATTGATAACTAGCCTAATCCATTTTGGCTAGAAGGCACACCACTGTTATCTGGAACAGAGTGTGAGAGTAGGGTATGTCAGTGGCAACAACCAGATGCAGAGGGCCATCAACCGCCTTCATGAACCGGAGGAGGGGTACCCAAGACACAAACCTAGGCTGTAGGTACAGGTCTGGGATCACGTATGTGGAGATGGGGACTGAAGTGAAGGGAGGTAAGTATCCAGAAATGAAAGGAAATGCCAAGAGCTAGCAGAGGAGCCAGAAGAGAACACAGCTTCAGGGGCATTTCCCCATCACTAGTGAGTTGAGGTGTAGATGAAGAGAGAAGGCTCATCAACCACTGGTCAGGAAATGCCAGTGTGAAAGGCCGCCCTGGAGGAGCCAGGCTTGGTGGAAAATGTTATCTTCAGGCAACCACACACTCCTACGGAGCCTTCACCCACCCTAGCCCTTCCTCAGCTATTTGTGTGGACGTCGTGGTTTTCCTTTCTGACCCTTCTCATTGACATTTTGGAAGAAAAGGGGAAGAAGGCCAGGATGTCACAGAGGGACTGGGGTTGGCAGAGAATGACAGCCTTGACCCTTGGTGGTCTCCAGGGAGGCAACATGAGGCCATAGGAAGCCCATAGACTGTTCAGCCTCCTACTTCCTAGTGACATCAGCAACTCTGTAATTTGTCTGTGCCTCTGCTTCCACATCTATCAAATGCACACTCACACAAACACACACACATTTTACAGTGTTCTCTAGACAATGCAAAAAAATTATGACTATGAAAACCTCTCACATCATGTCTGGCACACAACAGGTACCCAGTAAATGGGAGCTTCCTTTCCTTTGGGCAAGCCTTGTAACTGCTCTGGGTCTTCATGCTTTTAGAAGGCAGAGAGAATTAAACAAAGTGCTACCTATCTCACATGGTCATTATTAGGACCTACTGGGTGTTTTATAATGCATCTCTCCTGCCGATGTGCTTTTTCCAGTCCTTGTTCTCCTGTTGGAGGACCCAGCAAAAGAGTTGAGATGCTACGACTGCCACGTACATGAGAGGTTTTTTAAAATAAGTGCATGAAAATAAAATAAAATAAAATAAAATAAAATAAAATAAAATAAAATAAAATAAAATAAAATAAGTGCATGTATGATATAAGGATGGGAAGACAAGTGGATAAATCAAGAAGCCTAACTTAATTCCTACAGATACAGAATCTTTCATATTCAGGCTGCTTCAACTTCTGAGTGGTCTCCTGAGAAACAGGGGTCAGAGAAATCATCTCAGGGGCCTGAGGACAATGAAAAGACTTTCTCCTTGTTTTTGTATACCCAGAAACTGGCCATTCTTCATCAAGTCTTGTTTAGAAATGGTTGTGCTGCCTGAGAAAATTGGGTTCAACTTGCCATGTAGAATTTTGTTAATGGAGTTGTATAAACATAGCTCTTTATTAATCTAAATTACTGGCCTTCAGGGTGAGTTTATTTTATTTGCACACATGATCTTCAGTCCCTGGGAACCCTGAAGGACAAGTGTGTTTCAGTGAGAAGAAGCCTTTTGTGAACCACTTAGAAATGGCCCCTCGGGAGGTGCTACATAAACAAAACGTAATGAATCGCTCCCCTTGTCAAAAACGAACAATCCAAAATGTGCCCCTGAATGGAACCAACTGGTCCTCTTGTCAAACACTCTGTACTTTGATGTCCATTTCATTGGTCAGGAAAAAGAAGAAAATAACAGTCCTTTTTAATGATATTATTTTCAGCATAAAAAGAGACAGAATAAACTCTCAGCTACCAAGCCACCAGCACCCTTCCTGGGGCTTTGTGGAGGGGACACTTTGCATATATGCTTTAGACTTTCCTAAGACTTGGATAATACAACTGAAACATTCTTTACCAGTGCTGCAAAACAATTTAAAACAACAATATTCCTAAAGTGGCCAGTGAGTGCAGTGAAAGTAACAACAGTACTTACATTTACATCTCTCTTACCAGGTACTGTCCATTCATACTTTATAGCATATAGCACAGTATTAAGTGATATAATCCATATAACATCCCTACAAGGTAGGTGCTATTATTCTCCCCACTTTACAAGTGAGAAAACAGAGGCAGAAAGAGATTTGGTGACTCACCCAAAACCACACACATGCTGTAGAAGCAAGTCTTCAGACACAAGGAATTCTAGGGCTAAGGATAATTCCTGCTCCATTGTGCGCTAGCCTTTGAGTCCAGATTCTGTCATTAACTAACTCCCCATGTGACCTGAGGCCAGTTACAGAGAGACCTCAATTTTCCTAACTCTAATACAATAAGTTTTCATGGAATGGTTTCGGCATCAGTTGGATTTCTCTGGTTGCCAGCAGTTGAAACCCACTTTAACTAAATGAAGTTAAAGAAAAAAGAGGAAGAAAAATAAGGAAGAATCCATTGACAAGATATTTAATCAGCACAAGGAATGGACAGAAGGCTAGAGGCTGGAGAGCCAGACTTGGAAATAGAACATGCATCAGGACGGGAATCGGCCTGGCATCTGGGGTCCGGTTGAAAAGACTACTGAAGTATCTCACACAGGTACCACTACAAAAGTAAATAAGCCCCCAAAATTTGTTCCATTCTATGTCATCCTTTAAGATTTAAAGACCCAGGGGAAAGTGCATTGGCCTTGCCAGAGGAAGGGAGAGCACCTGATGTCAAATTCTGCCAATATTGTACCATTCACTCACGGAGTTGGATCTCCAAAGAGAATCTGAGTCTTGTTAAGAAGGTACAGAGTTCTTTATGAATCCACTGCTACATCAAAGGTCACTTTCAGAAGAATGAATAAATTAAATAAGATGCACATGAAGTTTGAATTGGGCCCAATTCACAGTCAAAGGGTCATAAATGTTGGAGATTGTTGTAGGAAGTGGTAGTGGCAGCTAGTATCCTGCTGCTTTTTCCACTGCTGTTGTAGTTCTTCACCTAGAAATTGCTAGGGTTCTTTGAAGTAGCCAACTAGGTCATGGGATTTGTATCACCATGTCACTGATGGTCTGTCAATGCCACTTCTAGTTTAATGCGGTGTTTCTGCTTCTCATAGACACTGACGGCACTAAATTAAGACACTGATGATACTATTCCTCCGCAAGGAATAGTATGGAGAATGAACAAGAAGGTAACCCATTAGGGTGGTTTTTGCAATGTTTCAGGTAAGAGATAATATATGTCTGAACCAGGTCAAAGAGAACAGGAATGAAGAAGACAAAACACACTTGAAAGACATTTTAAAGATTGAATTGGCAGCACTCAAAGACCCAGCAAATGAAAGGGAAATGTTAAGAATGACTGAAGTTTCTGGTACAGATGATTGGGTAGATGGAAAAGACATTTACTGTGGAAATTAAAGAGCAGTTAGCAGCTTTCAAGAGAAGATAACCCGGTTTTGGACATACTTAATTTGAAGTCCTTGTGTATATTTCCAAAAGAGACATCTAGAAATTAGCTAAATACAAAAATCTAAATCCTGGCATGGAGTTTGAGAATGGTATTTGGCAACAATCTACAGCAGGATTAATTTAAGTTATACGTTTGCTTAATGGAGGAAAACTTTCTGTGTTGAGAATGAGTGTGGAGGGGGTGGTTTGCAGAGAGATCAGGGAGTGGAGGTAGACCCCTGAGGTACAGGGGAAGTTGGAAAGAAATCCATAAGGAAATGAAAAGGAAGAAAACAAGGAGAGGAGTTACTGAAGTCCAAGACTTGGAAAAGGTCTGTTAGCAGTGATATCTAAACTTCAGAATTCAAGAATACAAGGAAAGAAATGCAGGTAGAAGGCTGCTTCCACCGGGGCCCTTGAGGGAGGGCAGAGCAACTACAAAATCCACTATAGCTGATGGATCTAAATAAGTAAGATTGACCATAGCAAGTTTAGGGTGGATAGAGTGTGCAGCCAGTCCACACAGCCTTGCGGACCATGATGTGCCTGGACTTTATACCAAAGGCAGAGGAGTTTCAAGGAAGAGGATGATACAATTAGAATGAGCTCTGAACAAGCTGCAGGGTGGAGATTCCTAGAAGGTCAAGAGTAGATGCAGTAAAACCAATTAGGAAACTTTTGCAAAAATGCTGGAGTGATAAAAGAGGGTGGTGAGGGACACCTGGGTGGCTCAGCGATTGAGTGTCTGCCTTCGGCTCAGGTCATGATCCCGGGGTCCAGAATCGAGTCCCACATCAGGCCCCTTGCAGGGAGTCTGCTTCTCCCTCTGCCTATATCTCTGCCTCTCTCTGTGTGTCTCTCATGAATAAATGAATAAAATCTTTAAAAAAAAAAAAAAAAAAAAGCAGGTGGTGGTCCAAAGCATGAGCTCGAGTCCAACTGCCTGGATTTGATCCTTAGCTATGTCACTTACACACTGTGGGCAAAACATTGAACTTCTTGCTGCCTCAGTTTCCACATCTGAAGACAGGTTCATAAATACTTGCTACCTCCAAAGATGTTCTCAGGAGCAATTAAGTGCAATCATACGTATAAAGCACCTCAAACAGCATCTGGTACATAGCAAGGACTCAAAACAATTTCCCACTATCGTAGCAATGCAACGTGAGAAATCACAGTGAGCAGAACTATGGCAGAGAAAACAGAGAAATGTGGATGAATATAGAAGACCTTTTGGTGGCAAGAACCACAGAACTTTCACATCAGCTAAATTCATTGTATTTGTCTTATTTGTCAGAAAGTAGTAGAAAAGATGTCAAAATCATAATTGATGAGCATAGTATTTTGTAAAGAGAGTAGTTTTCTGAAAATTGCTGCAAATTCAGATTTTGTATAATGAACGTGGAAGTGAAAGTCCAGATAAATAAACAGACAATGTAGAAGTTTGCATTTCTTGGGATGGATGGGAGAAGCAAACTGTAACCTTATCTGCAAATAGGCCCATTGTGTGTGAGGCATTACCAATTGTTATGCCTGGCTTTTTGGAGAGATTTCCCACAACAACTGCTAAAGAGAGCAGTGATGAAACAGAAAGCTTGCAATGGCAACAGCAATATCTCATTCTTTCCTTGACACTGAAGCCCAAGAATCTGGGGTATTTTATTAGGGAGGATAAAAAAATATATGTGAAGGCAGAAAGCAGCACAGTCCCTAGCTCATGGAGGCTGCATAAATAATTGTTTTCTTTCATTATATCTAATGACAATAGTTATTTCTTTGTTGGTCTACTAACATTACAAGCCACTCAAGTACACACCAGGACGCTGAGAGCTTCATTAGCTATATATGTTCAGAATATGCCACTTTGCTTGAGAAGACAATAGTCCATCTTTTGCTATATTCATTTTCATGGCAACCTGCTGGATTAATGATAAAATTTATGTTGGCAGCGCATTTTTTTAGAACTTTTTTTTTAAAAAAAACATATAGTCATTGACATCATAAGACAAATGGAAGCATTAAAAACATGCTAAAAGTCCCTGCCCAAAGCTTTCTCACCCCCCTCCCATAACCCTGTGACCCATTCTTACATAGACGGTAGACTGTTTGGATCAAAAGGAAGAAAGAAATAGGATAGGAGAAATAGAAGAAATGAACCACCAAGCAAGCTGGCTATACCCCAAATGCTGTGCTCTGTGCTCTCACACACATTTAATGTGAAACTCTCCACTGTCTGTGCTGCAGGAATTGTGATCCCATTTGATAGGAAAATAGTCTATGGCTCACGGAGATAAAGAATCAAGGTATCAGAGCCAGTGAATGGCAAAGTGGGGTCCAAATTTAGGCCAATCTGACACCAAATCTCTCTCCCTTCCCACCACACGGCTGTTCCTATGGGACCCGTAAGCATGTGGAAAACATTTTTTCGTTAAGAGAAAGGAAGCAAAGAGCTTACTTTTAAACATTTAAATTCAATTAAAGAAAAATAGAGGTTTGACTTCCTAGCAACCGTAGAATCAAAAACTCCTTGTGTAAGAAGTCTCTGCCACAGTGAAACTGAGAAACCATCTAGAAAGCACCAATGTTCCTCTGGTCATCAACCATGTGTTTGTTCAGACAACTGCAGGTGTACACGACGCTGACTGGCTCTGCTGCTATTTTGCAGAGTCCTGGGAGCAGAAGACAACACAACCTCAACGAGGAAAAGAAATACAGCAGTCATAACTCAAGTGAGGAAGAGTGACACAGTGAGGACATTTAGACCAGGAAAGCAGGTAGGAAATGGAAATTGACTAGCAACACGTGCGTGCATGCACACGCGTGTGCACACACACACACAACACAGTGGTTCAGAGTTTAGTAATACTTTTTTATACTTTTACCAAAAAATTACTTTATGACCGTTCATTGTTTATGTGCTTCTCTTTCTTTTTTTTGAACTCCTTGAGTTTAGTATGCTGTTAATCCTTGGACCTTAGGATCTTGCACAGTGACTGGTACATGGCAGATATTTAATATATGTTTTCCAATGGAATGGATGAATAGACAAAAGAGTGAAGAATATAAAGATACTAGACTAAACAAAGGAATGATAATGAAAGCTGGTGTTTACAAACATATTTGCATAAGTAGTATTTCTACAAATAGTAGGTATTTTAAAGTTAAGATTGTTATCAAAATCATATCACCCTTCCTGCCCTGTTAGAAAGAATTCGGTCTAGATTTGGCAGAAGCAGCCATGCAAATAGTGGTAGTGAATGGGTTTCAGAGGGTCAGGAATTTGGTGAAGGGGACTCCTCAAATACAAAGGAAAACAAGAGGCCAAAGTATTACTTTTTTTTAAGGATTTTATTTATTTATTCATGAGAAACACACAGAGAGAGAAGCAGAGACACAAGCAGAGGGAGAAGCAGGCTCCCTGCGGGGAAGCTGATGTGAGACTCGATCCCAGGACCCTGGGATCACGACCTGATGCTCAACCACTGAGCCACCCAGGTGCCCCCCAAAGTATTACTTAAATACATTGCTAATGTTCAAACATCAAGAAGACCAAGCATAAATCTTATACTGGACACTAGTTGGCCACCTCTTCACCATCCACCACTCTCTTTGCTAATGGTCTGACTTCTACTGGCTCTTCCAGTGCAGAGCTCCTAAGTGTGGCTATGCCACTCAGCCAGGTCCACCCCATAGCCAGAAAGCTGACTCAGGGCAGTTCTATCACCTTAGCAAATTCAGAACAAATCTCAAGCTTTACACCAAGAAATCTCAGGGCAAGAAGTTTCACATCTGCTGGATGAGGTAAAAGGACGTGCTACTCCAGGAGCTGCCGGTATGCATCTTGGGAATAAAGAAAGAAACAGACTTAGTGTGAAGTCAGGAAGGAAGATGGGAAAAGAATCAAGTCTTTAGTGAGAGCATTCTCTGAGGCTGAAGCTTTGTCTCTGCACTTTCCAGCCAATTGTTCTCCTGTTATGTACAATGTAACGCTTCCTAACTGATACCATCATCGCTTATCAAACAAAATCACATCTGGAGCACTAGGTGGGAGAGTGGTTCTGAGGAATCAACTTCAACTAGTGATCACACTTGCCTTTGGGGGTCAGTAGACACATGACACAGCACAGTAGTCAACACCATAAACCACCATGAAGGTCAAGTGGAAGTAAAGAGATAGGCATGAGCAACTATAGGGACTCTCTGCTCATTTTTTTAAAAAGAATTTATTTATTTATTTATTCATGAGAGACACACAGAGAGAGGCAGAGACATAGGCAGAGGGAGAAGCAGGTTCCCTGCATGGAGCCTGATGTGGGACTGGATCCCAGGACCTGGGAATCACACTCTGAGCCAAAGGCAGACACTCAACCACTGAGCCATCCGGGTGTCCCAAAAATAAAATCTTTTTTTTTTTTTTTTTTTTTTTTTTATGATAGACACAGAGAGAGAGAGAGAGAGAGGCAGAGACACAGGCAGAGGGAGAAGCAGGCTCCATGCACTGGGAGCCTGATGTGGGATTCGATCCCGGGTCTCCAGGATCGCGCCCTGGGCCAAAGGCAGGCGCCAAACCACTGCGCCACCCAGGGATCCCCCAAAAATAAAATCTTAATAAAAAAGAAGATCTCACGTCCTGCTCTCCTCCACCCATAGGTTCCAAAAACTGCACCTGGCCTGTGGCTCAGAGAGCTTCATCCTGCGCTCCCCTCTCCAGCCACAGATCTCCCTGTGTGAGGCACCTGCCAGCCCTCTGCAGCTGCCTGGGGGACAACGTCACCATCACATACAGCTCTGCCGGGGCCAGAGCACCCATGGGCCAGGGCTCCCTGCTCTCTTACAGCCAAGGTATGCTGGACAGGGATGTCTCTGGAACTAGTAGAACAGGGAGCAGAAGCCCCAGGGAGGAGGGGAAGATCCCACCAGCTCTAGTGGTACAGCCCTTCTTGGTGCCTCTGCAGATTGGCTGATGTGCTGGCCAGATGAGTTCCAGGGCCTGAACCACCACTGTGCGCCCTTGGCCCAGCACTGCGACAACCCTGATGCCTGTGGCGATGGTTCTGACAAGGCAGGTTGCAGCTCAGACCCCTTCCCTGACCTGACCCCAGCCCCTGTCCCCGCGTCACCCTGCAACCATACCTTGGAAGACTTTTACGGGGTCTTCTCTTCCCCCCACTACTCACCCCTGGCCTCAGTCTCCCACCCCCGTCCTGCCTCTGGCTGCTGGAGCCCCATGACGGTGGGTGCCTGGCGGTGCGCTTCACGGCCCTGGACCTGGCCTACGGAGATGCAGCACATGAGGATGATTGCGTGGGGCCTCCCGGGCCCCCTCGGTGCTGCACAGCCTCATCCACTCCAGCAATGGCAAGGCTGCCCTCCTAGGAGTCCCTCTAGTTGCTCATGTCTATCTCTTTACTTCCACTTGACCTTCATGATGGTTTATGGTATTGACTACTGTGCTGTGTCATGTGTCTACTGACATGTGTCTCTGGCCAGGCCATCGTGGCTTGCCGCATGGTTGCCTGGAGGCTTCAACACCACCTACCACGTGCGAGGCTACTACCTGCCCTGGGATGGACCTTGCGGCCTGGGCACCAGCCTAGGGGCCAGAGAGGGCCTGGAGGAGCGCTGCTGCTGAGGGCAGTGCTGCGACAGCTCGTGGGGCTGTGCTGACGGCTCGATCGAGGAATACTGTCTCAGCTGCCCGCCCGGACACAGGTGGTGTGGACACAGCTGCTGTGGGTGGCGTCTTTGATGTCTCCAACGCAGACCACCTGGGCTTCTCAGAGGTGGAGCTGGTACAGATGGTGGTCGATGGTGTGAAGCTGCTCGTCGAGATGGAGCAGTGGCTGGAGCAGGGCCAGGCCATCGATGACCTCGTGCCTGCCCAGAGTGAGGCCCCAGCCCGCATCTGCTGCCACCACCAGCCCTGCTGCTTCCTAACTTATTGCCTGAGCAGTGCCCGCCATGCACTCCTCTTATGTTCGCCACTTGGCGAACCCCCTGCCAGCTGCCAGCACCCCTGGGGCCACGGCCTGCTACCCGCCCGCCGACTGCTGCAACTACCAGACTTTCTGCACCAACGTTGCCGATGAGAGACGTTGCCAGCACTGCCAGCATGGCAAATTCCAATGCCGGGTCGAGAAGTGTGTATACAAGATGTGGGTGTGTGATGGGCAGCCAGACCGTTCCGACGGCAGGCATGAGTGGACTGCTCCTATGCCCTGCCCCACAAGGTCATGACGGCCGCTGCCATCGGCAGCCTGGTGCGCGGCCTGCTGATGGTCATCGCCACTGAGCTACCCAGGAGCCCCTCATTTTGTTCTTGTGCATCTTTGAAGAATCTGGCGGGACCAAACACAGGCACTCCTATAACTGACTTTAGGGTTCACTGGACACACTAATTGTGCTCTCATAGAGAGGCATCTCTAGAGGATTCCCTTACTCCTCAGCTCTTTCCTAATCATGACCCTGTTGCTCAAACAGGCAATGCAACTGGGCATCCGTCTCCCTGATCGCAGCTGCACCAAAAGCTACTGTGACAGAATGGACTGAAAATGTGGAATTTAGGAATTGGGAAACGAGAAAAGCTCTTAAGTGGCTATCATTTAAAAAAGAAAAAGAAGGGGATCCCTGGGTGGCGCAGCGGTTTGGCGCCTGCCTTTGGCCCAGGGCGCGATCCTGGAGACCCGGGATCGAATCCCACGTCGGGCTCCCGGTGCATGGAGCCTGCTTCTCCTTCTGCCTATGTCTCTGCCTCTCTCTCTCTCTCTCTCTCTGTGTGTGTGACTATCATAAATAAATAAAATAAAAAAGGCAAAAAAAAAAAAAAAAAAAAAAAAAAAAAAAAAAGAAAAAGAAAATCCCAGAGTGTACCAAGTGCTGGGGGTAGGAAAAGATTGAAGAACAACTGTCAGCTGGAAATTGGATATAGAGCAATCTAATCAGGATGGATTTTGCAAAAAGCTCAGCTGGTTTACAAGGGGTGGGACTTTCCAAGCCCACATCACCCAAGTTCAGGAATATGTCACCTTCTGGATGGGAACCAAGGCTGCCAGCCTCAACCACTTCATTCAGTAAGCTTTGACATGGATCTGACTATTTAGGGAGTTTCTCTGGCAGCCCAGCCCTCAAAGTAGATGCTAAGCCCCTTGCTAGGAAAGTATAGGGTGATGCAATGAATTCCAACAGGATGGGGCAGGAACAAGAAAGAAACACACACACACACACACACACACACACACACAATCTTTTCTAAGTCAGCACAGCAACTGCAGGATTTAAAATGAAATTCCGATCCATGGGACGATGGCCAAGCCAGGAGACACCATAATTACAGGAGATAAGACTTGGAATAGGATAAATTAGAAACATTGCCCCAAAACAGATTCCAGAGGAAATAGAGATGACACACACAGTGAAATTTCTGTGATCAAGAGAATACATGAGGATAAAAGAATGTATATATTTGTAAGAGTTATATTCACATAAATTTAAATGTACATAACTATGTAAGTATGAATACATATACTCAGTAGTTCTCTTTAATTCAACAAACCCACAACTAACTGTGTGCTAGGCACTGAGTTAGACCCTAGAAATAGAACAGAGTTTCTCAACCTCAGCACCACTGACATTTGGGACTGGATAATTCTTTCTCGTGGGGAGAGGAGTTGGTGTGAGGACCATCCTGTGCCTTATAGGATTTTTAGCAGCATATCTGACCTCTACCCACCTAATGCAGTAGCAATCCCCCCACTCCAGTTGAGACAACCAAAACTGTCTACAGAAATGGTAAATGTCTCCCCTGAGTGAGGTACACAAAATCCTCCCCAGCTGAAAACCTCTGGAATAGAGCAGTAATTAAGACAGAATCATCACACAGTTCAACACATGTGCTCCAGGGTTAAACGATCTGTATTTGGATCCTGACTCTACAACTTATTGGCTGTGTAACACTGGGAACGTGATTTAATATATTTCTAACTTCAGAATCCCCATCCAGATAATAAAAATAACTCTGCAATTGTTATGAGGATTAATGAGAAGATCTATGTAAAATATTTGACACAGTGCCTGGCCCAGATCAAGAATACAAATCTTTCTCCAAAGAGCTCACAATGTAATGCAAAGCAATGAGAGCAAGTATACAATTAATTTTTATAGATTTCCCCTGAGTCATATTCAATATTTCTCTCATATTGCCAAAGTCTCATTCCACCTCCAATTCATTTATATGATTTCTGTTGCCGCCATGAATTAGACTAGAAACTTTGTACCAAGCCTCCTCTTCCATCCTTTCCCAAGCATCCTCCATCTTGCTGCCAAAGTTTGTTTCCTGAAGATCAACTCTGAAAATCATTTTCCTTACGTCACTGACTCCACATGGCTCTGTCTGGCATCCAAAGTCTTCCACGATTTCGATTCACCATGGGTTTCCCAGCCCACCTGTTCCTCAAGAATTAGTGCAACTCAAACTTCCTTCTGAACTTTTTCGAGATCCTCCCACATAGAAGTTCTGTCTTCCTCTGCCACAGACTCCCTTGTGCTTCCATGCACCTATAAATGAACTCCTAACAAGCTGCCTCACTTAAGAGTTCTTCATGTCGATTGACACGTCTCCTGTGTTAATATGAGAGCTCCTGAGAACTGAGACCAATCTTTCCATCATGTCTGTATCCTCAATGCCCTCAATTCTGTATCTGCCACTGTAGAGCTATTATATATTACACAAAACAGTAAATAAACGACACAAGGAAAAACGGAATCCAGACAAGAACTGGCCAGAATTGACACTAGTTGGCCAGCCAATGGTTCTTGGCCCAGTTGATCAGAATCTCTAGAACAAGACCCCAGACATCAATATTTTTTTAATTCTTCAGATTATTTCAAATGCAGAAAACTAGGATTAGACTACTGTGGAACATATGAGAATAGTTTCCCCCTCTGGGATGGGTAAGTTTCATTTTGGGGGCCAAGTCCAATTAATCAATAGTAGCTGCCTGGAGCAATGCCTTGAGAGGGGTTTTTCAGGTTCCCCAGACACTCGGAAGTATGGTTATTGATTAGCAATGTCTGCAACAGCAAGTAAACAGGGAGCTGCAACAATCACATGGCTAACTGACCTTTCCATGATCCATGCACTAGGAGGAGGAAGTGGGTGGATCTAATGACATTTAAGTATCGTTTAAATATGTGTGTGTTATATATATGTGTGTATGCATATATGTATATGTATATAAATATACACATAGATGTAGATATATCTGTTTTATATACTAATAACTACCATTTTTAGCCATATGCTAAAAAATGAATTAAACACTGGTGTTGCTACCATACAACACTGATGTGGCTCTCGCCTCATAGTGTGGACAATCTAGGAGAAGGCAGGTATTTATAAAATAATCACACAAGTAGATAAAAAAAAAAAAAGTGAGAAAGAGAGACGCCTGGGTGGCACAGGTGGTTAAGTGTCTGCCTTTGGCCCAGATCATGAACCCAGGGTCCTGGGATTGAGCCCTGCACTGGGCTCCCTGCTTAGCAGGAGCCTGCTTCTCCCTCTCCCTCTGCTCATGCTCTCTCTCTCTCCCCCAAATAAATAATACCTTTAAATAAAATAAAAAATAAAAGTGAAAAAGAAAACTAAGGAATGATCTACAGATCTCCAGAAGGGGATACTGAATTAGTCTGGAGGGGAAGAAAAGCCACCCCAAGAAAGTACTATTTGATCTGAGATCTGAGGGATGAGAAGAATTTAGTGAGGAGGAGAGAGGAAGAGTTTTTCAGACCAGAGGCCAAGCACGAGAGGAGGCCTTGAACTGAGGCTCCCATATGTAAAGCTGTGTGGTCGTGGCAAGTTGCTTCAACTCTATCCAGATCACCTATACGTGGGGGACTAGCAAATCACAGTACACAGGATTGTTCCAAGGTCGAGGCCAGCTACTACACGTGACATATGTGATGCTGCATGTGGAACCATGAAGCAGGGAGGAGCTGTTCTTCTATAAAAAGTGTGAATACTTCAGAGTCAGAGAGACTTGGGACCAGGTTTTGGCTCTGGCATTTACTAGCTGTGTGGCTTGGTCAAATAATTTCACCTCTCAGCCTCAGTTTCCACATCTATAAGCTCAAGGTAGTAATTAACTGGATTGAGAAAGACCACAGTGGTTAAGAAGAGCCTGTGCTCTGGAGTCGGACTGCCCACAATCAAATGCTGGCTCCAGGCCTTTCTAGCTGTGTGGACTGAGCAAATTAACCTCCCTGTGCCTCAGTTTATTCCTTTGCTTCATCTGTAAAATGAGGATAATTATCGGGTCATTTGTGAAGAGATTAAATGAGACAAGGTAAGTAAAAGTTTTAACACAGAGCCTCTCACATAGAATGTACTTGGCAAATCTGACTCTCTTGGTAAATTCTGACTTAGTGGAATTTGCTCCACACTATGATTCAATTGGAACATTTATCTCCTCATGGGGAGTTAATTCTGATCACTGCCAAATGAAAGCTACAAATGGCCTTGAGTTTTAAGGACATTTGAGCTGAGAGACCCACAGCAGAGCTAGTGTGGTGCTGACACGGATGACGCCGTGGGTTAACATGGGAAGTGGCTCCTTGATCCCGGATGCAGCACGGCAAGTTTTAAGTTTTATATCCCACAAAGCCAGGCACCTCACAGCGCCTAAACACCATAGGTGTGAAGCCAGCCTACCTTCCCAGTGGCCAGCATGAAGTCACAGAAGTTCCTGGAATCATGTCCTCATTTATAAAAACAGAACGTGGCACGAAAAGCTGGAGGAGATGTGGCTTGAGATTTTCCAAGTCTGCAAGACCTCAGCACAGCTCAGAGCAGAAAGAAAAGTAAGACGTTCAGAATATTTCCAACCAGCAAGAAATGTGCTCTTTGGCACTCAATAAACATGTACCTATTGAATTTCTGAATAAATGAGGAAGATGAAGAAACAGAGTGATATTGTGTTGGCCCTTTATGTAGATTTTCTTACTGGATCCTCAAAGCCATACCCCAGATAGTGACTATTAGCCTCACTCAGCAGATGAGAAAACTAAGTTTCACAAATTATATGGCAGAATGACTTCAAGGCTTTGCTTCAACAAACAAGATCACCATTTCTCACTACAAACTTCATGGATATTAGCAGATGTTAACCAATAAAGGGATAAATACAGGGTCAAATCTCAATGCTGTCAATGGCCACTTAAATAACCTTAGACAAGTTTCTTCTCAGAATCTCTAATATTAAAGTGGACACTACAAATCTGCAAATAGGGTGTGATATACTGGAGGACCTCAGAGCCTATTCTTCACAGAGGACCTCGCAGGACTAGGATTCAGGGGCACACATACTGGGCAATTCCACACCAAATTATACTACTTTTCTGGTTGATATATAAATTAAAGTATGGGGGATTCCTGGGTGGCTCGGCGGTTTAGAGCCTGCCTTCAGCCCAGGGCGTGATCCTGGGGACCCGGGATCGAGACCCACATCAGGCTCCCTGCATGGAGCCTGCTTCTCCCTCTACCTGTGTCTCTGCCTCTGTGTGTGTGTGTGTGTGTGTGTGTGTGTCTCATGAATAAATAAATAAAATCTTTTTTAAAAATTAATTAATTAATTAAAGTATGAATGAAGGCAGGAATTAAATGATGTCTGACAATAAATCCCAGGTATCAGATCTGGAATATGAGTATGACCAACATATGAGTTTGCTAGGGCTGCCAGAACAAATTGCCAGAGAGTCAGTGGCTTAAACAACAGAAATTAATTTTCTCACAGTTCTAGAAACTAGAAGGCCAATATCAAGGTGTCAGCAGAGTTCATTTCTTCCAGGCCTCTCTCTTTGGCTTGCAAATGGCCATCTTCTTGCTGCGTCCTCACATGGCCCTTCCCTCTGCGCCATTTTGGTGTCATTTTCTTATGAGGGTGTCATTTTCTTATGAGGACATCAATTATACTGGATTAGGGCCCCCATACTTATGACTGCATTTAACCTTTAGTTACCTGGATTAGGGCCCCCACGCTTTGACCACATTTAACTTTAGTTACCTCCATAAAGATATACCTATGTATATCTGCATATACAGGCACACTAGGGGGTTAGGGCTTCAACATATGAGCATGGATTGGACTGAATCCATGAGCCACAAGTCCATGAACTGAGCCTATTCTCTCAGGCAGGAGAGGTAGCCTGGGAGATATCTGGCGTCAGTCCATAAATGGCTGGGCAGAGAAAACAGCCTGAGCACAGAAGTAACAGTGGAGGCTCCATCTGGCAGGAAAGGACATGCATCAGAGCGTAGGCTGCTCTGTCCGTGTACGCAACCAGCAATAGTGAGAAGGCAGCAAGATACATGGAGGGAGGGAAAAGGGATTGCATTCTAATAGGACTTGTTAAAACTCGAAGAGAACATTTCCCTGAAAAAACAGGTAGAAATTAGAGGCAGTGATATTTTCTGCCTGAGGTCCATTCTCCAAAAGTAACATTTTTTTCTTTAAGAGAGAATAGAGAGAGCAGGGGTAGGGTTATAGGGAGAGAATCTTTCAAGCAGACTCCAGACTGAGTACAGAGCCCAACATGGGGCTCTATCCCACAACCCATGAGATCGTGACCTGTGCTGAAACCAAGAGACAGGTGCTTTACCACCAGAATCGCCCAGGCACCCCCAAAAGTAGCACTTTTTAAAATTAAAAGACATTCAAGCAAGTGGTGTGAGTAAATAGACTATGAGACACACACACACACACACACACACACTCACACACACACACACAAAGACTATGAGACACAAGGGAAAGTAGTAAAAGGGCAGCATTTTTTTGTGACTTTTCAACATCCCCAGCTCTACTCAAGCTCCTCTCCCTGGGATGTTGAATGGGGTTTAGCTTCAGAGAAGACGGGGTCTCAGGGAAGAGGGAGTTTGGAGGGGTCGAAAGTAAAGTCTTAGAAAGGGATTGGGGAGGTAGACATATTATTGAGATGTCGTACTTTATCAGTGACAATGCTTTTGGCTGCAAGTAAAATAGGGGGAAAATCCATGTGGCCTGAACATTAAGGGAACGCTTGGAAGAGGGATGTTAACAGGGTTGATTAATTCTGTGGATCCTTCATGAAGGATTGAGCTTACTCCAACCTCCCATGCTGCTATGCTCAGTGTGTTCTCAGGCTCATGCCCATTATGATCCCCAAAACGGAGGCTGCAGTTCCAGTCATCATAAGTAGGCACATCAACATCCAGAAGCAGCAGCACCATACCCAAAGTTCCTTTCTCAAAATGAAGAAAACCTTTTCCAAGAGGCCCTGTGCCATTATTCACTCATGTCTCATTAGACAAAATGAGTTACAAGCTCATACCTACACCAATCACTGTGAAGTGGACTGGTTCCGTGATCACTGGCTTAGACCAGTGAGGAGTCAGTCACTCCCTGAGTCTGGGGCTGGTGTTGAGGCCAGTCTCCCTTGATGGCCATACATGGTACACACCTAAGGAAAATCAGAGTTCTGTTAGCAAGGAAGAGAGGGTAATGGCCATTGGGTAATGGTGGCCAACAATGTCTGCTAAAGACTAGAGCAGAGCTGAACTTCAATGATAGGAATGGGAGATAAAGCAGGAATCAAAGCCCCAGGAATCAGGAGCAAAGAAAAATTTGCATTATGGTGGATAAATGGGTAGATAAATGGGGTATCAGCTCATAACGAGTTATGTGAGGGGAATGTGTAGGCCACAATGTGCAGACATACTCGCCATGTGTTGAAGGAGAGAGGAGTGGCAGAAGGGATTCCAGGCTGCTTGTGCAAGAGAAAAATCAGTCAGCTGCCACCTGAGCTATTACCTAGAAGCACAGGCTAAACTCTACTCTACTCCCCTAGCCCCCAAAGCAGCAAGCACCAGGTTGACAGATTCCAAGACTGAGCATTCTTGAGGTGAATTCAGAGAATGCTTCACATTCCACACTCACGTCCAGTGTCCACCATAGCTACTTCCTGGGCTAATGACACTGGGCAAGTTACCTTTGAGCCTTAATTTCTTCATCTGAAAAATACAAGTGATAAAGATCTCTCTCTCTCTTCAAAGCTTTGTAAGATTTACAGGAGATCATGCAAGGGCTAGGCACTGTCAATTTTATTAACAGCTATACTTACCTAATGGTTATATTAACAGTCATTCATACTCTAGAAAACTCTCTAATGACCTCTGACTAAGCAAAGTATCTGACTCATCATACAAAATAGAAGACACCACCCCCCAAATCCAACCAGTCAAGAATTCAATTAAAGAAACCATATCAGATTCATTTCTAATAAAAAATGGGGATCCTTGACTTTGGTGGTCTTGGACTCCAAGAACAGACAGCTCCTTTCTACCACTCATTCAAGCTTTCTTACCATTCCAATTAATTCTTTCCAGAAACAGAGTTCGTCTCTACACCACTCCAGGCTGAAGCAGTAATAACCACCCAGCATGTCAGCTCTTGGGTTAGAAATTACGGTTTCTCATTTCTACTCCACAGAAACACCATCCAGAAATATGATCACAATATTCCAAAGGGAATGCACAGTCATTTTTTTCATCTCTCAGGCACGTGTGATACTATCTCCCAGTTTATGCACACCACAAATCCAGCTTTTAAAATAGACTTTGCTTATGGAGCTCCTCTGATCGCACATGGACTGAGTAGCCAGAGCAAAGAGTCATTATTTGAGCTCTACTCCTCACTTGCTATGCAACCCTCCCCGAGTTACTTCCCTTCTCTGGGACTCACTTTCTTCCCCCAAGAAATGAGAGTTAGGTGATTACTCATACTCCTTCAGTAGCCTCCACTTGGTAAGAACCTACACTTTGCCAGCAATTTTTAGCTCCTATTCTTCCTACAAACTGAGAGACCTGAGTCTCTGCAGGATGAAGTCTGGGTTTGAACCCCAGTCTGTGTGACAGTATATGGCCCCCTAAAAGATTACTCTCTGGAAACATCTGCTCTTGGCGTGCTTATCATTTTTTTGGAATTTTTTAAATAAATCACTTATTCTTAATCCCTGCTAAACCTGGATTGTGACATCCAGGCCAGTTACAGGTTTTGGAATCTAGGGTTCAGTTCCCTTAGCTCCTAACAAAGGACCAGGATGGGGGCTTCGGGGTGTCAACAAAACCTGAAACAACCGGAATCCTGCAGCTCTCCTGGCACCCCATTTTTGGGGCAGGCAACAGCTTTCCAGCTAGGTGTGTCCCCTCCCCACCCAGTCATTAAAGGCAACCCAAGCCCCTCTGAGAACCGTGAGTAAGAGGGGCAAGGCCCCTCCCCAGGCCCACCTCCTTTCAATGGCTTCACAAAGACTCTCAAACACAGACCATTACAGAGGATTAGGCCTCAGAGTTCAGGGGACCCCTGAGGCTCGGTCACCTCCTGCAAAGCCTTCCTTTTTGGCCTTTCCCAAGCTTGGTGGGCCAGTGCCTTCTCCCCTCCTGGCCTGATCATCTACAACAAAGAGTTTGATGAAGGAGGGAGGGTTTGGGGGGATGATATTTAAAGAGAGGAAAATGCTCATTCTCAATGCAGACAAAAGATGAGATTAAATAGTCCAGAGGAGGGCCCTTCCAAGTTGCTGGGGGGTGGGAGGGGTGGGGGGCTCTGTGAAATTAATATACTTCCCTAGGCCTGCTGAGAAAGCTGCTTCCCTTCTAAATCCATATGTATGAGGATGTCAGCCCAGAAACCTGGTTTAAGATATGCTTAATGTCAGAAAGACAAAGGGCTGCAGGCAAGAACTGATCTAAAACTTTTGTCTTTCTCAAGTTACCCGTGGGGCTTCGCTTGGGGCTCAGGTACTTAGCAAAGACACCAATTTCACCTTTCTTAACAACCTGGGGAATGAGAGCAAAGCTCTGGGAATCTGGATTCTAACTTTATGAGTTGCCACTAGAACAGAGACTCCTCTGCATGGTAGCTGGGTGGCCTTCAGCACGTTACCTGACCTCAGAGCCTTGTATCTCTCCTACCCAACTGTTGGAAGGAATAAGTATGAGATAAGGTATGGAACGGAATTCATTGGTAACGAGGGTGCTTGTTTCCTCCTTCTCTGCCTTTCTTCCCTTTGCTTCCTCCCTGTCTTCGTTCCTTATTTCCTTCCTCTCGTTCCCTGTCTTTTTCTTATTTCCTTCCTTTCTTCTTGTTTTCAATAGAACACACACTTCAGTACCTGCTGTGGGCAGGTGATCTTGCCAAGAGCTTAGGTTGCCAAGGAAAATACTATTCCCCTCTGCTTTCTTGTCCAATGAGGAGACAATTTCAGTTGTGCGATAAAATGCTATGCTATGCGTAGGATGAAATTACGCACAGGATAGGGATCCATAGATATTAAGTGCCTTTACCCTAAGTTTTCAGGTGATGCCTCTGGGGCTCTCCTAAGCAGTCCGCGAGTCTACAATTCATCGTTCTCACTAAAACGACCCCTGAATGCCATCAGGGCAGAGTCGGGACCAGGACTTGTGTCTGGCAACTCCTGATCCAGGCTCTTTCAACACATGCTTGATGACAGAAAATTAGGAGGTCACAAGCCACGATTTAAGAAGATATCATTTGGGATGCCTGGATGGCTCAGTGGTTGAGTGTCTTCCTTTGGCTCAGAGCATGATCCTGGATCCCGGGATCGAGTCCCACAATGAGCTCCCTGCATGGAGCCTGCTTCTCCCTCTGCCTATGTCTCTGACTCTCTCTGTGTGTCTCTCATGAATAAATAAATAAATCTAAAAAAAAAAATATGTCATTTAACTCATGTTCAAACAGGAACTATCCTCCTTTTTGTTTTTATTTTTCTGTCTCAAAAGAAAAACAAAAGAGGTAACGATTTTTTTTAAAGTAAGATCATCTTGGTGATAACGCAAGTCTATAGAGCTACAAGATTCAGCTTTCAAAAATAGCTGCATAGAGACATAGACCCAGAGAAGAAAGGTCACGGGGGGGGGGGCGGGTAGTTCACCTTTACCCATCCTTTTTGAAACCAAACCACACAGCACCCTGAGTGGGCTGCTCAAATTGCAGCTGAAACTGTAGGCTGAGACAAATGCTGAAAAAAAAAAAAAAAAAAAAAAAAAAAACACCCTCAAGCCCAGCTGACCTTTGTAGTGGTGCTGATGATGTCTAGAAGGGCTGTATGGAAAGAGTGGAGAGTATGACGTCAAGAAGGGGCCTCTGCCACTGCCAACCAGGACCTTGCCAAGAGGCACGTTTCCTTACACACGCGATGCTGTGAAGATCCCAGATGCCAGCATGACAGAAAGGGTTTCAAAAACGTACAGCTGGGGCAGCCCCAGTGGCCCAGTGTTTTAGCACCGCCTTCAGCCCAGGGTGTGATCCTGGAGACCCAGGATCGAGTCCCACATCGGGCTCCCTGCATGGAGCCTGCTTCTCCCTCTGCCTCTGCCTCTCTCTTTCTGTGTGTCTGTCATGAATAAATAAATAAAATCTTAAAAAAAAACAACATACAGCTGTGTTGTCTAATATGGTAGCCACTAGCCACTACCAAACATTACACTGATTACAATTAAATAAAATATAAAATTCAGTTCTTGGGACTCCTGGGTGGCGCAGTCAGTTGAGCATCTGACTCTTGGTTTCAACTCAGGTCCTGATCTCAGGGTCATGCAATTGTGCCCCATGTCAGTCTCCCCACTTAGCGTGGAGTCCACTCAAAGCTCTCTCTGCCCCTCATCCGCTCTCTCCTTCTCTCTCTCTAAAAAAAATAATAATAATAATAATAAATCTTTTTAAAATTTTAAATAAATAAATAAAATTCAGGGTTTTTTTAAGATTTTATTTATTTATTCATGAGAGACACAGAAAAGAGAGAGAGGCAGAGAAACAGGCAGAAGGAGAAGCAGGCTCCACACAGGGAGCCCGATGTGGGACTCGAACCCAGGACTCCAAAATCATGCCCTGGGCCAAGGGCAGGCACTAAACTGCTGAGCCACCCAGGGATCCCTAAAATTCATTCATTAGTTACATTGGCCACATTTCAACGGCTCAGTATTAAAATGTACCTAGTTCCTACACATTAAACAAGGCTGAAATAGAACATGTCATCATTGCAGAAAGTTCCACTGGAGAGCACTAATGTGGAAGAGTACATACCGCACAGCTCATAACAGATACCCTTGGTGGGAAGACCGGTGTTAGGAGTCGTTTTAATGTTTACTTTGCAAATTTGCATATTGTTTGGTAATTTTGCCATGACCATGTATCTTATTTATAACTTTATTTTTTTAAAAAAGATTTATTTATTCATTTATTTATTATAGAAATAGAGAGGGGGGGTGGGCAAAGACAGGCAGAGGGAGAAGCAGGCTCCATGCCGGGAGCCCGACGCAGGACTCGATCCCAGGACTCCAGGATCACGCCCTGGACCAAAGGCAGGCGCTAAACCGCTGAGCCACCCAGGGATCCCCTTATTTATAACTTTAAAACTAAAAAACAGCAAGGAAGTGATTACCACTAAATGCAGGATAATGGTTACTTTGGGTTGGGAGTGGAAAGGATGATCTGGAAGGGATTCAGGGAAGACTAGGACACTAGTAATGGAATGTTTGGACACAGATACTCAGCAAAAGAAATTGATTTTCCATTCCCAATAACCGTAAGTTTAGACGAAGATTTATGTATGTCCAACTCTAAAATTACTTATAATAAATGTGTTCTGTACATTTTTTCAAATGTGTGTTTTACCCTGCAATATGTATTTTAATTAAATGTTTTTAAACTGAAAAATAAATGGCATGGCTGTCCTTCTCTATAAGGAGGTGCCATCCTTAGCATTAATAAATGATCTCAAGCTTGGGAAATGAGGAACAGACTTCAGCCCTCATCTTCACCTTTTTTCTTTCAAGCTGCCCTGAATAATGGCAGCCCTGTCCACATTTGCTCATCACATCCTCCTTGCCTAGCTCCCGCCAGGGGTGCCTGTGAGAAAGCAGCAGACGGCAGAGGTAATTGTCAGGGGGCAATTTACACCTGTAAATTTTTTAACATGGATATGCTTTGATACATCTATTTTAATCAGTTTTTTACCTTGAAATAAATAATTGTAGATAGATTTAGCTAGGAAGATGTTAATCATAATGACTTTCATAATAGCCAGAAAAAATAATTGGAAACAACTTAAGTGTCCAAACTTATAAATGGGTTAAATTCTGATATATCCAGACAGCTAAATACTGAATAGCTATTCAAAATAATATTATAAAAGAATATTTGATGTGGAAATCTATTCATGCTATATTATTAAGAGGAAAACTGTGTCCTACTCTGAGGTGCTGTCTGTCTGGGTGCTTCTCTACCCACAGGAACTCGGGCCCCATTTATAAACGGTCTTCACCTGCAGAGCCCTGTGCCGTGTCACAGACTAAGATTTTGTGTCCACCTGGCCCCTCAGCCTCCCAGTCACTCAGCAGCCCCCTCGCTGCACGAGAGCCAGCCCGCCTGCCAGGGTGGCCCTGGGCGCTGTTGGCCACCGTCATCCTGGTGGGAGCGGGACCGGGCCACGGGAATACTCACTTTGGGGTGTGTCGCTAGACATTCCCCTGGGATGTCCCCTGCTGTGAAGTGATTGGTACTGGCTGGCAGTTTTCTGGGTCCTGGGTTCCTTGATGGCTAAGGGCCCAACTTCTAGTACAAATGAATAAAAGTTTTTGTATAGTCAAAAAAAAAACCCTTTACACACAGCAGAAAACATGCTTACGCAGTAGACAGAAAAGCACATGCAGTATAATCCTTTTTTTGTCAAAATAATTTATATTAAAAACCACCTTTCAGGGTGCCTAGGTGACTCAATCGGTTAAGTGTCTGACTTGAACTCAGGTCATGATCTCAGGGTTCTGGGATTGGGCCCTGCATCAGACTCCCTGCTGAGGGGTGGGGGGGTAGGGAGTCTGCTTCTCCTCTCCTTCTATCATTCTCCCTTGCTTGTGCTCTCTGGCTCTATCTAGCTCTCTGTTAAATAAATAAATAAACAAATAAATAAATAAATAAATAAATAAATAAATACTTTTTAAAAAAATAAAAATAAACTTTGTTGATACACATAGATCATCACCCACTCTAGGAGGAGGAGCTTAATTGCCCACTCCTTGACCATGAGCTGGGCTTAGTGATTTACTTCCAGAGAACAGCGTAGAGAGAGATTTAGTTAACTTACAGGGGAGAATCTTTCAATCAAGACTAAATCATGTGGATTGCATGTACCCCTGAAAGGATGCGATGAGAAGGGCACTTGGGCTCTGTGTTATTCTTTCCCAAAACCTATAACCCCAATCTAATCATGAGAAAAACATCAAACAAATCCAAAATGAGAGACATTCGTCAAAATACCTGACTCTCACTCCTCAAATCTGTCATGGTCATGAAAAACAAAGATGGAGAAAGCTGTTACAGACCAAAGGAAACAAAGGAGACATGACGACTGTGTGTAACGTGTCCTGGGTTAAACCCTGAGGCAGAGAAAGGACATCAGTGGGAAAACTGTTGAAATCTAAATAAAGTCTTGAGTTAGTTAAGAGTATGGTACTATTTTAATTTCTTAGTTTGACAAATGGACCATGATTACGCAAGATACTAACCTTAGAGGAAGTTGGGTGAAGTGTACATGGAAATGTTCCATATTATCTTTGCAACTTTTCTGTAAATCCAAACTTATTCCAAAACTAAAAGTCTTTTTAAACTACTTTTGCAGCTGTTTCTGGATAGTATGCTTCTGTGTACTCTTAAAATTTCATTCTCTAAATTCTCTAGAGTCAATATGCATTGGTTTTTTGGGTTTTTTGTTTTGTTTTGTTTTTAAGATTTTATTTATCCATTCATGAGAGACACACAGATAGAGAGAGAGGTAGAGACACAGGCAAAGGGAGAAGCAGACTCCATGCAAGAAGCCCGACGTGGGACTCGATTCTGGGTCTCCAAGATCAGGCCCCAGGCCAAAGGCGGCGCTAAACCACTGAGCCACCCAGGCTGCCCTGCCTTGTTTTTTAAATCAGATAAGCAGTTCATGACATAATCAGAAGTTAACTTGGAACCTCTTCTCTCCCACATTTCAACATCCTATGTGGGTGCCAGCAGGAATCTATAGGATAACTATAAAAGCAAGTCAGTTCAGGCGTCTGATGAACTGAATGGTTGGCTGCAGATGACCTCAACTATGCCAATCAGAGCCTTTCCCAGATATCTGACAACCCCAGAGACCTGAGACACAAACCCTCAAGTGCTCTCCAGTGATGTGAAGTGGGGTTCCAGCGCTGTGTTACTTTACCAGGTGCAAGAGCCAGACTAAGGAGAGGATGAGGCCAGAATGCAGAGAGAGCAAACACAGAAGGAGAGCAAATCCTGGGTGGCATTCCACTTATCCTTGGCCTGAATACATGCTGCCCTCCCCTCAGTAACATAAGTCATCCCCAAACTCCCCTTTGGGCCCAAAGTCGCTGGAAATTGGGCTCCCATCTCTTATAATCCAAGAAGGAGACTCCCCTACCTGATTCAAGTCCCTGGGAAGCCTCCAGAGGCACATCTGCCTGGCCTTTAACTGGATGACTCTCAAAGTGGATCAGGTTAGGTTAGCAATCAATAACGAGTTGAACTGAACTGAACTAAGTTGAATTGGATTGAACTAAATTTAAAAGTCACCTATGAGTTCAACACAGGAGGTATTACGTGGACATCTTTTGCTCTTCTTACCCACCAACAACATAGACTAGACTTCTCTGTTACCTTCAGGGCAGGAGACATAACACATCTCAGTTACTACATGATCCTCGGTGCCTTCCACAGGACACTCATGTACAGGTGCAAACCAGTGAATGAGTATATTTTTTCTTCTCTATCCATAGCTTGCTAGAAATACATTGTACTCAATTGTATAGGATATAAAAAATATCGTGTCTTCCTGTGGCTTAATGAACTATGACTGAAGCTAACATACTTTACTGTTATTCTCTATCAGCTGCATACAAAGCAAATAAGGTATGCTTCCTGCAACTACTCCCCAGCTGAAGAATATTAAAGTTTCAAATGACTTTGTTAACAGAAATTGACGACACAGTGGCCATTAGACATTTTATTTTGTTTTGTTTTTATTGGAGTTCGGTTTGCCAACATATTGTGTAACACCCAGTGTTCATCCCATCAAGCGCCCCCTCAGTGCCTGTCACCGAGTCACCCCATCCCCCTGCCCACCTCCTCTTCCACTACCCTTTGTTCATCTCCCAGAGTTAGGAGTCCCTCATGGTTTGTCTTCCTCTCTAATTTTTCCAACTCAGTTCCCCTCCTTTCCCTTATAATCCTATTCACTACTTCTTATATTCCCCATATGAGTGAAACCATATGACCACTAGGCATTTTAAGTAACTGCCGCCACCTCAGTGTAGATGTGTGCCATTAGGCAAAATCAAAAATCCGCTGGACTCATTAGACTAAGAAATCCAGTAGGAGAGAGAAATAAAGAAACAAAACACAAGGAGAGTGAGTGAATGGATGTCACAAAGACTCGATCCAAGACAGAGGAGGCAAACATTATTCTTAAGGGAAGAGCTCAAGGGAAATTTTTAGGAAAGATCCGTTCGGAAAAGGGCCGAACCCATGTTTGTGCACTCCATCGACTACATTACATTCCTTGAGTTCCATATGACTCCTACCATCCTCAGTAGTGTCTATTCATCACCTACTATGTGCCAAGCACAGTTTTCTCATGCAAACCTCTTACCAAGACTACGAGGTAGAATTATTACTATCTCCATGTTACAGATGAAGAAACAGAGGGAGTGAAGATTAAATAATTTGCCAATGGTCAGATTGGCAGGGGTGAACCCAGGAACTATAATATACTGACTCTCAATCATAAAACTTAGAGAACTTTAAAAACTCTGCAGCAACTGACTATTCTCCAATTGATATCCCCACAAAACAGTAAGTTCCTAGAGGAAAAAAAAAAAAAAGTTCCTAGAGGTCAGGGACTGTGTTTGATCATTTTTCCAACACCTAGTGTCTCACACAGACTTTGTGCTCAATGAATGGGTGAGAGATAAGAGCTGCTCAGCTCTCTTAATTTTCTTAAGTTTTCATTTATAAGAAAGGTATACAGCATGTAATGAGCTTAGAACTCAGAGTTTTAAAATATTGACTGTTCATTTCCATATCTTCAGGTCTAAGCACTGCATCTACAAGCTATTTGATATGTTCTCAAAAGAAAGGTACTGAATAAAGAGTTTTCTTCAGAAGTGTCCATGTCCAAAATCATAGCAGGGCTTCAGTTGATACATAAAACCCGGAGTGAAAGACACAGATGGAGATGTGTCTGCCTAATTGAGCCACGTGTGGTTAGCCCAACTAACCCCCAAACCAATCCTTCAGATTTCTTCCTAAGAAAAAAAAGTTGGTGTGCTACTAATAATCACATTTACCTTTCTTTCCCTCAAGCTACAATGAGATTAGGCTTTGAATCATTACTTCTTAATTTACTATATATTGCTCACCTATTTAGGAATAAAACAAGATTTGAGATGTCAGAATAATTGAAATATAAATAAAAGCCATTTAAAACAAAATCAGAGGAGACTGGAGATTATATTTAAAACAAACAAAAAAGGCATATAATACTGTGGGTCTTTCTGTCCAAACCTAAAAATAAACATGATGTGGTCCTTCTTTAGATCTTCTTTGGTGCCTGCATGTCTCTTGTGGTTCTTAAAACCTTAACCTCATGGCTAAGGTATAGCAGGTGAGCTTCTCTGATCTCTTCTGTAACATCACAAGGCCTGCACGGGGGAGACTGTGTCTTGCTTGCCCCTGCATGCCCCAACGGGTAGCACTCAACTTTGTGCCCAAGAGGGACCCAAGAACTGGAGAGCTGATAAGCTCTTCTTGGAGATTTTCCACATTCCTGGAATGTAGCATAGTGTCTGAAGGGCAGTAGGCACTCGCTCAACTTCTCATTGGGTCACCTGATTGAACTGAACCTAATTGCCAAAATGTCGGTGTGTGTACTTTGGACTCCACGCCACTCCATTTTTTCAAACGATGGCAAGAAAGCTGAGCACAGTTTTCTAAACATCCCACAACCCCAGTGGTGGAGCTGAAGCCAGGCAATGTTATCCATAAAACACTCACTACACCCATGAAAAGTAGATACCACTTTCTCCCTTTTTTATCAAGAGACAAAAGCAGAAGAGGCTGAGGGTTTTTTCCAAGGTCATACAGGCACGAAGTGATAGAAGCAGGTCTGGACTGCTGCTCCGAGTGGATGCAAAACCTGCATGATGTCCATTTTGCCTCACTGCCTTCCCCCTACCAGAGAAACACACCTGTGCACATGAACACAGATGTGGCCCTTGTTAGTTCTCTTTCATCTGCAAGGAATATGGGCTCAAAAGATATACATACTCAGAGTCAGAAACACAATGTCCTATGTTCCTACATTCATTAAATTCCCCAAGTGCCATCACATGTAGAGACCTGCTGGGAAATCGGCAGTGAACCAGTTAGCAGGTGGTAGAGAAAGAGAGGGCCGGGCTCTGCAAACATTTTCCATGAAGGACCAGAAAGTAAATGCTTTAAGCTTTGCAGGCCAAACTGTCTTGGACACAAACGTTCAGCTCCACACAAGGGGCCACTGGGAATATGTAAACAAGTGGGCGTGGCTGTGTTCCAATGAAAGCTTATTTACAAAAATAGGCAGGTTTGTTTGACCCCTGGTAGCCGTCTGTCAACCCCTGAGACAATAAACATGGAAATAAGTGTAGTAGACAAAAGGCATAAAGGTGAGGTCTCAGAAGAAAATAAAGCAGTGTAACGAGAGAGAGAGAGAGAGAGAGAATGAACCTTTAGAATGGGTGGGAGGACGTGACATTTGTTGACAAACCAGCCATGTTAGGAGCCTGAGAAAGAGCCTTCCAAGGAGTAGGAAAGGTTAGAACAAAGAGCCTCAGAGAGAGTGGGCCTGGGGAAGAGAGGAAAGGCCAGCACGTCTGAACAAGAGCGGTAGGAGATCAAGTCACAGGCTGGACAAGGACCAGATCATGTGGCATCTTCTAAATGCAATGGAAAGCATTTGGAGGGCTTTCAGCATGGTTTGCTTTAATTTACAGGTTTGAAAATATCAATTCCAGCTGCTGCACTAGACATTGGCAAAGTGAAAGGAGGAAAAGCAAGGACATGGCTTCCAGATGGGGGTAAGAGAACAGGAAGATTTTAGAGGAGGTGGAGCCCACAGAAATTGCTGGAGGGGTTGCATTAGGGGTAAAGACAATGGAGGATTCCAGCATGTGTTCACTTGGTCGGATGTATGGACACAGAACCACTGCTGGACCTTGAGCCGAATGCGTGTAGGTCACAAGCGAGAGGCACAAACGGAAAGCACCACTGGTGTGGGTGCTCTGAAGACAGATGCTAAGTGACCCACAAAGCAGCTCAACTCAGGACAACCCGCCAAGAGGCCACTGCGGAGCCTGCCAGGTAGGTACTGCCTAGTGTATCACACAGGGTTTTGAAACATGCAAAACAGACAAGTAGGAACTATTCAAAGACTGTTCTAGTTTCTTATCACCACACACTAAACTGTGAGGAAGCAAAACTATGTGGTCCAGCTCAACTGGAATCCGCTTGACCTAGTAACCAAAACTCCAATAATCTACCAGAAAGCCTTCGTTGGGCTCGAAAGGATCATGTATTTAGAAGATATTACAAGTGTCTGTGAGGAATCGGAATACAAGACATTTCCGGGGGGCGGGGGGGGCAGGGTGTGCAGAGACACAGGCCTGGAGAGACAGCCCGAGGCCGCTGAGGAAATCGGTCACCACTCTAACGCTCTAAACGGCTGAGGACCAGGCCAATTCCACTGCAAGAAGCTTGAAGTCTTTCACTCAGAGCAGCACGCTTTCTGTTCTCCCATTATCAGAAATGCTGTCAGGCACACAGTGAGCGTTATGTAATAGGAAGCAATACTTTCCGGCCATTTCTTCATCCTCCTGTTATATAATAATCATGCCAAGATGAAGTGGCCAACGTCTGAGCCACAGAGATGCAACCCTGTCAAGTAAATTTATAGTTTACACTTCCTGTTCTTTTTTTTAGCAAGTACTCCCTACCCCCACCGCCCTCCTCCCTCTTGGCTTGCCAACATGCCAGTTTCCAAGCTGACTTTTTTTTCTCATTAGGTGGACCTGTTCCATTCATGAAAAAAAGGGGGAAAGGTTACTTTCACTCATTCACTCATTTACTCATTCAACCAATCAGTGGACAAATAATTATTTAATAGCCTACCACTTAAGAGAGCTTACGACAGGTGGAAAGAGAAGCAGCTCCAAATCATGGGTCTGTGCCCACCAGCTAGGTGGCCTGGGACAGAGGATTTCAACTCTCTAAGCCTCATCTGTGAAATGGGCTAAGAAGGAAAACTTAGCAGGGTCTTGGGGGAGAAAGAAAAGTCATAGGGGTAAAGTACCTGTTCCTAGCTATTGTTCTTTTTCCCAACTTATCATATATTTGGCACCAAAATTACCAAAATAAAAGGACAAAGTCTCAGCTCCTGGAAAGTTCAAATCTAGTTGGGGGAGACACGAAGGTAAAAAAAGGAAAGAAACAATCATCATTTGGTGGAAAACATACATTGCTAAAAGGACAAACGGGTGCCATAGGGACAATGAACTGGTCTCTTTCATATAAGTGGTAGCATTTCATGTCACGTGTGAAACTGGGGGTTCCAAAAAAATAAGCAACCTTATAGCTGAATTAAAAAGGGGTTAGGACCTCCTTGTAGGAATTCAATACAGGATAGGCAAACTGCAATCCTAGGAATTCAAAGTCCCTTTAAAATTCAAAATTAATCAATTCATTTCATCATATCAACAAAAAAGACAACAAGACATATAGTCAAATCAATTGGTGCAGAAGACATTTGACAAAAGTTGAAACCTACCCATGATAAAAAAAAAAAAAAAAAAAAAAAAAAAAAACCCTCTCAATAGGAGCAGCTGAGTGGTTCGGTGGTTAAGCGTCTACCATCAGCTCAGGTCATGATCCCGAGGTCCTGTGATGGATCCCACATCGGGCTCCCGGCAAGGAGCGTGCTTCTCCCTCTGCCTATGTCTCTGCTTCTCTCTCTGTCTCTCTCATGAATAAATAAAACCTTTAAAAAAATTAAAATTAAAATTAAAATTAGAAAAAACTTTCAACAAACCAGGAATAGAAGGAAATTCCTCAAGGAGATAGCATCCATGAAAAACCTATTCTAATATCACCCATAAAAATGAAAGACTGAATGTTTACCTCTACATTTGGGAACAAGGGAAAGACGTCTGCTCTCACCATTTTTTTTTATTTTATTTATTTATGATAGTCACATAGAGAGAGAGAGAGAGAGGCAGAGACACAGGCAGAGGGAGAAGCAGGCTCCATGCACCAGGAGCCCGACGTGGGATTCGATCCCGGGTCTCCAGGATCGCGCCCTGGGCCAAAGGCAGGCGCCAAACCGCTGCGCCACCCAGGGATCCCTGCTCTCACCATTTTTAATCAACATTTTACTGAGGGTCATGGGCATTGTGATAAGGAAAGAAACAAAAGCAAGCATATGAAGAAGGGAGAAGTGAATTCATCTTTCTTTGCAGATGGCCTAATCTTACATGATGAAAATCTTAAGGAATCTACAAGAATAAAAAGCTATTGGAACTCATGAGGGAGTTTAGAATGGTTGCAAGGTAGGAGGTCAGCATTAAAAAATAATAGTAATAAATTGTACTCTATACACCGGCAGCAAACAACTGGAGGTAGAGTTTTTAAAATACCATTTACACAAACATGAAATACATAGGGATAAACTTAAACTATGTGAAAGACCAATACACTGAAAACTATAATTTGAAGAATACCCTAATAAATAGAAAGATGTGCTAATATTCACAGTTTGAAAGCTTCAATATCGTAAGGACAGCCATTCCCCCCAAAACTGATCAACAGATTCACACAATTCCAATCATAATCCTAGCAGACTTTTTTGTTTGTAAAAACTGGCAAACTGATTCTAAAACTTATATGAAAATTCAAAGTACCTGGAATAATTGACACACTCTTAAGAAAGAATACGGTTAGATACTAGCAAGACCTGAGTTCAAGGAATTTAAAGCTACAGTGATCAAGACAATAGTGTGTTATTGGCATGTGGATAGATGAAAAAGTCAAAGAAAAAGAATATGGAGTCAAAAAAAAAAAGAATCCTTAAGCTTGCATATAGTGTTTGACCAAGAAGCCATGGCATTTTAACGGTAAGAATATATTCTTTTCAATAAATAGTGCTAGAACAATTGAATATTCACATAGGAAAAATTACACTCAACATTTCCCACACACCATTCACAAAAAATAACTTGAAATGGATTATGGACCCAAATGTAATCACTAAAATTTTAAAACTTCTGGAACAAAATGTAAGAGAAAATCTTTGCAGCACCAGGTTAGGCAAAGATTTTTTAAGAAAAAAAAGAATCATGAAGTATAAAGAAGAAAATGATCAGTTAGTTTCCATCAATATTTAAAACTTCTGCTTTTCAAAGACACCACTGAAAAAGTGGAAAAGTCAAGCCTAGAAAAAATATTTACAACACACATTTCTGATGATGGATTTGCATTCAGAAATATATGAAGAACTTTGCAACTCAATAATAAGCAAAGTAGACAAATTCAATAAAATAAAGGGATGGGGCAAAACATCTGAGCAGACACACTTCACAAAAGAAAATATACAAATGGCCAATAAGTACATGAAAAAAAATGCTCAAAGGTATTAGTTATAATGGAAATGCAAATTAAGATCACAATGAGACACTACTACACATCCATTAGAATGGCTAAAATTAACATGACAGACAGTGCTAAGTGCTGACAAGGAAGTAACGGATACTCTCACACATGGTTGGCAACAGGGTAAAATGGTAACAATCAGTCTGAAGAATTATTTGGCCCTTTCCTATAAAGTTAAACATGCACTTAGCATACAGCTCAAAAGTTCCATTCTTAGACATTTACCCAAGAGAAATGAAAACAGGTTCATGCAAAAACCTACACTTGAGTATTCATATTAACTTTATTTACAAGAGACAAAAACCAAAAAGAACCCAAACGGCCACCAGTGGGTAAATGAAACAACACATGGTAATAACAAAGAATGCACTACTGAGATGCCTGGGTGGCTCAGTGGTTGAGAGCATCTACCTTTGGCTCAGGTCATGATCCCAGGGTCCTGGGATCAAGTCCCACATTGGGCTCACTATGGGGAGCCTGCTTCTCCCTCTGCTATGTCTCTGCCTCCCTCTGTGTGTCTCTCATGAATAAATAAATAAAATTAAAAAAAAAAAAGAATGCACTACTGATACATGCCACAGAATGCAATAATTTCTAAAACCTTATCCTAAGTGAGGGAAGCCAAACACAAAAGAGTAAGTCTGTATGATTTTTATTAATACTAATCACTAGCAAAGAATATCTTATCTATAGTGAGAGACAGCAGATCAGAAGTTGCCCAGGGCCAGGAGTGAGTAGAAAGGGGCACAAGGAAATTTCACACAGTGACAGAAACACTCACTTAAACTATGTGAAAGACATGTATATATATATGCATATATACATGCATGTATATATAGGCATATACATTTTTCAAAACTCATCACACTGTTCATTTAATAGATGCATTTTCTTGCATGGTAATTGTATCTCAATAAAAGTTTTTTTTTAAATAATGTGTAAGAAGAGGACACTTGGTTTGTTGGGGCTTTTACAATAGAATGTACATATTTCCAATTAAAGGGACTTAGGGAGAATTGGAAGATCAGTACAGAAGCCCCAAACTGGTTGAAATTAGTTGAAATTTCAACTCAAAAAGAAGACTTTTAAATAGTTCCCATGAATTTGAACTGATATATTATATAAGATACTACACTCCTTTAACGTCTGCACAGACTACAGTCCTATCACAAGACAGGTGACATACTCCTAAGAGAAATGGAAGACAGCTTTCATAAAGGGACTATTTTCAAAAGTGTGGACAGAGTGAGAACCAGAAAAGAAATGGTGGAAGGCCCAGAGTCTGACAATAGTGGGGAGCCACTGGCACACGGAGGCCTGATGAGGACGTGTTCCCAAAATCCAGTGAGAGTTAAACCATGGGAGAGGGATCACCCAACAGAGGCTGTAAACTTCCATGAGAGAACAGAGCTCCTGCCAAACCATGGCAAGACACCCTGGCTTCTCTCCTTCTCTTGCCCTCTGGCCTCCTGCTAGTTCCTTCCCTTAGCCAAACCCAACTAGAAGTGGGAGAGCAAGGGAGCCCAGAAGATACAGTTCCTTGAATTCAGTCTCCTGGAACAGAGCAGATTGGGGACAGAAAGTGGCTGTGGATGGCGAACTAAGATTATCCAACATAAGATTCTAGTAGCATTTCAGAATTTGGTGAGCCAAGTCTGTTTATCACACTGTTTTATGCCCAGCTCAGGGCTTGGCACTGCAAAAGATACTTTTTATTGGGGGGAAAAAGGGGTACTTTGTTTTATAAAGCACTTTTCCATCCCTTGTTTATTTGATTCTCACCAAAGTCCCATGAGAAAGGAAGGGCAAGGATTATGGTCCCCCATATTAGAGAACAAAAAAAAGGAAGGTTCATGAGGAGAAATGTCTTATCCAAGGTAACAGGACCAGCAATGGATAGGCTCCATGTCATGATGCCTACATGGGCATCCAAACCACCCATGTAGTGATCAGACCACAAGTGAAGAAATGGGTATCTCTCTAGTCACTCTGGTGACAAGGGAGTTCTGGAGAGTGGACAGAATGATCAAATGTCTGGCCATGCTCCTCCTGTGATGGTCAACATGATTATTCATAAATATCTATCTGCCTCTTGCTAACATCCTGCACTATGTCCCCTTGCCATGCAAAGCCCACCATGACTTGACTTCTGCTGTTAACTCCAAAGTGTTGTTCCCAAGTGTTGTTCTCCTTCCTAGAGGAAACCTCTAGGAAGGCATAACTCACTCCTTTCTCGTGTTCCAAAGATTCCCTATACACGGACAACTTTTACTTTGCCTCTTGACAGTAGCTGCCTTTTAAGACACTAGTATTTCCTTAACCTACTTTTATTAAGAAAAGGGAAATTCAAATAGATGGTTTTTCCAGGTTTAAAAAAACTTTTAGGTATAAATTAAATATCTTAGTTATTTGAAAAGAAATGCATCTTATCACTCTGGGCTTTGTCAATTGAGGACTAAACATAATATTAGGCCTGTTCAGTAACCGAGGGTAATCATGCATCACACCTGATAGCCAGGGGAATCAGTGACCTGAAGCATGCCATAGTCGTTGTATGAAATGCCAGAAAATGGCCACTTGCTGAGTTTCCTCTGCTTTTTCCCAGTAGTCCTCTGGCAAGGCCTCTGGATGTGATGCAGCTTGCCTGAGCTGAACCCTGCACCCCTTTCCTCTTCCCACTTTTAATTTTCTGTATCTAATCTGCTATGTCTTGGGAAACCAGATTGCCAAGTTAGAACTGTTGCTTAAGTAAGAAAAAATAAGTTCTGCACCAAAGCCAGAAAGCATTTTTGCTTTATTCCATGGGCTTTTTGACATTAGCTTTGACATCTCTGAGTCTTTCTGTGCCCATTTCCTGGTTCTCGGGTATTTGTTACATAGCCATTGTGGCCCCAGAAGTGACCTCTGAAGGAGGAAGTTCTTATCAATGTCCTCGTAAATGACTGGGCGTGATCCCCTTGCGCTGGCTCATTAAACTGTTCAGACTCATGTTCACATCTGCTCCCACACCTCAGGGGTGCTCTCCAGAAAGTTGTTTTCTCCCTTTCTGCCTTCTCAGTAAAACTGAATTATTATAGGACAAAAAAATATGTTGGGGAAGGTGCAATCCTGTCATCCTGCAAGAAGGAGCCACTCATAATCAAGGTCATCCCAGCTCTGAGATTTGCCCGGGCTTACTCTCATTGACCAACCTGAAAAAAAGGCAGCTGCTGGTCTGCATTTCCTATCAGGCCAACGTGTTACAATGAAGATAAATATATGAGCTGCTTCCTCGTTTCATTGTTCCTCCTTGGTTCAAGTCAGTCTGGATGGTTTGCTCCCATGCATTCCTCACATCAGAGTGTGGGATGACACCGAGCCGCTGGCTTTCAGGACTCAAGTAACTTGGGTTCAATGATAGGGATGCTGGGGCGCCTGGGTGCCCCAGTCCTTGAAGCATTTGACTCTTGGTTTCAGCTCAGCTCAGGTAATGCTCTCAGGGTAGTGAGATCGAGCCCTGTGTGCAGCTCTGTGCTCAGTGCAGAATCTGCTAAACATTCTCTCTCTCTCTGCCCCATTCCCCAGGGTCGCTCATTGTCTCTCTCTAAAATAAATGAGTCTTTAAAGTAAATAAATTTTAACAATAAATAAAAGAAACAAAAAAGATAGCCATGCTATGCAACCATTGTGCTTAAATCATACTTTGTCATCTCTTTTATAAAAGATTGACTGTGTTTCTTAAAATTACTAGTGTGCTTTTGCAAAAGGTTTGAGTGCCCTCAGGCAGCCACTAAGGATTCTATAACTACCATCTATCTCTCTCTGTGCCCCTCAAAGGCAGCGCTGGGGCAGACCGAGGCTGTGGGGTCTGGGGAAGAACAGCTCAGATCCGCAGGCTACACAGGTGTTTGTCTTTGGGTGTGTGATGCTACTTGTGGAATTTCTGGAAGGATGCAATCAGATATATATGCACAGATGTTCATCATAGAATTACACACATATACTGGCAAAAAACTGGAAAGAGTTCAAAGAGCCAACAGTAATCAAGCAATGTGTGTCGCATTCATATAGTAGGTAACTAGGCAGCCATTAAAATTTATGTTTTCAAGGAATATTTACTGTCATGAGAAAATGCTCACCACATTATTATGTGGTATATTACATACTACAGAATATATACATACACATATTTATATTCAAGAAAATAATACATATGTATTTGGAAAAATATAGTATATGCACACACAAATATGCACACATACACACACACAGTATTCCATCAATTCTGGATGGTAGCAATTTATGACTCACCAGCCAAATTAACATCAAGTGTTGAAAAACACTATAATATTAATAATAATGTAATACTGGTTGTAAAATGGGTCCCGGTTTAAGAAGCATTAAAATGTAGGGGGAAATCCATCTTTGCTAGAAAAGAGAAAATAAAGCCACAGGATTTCAAGTCTAGAAAAATAATGTATTTAAGCATATGTTAGACAATAATATAATGAAACATTTCAAAATGATGCTTGTCTCTAGACTGCTTCTAGTTTCTAAATGGATACTATCTCTTCTGTCAAGATGCTCAGAGCCTAGCAGAGGAAGACAGATGTATGAGCCAGTGTTAGGAAAGATCGCGCATATGAATGTCTGCAAAGTTCAAGGAGGTCACACCAGTCAATTCTATGGGAAGTGGGGAGGTGTCAAGAAAGTGTTCATCCATGGTGATGCCCAAGTTGAGTCTTCAAAGGAGAGTAGAGGTAGATGGACAGCCAATTGAGGGAAGGGCACCACGCATGAAGGGAACAGCATGAACAAAGGCATGGCTCTTTCTAGGAACCACAAACCCTCTAGGGTTTGTCCACTATCCACAAGGAATACCCATATGGTGATTAACTTTTGCAGGACTTGAAATATTTTATTCTCTACCATACAAAGATATTTCAAGACTTAGGTGCCAAAGGACATAAAATAGCTAGAACAGTTCACAGCACAAAGCAGGCACCTCAAAAAGCCCTGTGAAGTGAATGAATAAATAAATAAATAAATAAATAAATAAATAAATAAATAAATAAATAAAATTCAGGATTCAGCTTTTTCAGCCGGCCATCATCTTTATGCCCTTTCTTCTTCTTCTGTTTTTAAGAAAAATCTTTCCTCAGTGGGGTTATCACCAGTTACTCAACTTCAATGTCAATGAGTTAGATTTGAATGCCTAAGAGACTCTTAAAACTTAGCGAACAAGAAATGAAGAGCTGAATTTTTATTTCATCTATTTACCAGTCTTGTGACCTCAGACAAATAGCTTGAATTTTCCGAATCACGGGCGTTTTCTCATCTGTAAAATAGAGATAATATCCCCCCCACCCCGATCTTACAGAATTGAGAGGCTCATATTAGTTAATAAGTGTTAAAGCTATTGTGTAACATCTACAATTCTATACAGCTACAAGAGATTATCACTGTATAAATCATGAGAAAACTAAAAAGAATCAATAATTTGCCCAAGGGTGTGGGAAATGGCAAAATGAGACTCTTGATCCAATTCCTCATCTCTATCTCTATTAACACACTCTCATCTGGAGCCCTCTGTTGGGGTGGAAAGGAGGGGAAAGAGCAGACAGGTCTGCGCACAGGAGGGGTTCCAAATCTCACTGTTTTGCCTTGATCTCATAATTTTGCCCTCATCCATCCTCCTCTCCGGTTGACTTCTTAGGGAGCCATGCAGCCAATGGGGCACAAAGCTATGCATAAGTGCTATTTCTTCTGCTGGATAACAGCTGTCAGACCCCTGTGTGGGAAGAACAGCCAGGCCAGGCTTGGGAGGGCAAATCCAATACAGGTTTGCATAGCCCATCCACCCTTGGCTATTATTCACTCTTCCTTCACAGGCCAGGATGTAAGCATTCATCTTTTTGGGTTCTTCAACAATTAGTGCCCGGGACTCTTCTCAGGCCATATATCATGGCACTGGAGGCAGGAGGTGCAGACAAAAGTCATCACTTGTGTTGATGTGGTGTGAAGAGGATGATTAATGAAAGTCACACACGGCCGCCCAGCTTCTGACTTACCTAAGCTCACTGAAGTCGCTGACTTGGCTGTTTCTCATGGGGCATCTTTCCCACCCCTTCCCCCACCACTGCTTCCAATAATGGCTCCAGCTTTGGGAGTCTTATTTTGAAAGGAAGGGAGGGAAAACACTCTTTGTTGTCACTGAAATCACACCAGTATCTCTGACAAATCTGCATGCTCGACTTTCAATTCTCTGATCGCTGCTGCTTTTCTTGAATTTGAATGCTATCTGTTCATTTAACAAATATTTGTGAGTGCCTGCTTTAGGTGCTTGGGATACTTCAGTAAGTGAAACAGACAAAATAGCTCTTGTCCTAGTGAAGCTGACTTTCCTGTAACAGAAGATAGGTATTGATAAGCAAACTATAAAGTTTGCTGGAGGTACTAAGTGCTATGAGGGGGGCGGAGCAGAGAATGGGAGCAAGTACTAGGGTAAGGGGTCAACTGCGATTTTAATTTTAATTTTAATTTTAATTAGAGCAAAGTAAGCCTTAATGATAAGATGATGCTTGAGCAAAACTTGAAGGAAGTAAGAGGGCCAGCCAACCAGATATCTGAGGGAAGGTGCGCTAAGGAGTAGGAACACCCACTGCAAAAGCCCAAAGGTGGAAGTATGTCTGAATTTCTTGCACACCAGCAATGAAGCTAGTGGGTCTGGGGCAGCATGGATGAGGGGTAGAGGGAGCAGGGGTGAGATTAGAAGGGAAAGAGGGGGGTGGGTCACATGGAGTCTTTAGGACACTATGAGAATACTAGCTTTTTCTTAGTATGAGATAGGAAGTCACTGGAAGGTTTTGGTCTAATTTATGCTGTAAATGAGTCACTCTGGCTATCATTTGAGAATAGACAATGGATTGTGAAAGAAGAAGCAGGGAGCCCAATCCAGATGGGAAATGATGATACTCTGACCTGACTGTTAACAGTGAAGAGCTAAACAATGACCAAATCCTCAATACACCATATCTTGTCGAGTTTAAAATGCCAGTTTGTGGGACGCATTCCTGATTTGGACATATTAAAGGTGACATAATCTGTATCTTGGTATCCAGGAAACACAGTATTTTTAAGTTGAACTGGAGGGTTTCTGGCAGATTTGAAGTGGGGATGAGAGAAAGAGAGTCAAAGATGTCTCCAAGGTGTATGGCCTGAACAACTGGAAAGCTGCCCTCAGCTGAGATGATGATGAGAATGAGCACAGGAGGGGCCAGTTGGGATGGCTGGCTCAGGTGCAGATCAGAACAGTTTAGGACATGCTGAGATTAGGTATCTATTAAAAATACTGGGACGCCTTGGTGGCTCAGCAGTTGAGCGTCTGCCTTCAGCTCAGAGTATGATCCCAGGGTCCTGGGATCGAGTCCCACACCAAGCTTCTCACAGGGAGCCTGCTCCTCTCTCTCTCTCTGTGTCTCTCATGAATAAATAAATAAGATCTTTAAAAAAGTGCAAGTGAGAATACCCTGTAGGCAATTGATTATGAGTTCAAAAGAAATTCAGACCAGAGACAGAAATGTGACCATCACAGGACATTAATAATAATTGAAAGCACCCGTGGGTGGCTCAGTTGGTTAAGCATCCAACTCTTGATTTCAGCTCAGGTCATGATCTCAATGCCGTGAGATAGAGCCTTTCAGTGCCATGCTCAGTGGAGCATCTGCTTGAGATTCTCTTTCTCTACCCCTCTCTCTGCTTGCACTTGCATATGCTCTCTCTCTCTCTCTCTAAATAATAAATAAATAAAATCTTAAAAATAATGATTGAAGCCAAAAGACCAAATGAGGTCACCAAAGGACAGAGTGTAGTTAGGGAAAAGGGTATGGGGCCCAGGGTCTTCCAACTGAAGAGGTCTGGGTGGAAAAAAGAAACCAGCAAAGGACAGCAAGGTGAAGTAAACATGTGAGAAAATAAGAAATAACAGAAATAATTGATAACGGCCACAAGTTCTGCATTGGTGTGGAAAGGGGAAAATTAACCTCTATAAATGCTTCCAAAACAGATATAACAAAAATGGTTCATTTCTCTGCTCAATGAGAGGTGAGCGGCCAGCTGTGGGAAGGGCCAAAGTAAAGAGATGCTAACATGTGAAAAGAAGAGGAGACCACGTCGATTTTTATACTTTTCATTCAATGTATTTCTTCTGAAGCCACCTTGCTTCAGGAAAGGTTTAGGGTGGTTTGTCAGTTTGCATTGAGAATTTTTAACATTATAAAGTAATTTCACCTCCCATCCCAGTGTTCTCCCATCACTTACTCAGCACATGCTGTCCCCATTCATTCATTGACCTGTTCATGCCACAATACTTATTGACAACACTGTGAGCCCATGTTCCAAGCGCTGGGTCTGATGGCTGACTTGAAGACACCCGATTCCAACCTCCTTTTCTACCTTGAAGCCAATCCAGACACAAGACTAATAAGCACTCCATAAGCTAATTTCCTCGACACTCACAAAACTCTACTTCAATTCACAAAATGCAGAGAAGAAACTAAGGACACAGAAGCCATGGGTAGCCCGACCAACAAGCACCAAAAGCTCCCATGCTAAATCAGGTCTGCACAGTCACTGAACTCATTTATCCTTCCTGAGGTAGGCAGGGAAAGTAGGAAGTCACCAACAGTAGTGACAGCCAACATGTGCAGTGCCTTTCATGTTTAAAATCAATTTTCCTATCTTGCATGTAAGTTAAACGCTATGGCAGTGTTGAGAGGGGAGTACAGTTGGCATCCTGCCTTGGATGAGGAAGCAAAGGCTCCAGGGAGGTGGTTTCCCCAGGGGGCATAGCTAGGAGAAGGCTCAGCTGGAACTCAAGCCTCAGTCTTCAGATGATTTGTAGCCAGCGGTGGGTTGGGTGCTGGGGGGAAGCTACAAACAGATAAACGGTAAAGGGCCTGCCTCAAAACAAGAACTAGACAAGTGAGGGAGCCAGGAAACAGCTGGGAGGAGACAAGGCTCTGAGGAGTGCCAGGGAGCAGGCACTTGGGGACAGATAGGGAGGAGCATGGCACGTCCCTAAGTAGGTTTTTAGGGGGAGCCCAAACCACGTACTGCTGTCAAGAAAGCAGCCAAAGAAACCTCAGCACCTATGCGGCAGGCCCAGCAGAGGGAAGCCAACAGTCCTGGATATTAGGCCCACCAGCTGTCCCGGCCTGCCCGGGACTGAGGTGATTTCTGGGACATGGGACTTTCAAGTCTCAAAAGCAGGAAAATCCCGGGCAAACCAGGACAAGATGGGCACTATGGTTAGCATTCCAGCCTTGCTGCTTTCTGGCTATATGAACCTGGGGCGAATTACTTCCCCTCTTCTGATCTTCCTCTCCTCTAAAGTGGGTGTAAGAATGGGACCCCGGCAGGTTTATCAGGAGATTTTAGTGAGATAAGCGAAAAATCTCTCACATACCATCTGGCACTTGGAAGGCATTCCGCTAATGACCGCTATTATTATTACTGTGAAGTTATGAAAATGAGATGTTCAACTGCACTTTTCTCGCCATTCCTGAAGCTGAAACGCAGTCATCAGAGTCCTCCCAGAAACAGCTCTCCTAGGAGCTGGGTTTCGAGCCAGCTGTTACGGATCTTCATAAGCACCGGAAACGTGGAGACGCTGAGGCAGCACTATCCCCAGAGCAAGTGAACCCCAGCTGTGGGCTCCTTGGTCCCCTGGCTGCTCCTTGAAAGTTTCTGTAACTCCCAAGATAAGGCCTATCCTAGATAAGCTTCACCACTGGAAAAGTTTAGCACACCAGGTTGACCCTGGGAATAACAACAGAGAAACCAACTGAGTTTCCCGGTGACGGCCCACATACCAGGAGCTCAGGGCTCTTAAGGTGCCCCTGTTCGCCCCAGACTGTGGTCCCTCCTCTGCCCACCCAGCACATTCCCGCAAGGACTAAACGGGGACCTTGGCTAGTCTGGTACCATCACAGTCACTAACTCCTGGCACACAAGTTCTAAGTGTGCCCTCTACGAAAATCGTTTTAATTTCTGGGAGCATTAACCCACAGCTCTGTCATGAACAGAAAACTCATGCCCTGTACAGAAAGCCATTCTCTCTCCCTCTCTAGGTAGAAGTCCTTGCTTTGAAGACCTGCATTCCACCGTAGGCCGTTTGTTCTTTGGGCTTCAACTGCTGTCATGTTTATTGCATTGTAACGTAAAGATCTATCTGAGCACCAGCACAGCTCTTGGAAGACAGGAGATGACTGCATGCTTCATCCGCGGAGATGGAATATAGCATAGCAGTTGAGAACACCACTGCCCAAGTGCTAAATGGAAACAGGGCTTCCTATCAGGGTGAGAAAAATGTTCTAAAATGGACTGTGGTGGTCCTCATCTTCACCAAGTATACTAAAAACCACTCAATTGGGCAGCCCCGGTGGCGCAGCGGTTTAGCATCGCCTGCAGCCCAGGGCCTGATCCTGGAGACCGAGGACGAGTCCCACGTCAGGCTCCTGCATGGAGCCTGCTTCTCCCTCCTCTGGTGTCTCTGCCTCTCTCTCTCTCTCTCTCTCTCTCTCTAGGTCTATCATAAATAAATAAATAAATCTTTAAAAAAATAAAAATAAAAAAATAAAAAATAAAAACCACTCAACTGTATACCTTAAGTGGGAGAATTGTAGTGTATGTCAACTCTATCGCCATGGAGGTGTTTTGGAAAGACAGCAAGACCACTGCCTGCCTCTGTGTCCCAGCCTCACCGCTTACCCCGTGATTTGGAGTAAGTTTCGTGATTTCCCTGTGTCTCGGCTTCTTCACCTCTAAACTCGGTTCAAGCAAAACCTACACCAAGGGGTTGTTATGAGGAACCAAAGTGGCGATTATTTTTATTTTTGACAATCATTTTTCAAGTAACTAGAATGGCACCTAGAACATATAAAGCTGTATGTATGGTAGGTAGTAAGGGTAGTTACTTTTCATCTCTGTGATGCTAGAACACGGTTCAGTGCCTGACACAGGGTAAAGGAATGATGATTTATTACCTGCGTATCCCCCAAGTTCCCACAGGAAAATCCAGATGTGGGACACGCTAGCCCATATGCCTCCAGCAACAGAAAGAAGAGTGGAGTTAGGAGTTGAAAGACTTGAGTTTGAGTTTCTGATCACCTCCTTAGAGCAGGATGCCTTTGAACAAATCTCTTTCCCGTTTACCCTGAGACTCGCCTCCCTCATATGACAAATGAAGCTGAAAATTGTTTTTTTAACTTCAAAGTGTTGCTTCGAAGATGAAATCAGCTCACATATATGAATGCCCTTTAAAACTATAAGGTAATGTACAAATTTAAGTCCCCCCCCCCCACAGAAATTGGTTTTGCCTTAAAAAGACCCATGTTTCTCTCTTACCACAAAAGTCTAATTATGCTCTCCTGTGCTCCCTTACTCATGCAACACTGTTAGGAACATGGACAAATATCAGACCCAAGGGTGGTCTGATGTCACTGGGCTCTGAGCACCAGCGTGGTCCTATTGTACCGAGCTCTGGTTGGGCTGGAAACTCCAAAGAAATACTATTCCTTTAAATTTTGCCCCTTTGTGGCTCACAAATGAATCCATTTGGAGGGCAGCAGCTGTTGAGCTCAGCAGTAGAGCAGCATTCCCAGCCTTGCCAGGGTGGGAGGCTATAATCAGGTGGGCCAAAAGCTCTAAAATTCCAATTCAAAAGTCTCTACTGCCATCTACTGGCCCTTGGGGGATTCCACGGGCAAAAAGCCAAGAAAGGACTTGGGGGGTGGGTAAGGAAGGAAGCCTTAGGAGATTTCTATATGCAGGATGGAAGGGACCTTACGGACCAATTAGTCCACCACCCCCTCCATCTTCCAAATGGGGAAACTGGCACCAAGAGGTACAGGGGCTTGACTGAGATCAGGTTCTAGCCCAGAGCAGGCCATAGCTCCTAGATCCAGATCTTAGCTCTGCCCATGCTATACCATTTCTATCCGAAAATAAGAATGATCAGCAAGGCTGGCTTGGGGAATCAGTTTCTGCAAGGCACCTCCTTCCTCTCCATCGTCCGTCCCACCTTCTTCCTTTTGCGCCAACACCCCCAGATTAGACCTGCACTGACATTTTCTTCCCCGTCTAGAACCCAGATGATTCACCCTGTCCAGCAATCCTTTTCAGGGATGAAACGTTAAGTCATGCACTTGAAGGCACTTGCTTATATTTTTAAGGACACAGAGCCCAGGGCAGATCCTGTATGGTAGACATTCAACACACCCATATTCGAGACAAGGAGACTAAGACTTGGGTACATCAAAGAATGTGCTGTGGCAGTAGTTCCCAAGGAGCCCAACTTTAGGACCACCTGGGGACTGGTGACAACCTCCAAAGCCCAGGACATACCCCAAACCCGTTAAACCAGAATCTGCAGGGGCAGGAGCCAGGCAGCAGGAGTTTTGAAGACATAACTCCCACCTTCCAGGTGATTCCAAAATACAGACAGGTTTGGAAGCTGCTGACTTACATTCATTCAATTAGTAGGTGAGACAGTAGTACCCCAGGCCTTTCCATGCAGGCCCTGAATAACAGTATCACCCACATTTCAGTGGTTTGCCTTATACTTTAAAGACTTGCCAATTCCACGCTCTAAGTATATTATTAATAATTATAAGTGACCCCTTTTTTACTTAAATCAATACGCTTTTAAGGGAACACTTACTTTCAGAGATGGAAAAGCAGGATCACTTGCCACAGAATAAAATTCAACCATAAAATTAAATACACTTAAGTAGAAAAATTAAAATAAAAATGTATAATCGTTGGGATCCCTGGGTGGCTCAGTGGTTTAGTGCCTGCCTTCGGCCCAGGTCATGATCCCAGGTTCCTGGGATCAAGTCCCACATCAGGCTCCCTGCAGGGAGCCTGCTTCTCCCTCTGCCTGTGTCTCTGCTTCTCTCTCTGTGTCTCTCATGAATAAATAAATAAAATCTTTTTTTTAATGTACAATCGTATATGAAATAAAGTTATTTCATTTCTCAGTTTTGGAGCTATTGCTCCCTGAGAGCAAAGAAAGTACTTCTCTCTGCTCCTGACAGGACTGAGAGAAATGCAGCAAAAATACACCTTGGAGCAGTGTTGGACCTGCATGTTCAACGGGCGCCACTATACGTGTCTGCCATCTTTGCCTTCTGTCCTTCTGTCTCTTGCCAGCCATGCTCCGGAGCTTGGGGAGAACTCCCGTCAGGATCTTCAGTGTCCTAAGTCCCGGGCCCAGGGCCTGTGGGTTCTCAGCCAGACTACAATAGCATCCCGCCCAGGGTCTTATCCAACAGCTGGGTCACCCTCACGCATTACCAAGAGCAACAGACGTTCTTTTCGCATTGCTCTAGCCCCTTTTCGATTGGCTGGCCCACCTGTTGGAGTGGAATTGTCAGCTCCTTGTCCCCTAGGCTGCAGACCAACTCCACGACCCACATTTCCTGCAGGTGAGTGTCATCGTGCTGCTTGCTCAGAGCACAGCTGTTTGGCAAAGGCAAGCAGCAGATGTGAAGCCCGGGCCCCCACTGCGCTTGGCAGCGGCATCCTCCATCCCACTGACCCACAGCAGCTGAGAGCAGCTGTCTTCATTGAACAAAAAGAGGGTTAATTAGCAATTACTGCGGATGACACAATTTGTGTCTGTTTTGAAAATATTTGGGTATCAGTCTTATTCAACAACCACCTGGAAACATACCGGTTGTCCAATTTTTTCCTGTTCAAATAAAATCATCACCTGTACACCCTGAAAGGCAGAAACTTCTTAAAACTACCACATCAACATATGGTTAATTTACATACTTAAGGAAAAGCAGAAAAGCAAAAAGAAGCAAAAAGCACTGGTGGTCCCACCACCAATACAAAAATGGTTTTTAACCCACATGATAATCCTTCTCTCTTCATCCTATAACTTATTTCACATTCTTGTACAAAAATAAGTACATGCAAAACACCCCCTTTTGTGTCATTTGTTTCCCATAGTAACATATCACAACCACTCCATCATTCAACGTTCCTGTATGACATCATGGTAATGAATCCTAAAACTTCATTACAAATGAGTAAGGTAAAAAAAAATTAAAAAAAAAAATGAGTAAGGTAACATGAAGAGAGCAAGAGAAGAAGTAATGTAGAAATGTAATAAAGAAGTAATGTAGTGAGTATCCTAAATATTAGGTATACACCCATTCTAAAGATGTAAAAACAAAAGTGAGTGGCCAGTTGATGGTGGAGCAGAGATGCCCATCAAGCTCCTTTCCAACCGAAACGCCTACATAGCCCTGTTGACTTTGCATGCCTAAGACTCACCTTGAATATCTGAATTTTTAACATTAGTGCATTTGATTATAAGCTGAACTCCAAATAAGAACCCCAAAGGAGCTTCGTGAGGCAGCTGATAACCATTATCCAGAAGAACAAGTTGAGTGGGATTTTGCCTCTGATGGAGACAGCTAGGGTCAGATATGGTTTCTTGTTCTGTCAACAACTGTACGTGTCAAGACTGGAAAAGAATCCTGGACTAGATATCAAGAGATCTGAGTTTTGTTCTCACCTCCTCCGTTCACCCGCCAAAGAGTCATGGCCAAGCCAAGACACTCAATTTATCTGGACTTCAGTTTCCTCAACTATGTGCTGGGGTAACACAATCTGCCCTGCCAAGCTCAGAAGATTCTAAACAACAAATGAAACAATGAGGCACTATGCAAACATAAGAGATCCTTAACAAATGCCTTTATGGATCTATCAACAGAGAATTTATTTAACACTAGAAAATACATCAAAGAATTTTAAATAAGGAAGGAAATTCTGAAGCCAACTAATTTTAGAAATAAGGAAACTGACATCCTGAGAAGTTAGGAGGTCGGCTCAGAGTTTCACAGTGAGTTAGGAGCCCAGCTAGCCCAGAAGCCAATGTTGGGATTCCCACCAGGGCCATCTTCCTTTTATAAGGCCCCCCTGGGGCCGATGAACATCCCCAACATGCTCACAAATCTGAGTGGAAGGCAATTCAGTTCATTTCTGTTTCCTGTGGTTCAATAAAAATGAACGTTTCCACACACGGTGACCTCTTCAGCCAATGATGTCCAGCACTGATATGTTTTACCTAAATTTAACTTCTTTCAATGTTGAAGGTTGTAGATTTCTCACCTAGACAGATCTGCCTGAAAAGAGCAGGGAATGACCTAAGGACACTTGGAGCTTGAGTTTTGCACATGCTGGGAGCTCTTGTACCAAAAGTCAGACACAGGCTTCTCCTGAATGGGACCTGAAGTCGTTTGGTCAACTGATCTCATCCCAAGCATCTGGAGAGCTGCCAGTGCCGGGAGAATTGGTTACAGAGTCACAGAGCGGTATGGCCCCATCACATGAAAGTCACTTCCAGCTTGGAACAGATTGCAAATTCCTGCCTTCTGAGTGGTGTTTCAGATGACTGAGGGCTGGCGTGTCTGTGGGCAGTCACCAAAGCAGCAAAAGGAAGTCAGGGGGAGCAAGAGGCATCCAACACCCTGCCCTAGACCCAGGATCACAGAAAACAGGACTTTGGGGGCTCCATTAAGACTTGCCTTAACTGAAGGTTTTTGATCAAAAAATATCAAGTTTCAATTTGCCTTCATTTTGAAACACAGAAAGTCATCTGTCATCTAATAACACAGAGGCTCTCCTGCCCCAACTTGGAGCTTTTCCAAACTGTCTGCACTGCACAGACGAGGATGACCGGCTTTCACACATACGTGTCAGAGCCTCTCAATGCTTACTGTGTGCCAAGCACGGTGCTAAGTGTTTCACATGCCCTGACTCCTCTAATCCTCACACTTAACCTCAGGAGGGAGGCATCAGTATCACTATTACAGCCAAGGAGCCTGGGACAGTTAAGGAACTTGTACAAAGTCAACAAATGGTAACCGACAATGGAGGAACTTAACCCAGTCCGTCTGGCTCCCAAGCTCTAAATAAGTTGCATAGATAAGAGGCCTTGTGTCCCTCCACTAGGCAGAAAGAACCCCCAAATCAAGAGGAGAGCACCAAGGATATGGCCTCTGTTTGGCCGATGCCAGGACTATCTCAATTCCCAACAACCCACTACAAAGTTCCATGGTCTTCTGGAAAGTTTTCCTTACATCAAAACGCTCCGTCACCATTCATTCCTGCCTCTGCTCATCACAGTCCTCCCAGCACTCCAACTGCCCTTGAGAAGTCGGCCTTAGGCCCTGTTCCCATGAAACAGATCCCCTGCCCTCACAAAGGGATTTCTGTCTGACCTCCATCCTTCTGATCATAGCTTAAGCAGAATGCTTCTTGCTCTCATCTACATGAAAGAGCATGATTGTCCTCAATTTCATGTTGCCCCCACAGTTACAGTACGTGCTTACATCTGCTGGTGTAAAACATGATTAAATTTTTTCCCAAAACCCCAGGGCTAGAAGGGGCTTGGAAATTTTATCTTGTACTTCCTCCTGCCTTCAGACAGGACCCTACCCACCCCCCCCACACACACACACACCCCACCTAAATCAACAAAACATAGAAACACCCAGTGAGATCTGTACGAACGCTGAGTATTACTAACGCCACCTGACATACTTGGAAAGCAAGGCAGAGTGATCCATCTGAGGTCCCTCAAGTAGACTGTGGGTAAGGCCAGACATCAGGCCTTTAGGTGCAAGCTCTGGTCCCACATAGCCTTTCCCATAGCATCTAGGTACTCCCACTCACTACGCTACTATAGACACGATGAAGGTACATGGACATATGAGCACAGCATCTTCTCACGGGCATTCGATTTCATTTACCCAGCATTTCCAGCACTGTGCTAGGAATACAGAGGAAGATACATCAGTTGGCTACCCCCCAGAAGCTCAGGCCGAGGCCTCAGAATCAATAACCACCTCCATAACAGACTGACTTTGAGCACTCTGTGGGCAGAGCAGGGCCTTCTGAGCTGGGTTGCTGGGGCCAGTCCTACAACTGCCTGGTCCCTTCTCTGAGGTTCCACAGGGCTCTATAATCCATGGAGTGTGAAACAGGCCTCAGGGGGAGTCCTCCCCAGCTCTTGCCACCCACCAGTTGAGCAGCTGTGGGCAAATGACCTCCATGGATTGAAGCCCGGTTTTCTCAAATCTAATAGCAATGTTAATAACACCTTGTAGTATGTTGAGCGGTGGCCCCCCAAATTATGTCCAAACTGTAACCTCTAGAACCTATCAATGTGACCTTAGTTGAAAAAGGAGCCTTCGCGGATGTAATGAAGTTAAGGATCTTGAGCTCACCCTAAATCCAGCAACAAGGATCTTTGTGAGAGATACACACAGGAAGGAAGAAGACACAGGGGAAAGGGAAGAAGTCTGTCTGAAGACAAAGGCAGAGATGGGATTATAGAGTCACAAGCCAAGAGATGCTTGAGCACCTGCAAGAGGCAAAGGAGGATTCTCTCCCAGAGCCTTTGGAGAGAGTGTGGCCCTGCTGGGACCTTAATTTCAGATTCTGGCTTCCAGAATTGTGAGGAAATAAATTTCCAGAGTTTTTTTCAAGCCACTAAATTTGTGATAATTTGTTAAGACAGCCCCCGAAGAAACACACCTATTTCCTGGGCTGCTAGGCATGGAAACTATCCTATCCTGGAGTAAGCCCTTCATTGATTATTGGTGTTATTCATGGCCTGACTGTGCTCGGACTCAACTCAAGTCCAAGCCCATTTTGCCCACTCCTCCTGGAGACTGTCACCTTACCAAAGATCCAGAATAAAGGTTTTCGTGTTTTCATTCAGGGTTGCTGCTTTGTTGTTATTTACCTCTTTCCCGTGGACATTGTTCAAAATCATACCCCCAAATTTTCATTCAAATGAATATGAATGGGACCCAAAGAATGTATTTTAAAATACATTCTACAACATGTTGCTACTAATATAACATGATAATATTACTACAACATCTAATCGCCTATGTTTCTAAGACAAAAAGTGACTGATACTCCACCAGGATGTATCCACTCCAGGATGCTGGCCAGCATCCTTTCTGATCAGTTTGTGATTGGATCATACTAGGTAACTATTCCTACCCTCGTCCCTGTCCAGAGGCAATGCTCTTCCATCTCCATGGAACAAGGGGCGAATCACCACAGTGGCCTTGTAGACCTAGAACAGATAGTTGAGATTAACCAGTCCAGGGGGTTCAGGCTGTGTTTGGGGAAGCCAAGTTTGCATAGATGAGCCTTGGGGAATGCATGTGGGAGCAGAGAATGACAGAAGAGAGCCAGGCAGGACCCTGGGAGTCCCATCTCCTTCACACGGAGCTGCTCTTTTTATTTCTGTTATAAACTTGGGATATGCATGTGATTCCTTTTTGGGAAAAAAAGAAGTGTAAAGCACTTTGGTGTTTAAAAAAAAAAATGCTTAAACTACTGATATGACATATTTACTTTGCAGGCAGACTAAGGTCCCCAGAGCTTGAATGGCATGCTCAGGGTCACTCAGTGAGGGACTGAGAGCCAGGACCAGAAGGCTGGACTCTGAACTCTATCCAGGCACCGTCTGCTCCAGAGGCCACAGGCACAGCCACCTATCCCCACTGTGAGGCCCTGAGCACTGCCACTGCTGGCCTCAGGGCTCCTCTCCAGGTGCCAGAGCCCCACCTCTCAGGAGGTCCGTGCCTGGGACAGGAGGGGATGCCCAGGCAGTGCTGGTAGCCCCTGCTCTGGAGGTAAGCTTAGTCTCTACCTGTGCCCAGGAAGTTCCGGTCTCTAGGCCACTGCTAGTGGACATAGTGTCACTCACTGCCTGTGAAATCTTCCTCTCCACTGTACCTTTCTCCTTCCTTAGAGCTGACACCCAGGCCTTGTCTCACGTAAGGCAATGTCCAGTACACAGGACCACTGAAATGTTTCTTGGAACACAATTGCAAGGCTCCTGTTTTCACAAAGAAAACAAAGAAGAGAACCCACCCAACAATTACTGAGTTGGTTCTGAGAATGAGCTCTTATCTGCTCTGCCCCAGGGGGTCTGGACCCAGGGACTGCTGTTGGCCTCCCACCTGGCCAATGGGACAACCAGGAAAAGTCCAACCAGGGAGAAAGAGCCTACCACACAAAAACAAAGATGCTAAAAAAAACAAACATTAGCAAGAGAGCTATGGCCTCAAAGCCCCAGGCCACTCCCAGTTGCTGTACCGAAGTGAAAAGATGATGAAGCAGTAGTAGCTATAAGCTCCGCACGAGGCTTCTGGCATGGAGGGGCTCTCAATAAACTGTAGTCAAGTTAGAAATGTTTGTGCAGCATCTTCACTCAAGGGACACCCAGTGCAGGAGCAGGGTTCTAGGTGTATTTGCAAGCTAAATGGCAAGAAGAGTCCAATAATAGTCCAAGTAGAAAAAAAAAAATTAGGGTGACACAAAGTACTGCATGGTCAGTGAGTCACCAGATAAACGGTGGAATCAATAATTACAAAAGAGCTCAGAGGAGATGTCCAGGCAGCCAGGATTAGTAAGATTTGGCTTCATAACATCTCTCATTCCTTAAGTACCTACTTTGACAACTCTACAAGGCCTGCCTGACCATCTCCACTCCACAGAGGGAGAGCTAGATGCCAGAGTGGCCAGGTGGCCCCCACAGTAACTCAGTTGTGGAACTAGAGTGGGAATGAGGACCCACCTGGGCCCCACCATCTCCTGAGTATGCTCCACTAGGGACAGCAAGGATAATGTGGGGTGCAAGCAAAAGGGGGGAGACATCATTCCAGGCAGGCGTCTGGAGCATCTGAGTTCAGAGGTGAGAAAGTTAAAAGCACACTTGAAGCCATTAACAGAGAGATTTAGCTAGAATGGAGATTTCTAGAATGGGTAATAGCAATTGAGGACTCACTACACTTGGTGAAATTCTAAGACTATATATGCATCATCTCATTTGACCTCCACAATAACCCTGTGAGGTATGGAGTATAATCATTCCCAATGTAGGGATGAGAATGTAGTGGCACAGAGAGGTTATGTAACTTTCCCAAGATCACACAGCTGGTAAGTGGCAGAAGGAGGATTTGAACACATTCTAGATTGAAAGTCCATGTTTTAATCACACGTAATACTTGAAAGGGTTTGCTGTGGACAAGCTGAAAAGGCTGAATTTGGTGTGGGTACTGCCTAGAATGGCAGGTGCATTCAACGCTTCTGCAGAAAAAAAAATGAAATTGCAATGAAATAGTTGTCCATATAAAAACAAAGTGAGAACAGAGAACATCTCCTCAAGAACAAAGGCCAGGCAGGAAAGGGGCAGCAGCATCCCTGCTCCACATCTTCCCCCTGCATTGTCCTCATGTGATGAAAGCAGAAAGGATCCTTTTGCCACGAGGAGGAAGGTAGGTGTGAAGGAGGACCAGTGGGAGGCCAGAGCCCGAAGCACAGCATGAAGTGAGCGGAAGGTCCAGGGAGATGGGAAAAGTGGAGGTGGACACAACAACAATATGGAGAAGAAAGAATAAAACAGAATTGAGGAAGAAGGGGAGAAAATACTTGTTGCCCCCTGTGGCCAGTTTAACCTACACTGGACCCATGTTCTCACCCAGGAAACAGGCTCGCTGTCCCCGTAAGAGGAATGATCCAGAATGTCTAACGCTACCCCTGCACCAGAGAGGCAAGGGCAGCCTGTGTTTGTGCCGGGCACCTTCTGAATGCCTCTGGGAAAGGATTTACTAGGGCGGGAGGAGGTCCGTCCAGCAACTCACAACAAGGAGAAAGACCCAGAGCCCGGCCTCAAGCACCTCCAGATTTCCCCGTGTAGAAAGCCACACAAGGTTCTCCTGGCATCCATGAGGGGCATTTCCTATTACGAGATTTCATACATATTACCTTTCTAGATTCTGCTAGAATGATGGGCTTCTACAGGTCTGTTCTCTGCAGGCACTGTGCTAGGAGCTCCCCAGAGCTGCCCCCAGGCCATGGTTTTTCTTCCCCCGATGTCACAGATGAAGAATGGAGCTCCGGTGTGATTCAACAAATTCTCATGGTCACACGACTAATAGGGAAGAAGAAGATCATGATAGGACACCGTCCTCTCCCATTCACTAGGACAGGAGGGGCACCCAGTCTCACCATTTCCCAGCTGAGGAAGTCCAGGCACCAAAACACTGTGCGGGTAAATGGCCGGGTGCAGCTGGAATCCCCAGCTCACGAGCTCTGGGTCAATGTTAGTTTTGCCTCTTACTGTTTTGAGTACACTTGTTGTTCCCCCTCATAAGATGGCAAGTTCCTCACAGAAAAGGGGACCTTTCAATCCTGACATCCTCATAGCGCCCAACACCAAGGATGGCCCCTGAAGACATGAAGCATGGATCGCTGGCTTGTTGGATGAATGGACTGTTAAGTCACGTCTTTAGTGCCAACAGTTCACTTCTTCGATCACCCTTCCTGCTGCCTCTAGAGGTACAGTGCAAAAGCATTTGTCTCCCTCAACTATTGCAATCCTTCTCCTGCTTAGGGTACAGCTAGCTGAGAGGCCACCTTCCCCATGGAGGCTTCCTATCCTCACCACGATAATCCCCCTCTTAACCTCCATGCCGCTCTGTTCCACACCTGTGGGTGTCTGCTCCACTACAGAGTCCATTCCTTTAGGAGGTGTCATGGCCATCTTTGGATTCTTAACAAATGCTGATGAGCAAACATGTAAAGGAATGCAGGGATGGATGGATGGATGGATGGATGGATGGATGGATGGATGGATGGATGGATAGATGGATGGATGATGGATAGGACGGACAGATGGATGGTTGGATAGATGGATTCATCAATGAACAAATGAATGTAGAGACAGATGATAGGAGGGAAACATGAAGGGCTGGGACACAGGAGTTAAGAGGTTGTATAGTAGAAAAAACAGTGGGTTCCATGGCACAGGCCCCAAATTCTATAGAGCTGTGTGATCTAGGAAAAGTCACTTCTTCTCTTCCAGGCTCATTGTACTTGCGTTTAAAAAGAAGGGCTTAAAAAGACCAGAATTGCTGCAAGTCCCCATTCTCCAGTTCTGTGAATGAAAAGTTCATCCTTGAACAAACCCACTAACGGATGTTTTGCACCTCCACCCTTGAAAACAGCCATTCTCTTCAACCAGCGTCTTATCTGAGGCCACCCTTCTCTGCCTCATCCCCACCAGGAGTTGCTATCTTGTAGGGGACCTCCTGGGGTGTTTGTGAACAAAAGCAATTGTCTTATCTGGTCACCCTCTCAGGCCTCATCCTGCCCTTGGAAAACATGAATGGATTTAAAGAATACCTGGCCTCTGATAGTCCGCCCATCCCAGGAACAGCTAGCAAGGCAGCCCCAGCTTCTCAGAAAGATGGTGCCATTTCATGCTGCTATCAGGACTGACACAGAGGCAACTCCTAGCCTGGACCCTTCAGCTAAGTTCAACTTCGGGTCAAGTCAGGGGCCCCAGCAGCTCAGAGGCATAGGATCCATAAGGAAGGAATTTCAGAACATTGCCAGAAGCTAACAACAGTCCCCAGCTGTTCCTGGCCGCCTCCTGCCAGTGAAGTAGTTTGAAGTGGGGGTCTTCATACACACACACAGCAGAAGTAGAGGTCAAATGAACGGCTGCACCTCTGGGCCAGGGTGGAGGGCAGGCTGGTGGGAGCAGAAGTCTCTGTCACTGGCAGCTCCTGCACATGGCCCCAAGACCCTTGGCAGAGAGCTCCCCCTCCCAGGACCCCTGCGGGGACCCTGACATCAGTAGTATGGATGCACTCTGACTTAAACATCTCTGCTCCCAGCCTGCCTGTGGCCAGGAGCTTCACTCCACAGTTCCTTTTGGAGCACATTTTGTGAAACCCTCTTAATAAATGGCTCTCCCACAGCTGATCTCCCTGGAATGAAACTGAAAACACCTACCTTAAAATGAATTTGCCTGGAATGCGCCCCCCTCCCCACTGGCCCTGCTCTTTGCCTGCACAGCTCCCACTCATCCTCAGGTCTTACCAGTGATGAGGTGTGCCCACCCTCTGTAGACCAACTCGTGTGCCTCCTCACAACACTCTCATCCACTTTCCCTGGGCGTGTTCCTTCTCAAACACTTGTGTGTTTGTGTGTGTCCTCATAATGGCTGTGTCCCTCGCCAGTACTTCAATCTCACAGTGATGGAAGCTGCTACTCATTTTTGTCATCACTGCCTGGCAAGAACCCACACGCTGTGTGGTATACCGGAAGTGATCAACAAATAGTTGTTGAATAAAATGAACAGAATCATGAATGAATTCATTATCTACCAAATATAGAAGAGTATTGTTGTCAGAATCCTAAAAGAGCAAACTTTGTAGTTATTAAGAGCTATAACATGATTAACACATGGTCTCCTAACTGGTCTTTCTTTTTTTTTTAAGATTTGTATTTATTTCTTTGAGAGAAAGAGCATGCATGTGCAAGCAGGAGAGAGGCAAAGGGAGAGGGAGGGAGACAATACCAGGCAGACTCCCCACTGAGCAAGGAGCCCAATGCGGGGCTCAATCTCACGACCCTAAGATCATGACTTAAGCTGAAATCAAGAGTCAGATGCTCAACTGACTGAGCCACCTGGGCACCCCATAACTGTTGCTTTTTTTTTTTTTTTTAATAGAAAAGAAAGAGAGACGAAGAAGACAGTCCTAGGCTCTCAGGAGTTGACAGGCTCCTGGGGAGACACATGTGGCATCTGCAGATGGCAAATACCACATTCTCATTGAATCCTCCTGTGTGGGCTTAGCACTATGATCCACATTTGACCAAGAGGGCCTCCGAGGCTCAGAGACGTTAAGTTCTCTGCTCAAACCACAGAGCTAGAGAGTATCGGAGCTGGAATCCAAGTCTCCTGAATCTCTCTTATCCTTCTCAACTTGGTCTGTTTTTTTTCAATCTTGCACTTGAAAACAGATGAGCCCAGAGCTCTGGCAACTCACACTATTTGCCAGGAGTGACTCTAAAGGACCAGGAGGTGGTCTTGCTTCCAGACTCTGTTGCCCTGCTCCCTATTCCTAGCTGGGTAGTGGACCAGTGTGAGAAGGAAGCATGGGTGCCCACTGCAAGTGACCATTCTCACCCCCACAGAACTGGCTTTCACACCTTTCCCAGCCCAAGGTGTTCTAGAAGGCTTCCACTGAAGAGGCTTGTTTTGCAACAGCAGCAACCATGGAGGAGGCACACCGTTAGCAAACGACCCCTCATCTGACCTGCCAGGTTTTCAGGGATATGTGGACGCCCTAACGGAAGAAGCATCGGGGAGCATCCTGCCAGCAAAGCTCCTTCCCTGGAAAGCACGAGGTTTTGGACTCACACAAAACTGCCTCTGACACCAACTGTACTATTTGGGATAAGTTACCCAAATGCTTTGAACTTTGCCTTCCTAAGCTGACATATAGATGCTGATGGTTTATTAGGAAGACACAGACAAACCACACAGCGCCACTGGCGCACAAGCAGCAGGCCTTCTGTAACAGCTCTCCCCACAACCCCCCTGGTCTTTAAGCCTTTGTTTCCCCCCATTTCCTAGTAGAAGCCTCATCTGGTCTATCTGTTATCTATCTGGCTGTTCCTATGATCGAGGTCCTCCAAATTCTGACCATCTCTTCTGGGGTATACCTCCCACCTCCCAATGGTCAGCCCGCAGAGAACGCAGAAGAGCAATTCCATGTTCAAGAGTGCCGAGAAAAAAAAAAAAAAAAGAATGCCGGGAACAGCTGCACAGAAGAAATTCTGAACTAACTACTGACCAGAGAGGGGAAGGCTGCCCAGCGGAAGAAAGTGTAGGGGCCCTCAGACTGTGGGGTGGTTGGACATCCCAGTCGGATGAGTGAAGCTCGGAACTGGGCTAGGGCAACAGAGGAAGATGGGACGGAGGAGGTGTCATGGGGCCATTGTGAAAGTGCTGGGTGTCACCAAGAGGCAGCTGAATGTCATCCTGTGGCTCTGGGAGGGTTTTACACCCAAGAGTGAAATGATAAAGCCTGTGTTTTAGTGGCAGCCCTGGCGGGCAACAGAAAGGATGGACAGGAAAGAACAGGAACTTGAAGCTAAGAGACCACTTAGGTTTTCAAGATGACCCAGGCAAGACAGCAGTAGGACAAAGGACAAGGAGGATGGAGAGGCGGCAGTGGACCAAGTGGTGTGCTGAAAACACGACACACAGGGGCCCGCCTGTTGATTGATGTGGAAGGCGATGGAAACAGAGTGTGAAAATGCTTCCGAGGGGTCTAGCTTGGAAGGCCGGGTTTCCAGTGTCACCGTTAACAGAGATTTTCCATGTGAGAGACACACCCACAGCAGGAAGAGAAAATGCACTTGATTTGTGACCCATGGTGCTGTTCAAAAGAGATGCAATCAAATGAGTCTGGAGTAGAGATACAGCCCAGGAGACAGCATGAAGGTACCTAACGGAATCCATAGGAGTGCATAAGATCACCCCTGGGATAGAAGCCCCACTAAAGAAAAAAAAAAAAAAAAGGCTTAAATACCAGTATTTCAGAGGCACCTAGAGAAGAGGGCTCCAGAGGGGAGCAGGAAGGAGTGGGCAAAATGAGAGGAGAACCAAGACAGGCTGAGAGGGCCTGGAGAGGGAAGAGACCAGAGAAAGCAGCCACGTGCAGTGCTTACACAAATTTATACAAATGCTAAAATTCGTGGAGCTGTATACCAAAATAAGTCATTTTGTTACACGCTAAATTTAAAAATAAAATCAACGAAAGGCAAAAGGAAAAAGTCATCCTGAGATCCTACCTACCAACAGAGGAAACCACTGCGAACATTTTGGCATATGTCCCTCTAGTCTTTTCTTCTTCTTTTTTTTTTTTTTAATTTATTTATTCATGAGAGACACACAGAGAGGCAGAGACACAGGCAGAGGGAGACGCAGGCTCCATGCAGGGAGCCCAACGTGGGACTCCATCCCTGGTCTCCAAGATCACGCCCTGAGCCAAAGGCAGACGCTCAACTCCTGAGCCACGCAGGCATCCCTAGTCTTTCTTTTCTTACACATTTTTTTTTTTTTTTTGGAAATAGAATTTGCAAGTGCAATTAACAAGCACAATTGTGATTTTTTTCCCTAATTTACGTTACATTGTGATTGTGATTTTTTTTCCCTAATTTACGTTACATTGTTTTAAAATTCCATGCTGTTCAATAAATAAAGTGGTGCCAACACTGAAAAGAAAGAAGGGAGGGAGGTGAGAGGGAAGGCGGTAGGGAGGGGCTGTAGATACTGCTGAACCCAGCAGAGGGGAAAGACAGTATAAGCCTGAGAAGAAGATAAGGTGGTTTCTTTCAAATTCATTTTAATCCTACCTAAAGCTTAGTAGTATACATCCTTTTAGAAAGTTCTCTCCCCATTTTTCAAAGAAGAGGCAAAACAACAACAATAACAAAAAAACACAAAAACAGCTTGCTTATTTTTTTTTCTGGAAAGGGAGGTGGTGGCCTTTCCACTCACCCGCCAAAACTCCTCCTGCATGCAGTAACATCGCCATCTGCTGGACCTGATGCCATCACCAGGGAGCAAAAAAATAAATAAATAAAATAAAATAATAAAAAATAAAGGCACCTGGACCTTTGCAATAGCATAATCCCGGTGTGCGCCCCCCGCTACTGCCCACAACCCAACCTGCTCCCCCTTTAAACACTCCACCACCCCATGGCCTTACAATACCAAGGGATATAGGGGTCTGACTGCAAGTGGCACAGGATGCAACTTAGGCCTTTTTGTGGCAAAAAAGCAAGTTAGTATCTGAGGAGCACTGGTATGGCAATAAGGCCTCCCAGGTCCCAGGCCACTGCTGCCACCAGCAAGGTGAGACTCAGGCCCACTGAGGAAGATCGTGGGCTTTGCCACCAAGCAGATGAGCATTTGGGGCTATCACAGCAAGGTTAATGGTAATTAAGTTGATTTCTTTTGCCTCCAACTGCCTGTCCTCTCTCTACTCTTTTGTAAGCAGTGGACACAGAGTCAAAAAAAAAAAAAAAAAAACCAAGGATATGGTTAATTAGCATCCTCAAGCTTTGTATCTTCCCAGAGAGAATCTTCATGATATAAATAAATAAGCCCAGCCAGGTAAAGCCTATCATGGAAACAAGGGCTCCCCCCAGGCCACACTGGGAGAAGTTATATGGAGTGAGAGATTTTTCCTTACCCTCCTCATGACCCCCACATATGAGACTACCCACCTACTCACACACAAGATCAAGCCCTGCAGCACTACCACATTTGAGCCTCTGATTGTAGCTCGAAGATGGGATGTGTTTTATTCTCTCTCCTCTCCTAGCTCACCTGCTGAGAGCCCCAGAGTATATGATGCTGAGAGTTCCCAGAGAGTGAGCTTAGGGCCCTGAATTCCCGGGGTTGATTTCATATTAGCACTGAAACTAATATGATTCTTGGTCCGGGACTGCAGCCAAGTAAACAGATGTGGGCCTGACAGCTGCCTCCAGCAAGGGAGGAGGGCAGGACAGAAGTGGCATCACCAGGCAAGCAGTTGGCAAAGGCAGGGAAGAGAGAGAGAGGAGATTGGGGGACCCTCCCTACCCACCATCTGAAGGGCCAGGTCTCAAACCTGTACTGCACACCCATGAGTCATGACCATGACAGCCTCAGGGGATCCCCATCCTAGGTAATCTGTTAAGCACAATACTGAAGTAATAAAAATTTCTGGCATAAAAGAAAAGGTTTGATGAGGTAAGCAAAATTGCAAAAAAATACCTAATCCCTCTTCTATCTCTGCTCTCGCTTAATGATTCCACTCATGAGAAACTACCGAATCATTGGTGTCTGGGGTTTTGTGCTTTCATTAATACTGTATATTTATTTAGTGCCTGCTGTGGTCAGGCACCATACGGACCCCGAGGGAGAAAACAACAGCCCATGATCTGGGTTCAGGCTCGTCCTCCGGGAGCTCACAGCCATGGTAGGCAGCTTCATGGAGAGGGGTGCAGGATCTAGGACCAGGCAGCGGGGTTCCCATCAGCCACTTCCTACCTGAGTGACCTGGGGCAGACTCCTTAACCTCTCTGTGTCATTATTTTCCTTTCCTGAAAAATACAGCTAATACTAGCACCAACTTTATATAGCTGGTATTAAGTAAGTTTAACACTGTGCCAGATTCATGATAAACATTTAATGAATGTGAGCAATTACTACCATGTGGCAGGTCCTAAGGGTCTTCATCCTCACACAGTAACTGTACTGAACAGTACAGAGTATGGCTGTTAAAAGGGGAAGAGATTACCCTGAGAGCACATGGACTTAAAACCTTACTTGAGTATTGTGGCAAGCAGAATAATGGTCCCAAAGATATCCATGTCCCCAACCCTGGCACCTGGAACTTTATATGGCAAAAGAGACTTGAAGACATGACTAAGTTAGGGATTCTGGGAGGAAGAGGTGATCTGGGATTAACAGGCGGGCCCAGTGCAATCACATGGTCTCTATAAAAGGGAGACAGAAGGATCAGAGTCAAAGACAGAAGGTGATACTGATGATGGAGGGAGGGAGGAAGGTGATGTGATGTGACCTGTTGGCCATGAATCAAGGAATGTCGATAGCTCCAGAAGCTGGAAAAGGCAAGGAAGCTTCCAGAAGCAATGAAGACCTGATGACACCATGATTTTAGCCAATTAAGACTCATTTTGGGGGCACCTGGGTGGCTCAGTCAGTTAATCATTTGCTTTCAGCTCAGGTCAGGATCCCAGGGTCCTAGGCTCCAGCCCCACATCGGGCTCCTTGTTCAGCGGGGAGTCTGCTTCTCCCTCCCCCTCTGCCCCTCCACCCTGCTCATCCTCACTCTCTCACTTCCGCTATCTCAAATAAATAAAATCTTTAAAAAAAAAATTTTTTTTAATTCATCATGGACTTTGGGCCTCCAAAAACTGCACGAGAATAAATTATGCTGTTATCGACCACTAAGTTGACAGCAATTTTTCACAGCAACAACAGAAAACTAATACAGATTTTAATAAAAACAAAAGTGTGTTTCCTTACAACATATCTCTCACGAAAGACAGCATAATAAAGCTGAAAGAGCACTGGGTTTGGAGTTCGAATCCTGCCTCTATACATTACTGTGTGTCTTTGGATATTTTACTTAACCTCTCTGAGCCTCATTGTCCCATCTCTCAAATAAAGATAAATGTCATTATTTCAAGTGTTGGCTATAAAACCACAAGGTAGACAGACACTCAACAGCTGTATCACTCTTTGTATGAAAAATACAGTGACCATCCCTCTGCCCCCAAACTGCTGATTATCTAAAGGTTCTAGCTTTTCTGCGCTTTGATTAAAGGCGTTCACTTGTGCGCAGGCCACCATCCATTTCTAAGTACTTGACTCCTCTGCTGTCGGAGGCTGGGACTGACGGAGATACCATGTGCTCGCCAGAGATAATATTTTGGTTTCTGTGACCAAGGCCTGCTGATAACCTGAGCTCCACCCAGCCATGTTCCCCACCCCTGCTCCTAAGTCTGAGACCCCTTGGCTGACAGACTGTCCTCTGCTCTAGGTTACATTGCCATCAGTCCACCAATTCACCATCACCTCACTCTATTCTGGAATGTCAAAGAAAGAAGGTCAGAACATGTGCATGCCCGTGGAAAATCCCACTGCATCTATCATTTCCACCCATTACAACAATGGCTAGCACACGCTGATTGCCCACACTGCACTAGAGGCTGCACTACAAGACAGTGGGGCAGGGGCTGGGGGTGTTCCACCCCTCCAGTCTTTTCCTTGGAGGACATTCCAGTAAGAAGAAAATGCAGCTGTTAAAAAAGTGACATAAGGGAATTTTTCAGCAAAAGGTGGTCAGTGGTCAATATTAGCAAAGGAGAAAGTTTGCCTTGTAGATGTTTGGCTCTTAGACAAGAGAAAGGCCCCCGCTCCCCACCCAGCTCCATCACTACCCCCACCTCTAGCTGCAGAGGGATTGACAAGAGCCAAGGCATTCATTCCACTCTACACACTATCAAAGGAGAGCTAGACGGAACTCCACAAACCAAGGTGAATTCTGGGCGGGCAATGAGACAGAGATGGGCTGGGCGGCGCTGTGACAGAGAGTGAAGGTGGGGCATCAGGGACAAGGGGCTCACAGATGGCCACGGCAGGCTGAGAGGCAGAGCTCCCTACAGCCTTTCCCCCAGACTCCGCACACACGGTCATCCAACAGTGTGGCTTTCATCCGGCAATGAACCGCACCCTGCCATCGTTCTCAGAGCTAAGATCCTGCGTGCACACACATATGCTTTCACTTCGTCCTCACGAGAACCTGAAGAGATGGTTATGTCATCCCCGTAATGCAGACAAGGGGCTGATGCCCAGGGGTCAACGGATCCAAGGTAACTAACTGCCAGTCAGACCAGGAATCTAACCTCCGGTCCAAGGCCCATGCTCTTCCCAGACACTGCCCTACCACTGCCACTGGCCCTTGCTTCCCCTCCGCATGATAGGTCCAGAGCCAAGAACATTTCCAGGGCCTCTTCCAATGGGCCTGAAGTTCTGGGTGGTCTAGAAACCTTGAAGCAAGCGTTGCATTTTATCCCAGAACAAATGGAGACGTGGAAGCGAAGGGTCCTTCCCAAGCGAGGAACAGCTGGGCCCAGCTGGGGGGCAGGATAAGATCACCTCTCTGCGCAGCACCGTCCTTCAAGAGGAGGCCTATCTACCACAGGGTCTTGGAAGCAGGCCAGGGACGTCTGCACAGCACGGGCACTGCCGGTCTGCACAAGTGTGGGGCAGGGGTGGCAACGGATGCCGGGCAGCTGCTGAGGGAAAGTGGCCCTGGGCTGGAGGGTGACCGCAGAAGCACCCCAGGACCCCTGGGCAGAGCTGCAGGTCAGGCCAGGACACAAACATCGGTAGTCCCTGCACCCACGCGGAGGATCGCACATGTCTGGAGCCCCCGGTGTGTGGCAGGCTGCATGCTTTTCCCCGTGCTACATGACATGGCCAGAGAGTTCCTCTGGGGCCGACCCAGCCTGCTGCAGGCCCAAAAGCAACTCCTCCACTGCGGCTCTGCTTGGGTCCAAGTCCGGTCCTGCTCTGGGCCTTTCTCTCACAGCCCTGAAGAGACTTCTTTTGTGTGGCTCCTCCCAAGCTCCCCTTGGTTCTAAACCCTTAGTGCACATAAGGGTCGTGGATCTCATAGGTCCAGACAGAAGGATGCTTGCACGGTTAACAGGTATCCGCGGGGTGTGGGGTTTTAAGAAGATCATCCCAGACTACACTTTGAAAGGTTACTTCATTTCTAGGCTGCCGCCTCAAAGCCCTTCTTTTTCAGCCCAGCACTGGCATGTGGTGCCGGCATCCCTGCTCTCAGACCTGCAGGCTTCTGCCCTGACATCCGGGCCAGCTCCCACCATCTTCATTTCGACAGCCCCACAGTTCTGCCAGCAGGTACTGGTTCAGGTTTTGAACCTCAGGAGACATGTCGCTGAGAAAACCTGCCTGCAGGAGGACCCTTCTCTGAAATCAGTCTTGCCTGATGGATTCCACTAATTTTTGCTTTCTGGACTCCTCTCCTCAGCTCCCCGTCTTCCCTCACTTGACTCAGGTCTCTCTTCTCTAGGCTGTCTTTTCCTAAGCTCACCCCCACCTCTCCTGGTCCAGCCTTGACCCCAAAGAACTTCACCTGAGCACACTGCTTACCCAGCAAGGCAGGGGAGAGAGCCCCGAAGGCCTCCAGAAGTTCTCAGGCATCACAAAAATATGTGGTCTGGCAGGAAGGAGAAACAGAGCAATTAAGTGCTTTTCAGAGTTTGCAAAGGAAGTAGGCCAAATGGCAGGAGAACGTGGATAGGTAATCGAGGAATTCTGACACGGGAACCCAAATTAGCCTCCTCGAGGGAGAACATTCCTTGGACGTTTCCTGTCTCCCTTAGAGTTGTATGTGAATTGTGCATTCCGCTCCATCAGAGAGCTGTGTTGAACATATCACTCATGTTTTACGTCAGTAATGCCCAAGGCAGATAGGGGAGTAGTGGCTGTGTGGAGAAATCCCTCTCATGACGAATCTGTGTCTGTGTCTACTGCCTAACTCCATTATGGAAGGTAGGTTTTAACACCCCAACATGATACAGACGGTCTCATCCATTTCTCAGAGACACACAGAAGAATGGAGGGAAGTGAATTTGGCTGTCGGGAGGACAGAGGCAAGGAGCCAGAACAGGACACGAGGCCAGTGTCGTCACAGCTCAAGAACACACTTCGAAGGTGAGGACCTAGGAGGTTAAAGGAAGTGAGGAAGGTCACATGGACATTGTGACTCGCCATCGCTGGTCCCTCAAAGAGACACGAACAGGTGCAGTAGGACACGAGGGTACTGCTTTTACTGCTGATGAGCACAGAACAAAGTAAGCACAAGAAAGAACTGACCCCCCACCACACCACCACGGCAGAAAATCATCTCGCTCAGCCCCACTTTACAGGTAGGGAAACAGGGTCCAGAGAGAAGCGATCTGCCCTGAGATGTCGGCCCACAGTCTACAGCCATGATGACATCGGCCTCGCCCTGGGCCCCAGGCCTGTGCTCTGTCCCCAGCACCGCGCCATTCCCAGGCGTGAGCACCTCTCCTTTCCGTACCTGGCTTCCAATTCATCATGAGGCTTCAAGGGCTTCTGTGATAGGCGCAAAAGTACAGCGCTCTGACCTGCAATAAATCACTGCAGCTAATGGTCTCCTTGCTCCCCATGACCAAATGCACACAGCCCTGTTCTCACTCACGCGTGCAGCAAAACAGCTGAGGCCACCGCCTGCCTTGAGGGAAATGTGGGAACGGGGAGAAAGGGGAGAGCCACTGGGGACGCTGGGCTGGCATTCCTCTCCCTCTTCCCTTGCCTGCCTCCCCCCTCCCTCCTTCTTCCCTTCCTCCTGTCCTTCCTCCTTCCTTTCTTCTTTCTTTCCTCCTTCCTTCTGGCATCACATAAACAAGGCACTATGAACAAACAACTTCCACATGAACCCCCAGTTCTGCCCACTTAGTCATTGGGAATGTCCCCCTGCTAGGGTCACTGTAAGGTTCTGAAGATCTTAGCACTCGGGGTGGGGGAGGCAGCCTCGCTCATTATCCCCTGTCCACTCAGGGGCCTGCAAAGATGCCCTCGTCCCTGTCCCCAAGTGCTCCAGGCTGGACATCTCTCTGCTGCTCCCGGGCCAGGCTTCAGCCGTGGGAATGCCTTGCCAGCTGCCTGGAGTGGCAGCTCCCATAACAACCTGTGGGGCCTGCTGCCTCCCTGCTGTGCTGTGGGATCTGCACTGCTCTGGAGCCTGTAGACTCCCTCTCCACTCCTCAGCCCGGGAGAAGCCCACCCTGCCCTGGCAGCTAAGCCAAGTACTTTTATTGCTTCCCCTACCTAGACTCTCTGCCCACTCTTGAGATGCCCCTTCTTCTAAAGACACAGGCCAAAGCTGTTTACCTCTCTGCACTGTTTCCTCTTCTATAACAGCATCTACTCATAGGGTCACTGAAGATGGAACAAGTTAGTATATGTAATGTATTTAGAACATTGGCTGCCACACAGAAAAGTGATATCAGCAATCACTGTTATTTTCAGGGGCACGCTTGCCACTGCCTCCCCCCAAAAGTACACTTTAACAAGACTACGATCTCAGAATAAAGAAAATCCTTTAAATTCATGAACTTAGCTTCCTGGAGCCTGTCTACCCTTCATCCCAGGATAGAAACCTCATCTGGACAGACAGAAACAGGACACCATACAACAGCCCCAAAAAAGTGCATGGAGGAAGAATCGGTCAAAACTCCAAGGACAGAGGATAGTCTGCACTGCCCTGCCATGACTGACCTTTGGAAAGCTGCAATATCTCTAGCACCCACACTTACCCCCCCTCCGGTTAATGATAACTGCTCCAGCCCATTGCCATTGGATTCAGCAGTTAGTAAGATGCTCTCATGCTCATTTGTTCATTCAGCAAACATTTACGGAGCACCCACTATGTACCAGGTGACGTACTCGGTTCTGGGACACAGAGCAGGAAAGACGAAGTAATGCCTCTGCTCTGTGCTCCCCTCACTAAACTGTAATCTCTCAGAAGAGTAGGGGCTCTGGATTCATCTCTGGATGCCTAGTACCTGGAAGGGTTTCATGATCAGAGAATGGCTAATAACAGAGGCAAGCTATGCTGGCTTCTCAGCACAGAAAAAATGTGGCTGTTCAGGTTACACACTGCAAAAATATTTGATCAAATAAGCACTGAATGCAGGGATAGCTTTGTAACTGGAGGCACCCTGTGCAAAATAGAAATATAGGGCCCTTTGTTCAAAAAAGAAGAAAAAAGTGTCCTTACAGAAACTAAAATATAAAGCTTTTTCCTCTCTTTCAATTAGTCATGGTGTTTTCTTATTTCTTTACCTTCTTATCATTCTATGGAAAAAAAATTTGAAACCTTAATTAGCATGAACTACTAATCTCTATATTGTGCAATGCCAATTTTAAATGCAAATATAACACTTAACTCATGAAGAATCACTGAAATTACACAATTCAAATTTGGTTGCTGGTATCCCATTCTTGCCAGAAGATTGGAAACAGCACAAACCTAAGTCAACTATTTTTATCTGACTTCTTGACACACACACACATTCTACCAACACTCTACCTTTGGCCCACTGATGACAATGACGGACATAAAGGAAGTGAACTATGGACAGTCGATCTTCACCTTCTCTTCTATGCCATCACTTTTGGCACAAGTGGCGGATGAACACCAGGAAGTAACACAACAATGGATATGAGGGGGTTGGATTCCTCCGTGGTTCATGCTTCTAGAACATCATCACCTTCTTTCTGTGCTCAACACAAGTTCTGGCTCAAACAGGAAGCATGGCTTCTTGAGGCTATCGGCACCTCCACTCATTTAAGTGTAGATACAACATGCCCACCTTCCTCACTCTGAGTCATGCTGACTTCCCACATGGCACGTCCAGCAGACTTCAGTGCTCCTGGGCACCACACACACTACATGTAAACCCTCATGCACCATGGATATGCACACTGTGATGTTCCCCTGTCTCATTAGATCCACTTTAAAAGTACAAGTTCAACAATAAACTAGTAAGAATTTCGAGACTGTGGCAACACAGCATTAAACCCTGCATGGGGCCTCTCTGAGCATGGACTTTGTGCACTTGCACAGGTCCCATGCCCATGAAGCCAGCTCTGCCTAGACAGGACCAAAGGTCTCAGCCAAGGGAACAATACCTGAAGCCTGAGTAGGGCCCTGGCTGGAGCATCAACAGCTCCCAAAGTGCCCAGAGCACCACAGACCCAGGCGAGGTTAGCTAGTTAGGCCTGAATAAAGAGGGCATATTGGTTCCTTCTGGGAGCCAGCCTCCTTAGCAAGGAGGTCCTACAAGACCACGGCAGGTGAGGCCCTGTCTCCCTGGGGAGCTCAGGGATGAGAAGCAAGAGAAAGCAAAGCAATCCTGCTAAGCCCAGCCTCAGAGTAACCTCCTTGAGCCTAGAATGGGAAAAATGGCCAAGACAACATTCCCATACTCACCAGGCCTCAGAGCCCCAGGCAATTCCAGTCCTAACCAGAGCAGGTGCCTTACAGGTGCTGGTGACAGATGCCAGAAGAACAGCAGTGGGAGGGCACTGGATGGGACCAGCCACTTGGCACTGGCAGTGCAGACAGGTGGGTTACCCCCATCACATGGCCTACTCTTAGCCTTATCCAAGCATTGCCAAATGGAAATGTGGAATGCCATCCTTCACCAACAGTAGACAAAAATGGCTGAAATTTCTCGTCTAACACAAACCCCTCCCCAGTTCTCTCACCAGCTAGCTGAGTGTCCTTGGCTAATCACTTTTTTGGGCCTCAACATCCCCATCTGAAAATAGGGATAATCACATCTGCTCCATAGGGGTGTTACATAGAACAAACAAGGAAACAATGTACAGAGACAAGAAAGGGGGATGGAGGTTGGGAGGAAGGATTTTCCTCACGTTTCCCTGTCACTCTGCTTCTCCTGTCCTGCCTGCCCAGGATGCTCTCTCCATCCACCAAATCCAAGAAGACCTCACGCAAGTCTTACACCATCCACAGGGCTTCCATCTCCAGCTCTCACCAAACTCCCCCTCCAGACACTCAAGAAGTAGGTCTTTCTATCCCACACAGGGGGGCAACTGGTTACATTTGGCTTGCTGATGCTCCCGGAAAGGGAATAAATAGCACTGAGAGAGTTTCTAAGTTCATGGAATTTGTTGTTTTGTTTTAAAGATTTTACTTATTTATTCATGAGACACACAGAGAGAGACAGAGACATAGGCAGAGAGGGAGAAGCAGAGGCCCCAAAGGGAGCCCAATGTAACACTCGATCCCAGGACCCTGGGACCATGACCTGAGCTGAAGGCAGATGCTCAACCACTGAGCCACCCAGGTGCCCCACGGTATTTGTTTTGATAGGAAAGTCCTCGGCACCAAACCTGACACGGCAGAGACACACGACAGACAGAACTAGGATGATGCCCAGCTTCAAACACTAGGAAGGGAGGAGGGGGGAGGGAGAGAGAGAAGGAAGGAAGGAAGGAGAGAGGAATATCAACTGATCCAAACTCCTGCACTATCTGGTCCCTCTGTAGCTCTCCAATCTCATCTCCCTTCCACCGTGACGCTCCGATCTGGTACCCTGTTTTCTAAATATCTCCACGAATGTCCATCTCTTTTCCACAATAGGCTTGGCAAATACCGTTCCCTCCATCTAGAAGGCCGTTTCCCCACGTTTGGCCCTGCGATCTCTCCCTTGTGTCTGAGACCCCAGCTTACAGCTGGTGCTCCTTCACCACCTAGTCCAGGGCGGCCTTCCACATTGCCCTGTTGGTAGAAACAGTTACCTTTGTTGCTTATCTCTGGGTGCCAGCATCTAGCACACTGCATGACCCACAGTTGGTAATTAATAAGGATTTGTTCATGAACTAACACATGAATGATAAAGGAAATAAATATCTTTTTTCTTCTCCCTTATGTGCACAATTCTTCTCTGAGTGTTTTGCAAATGCAAATCGTATCTCCCATTAGAATGCAGGCAGGGTGGGCATTATAGATTGCTTTTGTTTCTAGCCCAGTGTGCAGGACAGTGCCGTGCTTGTATACAACACTTTAAAAATGTTTGATGAAGGAATGAATAAATCATGGAATAAATGAGCAATCGGGCACTTACCCAAAACTTGCTGGACTAAACTGAATTCAGTCGACCTGCACGTGTAAAGGAAGTGCCACATCCTCACGACAGCGAACATGTGTTCTGCATTTGTCAGTGGGGCTTTCTTGTGCTCTGCTCCCTCGTAGGGCCGTCACCCATCAGCCTGCTAATGGGATCATAAAGGAAAGGGAATCTGGGTCCTGGGCTTTCTCAGAGTCATCAGCTCAAAGCCCTTTTAATGTGAGTTCCTGACTCAATTGGGTGTGGAGAGAAAAGAAAAGGTGATGAATGGCCCAAATACAAGGAAACTCAGATACCTGACTTTGTTCTTATCTTGGCAAGAATGCACAGCCTCAAAGAGTCAGCAGCAGGCACACTGAGTCACGATGAACTAAGAAACTCAAGAATGTCCTTTGATAAATGTTTGCTGGATAAATGAATGAATGCTTCTGTTGCTTATTACCTTTTAAGTGAATAGGGTCAAAGGTTGGTATTAACCCAAGGCTCATGGGGTAAAATATTCTTTGTGACCTGGCAGGAATTATTACCAAGGGCAGACTGGGCCAGCCGGTTCACATGGCTAATGAAGCCAGGGTCACAGGTTTGAGGCTCCCTGGAGACTAGTTATCTGTAGGCCAAGGAAAAATCTGCTTCACAGCCATACTCTGTGCGCTAACATTAACGCTGGGCAACAATCTTGCAAATTCAAGCATTTGTCCAGGAGGGGGAGGGTTTCTTAGGGATGGCTTAGGTGAAACCTTTCAGCAGAGAAAAACAACCAAGATCTTGTTTACGTTTACACAGGACTTCGTAAGCACCATGACGATGACAGCTAATATCTACTGAGCAGTCACTCTGCACCATGCGATGTGCATGACACCTCTGACCATCCCACTTCCCAGATGAGGAAAGGGGAGTGTAAAGAGGTTTACAAGGTACTTTCACAGCTACTCTGATTCAGGTCATTGAAAGGAATCGGCTGCATCCTTGTGAGGCAAATGTCATTCACTTTCTTGTACAGAGGAGGAAAAGGACAGGGGGAGAGATGTGCTGACTTTCCCAGGATCACCCAGCTGGGAAGCGGCTGAGCCAGATCTGAGATGCAAGTCGTTGCCAAAGCCAATTCCATTCTCTTAACCGAGACAATGCTTTTTTCTTTCTTTTTTTTTTTTTTTTTTCTTTCTTTTTTCTTTGCACAAGCAGGTGAATAACACGGTCATGAAAGGTGACTAGTTCAAAATCAATGAGAACAAGGCCTTTGACTGTTGCAAAGAACTGCCACCTAAGGCATCAGCCAGGTAATCTCCCAGATTCCAAGGTGTTGGAAGGAGGGAGGCAGTGATGGGCAGGGAAAGAGCCAGGTCTTGGGCCAGAGGACCTTCTTGCAAATCCCATCTTTACCACTTACTGTGTATTGCTGGACAAGTGACTCAACATCTCCAGCCAGGGTAGCCACTGTTCTAAATGCTTTAGAGGCAAAATAACCATTTAAGTTGGGCAGGACTAGCCCTTCCTCATGGATTAGAAAATTGAGCCACAAAATGACTAAGCAGCTTATCCCCGGGACTCAATCAGAGTTGGGATTTCAATCTAGGTGCTCTAGCCATAGTGCCTGTGCTCTGAAGGCAATAATAATAATAATAATAATAATAATAATAATAGTAATAATAATAATAAATACCACCTACCTCACAGGCTTTGGAGATCTGATGCATGTAAAATGCATAGCAAAGTGGCCTATAGTATGTATTTAATACACAGCACATTTTATCATTAACTAAATTTCCCACCTCAGGAGACTGATTCTCATTTTTTAGTAAGTGCTTAAGAACAACCAGATTAGCTGCAGCTGGATGATACAGATGGTTCAGGGGTCCAGGGTTTGAAGTCGAACCTTTTGTGCCCAGGCTGAGCTACAAGTCCTGGGAAAGCATGCAGCCCAGCAGGCTGACTCTGGGGCAGGGTGCCTTCACTAATGATGAGTGCTAGTTCAGCATGACCACCAGCCATGGAAGACAGAACACAGCAGCCAGAAACCAGGAGCAGCCTATACTCTGAAGTTCTAGGAGCACCGTCTTCAGCCAGCAAGACCTCAATCGTGGCCTGGGGCTCAGAGACCAGGCCCCAGGCTCCAAGGAGAAGATCTCACTAGGGCAAGGCAGGGCTCAGAAGTATCTACCTCAGGAAAACAAGGACTTGGTACAGAGAATAAAAGAGGGGTGGGTGGGTGGCTGGGGTCAGGAGACTTTTGTCCCAGTGACTGGGCAAAAATGGGAGATAAGAGGAAGAGCCCAAATGGGACCCAAAGCTGAATTTCATGCACTTCACCTGGAGTTTTTTTAAAGCTCTCCTGACTTGGGACAGCAGGGGTCCTGAGAGCTTGGTGCAGGGGGAAGGCATGGAGGAGGATGGCAGGTTCCAGTTGACAGAAGACGCCCACCAAGGCTGGCGACCAGGGGGGGTCCCACATGCTCAGACTGCGGCTGGATGTCGGGGGCAGGGGGTCCTGCATTTGGTAAAGTGTTGCATCAGATGATCCCTAACACCCCTTCCACTCTGCCCTCCCATGATGCCAATAGGCTCACTCCCTCGCACTCCCCCACATCCCTCCCAACATCATCATGAGCCATCTTTGGGCCCAACCAAGGCAAATTAGGACTGCATACATGATTCCACTTTAGTTCCAAATATGGAGACAGCACTATTCTCCAAAATCTGAACCTGGCAGAGATGTCTCCGAGAACAATCTCCCCATAAAGCCAATGCTCATCCTGAGATCTAAGATTCCACAGTGGTACATCTGTTCTTGTAGGTGAAGTGGAGAGGTAGGAGCCCCAAGAGTGGCGCCAAGTCTCTCGAGGAGCAGGGATGAGATGGTCCCAGCCGTCAATGGAGCTTTGTGGCCTCAGTGGAAAGTGAGGAACGCCCTGTCTCAGGAATGCAACCTCAGAGCACTGAAGACAGCCACTCTTTGCCATTATGAAACCCCAAACACTCTGGGTGTGGTGGAGTCTTTAAAAGCATATTCTGCTACCACTGAGAAGCCTTGAAAATGTGGAGAGTGTACCACCCAAGCCATTAAATGCCCAGACAGCTCGGGACAGAGGCAGGGACAAGGAGCCAATGAGTTTGGGGCAGAATGTCTCAAAGAAATAAACATGCGGTGAAGGTATTTCCATAGCCTGTAAATACTGTCTTTCAGGGGGCTCAGAAGGAGACCAAACAGCCTGCCCTCACTATCCCCTGATAAAAGAGTGACACTGTGTATCTAAGGAGTGAGCAGCCAGGCACAGAAGCCAGATTTGCCAGCCACCCTTTAATTTATAGGCCGTAAATGATAGAGCCCATGATCTATTGCCCCTGACTCCGGGGGGATTTATTCTGGCTAAGAGCACACACAGAGGCTAGAAGTGATGGCTTTGGGTGGAAAAAGGTCGGGCTCCCCCTAAATGCTAAGCAAAAATGTTTGGAACAGACAGTTACATTACTAAGAGATGGTTCCAAACACATCACAGGAAGCAGCTGACACTACCCATCCCAGCCGAGGTCAAGCTGACGGGGAGGAAAACCCAGGATGCTGCCACAGGGAGGCAGTCCCCAGCAGCTGGCAGTTGGCCTGGATCTCCACCGGCATCCCCACTATACACCCTTTCAAGCTGTCCTTCTATCTAGCTTTGGCCCCGTCCAAACCCGCTATGGGGTCAAGGTTGGTTCCAGTCCTTCATGTGAGCTGCTAGTATCAAAGCACCATGAGGGCCTAGACCTCTTCTGTTCCACCATCACTGTGACACAAGACAGCTCATTGTCCATCATGGACCAGATGCTTGGTAATTGACTCAACAAACAGACAAAAACAGTTTGTTTCTTTTCATCCATCCATCCATCCACCCACCCATCCATCCATCCATCCATCCATCCATCCATCCTTCCCCCAACTATTCATCCAATCAGCCTTTCCCCAAGGGCATGACCAGGTACATATTTTAAAGAGAGCAGTTAATCATGTTTTACATCATGCATATATATTTTCTCCTTGTCATCTATATAGGGTACACAATACTGATTTTCCATTTGTGGTAGTGATACAAAAATTCTGTGTTCAAATTTATTCATGCAAGAGAGTCAACTGAAATAAAAATAGTCAATTAAGTAATACCACAGGCTTTATAAGGATATGGCAAAAATCTTAAAGGTGGCTCAAAACTAACTAAACCTTGAAGAATACCACATTCAACAAACATTTACTGATTAGAGACAGTTCTAGAGTTAATGCTGTCCAAGGCAGAAAGCACCCATAAGTAAGTCACCTCTTTTTAAAGTTCCTCTTCATACATTCAGTGAGTTTTCTGTCCTTCTTTTGACTCCTGTTGTCACTGGGATAACCCTATTATTGGTTCATTTTCTAAAATCAGTCACTGGTAGGGACTGAGTTGTGCCCTTGCCCCATATTCATGCATTGAACCCCTCACCCCTAGGACCTCAGAATATCACTAATTTGGAAGTAGGGCCTTTAAACAAGTTAAAATGCGTGTGTCAGTGTGACCCAAATCCAATCCAACTGGTGTCCTTATAAGAAGAAGAGGCAGGGATCCCTGGGTGGCTCAGTGGTTTAGCGCCTGCCTTCGGCCCAGGGTGTGAGCCTGGAGTCCCAGGATCGAGTCCCACATTGGGCTCCCTGCCTGGAGCCTGATTCTCCTTCTGCCAATCTCTCTCTCTCTCTCTCTCCCTCCCCCTCTCTCTCTCTCTCTGTCATGAATGAATAAATAAAATCTTAAAAAAATGAAAAAAAAAAAAAGAAGAAGAGGCATCTGGGGTGGCTCAGTCAGGGAAGCATCTGCCTTCAGCTCAGGTCATGATCTATGGGTCCCAGGATTGAGCCCCGCATGAGGGGCTTCTCCCTCTCCCCCTCCCCCAATTATGTTTGTACGCCCTCTTTCCCTTGAATAATAAATAAAATCTTTAAAAAAAAAAAAAAAAGAAGAAGAGACTTGGACACAAAGAGAGAGATACCAGGGGGGGTGCTCACACAGAGGAAAAGACCATGTGAGGACACAGGGAGAAGACAGCCATCTATAGGCCAAGGAAAGGAGCCTCAGGAGAAATCAATCCTGCCAACACCTTGATCTTGGACTTCCAGCCTTAAGAACTATGAGAAAATCAATTTCTGTTGTGTAAGCCACCCAGGCTGTGTACTTTGTTATGGTGGCCCACGCAGACTAAGACAATCACAACACTCTGCATTGTTTCCTTGTTGCTGGTGATGTGCCACATGAACAGGTTTAGATGTGAATGCAGAGAATGGCGGAGACCTATCCTGGTGGACATGTGGCCAGCACGTGAGCAGGGAGGTCCTGAGCTCTCATTGATTAATGTCACTCAAGAGCAGTCAGTGCCTGGGACACAATCACAGGAGTGGAGGTTCTGAAAACACGAATCTTCCTATAAAGTTGTATTCTTTTATAATCTATTCAGTACCAAATTATTGGCTAATGTTAAGTAAAATATCTGACAATTCTGTTTCCATGGACTCTGTGAATGAAACCTCAAATGTTATCCCTAAAAGTGACCAAAAATTTGTGTATTTTGTGCTATTTTCATCCATATAAACTGCACTTATGTCCACATAGGGCAATCAAGTGTTCATCTTCTCATCAGAAAATGAGTTCATGAGAGCAGGTGAAGATCTCTGCCCACATCTGCCCACCTCCTTAAACACAGCTGCTCAGTTCACCTTGTGAAAAGAACACTGATGTATGACCTACAGCCTCTGCCTCATGAACTTTGTATCTAACAGAAGACACAGACCAGTGAAAACTTCCAGTGCCAGCCACTGTGTAGTAAGCAGAACACATCTCTCCCACCATTTGCAACTAAAAACTCTGCAAAGTCAAAGCTGATTGAGCCAAAAAGAGAAATAGAAAAGTCAGCAATTATATTCTAAGATTCCAATATCCATGCCTCAGTAGTTGATAAAACAAGAAGGATACAGGAGATGCAAAAAACGCTACCAACCAACTGGACTCAATTGACATTTACAGAACACACCACCCAGTAGCAGGATAATACATCTTCTTTCCCAACATTCACCACAACAGGTTATAATCCTGGGCCATAAAATAACACAAAATGTTTAAAAGGGTTTAAGTCACACAAAATGTGTTCCCTGACCACAATGCACTATATAACTTCTTTGAGTTGCAGTGTTCTCATCTGTAAAGGAGAATAAGAATCCTGGTAAGGATTCCAGAGTTCCCATGAAGTTTAGAAACAGTAATATGTAAAATAACCTCAACACAGAAGGCATGAAATAGTATAACTACCAGAATGCACTCAAGATAGCAAAGCTAGGGGCACCTGGGTGGTGGGCACCCAACCTTTGCTTTCAGCTTGGCTCATGACCTTGGAGTCATGAGATTGAGCCCAGGTCTACACTGAGTGCAGAGTCGTTTAGGTTTCTCTCTTCCTCTGCCCCTCTGCAACCCTGTGCTCGCTCACTCACTCGTGTTCTCTCTCAAATAAGTAAATAAATAAATCTTAAAAAAAGAAAGGAAAGAAAGAAAGAAAGAAAGAAAAGAAAGAAAGAAAGAAAGAAAGAAAGAAAGAAAGAAAGAAAGAAAGAAAGAAAGAAAGAAAGAAAGAAAGAAAGACAGCAAAGCTAATAAGTTGGCAGGAGCCAGAATGGAAGCCTGAGTTTGCCAACAGTCAAAGCCTGTGCTTCTCCCAACACAGAAATCAGATACCCTCATGGGGTTGTGGTAAGAATGAACAGAATAGTGTTCATGACCATATTTTAAGAAGCTAAAAACCACCAACTCAATGTAACAATTAATCACTATTATAATATCAACATCCAAGATTATGAATGTGCGTACTCACAATGTTCTGATACCAGGACATACCACATACATTTCTTTTTTGGCCTAAGTTCTTGTTTAACAGAGAGCATTTTAAAAGCTAGAAAATTCATTGTTTCCTAAGTACTGAAATACATACACACACATCACACTTGTGTACACATATCGCACATATCATACACGTCATAGGTATCATACACATATGGTACATACCATATATATATATCATGCATGAAGACATTCAGAATAATTCCAAACACATAAAACACTAATGCAATTACATATTTATATATACACATAATTTATTACATATTAACAAACACATGCACAAACATTATATACATTTGCAATGATGCCACCTTAACCACAGACAAACATATAGTCAACTACAGGCTTACAACAGTAATTTCAGTTTATACTCACATATTAATTTATAACTTACATGGTAATTTCATATTGACCATTTCATTTTCGGTTCTCAACTGTCTTATACTACATTAGGGCTAGAAATCATCACAGCAAAGCATAATGGGATAAGCATGGGTTCTAGGGACAGGAAGAAGTGGTTTCAAATCCTACTTGTTTTTAATGATTTTATTTATTTATTTAAGAGAGTGAGTAAGAGAGAGAGCACAGAAGCAGCAGCAGAGGGAGAGGGAGAAGAAGCAGACTCCCCACTGAGCAGGGAGCCCAACAGAAGGCTGGATTCCAGGATCCTGGGATCAAGACTCAAGCCAAAGGCAGACGCTTAACCAACTGAGCCACCCAGGCACCCTTGGTTTGGAATCCTAGCCAAATCTGTTACAGAAGCAAACTCACAGATATAATGATAATAAAATGTGGTGAGTGTGGTGGGAAACTGAAATAGGTATTAAGAAGCCCAACTGTAGGGGCCTGTGAGGGACAGGCAGAGAGGACTGCCTGGAAGAGGTGCCATCTGGAGTGTCTCAAAGAAGTGACTGACATAGAGTCATGGATCCCAGGAAGTCAGAACCACACACAAAGGCAAGGAGACAAGATATTACCTTCATTCCTCTTTTTGCTCAAGTCCTAAATCTGAGACCTCTCCTTGGGTCTACCCATGCCCCATCTTTCTTTCTTACATACATATGCTATGGACTGAACTGTATCCCCTCAAAATTACTACATGGAAGCTCTAACACCCAATATGACTATATTTAGGGCTTTTAGGAAGCAATACAGTTAAATGAAGTCATAAGGATGGATTCCTACTCTGACAGGACAATGTCCTTAAAAGAAAGATATCTCCCTTCCCTTCTCTCTCCTCTCTCTCTGTCTCTGTCTCTCCACGCAGAACACCTAGAAAAAGCAAGAAAACAGCTGTCTGCAAACCAGGAATCTGACAGTGCAAACACCCTGATCTTCAACTTCCAACCTTCAGAACTGTGAGAAAATAAAGTTCTGTGAAGCTACTCCATCTACGGTATTTTCTTACAGCAGCCCAAGCAGACCTAGACACCCACCCCTAAGACCTCTCCTGGTTATTTCACCATGACTTATTTCAACTATTGCCTCTCATTTTATTTATTTTTTTTTAAACTTGGAATGGTGGGTTTATTTTTTTTTAATTTTTATTTATTTATGATAGTCACAGAGAGAGAGAGAGAGAGAGAGGCAGAGACACAGGCAGAGGGAGAAGCAGGCTCCATGCACTGGGAGCCTGACGTGGGATTCGATCCCGGGTCTCCAGGATCGCACCCTGGGCCAAAGGCAGGCGCCAAACCGCTGCGCCACCCAGGGATCCCTGCCTCTCGTTTTAGAAATGGTCTCTCTCCTCTGCTTCAGTCCTAAATGTCCAGCTGCCAGATAGAAGGCCCAGCCGGCACCCACAGCTCAACACGATCTATGCTGGGTTTCACGCCTTCGTCTCATTCCAATCACTGTCCTGATTTCCATATTATAGTTAAGAACACCACCATCAGGGCACCTGAGTGGCTCAGTCGGTGAAGTGTCTGCCTTCGGCTCAGGTCATGACCCCAGGATCCTGGGATGGAGTCCCACATCCAGCTCCCTGCTCAGCGGGGAGTCTGCTTCTCTCTCTCCCTCTGCCTCTGCCTGCCACTCCCCCTTGCTTGTGCTCTTTCTCTCTCTCTCTCTCTGTCAAATAAATAAAATCTTTAAAAAATAAAAAAGAAGAAGAGTAATAGAAATGACAAATACGCAGGCTTCAGATAAGGTTAAATCCAGGGTCTCACTGTTACCAAATATCACTCTCCGTGGTTCTGCTCACTCTCCGTCAGGCTGCCCTCATGTAAAGGCAAACACAGCTTTGGGTTCACACCCTGCCAGGTGGCAACCCCACCAAGGGGACTCGTCCATTGTTCCAACAGATGTCCTATAAGTGAGGAACTTGGCTTGAGAATATTCTGTTGTGTGGACTCTCAATAGTCAGACCCAGTCCACTGACACCAGCCAAAGAGTAGGGGAGTCCCACCCAAATCATGACTGTAAGTGGGAGAGATGGTTCCCTAAGGCAACACTGAGGAGCTGATACCCTAAAGTAGGGAAGGAACACTAACCAGACAGGCAGGCAGACAGAGGAATAGATAGATAGATAGATAGATAGATAGATAGATAGATAGAATAAAACAATCATCCAAAACACCTCTTAATTTTATTTTTTTTAAAGATTTTATTTATTTATTCACGAGAGACATAGAGAAAGGCAGAGACACACGCAGAGGGAGAAGCAGGCTCCATGCAGGGAGCCCGATGTGGGACTCGATTCCGGGTCTTCAGGATCAGGCCCGGGCTGCCCCTTAATTGTATTTCTTAATTCCAATGTCACTCTACTTCAATTCATCTTAAAAACATCTCTGACCATGTCTTTCCTCTGTTCCCAAGTCTCCAATGACAGATATCCCATTGGAAGCCCTGAAGGGTTCATCAATGGCAGTTCGCAAGTGCAGTGAGGAATTTCAGAGCCCTCCTTGAATGAGAGAAAGAAACCTGGGAAGAGACAAAGTTTTAAGGACAGAATCATGGGGAGGGAGAGAGAAGGGTGGGCGTGACTGTTCCGTTTTATTTCCTGTAGTCCAGCTGGACACCTTGGGCTGGTAGGGCTCATACACAGGTCTGTGACATAAAAATCCACACAACCAAGATGGCATTCGGAGTAAAGCATCCAGAAACGTGGCTTCTGGCGGCGCTGGGTTTCCTGTGCACCTGTCAGAACCCTCACTCATCTCCTGGAGTCCTTTTTCCCTCCTCCATCCTCAGGAGAGCTACAGTTTTCTTTCCTCCTCATTGTGTCATGAGCCCTGCTAGAATGTAATACTACAAGGATGGGGAATAGATCAATTTTATTTACATCTCTATTTCCAGACCCTAGCAGAGTACCTGGCAAGTTGTACCCTTAATAAATATTCATTGATTGAATGAATGAATCAGAGGGTCCAAACATACATGTTTTGTTTTGTTTGCTCTTTGACAGCACTTAATCCAGAGTATGGTATATAGCACATGCTCAATAGATGTTTAGTGGATCTTATTTATTTCAAAATATATAAAAAAAGGATCCTAATCAGATTTTCTTGTTTGGGGCTAGTGCAAATTTTGGGAAGCAGCTGGATTTGAGTTATCTCTGTGCCAGCATCCCTAAAATTTACAGTCTCTAATCATAAAACCATAGAACATTCACAGATGTGAGGTACTCGCAAATAAGCCATGTTCTATTTTCTGCGTCACTCCTGTTTCATCGCAAGGGCTGCTGAAGCAAGTGTCAAGGACATTTGAAAACAAACATTATCCATTCTTGGATATAAATCATGTCATTTTTAGCTTTCTATGAGGAGAAATAAAGGCTGGCCCATATGCGTGTCCCTCCCCCTGCCCCAGGCAAATTCAGCTCCTACCAGGGTTTTCCCACCTCAATGCCCACCCTCGGCCCTGCCAGGTGGCCTTCCGGGCTCAGTATCCAGCAGTTTCTCTGCTGCTTGGGAAACCCAGTGAATTTTAATGCTCTTGAGCAACTCTGCTCAAACACTCCTGGTGTGAACTGAGGAAAGCTCTGGTTGCTAGGCAACTGTTACAAAAGAAGAATTTCCAAAATAAAAAGTGACCCAGAATACACTTGAACTGAGTACAATTGCACACTTAATTTGCAATTGGTTGGAGTATAACCTCACCTTGGTTAGATGGTCTGTTTCTTGGGAACTCTAGGAAATAGCCTTTCTAATTTTTAATGAAGCTGAAAGTGTTATTTATTTCTCTCAGACTCAACAAAGAAACAAAGAAAAATGTTTCAGTGCTGGGATTCCTGGCAAGTAGTGGGTGCTCAATAAATATTTGCTGAATGAATGAATGAATGAATGGATATGTGGGCACAAGGGCCTGCTTTTGCATCCTGAAGAGTCATTGCCTGAAAGATATATAAACACAAAGTTATGTATCTATGTGGTGGTTTTAAAATAAGTCCACAGGGGATCCCTGGGTAGCTCAGCGGTTCAGCGCCTGCCTTTGGCCCAGGGCGTGATCCTGGAGTCCCGGGATCAAGTCCCACATCAGGCTCTCTGCATGGAGCCTGCTTCTCCCTCTGCCTGTGTCTCTGCCCCACCCCCCCTCTCTCTGTCTATCATGAATAAATAAATAAAATCTTAAAAAAAAAAAAAAAAAGTCCACAATTTCCTTGGTCTCCCTCCCCTCAGGAGATGAAGCAGGAGTGGGAGTTGGGCTTTTACCAACTAATTCTAACAAATACAATGTGATAGAATTCACAGCGTGTGACTCCATCATAGAAAAAACTGAAACTTTCTTCTCTCTCTCTCTCTCATCATTCACTCTGGGGGAAGCTACCTGCCATGTCCTGAGGACACTCAAGCCATCTATAAAGAGGCCCACGTAGTAAGGAGCTGAGGTCTCCTGCCAAAAGCAATGTGAGAGAGCAATCTTCAAAACAGATTCTCTGGCCTCAAGCAAACCTTCAGATGACTGTGGCCACTGCCAACCTCCAAATGCAATCACACAAAAGACCCCCAGCCAGAACCACCTGGAGAAGGCCACTCCCAAACTCCTGAGGCACAGGAACAAGGAAATATAAAGTAAATGTGTCCTATTTTAAGCCACTATGTGTTGGGGTGATTCGTTATGCAGCAACAGATAATCTTCTTTCTCCTTTTGGGACATGACAGATGGTTAAAGCAGAAACTCCTTGAGGGTGTCTTATATAGTCTTATGTCCCCAACATCTGGCATCTTGTAAACACCTGTCATTCAGTAAACAATGGAAGTGACTCATTTAATGACAAGTTTGTCCCTAATGTTTTTTATAGAAACCCATACATATAGATTCACACACTGAAACAGGAGCATCCTTCACCAATTAAAAGAAAAAGAAAAAAAGACTTTTCAACAAAGAACTATTAGAGAGCTTAATTATTTAAAAAGGAACTATTAACTTGAATTTGTAGAAAAAGAAAGACTATTTAAAAGTTATTTAATGAAAAGGAACTATTAGAAACTATGGAAACAGTGCTGTTAGAATTTGCATAATCCTCCTCACTTACTGGGGTGAAAAAGAGCTGCATCTAGAGGGAATATAAGGCATATAAGGAATATACAGAATCCAAGGTAAGAACAACCAACAAAGGGCAGAGCCTGAGAAAGCATCACAGCTTGAGACACAAGGGACCTGGGGGTCTCAGATCCCACTGTGGGATTTTCTTGTAGTTCTCTTGAAGCAATGTTATCAAAGGAGTTCAAGTATACAAAGGCCAGTTGAACAGGATAACCCTCCAGTACCTTTCTGACTTGAGCTGCTGTAATGGGAAGACCTCCTCCTGCCTGTGCTCCAGGCACACCTATGAGAAAGGTGGGGAGCACGACTGCCCTCTGCTGGCCCCAAGAGAGCTAAAGAGGAAGACCTGCCACCAACACTGCCAACATTCAGGCTCACATACTCATTTCCATTATCTTGTGATATTATCAGTTTTAGGACATACTACACACCTCTCTGTAGAAATAAGAGAGGGTAAATAATGGTAGCAAATCACTGTCTTGTTTCCTCAATGACAATTAGGACAATGCATATTAAAAAAAAGCAAGATTTGCCCTCTGCCAACCTCTGACAATGGAGGGCTAACTGTATTCAAATGCAAAGACCTACTGATGTTTCCTTTTCTTTTGAACAACTGATACTGTGCACTCTACCACCTGCTGTGAAGGATGCAAGGAAAGTAATATCTAACGTGGAGTCCCAGTTATTTGTCAATCAGCTCCAATGAGAGGGGACATTTTTAAATATGCTCAATTCCCTACGAATACCTAAAAATTAAAAATAATTTAAGCGTCCCAGACCAGAGAATCCCACTCTTCTTGTCATGCACAGCTTTTGAGTCTTCCTAGCGCCACAATATCAAGTGCAGGGCGGGGCCCCTAAAAGTTAATGCATTACTGTTGTCTTAGTTGAGTTATTTCAAGGAAAGGTTACTGAGTATGGGCTCTGTGGTAGGCACTGTGGTAGGTTCTTGACACACATTATTTAATTTGGTCCAATAATGATTCAATAAATGAGAACAATAAAGCTCAGAGAATTTGTATTATCTACCAGAGGTCACAAAGCTAGAGAGGTGTCAAATGCCAAACCCAGATTTTTGCAGCTGCCCCCAATAACCAATCCCAACGTTCTACTAAGTGTCTGAAGACAAGCTTTGTTTCCATCACGATAGCGAACCCCACACTGCTGCCCCCTGTGTTTTCACATGTGTTAACCAAGCTTCCAATGTTTTAAAAGAGTTTAATTGCTTGGCTGAATTTATTTAGAAATAATATACCCTTGCTTATTAAAAGACTTTCAAAACTCTTAATCTGGGCTTCTTGCTCAGCATGAGACAATCAGATCTAACACAGAATCCATAATAATTCTGGCCTAAGCCACTGACATTTTATAAAAGGTACAGCTTTTCTGAGATGTTGAACATAGCTCTAAGTTCCCCAAAATTCAGGTCTTACCTCCCAGAGATCTTTAAGGGAGCTGTTTATAATACAATCAATGTAGTGCTTAAGAGGGAGATTGTACTCTGAGGATAAAAAGAGAACCCAGTGCTAATGCCATCTGCCATTGCCCCAATTCTCCCAGCCTATTCCACACTAACCCAGCAGGGAGGAAGCTGGAAGGGGAAGGAAGGGAGAAGTGGGGGGAAGGGAGGCCTAGAGCTGAGCCCGGAGAGGAGACTGCCTCTCATTCCATAGGCCCCAAAGCAAAGAAAGGAACGAGCGCCTGGCGTCACCAACTAGCTTCCTGCTGTTTGACGATGCTGCCACCTTCTGGCACAAAGTGAAAATTCGTGAGAAAATACTACCAGTCACTACCTACCATTCAATAGATAAGCCAACAAAGACGTGATCCCTACATACCAATAAAATTAGGGAATAAAAAATCCCCCCCCCCCCCCAGTGCACTCCTGGGATCTATTTAAGCTAGAACTAAGTACGTATCTTCACTTTTCAGGCTCTTACCTTTTAAAATATGTCATCTAGTACCTGGACAACTAGAGAAATTTCTTCAATATTCTCCCAACCCTCATGCATGTCCCCCTTCCAATCCATTGCCCCACCCAACAGTCAGAGCCTCCAAAGACTTTTAATTTTACTTGGGGACAAACCTGTTGCTCTTGCCCATGAGGGATCCCAAGCTAGCCGCCTACAAGCCCAATTTCAGTAGCCCAATTTCAGTAGTGTGTGTGAGTGTGCATGTGTGTCTGTGTGTGTATGTGCAGAGAACAATATTTTCAAGTGCTTTAAATGGGGCACTCCCTACCTCCTCAGTGGGTCGCCACCTCCACCTATACCACATACAGATAGGCATACATCTTCACACCCCCGAAGTCAAGAAAGCTCACTCGGAAATTCACATCCACCCAGAACCTCAAAATGTGACCTTATTTAGAAATAGATATACCTGTAGATATACTTAGTGAAGAAGGAATCACATGCGTGAAAAGGAGCCCTAAATCCAATACGACCGGCATCCTTAGAAGAACAGACACAGTGACAAAGACACATAAGGAAGAAGTCATGTGAAGACAGAGGCAGAGATTGGAGTGATGCATTTTTAAGCCAAGAGCCATGCAATGTCTAAAACTGCCAGCAACCACCAGAAGCTAGAAGAAGCGAGGAAGGATTCACCCTAAGAGTCATAGGAGAGAGCATGGCCCTTGATGTCAGACTTCTAGCCTCTACAACTATGAGAGAAAAAATTGCTGTTTTAGGCCACCCAGTTTATGGTACTCTGTTACAGTAGCCTTCGGAAACTAATACATTATTTGTTTTCTATATCTTCTACTAAAATAAAGAGCCCTGAAACAAACCCTCATAAACACCATCAAATAATTTTCTCAAGCATGCTAAGAGCATTCAGTGGGGGGAAAAAACATTTTGTCTTCCAAAATCAATACACAAAAATCTGTTGTGTTTCTCTACACAATGACAAACTATCAGAGAATTAAGAAAATGATCACATCAACAATTCCATCAAAAAGAATAAAATACCTAAGGGGGCACCTGGATGGCTCAGAGGTTGAGCATCTGCCTTTGGCTCAGGTCATGATCCCAGGGTCCTGAGATTGAGTCCTCCATCAAGCTCCCTACAGGGAGCCTGCTTCTCCCTCTGCCTATGTCTCTGCCTCTCTCCCTGTATCTTTCATGAATAAATAAATAAAATCTTTAAAAATAATAATAATAAAATACCTATGAACAAATTTAATGAAGGAAGTAAACATTCTGTATACTAAAAACTATAAGACAAAAAAACTCTAAGACATTAATGAAAGAAATTGAAGACACAAAAAATTAGAAAGATATTTCAGGCTCATGATTGGAAAAATTAATATTGTTTAAATGTCCATACTACCCAAAAGAAATTTACTGATTTAATGCAGTCTCTATGAAAATTCTAATGGCATTTTTCACAGAAATAGGGCAGATAATCCTAAAATTTGTGTGGAACCACAAAATATCCCAAAGAGTCAAAGCAATCTTAAGAAATACAAAGCTAGAAACATCATGCTTCCTGATTTCAAACTATATTACAAATCTATAGTAATCAGAACAGTAGGTACTGGGGGGGGGGGGGAAAGGACACATCAATGAAACAGAATAGAGACCCCAGAAATAGGGACGCTTGAGTGGCTCAGCGATTGGGCATCTGCCTTCAGCTCAGGGTGTGAGCCTGGGATCCTGGATTGAGTCCCACATCGGGCTCCCTGTGGGGAGCCGGCTTCTCCCTCTGCCTCTCTCTCTCTCTGTGTCTCTCATAAATAAATAAATAAATCTTTAAAAGAGAGAGAGAGAACACGCCCAGAAATAAAACCAAGCATATGTGGCTAATTTACAACGAAGGAGCCAAGAATATACACTGGGGAAAGGGCAGTCTCTGTAATACTGTTGGGAAACACAGGCAGAAGGATGAAACTGGGCCACTGTCTTTACAACACACACAAAAATTCACTCAAAATGGATTCAAGACTTGACTGTAAGACCTGAAACCATAAAAATCATAGGAAAAAAAACAAGGCCAGAAGCTCCTTGGTGATGACTTTTTAGACTTGACACCAGAAATAAAGGCAACAAAGGCAAAAACAAGTAAGTGGAACCACTGCAAACCAAAAATCTTCTGCACAGCAAAGGAAACCGTCAACAAAATGAAAAGGTAACCTACCAAATGGAAGGAGATATTTGCAAATCACATTTCTGATCGCGGGTTAATATCAAAATATATAAAGAACTTCTACAACTCAACAGCAAAAAAAAAAAAAAAAAAAAAACCCAATTAGAAAATGAGCAGATCTAAAGAAGACATTTTTCCAAAGAAGACATCCAGATGGCCAATGGGTAGGTGCATGAAAAGATGCTCAGCATCATTCATCATCAGGGAAATGCAAATCAAAACCCCAATGAGATATCACCTCACACTTGTCAAAATGGCCATTGTCAAAAAGACAAACAAACAACAAGTATTGGTGGGTTTGTGCACTGTTGGTGGGACAGTAAACTGGTGCGGCCAATATGGAAAATAGTCTGGAGGCTTCTCAAAAAGTTAAAAGCAGAACTGTCATATGATCCAGCAATGCAACTTCTGGGAATCTACCTAAAGGAAACAAAAACACTGTATCGAAGAGATATCTGCACCCCTATGTTCATTACAGCACTATTTACAATAGTCAAGACATGGAGACAACTTGAGTGTCCACTGACAGATACGTGGGTAAAGAAGTTTAAGAAGTCGTGATGCATGCACGCACATGAATATCACAGCCATAAAAAAAGAATGAGATCCTGCCATTTGCAACAGTATGGGTGGATCTGGAGAAGATTATGCTAAGTGAAGTCAGTCAGACAGAGAAAGACAAATGCTGTTATGATTTCATTTATATGTGGAAAAAAAAAAAACTTCACAAGAGATCAGATTTGTGTTAACGAGGGATAGGGTGGAGGAGGACAGAAAGAATTAGATAAACCAGGTGGTCAAAAGGTAAAAACTTCCAGTTATAAGATAAATAAGTACTAGAGATGTAATGTACAACATGATAGCTATTGCTAACACTACTGTACGGGTTTTTTTTTTTTAAGACTTTATGTTTTAAGTAATCGCTACACCCAACATGGGGTTCGAACTCATAACCCTGAGATCAAGAGTCACACACACCACTAAGCCAGTCAGGTACCCCTGTGTATGGTGTATTTGAAAGTTGTGAAGAGAGTAAATTCTAAGGTTTCTCATCACACAGGGGAAAAAAATGTTTTTCTCTTTTTTATCTGCAGGAGATGATCAGATGTTAACTAAACACACTGTTCATCATTTTGTAATATACGTAAGTCACATCATTATGCTGTATACCTTAAACTTACACAGTGCTGTATGTCAATCAGATCTCAATAAACTTGGAGGGCGAAGGAACTGTCAAAGTTTAAAATTAGACAAAAAGTTTTTAATGGACAAAAGAGTTGGGGACCCCTGGGTGGCTCAGTGGTTTAGCGCCTACCTTAAGCCCAGGGTGTAATCCTGGTGACCTGGAATCAAGTCCCACATCGGGCTCCCTGCATGGAGCCTGCTTCTCCCTCTGCCTGTGTCTCTGCCTCTGTGTGTGTGTGTGTGTGTGTGTGTGTGTGTGTGTGTCTCACATGAATAAATAAATAAAATCTTTTTTAAAAATGGACAAAAGACTTAAATATTTTACCAAAGAAGATACATGGGTTGGGGGAGGGGCAGCCCCCAACAGAACAGCAGAAGATGTTCGACACCATCAGTCATTTGGGAAAAGCATATCAAAGCCACAATGAGATACCACTATGCAGCTGCAAAAACGGCTAAAACCAAAACACATGACAAGGTCAAGTGCTGCCAAGGGTGCAGAGAACTAGAACTTTGTTGGGAATGCAAAATAGTGCAGCCACCTTATTTAGTAACTTTTCATGAAGTTAAAGAGCACGCACCATAAAACCCAGCAGTCCACAAGTGAAATGAAAATCTACGCTCGCAGAAAAATGTGTACAAATGAGTCTTTATGCAGAATTGCCAAAAACTGGAAACAACTGAAATATCCCACGCTGGTGAGCAGATAAGCGCGCCCATACAACAGAAGCCCCCTCAGCAGCAGAAAGGAAGACACACCAGTGATACACGGGACAGTACATCACAAGATGAGACATGAGGCTCAAATGCACTATACTAAGAAGCCAAACTCTGAAGGGCGCATACGATAGGATCGCGCTTACAGGCTGAGGCAGAAATCAGTGGTCAGGAGGGGCTGAGGGTCAGGAGACCAGATGATTACAAAAAGCCACAAGGACCCTTGGGGAGGGTGGCGACACACTGTATGCATTTGCTGAACCTCATAAAAAACACAGAAAAAAATTACATCTCTATGAAAACTCCTGATCACCCCTGTCTACTGCTTCCAGGGCTTCGGTGAGTTGCTACTGTCCTATTAGCAGGGTTTTCCAGGACACATCAGCTCTCTGCCTCTCTTTCCAGCCTCATCCATCATCCCGCCTCTCTGCCTCCAACCACACAGCCTGCCATTTTGCTGAACACACTTTCCCTTATCTTTGCCTATGTTTTCTCCCCAGATCACCTAACGCCTCATCCCTCAATTTCGGACCCCTTTCTGCAGCCCCAGGAAACCTCCTTCAGCCCCCACATCTGCTCCACTCGGTGCTTGCTGGTAACACCATCTGGCCTTCAGTGCTTCAGGTTCACTGCACACTTGTGGTGACAGGTGTCTGAGCTGGGTCAGAGATTCCTGCTGAGGGCACCAGGAGATGCTAGTGCTATTAAGCTCATGGTAAATGAAAACATGCTATATATTTAGGGAGGGGGGCGGGAAACGACACTTAATTTTTCTAAGTGTTGGCAAGTGTGAACAGAAGTTAAAGGCTCCGCCAGCAGTGCATGCAAGTCCCACCAAGTCCACGAGGGGGCGAGTAGGGCTTACTGTTTACACATTCTAGGCTTATAGGGGAAGAGAAGGAAGCTTAAGTATGGCCCAGGACAGCAGACTGGATTTACAGGAACTACTGTAATCATCACGACAAATCAGAGAGGAACATAAGTGTAGAACAATTCAATAACTCACCACAGCACTGGCTGTGCAATTTCAAAGAAAATCAGACTCTGTCACCCATCTTGTCTATAAAATGGAAATGAGCTCTCCTCTCCAGAGTCACTATGAGAAGTAGAGATGTCTGGTGAGGTGACTGACAAAGGTTACCCTTATCCTCCCAACTTCACCTGAATCCTTCCCCTGTGAACTGACAACCAGGTCAGGTCCCTGTCAGCTCTTAAAAGCCCTTACCAAGTATCCCCTCCAGTGACCCCTTCCTCCCAAACACTGTCTCCTCTCAGACCACTTCCCTAAAGAACCATCTAGAAGCTGCGCGTTCACTCCTCCCTGGCATTCACACCTCCACCCACTGAAGTCTGTCTCCCAGTGAGTTTACACCACGGAAGTCAGGAAGAGCACACTCTTGGCTATTCCCTGCCTAGATACAAGGACACCTGGTCCAGGGGGCCTCCTTTAAGGGATCATTTCCATTCTGCCTCCTTCCCGGCTCTGGTCCCTGGCCCAACACTTAAAGCCTATTGTTAGGCAAATCCCAGGTCTCAACACATCAACACATTTCTTATATGCAGCTATGAAATCACTCAGAAAGGGATGCCTGGGTGGCTCAGCAGTTGAGTGCCTGCCATCAGCCCAGGGCGTGATCCTGGAATCCCGGATCAAGTCCCACATCGAGCTCCCTGCATGGAGCCTGTTTCTCTCTCTCTGCCTATGTCTCTGCCTCTCTGTGTGTGTGTGTGTGTGTGTGTGTGTGTGTGTGTGTGTGTGTCTCATGAATAAATAAATAAAATCTTTAAAAAAAAAAAAAAAGAAAGAAATCACTCAGGAAGAGGGCAGGATTGGGGGCACACAGGTGAGGGAGGAGAGCTCAGGGGATAGGACAAACGTCAACAAACAGACAATCCTACCCAAAGAAAGGAGGACAGAGCCAATTACCTTTACCTTACAGAGCCAGTTGTCCAATCTCAGAGAGCACAGTGATCAACCGAGGTGCTTGGTCAAAAGGCAGGCTCCAAGGTCCTCTTCAGAAAATTGAATTCCGAAGATACAGAATCAGGTCTGGGGTTCTGAGTTTTAGCCAGCATCACAGGTGCCTATGTCAAAGGCATTACAGGTGCCTATGACAGGGGTCCCCAGGCCACGCTGAGAAAAGCTGCCATGCCTGGCCTGGACGAGGAAGTCTGGGGCTGCAGGTACAGGAATATGAAAGAGTCCAACAGGAATAACCTTAACTCTCCTGGCCTGACTTCTTCCCATCCAGATATTCTCATCTCAGATGACGACAAGGAGAAGAAAGACCTTTCCAGAAGGTGAGCTCCAGAGCTGGGCAGCTTCTCTGCCTAGACGCAGACCCTGCTGAGCCCTGACATTCGTTTGGGGTCAAATGGAAAGCCTGTGTGTGCCCCCAGCCCCAGCCCAACGGCACTCTAAAGGACCAGGAAGTACCCTATACTGTCATCAGCAGAAGGGCCTGAAAGGAAGTTAGGTACATGTTAAAAATTCATGGTGGTGGTGGTGGAAGTGGGGGCAGTGTTTGCAAGGAGAAAGTGAAGGCCTCACTGGAACGTGACATTTGAACAAAGACTGGAACTGGAAGAATGTGGGGAGGACATGAACTATGTGGCTGTCTGGGGAAAGGAGGAATGAGGAAGAGCAGAGATCCTACAGGAAGAAGTACCTGGCGCCAGCCCAGGCGCAGTGCCTGAGCGAATTCATCAGGCAGGGAGGGCAGGTGGGGGCAGGCCCTTGTTGCACATGGTTAGGACTTGGTTTTTACTTGAAGTGGGACTGGCAGCTGTCGGAGGGGAGTGAGCTCAAGAGTGACAAGTGGGACACGTCTTTGGAAAAGATGCCAGTCTTTGTTGTGTTGTCCACAGACAGACATAGTAAGGCAGTAGGAGCAGAAGTAGGGAGTCTGGTTAGGAGGGACTGCGGTGACCCTAGTGAGAGCTGATGGGGGATGAGGCCAGGGTGCTGGCACAGACAGTGAGATGGGAAGTGATTGGGTCCTGGTCTGTGTTGAAGGCAGAGCAGACATCTACAAAAGGAGTGGCCTAATGAAAAGAAGACCTACACATGGCCAAGAGGCACATGAAAAAACGCTCCACATCACTGGCCCTCAGGGAAATACAAATCAAAACTACAATGAGATACCACCTCACACCAGTGAGAATGGCTAAAATTAACAAGACAAGAAACAACAAATGTTGGCATAGATATGGAGAAAGGGGAACCTTCTTACATTGCTGGTGGGAATGCAAACTTGTGCAGCCACTCTGGAAAACAGTGTGGAGATTCCTCAGAAAGTAAAAAATAGAGCTGCCCTATGGCCCAGCAATTGCATTATTGGGTATTCACCCCAAAGATACAAATGTAGTGATCTGAAGGGGCACCTCACCCAATGTTTATAGCAGCAGGAGGAAGAGAGGGGAAGGAGAGGGGAGGAGAGGGGGGGGAAGAGAAGAGGAGACAAGAGAGGAGGAAGAGAAGAGGAGGGGGAGGTGGGAGGAGAGGAGGAGAGAAGAGATCTGCATGAAAACCTATGAGAAAGGTTAAATAAGCAGGAAGAGTAACTAATGGAGAATTTTGAAGATAATACCCTGTGCTGTGCAAGGGCCACTACTTCAGGTTCCACATGTGACCTTAAGTAAATCGACATCACTCACTCTTGGCCTCTAATTCCTGGGCTAAGAGCTTCCCAATGATTATGTGCAAAAATCCAAGAATCCTATTGTGAGGTGTGGTAGGAGTGAAGCATGGCTGCTGAAGGAATGAAAACAAGTAAGTGTTGTCTACACACTTGAGATTCTTTTAAGAAGGAATCTGGAGCTTTTTCTCATGCTTTTCAAGATTGCCACCACCCCGGCAAAAGGATGTTCCCAGCCTGGGAGGATCAGGGAGGCTTTACTGCTGCTACCTGCTGGACTTTCCCACCTGCCTGGGGTGTGTGTAGGCTCCAGGCTCTGGGAGAGAACAGGGAGGGTTGAGTTAAGACCATGGGTTCGATCTTGGTTCTAAACCGTATTTGAAAAAACAGAACCAGAAAAACAACTCAGGGTTCACCAGCCTCACATAACTCTTCCCAAAAAGCTAAGTTACTTTCCTTCAGCTTCTAGAAGAGCCAACAGCAAGCCCATCCCTTGGAATGCTGGTGTGTCAAAGAGTGGTCCATATTATCCAAATCCTACATGACAAGTCTGTTGTTCCTAAAATGCAAATTACAGAAAGTAAAACTGAGGTTTGGCAAATTTTTTGGTCTGGTGGTGTCATGCGGTGAGGTGTGTCCCGAACGGAGTTGAGTATCAAGACTCCCAAGATGGAGAAAGGTGGATGTGGGACGTCTATGAATATTAAAAGGAACAAAAAAGTGATATAAATGCGTTGTAAAATCCTGTGAACCAAAAGGAATGTTGTCTTTGTGAGCCTCTGTTCCCGTATATTACAAAAACTTGCAGGTGTGGCCTTCCTATTCTTACAATTTTCCCCTCCCACAGCATCTCATCTAATCCTTAAGTCAACAGAGAGTCACCAGGAAGAAAATGGGTTTGGGGCAAGTTGTTTTTGTCCTCTTTGAAAGTCTTTTAATTTATCTTTAAAATAAAGGTTGTTGGGATCCCTGGGTGGCGCAGCGGTTTGGCGCCTGCCTTTGGCCCAGGGCGCAATCCTGGAGATCCGGGATCGAGTCCCACGTCGGGCTCCCGGTGCATGGAGCCTGCTTCTCCCTCTGCCTGTGTGTCTGCCTCTCTCTCTCACTGTGTGCCTATCATGAATAAATAAAAATTAAAATAAAATAAAATAAAATAAAATAAAATAAAATAAAATAAAATAAAATAAAGGTTGTTGTAATATTGGATTCCATAATATATACATACTACCTGACATACAGGAGGTGTTTTAAAAATTCCTGTTGTACAGAGCTCCACATCGAGGCAGTTCAGAGGCTCTCCCTAGGGCCCTGGCACTTGCACCTGCCACTCCCTCTTTCTGAACTGTTTTTCTACCTTTCTAAATAACTCAAGAGTATTTACATATAGCACAGTTTACATCTAGCACATTTACAGTTTACATATAGCACACTTAAGACAAAATATGAGCCAAAAACTTATTCCATCCACAATGACTGTGAAACCATGAATCAAAACTTGGTCAGCCAGTTCTGTTAGTAAGAAATGGGTGTGAGTTCCGAAGAACTTTCTCTAGTACCCTCCTCACCTAGCAGATATATAAGAAGAAGGACTGGAAAGCTAAGATTATGTGATCCAGAGTAAGTTCCATATCTGGCTGGCCTCCTGAAAGAGAAGAGGGCCCATCATATGCTGATTTTTTTCTGGGATATTGCATTGGAAATTGAAGCAGGGACCTATAATTGGTGAAAAAAAAAAGAAACGAAACAGTGAGCAAAATCACATTTATCTGGTCTCTGAAATCTGACACATTCTGCTTAATATCAGGATATCCAGAGATTGCAAGGAGCCCAACTCAACTGGAATCTTTCTCTACAAGACAATACACAATCTGGTAAGTTGTTTTTTTCTTTTTGGGGTTTGTTTTGTTTTGTTTTGTTTTTTAAGATTTATTTGTTTAACACAGAGCAAGAGAGAGAGCACCAGCAGGAGGAGCTGGAGGGAGAGGGAGAAGCAGGCTTTCTACTGAGGGGGTAGCCCAATGCAGGGCTTGATCCCAGAACCCTGGGATCATGATCTGAGCTGAAGGCAGACACTTAACCAACTAAGCCACCCAGGCTCCCCTACAATCTGGTAAATTCTAACTGAGGGTCAGAGGATGAATAAGATTATTATGGTCAGAGACAGAAATGTTCAGGATGAGTTCATGGAATGAACAGGGGGCTTTGTTTTGCTTTTGGCATAATTTTGCCCCAAAAGAAGGTAGGACTTCTTTCTAAAGGTCTCCTTAATAAAGGAGAATTCTGGGGATCCGGGGGTGGCTCAGCGGTTTAGCACCTGCCTTTGGCCCAGGGCGTGATCCTGGAGACCCGAGATGGAGTCCCAGGAGAATTCCTGATAATAACATGCCAGCGGGTAAGGCTAAGGGATTTATCTTTGATACACCTCTACTGAGGTCCATTTTCAGAAAATATTTTATTCCCATTACTTTGCCATCCACTGATCTCTTCTATGACTTACACTAGATAGAACTGAAGGTCATATCAAGGATTTTATAGGAACCGTTGAAAATTCTGTTTCCGTTCAACCAATAAATAGTTCATAAATACTCAAAAGCTGAATTCTATATAGCTGGGAAACCCTATTTCTATTTGCTGATTTGTGGTCGGCAAGATGCACTTTGCATTTTCCCCATCCAGCTCTTATATTAAATATTCAGTTACATCTTAATTTACAGTACACTGGTTTCAACTTCCACCTATACACAGATAATTCATTTACATCTCCAGGGCAGGTCTCAGCTCTAAGCCCCAATCCGTAAACTGTCTGGGGGAGTAGGGGTTCTTGTGGGTTTTTTTAGGAGTCTTTTTTATCCTTTTTTTCAGCTTGACTCAGGTATAACTGACAAAAATTGTATAGGTTTAAGGTACACAATTTGATATTTTGATATACATTGTGAAATGATCACTACAACCAAGCTAATAAGCATATCCATCACCTCACATAATTATCTTTTTGTGTGTGGGGTGAGAACACTTAAGATCTATTCCCTTAGCAAATTTCAAGTACAGAATATGATATTAACTGTAGTCACCATGCTGTACATTGGATCTCCAGGAGTTTTTCATCTAGTATAATGAAAACTTTGAACCCTTAGATCAACATCACCCCATTTCCTTCCTCTAGCCCCTAACCACCACTATCCTACTCCCTGCTTCTGTTAAGTGTGGCTATTTTAGATTTCACATGTGAGATCTTGCAGTATTTATCTTTCTGTGTCTGGTTTTTACTCAGCATAATGTCCTCCAGATTATCCATGTTGTTGCAAATAGCAGAATTTCGTTTTTTTTTTAAGGCTGAAAAAAATACTTCAGTGTGTGTGTGTGTGTGTGTGTGTGTGTGTGAATTTCACATCTTCTTCATTCATTCAACCATTGATGGACATTTAGGTTGTTTCCATATCTTGGCTATTATGAATAATGCTGCAATGAACTTGAGAATATAGATAGCTCTTTGAGATACTGTTTCATTTCCTTCAAATATATGCCCAAAAGTGAAATTGCTGTTTTTTTTAATATATTTTATTTATTCATGAGAGACACACACAGAGAGAGGCAGAGACACAGGCAGAGGGAGAAGCAGGCTCCATGCAGGGAGCCCGATGCGGAACTCAATCCCAGAACCCTGGGGTCACAACCTGAGCCAAAGGCAGCCGCTCAGCCGCTGAGCCACCCAGGCGTCCCAAGAGATTGCTGAGTTTTATGGTAATTCTATTTTTTAATTTTTTGAGGAACTTCTATATTGTCTTCCATAATGGCTATACTAGTTTACATTTCCACCAATGGTACCAAGAATCCCAATTTCTCCATATCTTCACTTGTTAAAATAACACTTGTTATTTTTGTCTTTTTTTTTTTTTCAGAGAGAGAGAGTACAATCGGTGGGGGAGGGGAAGGAGGGCAGAGGAAGAGGTAGACAGAGAATCCCAAGCAGGCCCCACGCTCAGCGAGGAACCCAAAGCAGTGCTCAATCTCACAATCCTGAGATCAAGACCTGAGCTGAAATCAAGAGTTAAATGCTCAACTGACTGAGCCAGCCAGGTGCCTCTTAATCTTTTTGATAATAGCCATTTCACCAGGTGTGAGATGACATCTCATTGTGCTTTTGATTTGTGTATCCCTGTTGATTACTGATGTTGAGCACTTTTTCCTATACTTACTTGGCATTGTGTATCACAGAACCGTATCTGTCTCCCTGCTGACAAACTTGTCCTGAACCTACAAGATGAAAGTTTTACCAGGGGCAATGACAGCCTTATCTAGGGCAAGAAATGAGCCTGGTGACCAAGAACTCCACCCCCAGAGAAGTGAATCTGTTTCTCTCTGGTTTTTTGAGGAGCCAGCTTGGGCTCATGTGATGGTCCAGTATCATGTGATGGTCCCTTCTGTATCTGTCCTCCCAACCCTTCTTGGATGAATAAAGCCTGACCAATTTTAGGTAGAATGATTTTGCTCGTCCCTGTGTTGGCCAGAGATGTTGGGACAGTGTGATTTCTGAGTGATTGATTTCCTACAGTGTTGGTTCTTCCCTCCAGGTTGGGAGGTGATAACCACCAACCCAGGAATTCTCAATAAATTTTTATTAAAGGGCACCTGGGTGGCTCAGTTGGTTGGGCATCTACCTTCAGCTTGGGTCATGTTCCTGGGGTCCTAGGATCAAGCCTTGCATCAGGCTCTCAGCTTCTTCCTCGACCCCTCACCCTGTAGTGCTTTCTCTCTGTCTCTCTCTCAAATAAATAAATATTTTTTTAAAAAATTTTATTAAGCAGAAAAAACTATTAATTAATTAATTAATTTAATGGCATTGTGATAAAAATGTTCTCTAGATAAGACTGATTCTTCATATTTGTGGAGACTTGCTTAATGATGGATGTGTGTGTGAAAAGAATTAGTCTCTTTGTAAGGGGTAAACAGAGTTTTATATATATCTATTCAATCAAATTTGATAACTGCATTGTTCATATCTTCTATGAGTATCTCCTATATTTTTATACCTGATCCATCATTTATTGACCTCTTTGTCTAACAACACTTGTTTATATGTTTTCATGCTTTATGAGGTTCACTCATGGTTTGAATTACTACATGTTCTTGTTATTATAAAGTGATCTCATTCTACCCCCATAATGTTTACTAATATATGAATATATACATACAGGTTTTATTTTGGTACTTATCTGATTTTTATTCTTCCATTCTTTTAGTTTTTATTTATTAATTGTAGTGTTCTAAATATGTCTTTTGTCTATAGAGTGTACTTCTACATTTTGGTTTTTTTAATGTAATCCAACAACCTCTGATTCTTGAGTGAGGAAGAGTTATCTATTATATTTACTCCATTTACTGTACATTTTGATTTATTTCTACCACTTCATTTGAACTTTCTATTTTCCCTGCCTTTTCTTCCTCTTCTTTTTGTTTTATTGGATTAGATACATTTTCTTTACTCGTTTCCCCCCCTCTCCTGGTCTAGAAGTTAAATATTCAATTTCTACTTATTTACTGGTTATCCCTAAATTTAGAAATACATATTGGGTTTAACAAAATGTAAAACTGACTTCCTTGTCAAAAAATACAAAGATATTTAATATTTTAATTCTGACTTCCTTTTCCATGACTTCTATATTATTATAATCTAGAATTTTGGTTTCACCTTGTTTTCTGCTGTCAAGTTAGTTAGTATAAATATAATTTTTATGTAATACTTGATGCAATACTTGTTTAGATTTATGCACTTGTTTACCAACTTCTTGCTCACACTTCCTTCTTGTATTTCACTCCTGGCTTTAGAACTTCAATGTCACTCCACCTTAAGAACATCACTATTGTCAGAGAGTTAATTTAATTATTGATACAGCCTTCCATTTTTTTTGTCTGTCTGAAAAATGTATTTATTCTGCATTAATATTGGCCTGGTAGTTTAGCTGAACTAAGAATTTTTGGTGGAGAGTTATTTTCTCTTAGTACTTTAAAATGTTCTCTTTTCTTTTAGCGTCTATTATTTGCAATTGAAAATTCTCTGTTCTATATAATAGGCATTCCTTTATAGATGATTCACCTATTGCTTAGAGATTTTTAAGATCTTCTTATCTTTACTATTTCACAGTAATATCTGATTAGCTGTGGGTTTGACTAGTTTTGCCTATTGCATCTAGACTATTGCTTTACTCCCATTCTTTCCATTCTCTCATATATATGCACATCTTCCATATACATGTGTGCATGTATGTATATACACATATATGTGTGTGTTTCAATTTATCATTATGTCCTCCATATGTCTTACTATCTCTATACTATTTTCTCTTTATAGTTCTCTGATGAATTATGGTAAAGTTCCTAAAATCCACCTTCTAGTTCCTAATTCTCACTTAAGCTAGGTCTAGTCAACTATTTGTCTAATTCACCAAGCTATTATCTACAACTATTTTTCATCTTAAAATCTTCTTTTGAATCTTTTTTCCAATTTGCCTGGTCACCTTTTTTTAAAGATTTATTTATTTATCTAGTTTAGAGGGGGGAGAGCGGAGGGAAAGGGAGAGGAAAGAAGCAGACTATCTGCTGAGCACAGAGCCCAACACAGGGCTGGACCTCATGACCCTGAGATCATGACCTGAGCCAAAAATCAAGAGTCAGAGGCTTAACCCACTGAGCCCCCCAGATACCTTTGCCTGGTCACTTTTTATGTTACCTTGTTCTTTTCTCATGTTTTGTTTCTTTATGTTTTTAATATTTTACACATACTTCTCCTATAGTCTCTATCAGAGTATTCAATTTTATGCCATTCTGTAGGTCTAATCCTGATGAATGTTGTGTCTATTGAGCTCCACTAAGGGTGATTTCCTCCCACGTGTGTTTTCTATTTTTGGACTGTGAGATGGTCTTACACAGCACTTTGTGTCTTCTGTAGGGCTATGTTGAGTCTGCAAAGTGATGTTACTATTGACCTGCCAGAGTTACATCCAATCAGGGACCCATTTTTACATTAATTACTCCCCTTATTACAATTCTCTATTCATTAGATTTTGTTTTGCTCTTAGAAGAATGATCAAAGACCCAAAATAACCTCTAAAGAACAGTACCACCTGACTGCCATCTACTTCCTGAGCATTATCTCCCACCCATTCCACCACTTATTCCACTCCAGCCATACTGGCTTCTGTGCTTTTCTAGAATGGACCAAACTGTCTCTCATCACAAGGCCTTTGTACATGCTGTTTATTCTACTGAGGGTCCTCTTTCTTCCCTTCTTATTTTAGCTAACTTCTACTATCTAATATCTCAGTTGAATAATTACTCCCTTAAGAAAGACTTCCCTGACCTCCCAACTACCCTGACCAAAGAACAAGGAAAATCTATCTATCATAGATTCTGAGAGCATCAAATACCTCTCCTTTATGGATCTAATCATGATTTATACGTGCACATGTATTTATTAATGAGATCGCTTGGTAAATACCTGCCTTTCTCACTAGACTGCCTCAATGGATCTGAGACCATTTCTATTTTTTTTCACCATGGTATTGTCAATTCCAGCACAGGGCCTAGAATATAATAGGTGCTTATTAAAAATTTGCTAAATGAATGAGTAAATAAAGAAATGAACAAGTCGGGCAGCCGGGGTGGCTCAGCGGTTTAGCACTGCCTTCAGCCCAGGGTATAGTCCTGGAGACCTGGGATGGAGTCCCACGTCAGGCTCCCTGTATGGAATGGAGCCTGCTTCTCCCTCTGCTTCTCTCTCTCTCTCTCTCTCTCTCTCTCTCTCTCTCTCTGTCTCTCATGAATAAATAAATTAAATCTTAAAAAAATAAAATAAAATAAATGAACAAGTCAATTTACAGAGGATCGATTTCCCTAGGAATCATCTCTCTCCTCTTAAGCACTGGTCTTTGTTTCTTATACCATGACTAGTGGGGATCCTGGGTTCTTTTCTCATGTTGTTGACATTGAAAATGTTTATGAAGCATGACAGCATTATCCAAGATGATGACTACCCATTCAAGTTCCTGACACCTAGCAGGATTGACTTTACTAGATTTCTAGTGATTCTTGGCCTATCCAGCACAATATAGGCTTCTGGGTTTATTATTTTACCATTTCAGCCCATCTTCATGAAAGTGATTCCCTTGTCCTATATCAATCACAGCAAGAATCTATAAAATCTTCAAAGGCATGAGTTTTGCACCACTACACTTAGACAATTCACAAAACCTATATAAAGCCCTTCTCCAGTTGGTATATACAAATTGTACAACTTGGCTGTCTTAATCTTATCTACAGAGGCAAAGGAACACACATATAGATGTCCTTCGGAGGGGAAATTCTTCTCTTTGCCACTTCTAACACCTGAACCAGGTGCTCATTGACTCTTTGATTCTGTCAAGGTCTCATGGCCTAGATTTTATTTCTGTCCTCTAAAGATCACCTGCTAGGTACCTACCTGAGTAACAGTTAAGGCTCATTCCAGCTACAAATAAGGGCATATTTATGTATGTGCACTACTTCACTGAGCATATGTGATAAAGGTCTACATCTCTGTGAAGTATTCAAATCATGGTCAACTCTCTCTGAATGACATTTTTTTTTTTTTTTTTTTTTTTTTTTATTTATGATAGTCACAGAGAGAGAGAGGCAGAGACACAGGCAGAGGGAGAAGCAGGCTCCATGCACTGGGAGCCTGATGTGGGATTCGATCCTGGGTCTCCAGGATCGCGCCCTGGGCCAAAGGCAGGCGCCAAACCGCTGCGCCACCCAGGGGTCCCTGAATGACATTTTTAAGACCTATTTAATCTCTTCTGTAAGAACAGAAGGAGCCCATAAAAAGCACCCAGTTTGTCCTTACAAGTTCACAGACAGCACAATGAGTGACACGTGTACCTATAATTGATTCTCTGGCTCCCCAGGCTGGCTCCTCTTTATTTGCCAAGACTCCTGTTTCCTCCATCTTGCCTTATTTCCCCAACATCTTCCACTCCTTCACATTCCTTATTCATCTCCCTCTCTAGCAAACAACTCATTTCAGAATTATTATTGCTGATGTCTACATGGCACTTTCCTGACTCAAAGTGTCAGAGCTTTGAGTAGCCACTGGGACCACCTCACCACACCACTCCTTTTGTAGATGCTGGCTCTGCCTTCAACACAGACCAGGACCCAATCACTTCCCATCTCACTGTCTGTGCCAGCACCCTGGCCTCATCCCCCATCAGCTCTCACTAGGGTCACCGCAGTCCCTCCTAACCAGACTCCCTACTTCTGCTCCTACTGCCTTACTATGTCTGTCTGTGGACAACACAACAAAGACTGGCATTTTTTCCAAAGACGTGTCCCACTTGTCACTCTTGAGCTCACTCCCCTCCGACAGCTGCCAGTCCCACTTCAAGTAAAAACCAAGTCCTAACCATGTGCAACAAGGGCCTGCCCCCACCTGCCCTCCCTGCCTGATGAATTCGCTCAGGCACTGCGCCTGGGCTGGCGCCAGGTACTTCTTCCTGTAGGATCTCTGCTCTTCCTCATTCCTCCTTTCCCCAGACAGCCACATAGTTCATGTCCTCCCCACATTCTTCCAGTTCCAGTCTTTGTTCAAATGTCACGTTCCAGTGAGGCCTTCACTTTCTCCTTGCAAACACTGCCCCCACTTCCACCACCACCACCATGAATTTTTAACATGTACCTAACTTCCTTTCAGGCCCTTCTGCTGATGACAGTATAGGGTACTTCCTGGTCCTTTAGAGTGCCGTTGGGCTGGGGCTGGGGGCACACACAGGCTTTTCTATTCTAGCCCAAAGAGCAATGAATTTCACAACACTGCTTTCCTCCAAAGCCTAGGCTGTGTTTAGAATACCAAAGTTGAGAAAATTATGATCTAGTCACCATTCTAAGTTAAGACCAAAGTTAATCTCATAAATTTGCTCTTTCTTTAGGAAAAATATCAAGCTCCGTGGGAGCTTCCCCTCTCAACTGAATTTTGGACTCCCCTTCTACCTGTTCCTAGAAACATGCCCTCCCTCTTTGAGCATATTAGCAAGAACTTGGTCAGAGAGCTTGGAGACAAAGACCTGAGGCCCATGAGATGCCTGTCAAATGCCAACCAATTCCGTCAGCTGGCAATATTACAGAAGAGGAAGAAGCGCTCACCCTTCTGGGAACAACCTGACATTCCAGCCGAATACACCCTCATGGACCTCCTGGAGCCAAGTTCTTCAGTTCCCGGTATTGTCAACAAGGGCAAGGGGGCAAGGAGTAGAAAACACATGTGCTCACAGGCAGTGCAGCATACAAGGATCCCTTAGGCACCCACACAGGTCAACATCAGGGTTGGTTTTGCCAAAAGGCACTGGGCAAGAAGCTACAATACTTAAAAATCTAATATCAGGACGCAGGCATTTATTAGTTCATCTGATACTTAGGATAGCTTCTTAAGTCAGGGACATTATCTCCACTTACAGAACTGTGAATTGAAACTTATAAAATAATCTGTTCCAGGTGATACACCCAGGAACTAGTAAAATTAGAATCCAAACTCAGATCTGTCTGGGTCCATAAGCTTAACATTTTCTGCTCCAGGGTGCTGCCTCCTGGGACTAGAGGCTGTGCGTGCTACAGAGGAAAAGATGACATTGTGGATTCCCTGTACCAGTGCACACATGATGTCACCAGAGCTTAGGGTTTGGGATACTATCCTCTGTTATCCAACCCCTAGGCTGATTCAAACATTTGCCATCAGCAATAATTTATACTTAATACATTAACTCAGGGGCACCTGGGTGGCTCAGTTTGTTGAGCGTCTAATTCTTGATTTTGGCTCAGGTTATGATCTCAGGATCCTGAGACCAAGGCACCGACCACCCCCACCCCCTGCTGGGCTACATGCTCAGTGAGGAGTCTGCTTAAGGATTCTCTCTCCCTCTGCCCCTACCCTCTACCCCCTCTCTCTCTCAAATAAATACATCTTTAAAGGAAAAAAATAATTAACCACTGATGTGATAGCTTCTCAACTGAGAAATGCAAATGAATTGGAGGGTCAGGGCAACACAGGACTCAGCCATTCGATTTCCATTCGGTTTCCCAACCATTCTGGAGTAAATTCTTGGCTGAACCTAACGTCATCTTTTCTGTCCCCAGAAACTGCTGTCATGGGACCGTTTCTCTTCAGTGACACTGTGGTCCAGCAGGGACAGGTTTCTGCCAACGTGACCACTGGGCTAGAAATGAATGTGTCAGGGAAAGCTACTGTGTTCCATGGATCCTCCCTTCAGTTTCAGGCTGTTACCATCCCACCCCATAACTGGAAAGACCTTCAAAAGAGGTGAGGCCATAGGACAGGAAAGAACTGGTCGGGAACCCTGGGTGGCGCAGCAGTTTAGCGCCTGCCTTTGGCCCAGGGCGTGATCCTGGAGACCCGAGATTGAATCCCACGTCGGGCTCCTGGTGCATGGAGCCTGCTTCTCCCTCTGCCTATGTCTCTGCCTCTCTCTCTCTCTCTCTCTGTGACTATCATAAATAAATAAAAAAATTTTTTTTAATTAAAAAAAAAAAAGAACTGGTCAATGAGGCCCTTGAACTCTCCTCATGTGCCAAAAGGCACCTCGCAGGCTTTACTGCTAGGCTCAAGAGTACAGAAAATGACATCTCAGACCATACTATTCTTCTTGGGTATTCATTCATTCATTCAACTAATAGTTATTAGTTATCTGGTATATATTGATTAAAACAGTAATTACTGGAACACCTGGGTGGCTCAGCAGTTGGGCATCTGCCTTTGGCTCAGGGTGTGATCTGGAGTCCCAGGATCGAATCCCACATCCAGCTCCTTGCTTGGAGCCTGCTTCTCCCTCTGCTTATGTCTCTGCCTCTCTCTCTCTCTCTCTCTCTCTCTCTCTCTCTCTCTCTGTCTCTCATGAATAAATAAATAAAATCTTAAAAAAAAAAAACAGTAATTACCCATAACTGTGCTGTCATGTGCTGGGGATAGAATAACGACAAGACCAATAAAAATCTCTACCCCAAGCCACTTATATTCAGTGTGGACAGGCAAAGACCAGGGAGTGAGGAAGCAGGAAATAAAAAAATAAATATAGGGATCCCTGAATGGCTCAGGGGTTTAGCGCCACCTTTGGCCCGGGGCGTGACCCTAGAGTCCCCGGATGGAGTCCTACATCGGGCTCCCTGCATGGAGCCTGCTTCTCCCTCTGCCTGTGTCTCTGCCTCTCTCTCTGTGTGTCTCTCATGAATGAATAAATAAAATCTTTTAAAAATAATAATAAATTTTAAAAGTATTAATTTAGGTGAGACAAAGAATCTGAAACTCTCTGTGCTTAATAAATAAAGTATGCAGCAGTGTCCTGGGATTCCACTTATCTCCATGTATATGGGTACATGGGCAAAGGTAGGTATCAAATGATCCTCTAAGTGCTTAACAGACAACTTCTTAAATCATCTTAAATAGTGTGTTTACAAAGGCAAAACACATTGTTAGGTAAGCAAGGAGTTAAAAAATCACAGTACTTTTAGAGACTAAAAGTTACTTTCACAAGGTATTGGACAATTTTTGTTTCCCTGGGTTCTTACAAGGCCCTTATTAAAAATAACATTTGCAAAGACTGCTTATGGTGCAAAAGAGTATCTCAGATTCTTATACTGCTCAGAAAGAAACAAAAAAAGAATTCTCAGTATTTCAGTAGGGAAAGAGGCAATTTCTAGGATACATTTTAATTGCTAGCTCTGAGAGAAATAAGTAAGCCTGAGGTCAAACCTTTAAACATGGAGGCATTGAGGGGGAGCAGTTGGCTATTTCTAATAAATGGGATGTGGGCATATAATGTGTTCATCTGTGAAGGCACTTGCAGATCATGATAGGAGCTCTGAGATAAGGAATAACAAGACAAAGAGAAAGAGACACTGCTGGTGGTTGGTTAGGTTTCTCTGTGGCACTAACAGCTGAGCTCAGACCCCAAAGAATGATGGAAGCAAGGAGGAACAGGAGGAAAGGGGTTCAAATGAGGGTTTAGAAGCCCTGGGGCATGGAAGAGCTGGATGATGATTCCAAGGCCAGGGGGAGGCCAGGGAGGCCAAACCTTAGTCAATGAGGACGAAAGTGATTCAAAGCTTAGGAGGTAAGGAGGGGTCAGATGACACACCCCTCGGATGCCTGGTAAGAAGTCTGCATTTGTCTCCAAGGGCAACAGGAAAGCCCCCACTGGATGCTCAGTACTGCCTGCAGTGAAAGGAGAATTTAAGGACCTCTCAGTATTCTGCACGCCAGGGCACCAAGCCCAGCGGGGCCTGGGATAGAATCTGACTTGAGTCTCAGAACTGAAATGGGGATAGACTTTTGTCTTCAGCACTGCAGACCTTCCCCATCCAACTCATCTACTAAGGACAGTCAGCCCATAAAGCCCACCTGTGCTCATGGAAAATAATCCAGCATCAGCCCTGCTTCAGCATACTCTATCCCCCTGCTCCACAAGGGCACACGGGGGGTGTGAGGCCAGCTTTGACTACAGGGCTTTCTAAGCCCTGTTCTCAATCACCTGGACTCATCTACGTCCAGTCTCCTTCTGCTGAGAGGCCCTAGTTACTAGTGGAAAACTACCCTAACAGGACCAAAATAATTCTGGAAAATGCAGCTACCTTTCATCACACGGGATGCATACTGTCACACCCATACCCTGTCAGAGAATGGGGGGCCCTGCATTGTGCATATAAGAGATGTTCTGGTGCTCTAGGTAACCTAGCCTGTAAGCCAGTATCTTCCAGATGCACTGTACCCCATCCAGGTTCCTAGAAGAGTAATCTAGAATAACCTAAGAAAGCATCCCTTTTCCACTATGACCTTTCTCTTCCCACCTACCCCAGGAAAGTGCAAGATCCAGAGCTGCTATTTCTGGTGAAGTGCCGGGACAGACAGGATAATCTCTATGTGGTGACAGACACCGTGGAACTGACCGACACTACTGTGCTTTGTGACAACAGAAGTGTGAATGTTTGGGGAAGCTGCTTTCTCCCTTTTGATACTTTCTTCAAGGTACATGGTTGTCCTGAAGTGGGTTGGGAACACAAAGAGCCCAGCCAGCCCAGCCTCACTTCCCAGGGGCTCTGCATCCTATTAGGACCCGTCTTTGGGGGTGCAATGAATGGGTCAGCATTTCCCACTTCTCATGTGCTGAGGAATCCTGACTCCTGACCTGAGAGTATATTCTGACGTGGTCACTTTAGTATTTTAATATATATGAGATTATTCAATATTGATAAAATGAAAAGAAATTTAACTATTTGCAATGATTATATTTGCTTTGGATAAATGATGGATCCTGGATACTCTGAAAGTATGGCTGCTCTACTACATACATGTGCAGCTCTATGGCTGCAAGAAACAAGGGACCACACAGTACAAAACCTTAGCAGTTCAAAGATCCTAAATACTGTGATACCCTGACTAGAAAGTTTTCTGGATTGAGATTAAATATCTTCGAGCACATCTGATGCACGTAATTTATAATAACCACAATTTTTAAAAAACGGTTTAAACACGAGTTTATCAAATATTTAGTCAACATGAACCGTGATTCAGGGACATATATAGTGTGTATGTGTCATAATGGACATTTTATACACAATCTATTTTATATGTAATATGTCCTCACTTAAGAGACTTAGGAACTAAAAAAAACAGGACAAAACAAAAACTGAGATGTGCACTAACTTTCCCAAGATCTGTGAATGAACCCTAGAGGAGGACACGACACCACCCAGTGGACAAGGAAGTCTGAAACAAAACTCAACTCCAGCTTGGAGGATTATTTCCATGTTCAGCTGTTTTCCCACCTGTTCAGATGGGTGGACTGGGTTTTGTAAGGACAGGTGAAGAACACCCTATGGCATTTTGCATAGGGCAACTGCCCAGCTGTGTGTCCAGCTGCCATCCCAGCTGTTCACAGCCAGTGCCAATCTAAGCATGGGCTCTTGAGCTGTGATGCTGTTAAACAGTTTATATATCACCCCCCCCCCCCAGCTCATGGCTGCATCAGTTTCCCATGCCATTGGTTTGCACTTGATTCTCTTAGGTAGTATTTGATTCTCCAGGACATTCAAATAATAGGGCTGAATTCTGGGGAAGCTATTTACTCACTAGGCTGCCTGAGAATGGTATTCATGGTTCTGAGATAGGGTTCCTTCATACATAAAATTAAATACAACACTTACATAAAAGCCCACTATAATACATTTTGACTATCAGGTCTCTAGAATATAGTCATTACTATTCAATATGATGGTTAATTTTATGTTGCCAATGTGACCGCCCCATGGGGTGCCCAGATATTTGTTTCAGTGTTACTCTGGGTGTGTTTGGGAGGGGGTTTCTGAATGAGATTTAAATGGGTGGACCGGTAAAGCAGATTATTTTCCCCAGTCTAAGTGGTCCTCATCCAATCCACTCAAGGTCTGAATAAAACTAAAGGCGGAGAGAGACTTCACTCTCTGCCTGAGTATCTCTCATCTGGGACACTGTTCTTCTGCCATCAGACTCAGATTTGCACTATGACAATACACCATGGGCTCTCTTAGTTCTTTAGCCCTTAGATTCAGACTAGAACTATACTATTAGTTCTCCTGTGCCTGCACATCTGGGGATTTTTCAACTTTTTTAATTGCATGAGCAGATCCCTTACAATAAATCCTTTTAGGTAGATAAATATATAGACAGACAGCCTACTGGTTCTGTTTTTCTGGAAAACTCAGACTGATATACTCAGTAAAGTTTATTCAGCTTTTTATTTGATTTTAGGACAGAATAATAACTTTCAAGCTTTCTACATGCCAGATCAGAAACCAAGAGTCTAATTTTTTTTTTAAATAGAAAAGTCAAAAGATAAAATCAAATTTTCCCCCAAAAAAAGTAAGCAAAAAGAGAGGGAAAGATTAATTTTAAAATTTAGAGAGTTAGTCCAGGAGAGAAATGGAAAACAGAGTAACACAGTAAAATAGGGAAAAGTATCCAGGAAATAATTCCAGAAAGGTAAGACCTGAAGCATATGCTCCCAGTTGGAAGGACCAACAGGAGGCCAGTTTCCCGGGTTCATAGGAATTAACTGCTAAAAGAAAGATCTGGAGTGAGGAGAAGCAGTCTCCCCAACAGTAAACAATGAGTATTAACTTAGATATTGGGACATGAACATTTTAGGAGGAGTGGAGGTGGGGCAGAGAGAAGAGTAGGGCAATGAAATCCTCATCATCCAAAGAAGAAAATAACTGAATATACTTCATTCTGGGAGGAAAAAAATCAAATCACTGCAAAATAATCATGAAAATGAGAAAATGCAAAATAATCATGAAAATGAGAAATAAATATTGAACCAAGAAGGAAAAAGAGCAGAACCTGGAAATCAGGAACAACAGAGGGTGAGATCAGGGGGCTGGTGGGTTCTTTGATTATGAGCTTTCTAGATCTACCTGAGTTTTAAAATCATATGCATATGGGGCATATTGTTTGCTTTCTCTCCCCAGGGTCGAGGCCAGGGAGAGGGTCTAAAAGTGAGAGAGAAGACACTGATTCTGCCACAGGGCACAGTGATGGCCTACAAGAGGAAGCAGCTGGTTTTTAAGGAGAATGGCTGGGGTAAGCAGAGGCTGAAAGAGGCAGATGGGGAGAGGGAATCTGCTTCTCCTCAGAAGAGAAACGAGAGGGAAGGAGCATCAGCATGCTTCCACCCACTGCTCTGCCTATTCATGGAGAAGACTGAGGACATTTCCCAGCTCTGGGGGCACACACATATCCCACTACCCATGGCCCCCTCCAGCACAGCCTGGACTGCTGCTATGAGGAGAGAGAGTCTCCCATGTGGAAAGGGGCCCAGTGCAGAGGTGACCTTAGCACTGAACAAAGTGCACAATCCCACCACCTGTATTCATTCAAGGACTCACTCAAGCCACTCTCAGCAGCTTACCTGGGAGACCCCATAACCTGAGGTCAGAGCCCATGAGACACCAGCAGGATCCCAAACAAAACTGCAAACATAATGCCCTAGGAGCATAATGCAGGGTTTTATCTACACCTCTCCCTCCCTTGCTAGCCCCAGGCCCCTAGCACACACACACTCACACACATGCACATGCACACATATACTCACTCACCCACTACTCTCTACAGTATCCTCACTGCAACATCTTGTCTCAGCACATTTCTTATATGCAGCTATGAAATCACTCAGGAAGAGGGCAGGATTGGGAGCACACAGGTGAGGGAGGAGAGCTCAGGGGATAGGACAAACGGCAACAAACAGACAATCCTACCCAAAGAAAGGAGGACAGAGCCTCCTTTACCTTACAGAGCCAGTTGTCCAATCTCAGAGAGCACAGTGATCAACCGAGGTGCTTGGTCAAAAGGCAGGCTCCAGGGTCCTCTTCAGAAAATTGAATTCCGAAGATACAGAATCAGGTCCAGGGTGGGGTTCTGAGTTTTAGCCAGCATCACAAGTGCCTATGATGGGAGGGGTCCCCAGGCCACGCTGAGAAAAGCTGCCATGCCTGGTCTGGATGAGGAAGTCTGGGGCTGGGGGTGCAGGAATATGAAAGAGTCCCAACAGGAATAACCTTAGCTCTCCTGGCCTGACTTCTTCCCATCCAGATATTCTCATCTCAGATGACGACAAGGAGAAGACCTTTCCAGAAGGTGAGCTCCAGAGCTGGGCAGGTTCTCTTCCTAGACGCAGACCCTACTGAACCTTGACCCCCTTTGGATGCTAGTAAGAGCAGTGCATTGGGCTCAGCCCCCACAGACCCATAGGGAAACCTTTCCAGCCAGTCTCCTTCACTGCCTCCTACTCTCCCCTGCCTTTGACCTTGGCACAGGCCCCTAGCCACTGAGATAAGGTTGTGGGGGTGCTGCCTGGGTCTCCATATGCCTAGGCACCAAGTCACCTGAAGTAGTGGGAAGAGGTAAGAAATCCAGGGGCGGGGGTAGGAAGAGGAGGGAGAGCCGTGGGGTTAGGGCAGGGGGAGAGGAGAGTAAACCTTTGTGAGTAAACACTTCTCTTTCTTTCCAGAGAAACTGCGCATGCAGTCGAAATCACTTCCAAGTGAGTGGGTGATTTTTGAGCCAGGAAGGTGGGACTGGATCCTCCATGACGCCACCTTGCACAAAAGCCCCACGTGATTGCCTCTGCTGTCCTTACCTAAGGCGGGAGGATCTGGCCTCTGGGCAAAGGGCAGGAGTAGAAGGAAAGGAGGGGGTCAGGGAAGTCGGGACAGAAGGTCAGAGAAACCAAATGGCTTCAGAAGTTAACTGTTGGATGGGGAATGTAATTTCTCTTTCAGGCACCATCAACAGTGGTTTCATCCCTCCAAGAGGTGAATATGTGTTTGCTGGAGGTAAGGATAAGGATCCCAACCTGCACTCATCTGGTGACCAGGGCAGATTGCCCTGGCCTTTGCCACCACTGCCCCCAGGGCCTGGTCCTAGTTTTTATGGAATAGGAAAGGTCCAGGAAGGCCAAGGGGGTGGAGGGATTGACCCAGGTTTGGGCAGGAAGTTTAACAAGAGGAAGTGGTAAGAGGACAGAACCCTCCAAAGCGTCTGAAAAGCATATTTGAGCATGAGAAAAGAGATGATCACTTGTGATTCTCTTTCCAGGAAGAACACAGGAACCTTTTAGGCAAGGTGAGTGCTTATTAAGAGGGAATTAAGAGGCCTCTAGGATAGGAAACTGCAAACCTGAGAACCCAAATTGGAGCTTCCATGCAACTCAGAAAACTGAGCTCTATGTCCAAATATACACTTTGGTCAGCTCCACTTATTCATTCTTTTTTTTTTTTTAATTTATTTATTCATGATAGTCACACGGAGAGAGAGAGAGAGGCAGAGACACAGGCAGAGGGAGAAGCAGGCTCCAAGCACCGGGAGCCCGATGTGGGATTCGATCCCGAGTCTCCAGGATCACGCCCTGGGCCAAAGGCAGGCGCCAAACCGCTGCGCCACCCAGGGATCCCTATTCATTCTTTTATTCATCTGTGCACACCTGCAACAAACATTTATTAAGAACTTACTGGGCGAGGAACCTGGGTGGCCCAGTGGTTGAGCATCTGCCTTTGGCTCAGGTCGTGATCCCAGGGTCCTGGGATCAAGTCTCGTATCAGGAGATACGGGGGGGATTTGCAGGGAACCTGCTTTTCCCTCTGCCTATGTCTCTGCCTCACTCTGTCTCTCATGAATAAACAAATAAAATCTTTAAAAAAAAAAAAAAGAGCTGGGCAACAGGCATTATTCTGAGCAACGGGGATACAGCAGGTGAACCAAACAGAAATGCCTGTTGTCACTGCAGCCTCCATTCTGGTGATCCCTCACTTAGCGGATCATCTTGAGGTCACCTGACATCTGCTAGGAGAAGCAGAGAGCCCCTGAATCCATTCCTTGGTTAATTCTGTATGGACATAGACAATACAGGGAGAATTACATGATAAGGATAGCTCACGTGTACCCAGAACTACTCGAAGCATTTTACATACATAAACTCAACTGAATCCTCTTAACATCCCCATTTAACACATGTAAACCCAGAGCACTTGAGATCCTTATTTCCCAGAGCCCAATATTAGAATCCACGTTATGTCAGATATGTCCCAGTAATGAGCACCTAGTCATTTTCTTCCACTTCCCATGACCCCTGTCCAGAATCTCCATCTCTGCTCCCTGTATTCTAAACCCCCCTCATCTCATAGCACTAGGATTGTCTATTTGCCAGTCTGTTATTTTAACTATTTCCGGAGATCAAATGTGCCATCCACAGAGATGCTTTAGTTGATAAAAGGGCTCACACTGGTGGGAAAGGGCTGATCATTGCAGGAATGTTCTAATCAAAGAATTGTACCCATTTTCTGGTTGATGCTGATTCCTGAGAGAAGATTTCAAGCAACTACATGAAGAGATTTTCCAGGAAGTGGAGGCCCTGGACGAGCTCTCAAAGGACACTCAGGATGCCATATTCCATAATATCCTGAACACGCTTGGGAACCGAAAGGCTTTGCTGGAACTTATGGACAGGGTAAGGGGTTCCTACAGCTACTGAGGGCTGATCAAAAGTGGTAAAGGGGGCAGGTTTAGGCGATACTGCTACCAATGCACACGGGGGGAAAAGGAAATGGGACAATGCCAGGGAAAAGAGTAGGATGTCAGAGATCCAGGACACTGGCCCCAGGCACAACAGGGCCAGTGAGTGCAGCTCCAAATATTGGGGCTGAGGGCCCTGCACAACAGGGCCAAACCCCCTGGGGCAAGTAAAGCGCACTGACTCTTACAGCTTCATCAATGACTTACAGACTTAGAAGACACAGGCAAAATTACTTACTAATACTAGTTGTAGTAGTAGTAGTAGTAGTAGTAGTAGTAGTAGTATCATATTACCAATACTACCAGTGTCCTACAGCTGGATGGGGACCCCTTTGATCCTTTGGATGGCTTTGGTGGCGAAATCCTAAATGAGACACAAGAAGACACAAGAAATCTATGGATCCAGGGAAGATCCTCCATCATTTACCTCCTCGAAGCCATAATAGGTAAGAGTGATTTGGGAGAAATGTAGGAAAGTCAAAGGTTTGGCCTGCAGACCTCATGAAAGCCATGGGTTAGATGCCACCTCTCCAAAACCCTTCAAATACCATGATCTTTATCCTCACATATCAGCTCTCTCCAAAGTCTGGAGGGCTTAGGGAGATAAATTTGCTGTATTAACAGAGAACCAGCCTTAGGTTTAGAAAGTGATCTGCCCAAGTACATCCAACAGATCATTGTGGGTGGATGATTCCAGGCTCCAGCCTCACAATCCCTTCCTCTGAACCATGTTATGTAGCATCCTGGAGACCATCCCAAGAATAGGAGGAGGACTTAGTACAGGGAAATTGACTTCCATGTCCAATGGTTTATTTGCCTGCCTCAGAGTTCCCCTCTCAGGAGGTCTCCTAGTTCACAGTGGGGAGAGGAAAATCTGACTCTTCATCCCTCTTTCTCCAAATGTCCCCCTGTTCCCAGTGCTGAGTGATACCCAACACAATCTGCTGGCCCAGTCCATGAAGAAGAGGATCCTCCTCCAGCAGCAGGAGCTGGTGAGAAATCCCCAGGGGCCAAAATCCAGGAAGGAGGGTGAGAAAATCAGAGTTAAGAATGGCTCTGATGAAAAAAAAGAGATCATGATGGAGGTTTCTGCCAGGAAGGGAGATGGGATTTTGTGTGGCAACTGGGAAATCCCTGGCTGCAACTGCCTCTGGGGAACAGTCCCAGCGGGTATGAGTCTATCTCAGGAGGGTCTCCATTTCCATGGCAACCCCTGCAGGGGGCCCCCACAGTTCTAAAAGAGCTATATAGTGAACCCAGGTCTGGGAACCCAAGGGCTCTGAGTCATATCCCTGCTTTACTTAAGCAGTTACCATTTGAGAATTGCTCTCCCTTTCTCCACATACATATATGTAAATACATATGTGTGGGCAGACATCTATACACACACACACACACACACACACACACACATTGCACACATGTGCGTACATGAATACATATCCTACTACAGATGCCACTACTCTAGAAGGGAAACGTTAGTATAACTGTTTAGCAGCTGAAAAGCCAATGCTCAGCATTTTCCAATAACATGTCCACACTCACACTGATCACAGGATATGACCTGGATATGACTCCTGGTCCACTTGACTCCAAAGCTTTTATCCTTTTCAGTTACCCTGAATGACCCTCTTGGGACCAATTTTCTCTTCCCAACCTCAAATGCTAACCTGTAACGTGGGATGCTGTTTATTCTAGGTAAGGAGCATCCTGGAGCCCAACTTCAAATACCCTTGGAACATCCCCTTCACCCTCAAACCTGAGCTCCTTGCCCCACTCCAGGGTGAAGGTCTGGCCATCACCTATGGCCTGCTGCAGGAGTGTGGCCTGAATATAGAGCTGAATAGTCCCAGGTCAACCTGGGATCTGGAAGTCAAGCAGCCCCTGTCTGCCCTGTATGCGACCCTTTCCATGCTGCAGCAGCTAGCAGGCAGTCAGAGAGGCCAGGCCCTACCAGTCTATACTGGAAGTGTCCCTGGTGAGCTCAGAGGACTTAGGACCACAACTTCTGCCACTCTAGGTCAGACACAGCCAGGAGTCAGTAGACTTGAGGGAATGTTCTGAAATCACAGAAAGATCTGTACCTTGATGAAGATTCATGCAATTGTCAAAACTCATCAAATAGTATCTAAAGATGTGAGCATTTCGCTGTATAGCAATGTTACTCCAAAACAATGTAAACCAATATTAAACTCCAGTAACAATATGAATTGTTTGGGGTGAGGTGTACTGGTATCAGCAACTTACTTTGAAATACATCATAAGGGACGCCTGGCTGGCTCAGTGGTTGAGCATCTGCCTTTAGCTCAGGGTGTGATCCTGGGGTCCTAGGATCAAGTCCCACATCAGGCTCCCCAGGGGGAGCCTGCTTCTCCCTCTGCCTATGTCTCTGCCTGTCTCTAATAAATAAATAAATAAAATCTTTTTAAAAATGCATCATAAAATAAGGGGACTAATGAATGGATAGAGAGACAGATATCAGATTTTAAAAACAAGAGAAGTTTTCTTCTTTTTTTCATTTAAATTTAATTAACATATAATGTAGTATTGGTTTCAGAAGTAGAAGTTAGTGATTCATCAGCTGCATACAAAAGCCAGTGCTCATTACATCAAATACCCTTCTTAATGTCCATCACTGTTACCCCGTCTCCCCACCCCCCACCCCTCCAGCAACCCTCAGTTTGTTTCCTATGATTAAGAGTCTCTTATGGTTTGTCTCACTCTCCGATTTCATCTTGTTTTATTTTTTCCTCTCTTCCTCTCTGATCCTGTTTTGTTTCTTAAATACCATATGAGTGAGATCGTATAATTGTCTTTCTCTGATTGACTTATTTTACTTAGCATAGTATCTTCTAGTCCCAACCATGTTGTTGCAAATGGCAAGATTTCATTTTTTTGATGGCTAAGTAGTAGTACATTATATATGTACCATATCTATATCCATTCCTCAGTCGCTGGACATCTGGGCTTTCTCTCTCTCTCTCTCTTTTTTTTTTTCAATTCTTGAAACATTTTGTATGTCTGGAATTGCTTCAAAAAAAAAAAAAAAACTCTAAAAAGGCGGGGAGGGAGCGCTTGGGTGGCTCAGTCAGTTAAGCATTTGCCTTCAGCTCAGATCATGATCTCAAGGTCTTAAGATCCAGTCCTGCATTGGGTTGCCTACTCAGTAAGAAGTCCGCTTCTCCCTCTGTCCCCCTCCCTAGCTTGTGCTCTCTCTCTCAAATACAGTTTTAAAATCTTTAAAATTAGCTCCCTCAAAATTATACCTGTGTACTGATCATTATGTGTGACTTTTCCAAATTATGCTTTTTTGAGCTGTTTTAAAAGGAACATTGAGGGACACCTGGGTGGCTCAGTTGGCTAAGTGTCTGCCTTTGGCTCAGGTCATGATCCCAGGATCTTGGGATGGAGCCCCACATTGGGCTCCCTGCTCTGTGGGGAGTCTGCTTCTCCCTCTGCCTTGGGTCCTCCCCCCTACTTGTGCACACGTGCGCTCTCTCTCTCTCAAATAAATAAATAAAAGCTTAAAAAATAAAAGAAACATTGAGAGAACAAAATAAGATGTCTTAGAAATTAAAACTAATATAACAAAAGCCCAATAGAAGGATCAGAAGGTAAAGTTGAGGAATTTTTCCCAAAAAGTAGAGTAAAAAGTCATAAGATGAAAAATAAGAAAAAAAAAGAAGAAATTGAGAAGAGTAGCTTAGGAAGCCTAACAGCTGGTTAAAACAAGTTCTCAGGGATCCTGGATGGCTCAGTGGCTTAGTGCCTGCCTTCTGCCCAAGGCGTGGTCTCAGAGACCTGGGATCGAGTCCGCATCGGGCTCCCTGAATGGAGCCTACTTCTCTCTCTGCCTATGTCTCTGCCTCTTTCTGTGTCTCTCATGAATAAATAAAATCTTTAAAAAAAAAAAAAAAAAGTTCTCAAAATAAAAAGAGAACACACACACAAATGGAAAGGAAATCAACAACAATTCAATAAAATATTCCATAACCAGAATATGAGTTTCCAGATTTAAAGAGTCCATCGCATACTTGACACAAATGGATGAAAATGGGCCCGTACCAAAACACATTTGGGTGATGTTCAGAACATGCAAGACAAAGTAAAAATCCAGGGAAAAGTACAAAGGTTATTTACAAAAGACCAAAAATGAAAGAGTAACTTTTAAGTGGGTACCTGGGTGGCTCAGTCTCTGGCCTGGCCTCCAGCTCTGCACTGGGCAGGGAGCCTATGTGAAATTCTCTCTCTCCCTCTGCCTCTCCCCTGCCTCTCCCCGTCTCTTAAAAAAAATAAATAGGGATCCCTGGGTGGCGCAGCGGTTTGGCGCCTGCCTTTGGCCCAGGGCGCGATCCTGGAGACCCAGGATCGAATCCCACGTCGGGCTCCCGGTGCATGGAGCCTGCTTCTCCCTCTGCCTATGTCTCTGCCTCTCTCTCTCTCTGTGTGTGACTATCATAAATAAATTTTAAAAATTTAAAAATAAATAAATAAATAATAACTTTAAATTACAACCACACAAACTAGAAGCAATGGAACAAAGACTTCCTATATTTTGATGGAAAATTATCTCTAACTAGAAGTCTACATCAATTTGAAGGTAGAATAAAGGACATTTTCAGGCAGATTTTTTAAAATTACTGTCTATGTTCCATTTTCCAGAAAGCTATGAGATAACGTGATACAGTAAAATGAGAGAGACCCAAGAGGAAGATATTGGCTACAGAGAAAAAAAGATTTAGTGTAGAACAGAGATAGGGGGATGCCCAGGATGACAGTATGGGGGCCAGAGGACAAGTAGTCCCCATCTGAGCAAAGAGGAAGGCTTTGGGGGAGATGTCTCCAGAAGAGAAAATTGATAGAATACCTCAATTCTGAGGTATTTAATACAAGATTTAAGGAACTGGCAGTTTGGATTTAATTAGATACAAACACACTGAAGATAGAAGGAAAAATAAACAAAAAATGACAATGAGAAAAGTCCTACAAGAAAGGAAAATAATTATGGCTTATTAATAGCTGAGAAGTATTCACATAGTCATAACTGTGATGGGACCTGTACATGGTGCAGAGCCAAGGGGACCCTAAATCCTCATCTTCCCTGGTATAAGCTCATGAAGAATGTCTAAAATTAAGCAAGCTTATTTTTTAAAATATTTTATTAATTTATTTGACAGAGAGTGTGCACACAAGCAGGGGGGAGCAGCAGAAGGAAAGGGAAAAGTAGGTTTCCTGCTGAGTAGGGAGCCAGACAAGGCTTGATCCCAGGACCCTGGGATCATGACCTGAGCCCAAGGCAGATGCTTAAAGGGACTGAGCTACACAGGGCACCTGAGCAAGCTTATTATTAAGAGATGTCAGACACAAAGGGCCACATATTATATTATCCTCTTCATAGGAAATATGTAGAATAGGCAAATCCACAGAGACCAGGAAGTACATCAGTGGTTAGGGTGGGGAGTAATGAAAATGTTCTAAAACTGACCATGGTCATGGCTGCACAATTCTGTGAATACATTAAAAGCCACTGATTTGTACACTTTCAAGGAGTAAATTGTATGGTAGGTGAATTATAATCTCAAGAATGCCCTTTAGGGCAGCCCGGGAGGGCTCAGCGGTTTAGGGCCCCCTTTGGCCCAGGGCTTGATCCTGGAGACCCAGGATCCCCGCAAGGAGCCTGCTTCTCCCTCTGCCTGTGTCTCTGCCTCTCTCTCTGTATCTCTCATGAATAAATAAATAAAATCTTAAAAAAAAAAAAAAGAATGCCCTTTAAACAAGAAATAAGGGAGGTAACTACCAAAAGCAACAAAGCACATTTAAAGTGATCTTCTCTGGGGAGAAACAATGGGGGAGAAGGGGGCAGAAAGAGGGGTAGGATGGGATCTGAGATTTAAAAGAAAACTCAAGTTCTGTGAACACCGGCTTTGATTAAAGAACACAAAGCACTGATATTCCTGCAAGTGCACACGCCCTTATTGAAAGCTGGAGGATCACCCCAGGGGCTGGAGATGGCTGGAGACGGCGGGAACCACAACCCCTGAGCAGGGCTGGAAACCCTGTAGTGCTGGACATGGGTTCTAGAGAGTTCCTGCGCTGGGCACAGCCCACAGTCCCGAACCATCCAGGGCAGCCGCCCAGGGCCTCAGGTAGGTGCAGGGGGCAGGGACCCCAGGTCCTAGAAGGGCGGCCGGCCTTGGGGGCCACAGGGGCCCCCAGCAGGACAGCAGGCCATGGCAGGCCAGCAGCTCCCGCAGCTGCTTCCAACCTGTCCTTCTTGGGCACCCCCTCCCTCCTGGAGAGCGTCCCACTTGGGAAAGTGCTGCTTGGAGCTGGTGCTGCCCCTGGGCGGTCCCCGGCAGGGGGGAGAGGGGGGGACATCTTCCTCCTGCTTCCCCAGGCCAAGGTCACCTACCTACCTGAGCCCCTTCCTCCATAGAAATAGCAAATATTGTCATTTGAGGCTGTGTTGGCCTCAAATTAGACGAATTTATTAACAGAAGACGAATATATTAGACGAATATATTAACAGAAGACATCCTCGTAGACCTAAAAGTTTCTTTCTTTCTTCTGATTTTAAAGTAAACTAAAACATTTTCATGGGCCCTAGTAGTAGTGTGAGCCCTGGGCACCGCGCCTAGTGGAGAAGCTCGCCCCTCACCCACCTGCTTTCCCCCGGGTCACACTCCCCTGGGCTGTGGTCCTCCGCTCCTGGAGTCTCCCCTTTCCAGTGGGCTGTGGGTGCTCATCCTAAAAGCCACCTCCCCGCTTGCAGTGTCACTGCCCTGCTCACAGGGCCCACCTCAGGAGGTGCTCACAGACCCCGTGCCATCAAAGACAGAAGATCAAAATGTTACTGGGGGAGGGGAACAGAGGCTCCCCCTAGATGCCTCTATCCGAAGGAGGGAGGAGAGGAATCCCTGCTTTTCTCATGCCCCTCCCATCTCCTCCTCCTCCTCCCCCCCCCACCCCTGACACCCCACTACCCCAGAAAAGCAAGGTAACAGCTTATCGACAACCTCCCCTGGGCATTACCTTGTCATCCTTCCCTCCCCTTTTTAAGATGGAGCAACTGAGGCTCCAAGAGTTAAGTGGCTTGCTGAGGGTCACCCCCCCACCCCATCCCCCAGTAAGTAGTGGAGGCCAACGTGGACCTCAGGGCTGATGCCTTAGCCATGCTCAAACTTGCCTCCCTCGCCACCTGGCTCTAGCCTGGACCTCTCTTCCCACAGAGCTGAACCAGAGCCAGTCCATCCAGATCGAGGAGATGGTGGCAGGAGCCGTGACAGGGGCCATGAATGTGAGCATCGGGCTGCCGGTGCAGGTGACAGGGAGCAGTGGGGTGACCCACAGCTCCACACTGACTGTACACACCCTCAGGGTTTCCCCTCACACCTGGGAAACTGGTGGAGAAGAGGTGAGAGTCAGGTGGGCCATGCAGACCGGGGGGCCCTCCTGGCTGAGCTCTGTGGGCGCAGGGCCTCCAGGTGGGAGTAGGGATGAGGGGGCAGCAGAGAAAAGCCCAAGGCTCAGGCCAGCTTGAGGCCTCCAGTGAAGCCCCTCTGACGAGTGGGTCGGGATGGGAGCCCACCATTCGCAGTGAGCCCAGGGGACCAGGGACCAGGGAGTGGGTGGTAAGAAGGGCTTATTTTAAGTCAGAGATTTCAACCCAGGTGGAAATAAAACAGAAACATGGTAGCTGCTGAGTGGAGGTGACAGGGAGTGTGGAAGACTATGGCAAGTCGCGAAACAAGCCTGCCCTGAGCTGAGCAGCAGCTGCCAGGACTGCTCCAGGCAGGACTGTGAGCTCCGTGGCACCATTTCTTCCAAGAAGCTAGAAACTGAGATTTTTATGTGAAACCTACAAATTTTATCTCAAAAATTCTGAACACCACATGGGCCAAGTAAGCTTTTTGTACAGTTCAGCTTATAGAAAGCCATAGGGTGGCCTCTCTGCTCTGGACGTTTTGCACCGTGTATAAGACAGATGTCACACTCCCCCTCAGTTTCTCTCCTCTTTCTGTCACCCCCAAGTGACCTTAAACAAGCAGTCCCGAAGTCCAGGCCAGTCGTACCTGGGAAGGCCTGGCCCCCCGGAGCCCTGGCAGCGGCTCTCCCCAGCTCTGCTCTTCTCCTGTCCCACCCCTACACACCCTTGCAGGAAACTGAGGACCCCAAAGCCCTCGTTCCTCAAGGAGTTGCAACACCGGAAGGAGAAGGAGGGCCTGTATGTGGTGACAGAGGCCGTGGAGACTACACAGGACACCATGCTTCAGAGCCTCAACGATGCCAAGGGATCAGGACAGCTGGCCTTCCTTGGGCCAGGCCACTTAAAGGTGGGTGCAGGGTGTGCCCCAGGGGTGCCAATTCGGGTGTGCTGGGGATGCGGGCAGCCACCAAAAAGCTCCCCCTCCACCCTGACTCCTGTCAGATGGCTGCCTCACTAAAAACTGCCCCATCTCAACAAGAATGGCATTCCTGGGCGCTTGTGTCGTGGTTCTCAACTCTGATGACATGTTAGAGTCACCTGGAAAGCCGTTTTGTTTTTGTTTTTGTTTTTGTTTTAAATACCAGTGCCCAACAGTGCCCTGCCCAATTCTGTTTTCATTGGTCTGAAACGGGCCCTATTGGCTGGTCTTTTTCTAACTCCCTCGGGTGATTCTATGCACTGTATCAGCTTTGGAACCTGGAGTGCCTCTGGCCACCTGTGTGGCCTCAGGCAAACAACCTGACCCTCTGAGTTTTCCGGCTCTCGCCCCAGAGGCTGGGCTGCAGAACCAGGGGAGATTAGGCAGTGGTGTAGGGAAGGTGCTGATGACACTGGTGCTGTGACACTCTGTTTCCTTCCACGTGCCTGTAAGGCCTGGAACTGCTCCTCATCAGCTCAGTCCTTAGGTCATACAGCACCTGTGAGCCTCAGGTCCCCAAGGTCATGCAGGGAGGTGTGGGCCCTACACCAATATCGTGGGGCTCTGGGGCTCTCGTCTCCCACCAATTGTGACTCAGCCTCACTGTTGGCCTCACCTCTCAGAGCCAAGGAATGCTGGGGAGTCTGGGTCACCTATTGGTCAGTCTCCAGCTGCCATTGCTGAATACTTTAGATGCTGGAACACAGAGAACAAAATGTTCTCTGTCAATTTTTCGCATCCATCCCTTCTGAGGATTCTATAAGGCAGGTGCTGTATGTCAGGTTCTCTCAGTACCGGACCTAGACCTCAAAGAGGCCAGGGGTGCCTGGGTAGCTCAGTCAGTTAAGCACCCGACTCTTGATTTTGGCTCAGGTCATGATCTTGGGGTCGTGAGAAGGAGCCCTGCCTTGGGCTCTGCGCTTAGATCTCCTATATAGAGAGATTGTCTCTCTCTCTCAAAAAAAAAAAAGAAGGTTAATGAAGCTCCTTGCTCAGAAGCACACAGCCAGCAAGTGTGGCTAAAATCAGACTGGGATGAGCTGGTTCCAACACTCATGTGTTGAATCAAACCTGTTACACTACCGTGTGTGTAGTGTAGACAGCCGGCCTTCTCACTGAGGATTATTTGGATGTTAATAAACGATGCTGGCTCACTCCACTTGCCACTTGTGGGAAAGACAGGGAACCATACAAGGGGAGGGTGGGAGTAGCTGGGGAGCAGGGAACCATCTTGGGATTAAAGTCCCGACATGGGACTCCAGGTGTGTCATGGGCCTGGGGTCAGTGTAGGGTAACCAACCTTCCCAGTTTGCCTGAGTGAGGGGATTCTGGGTGGGAAAACCAGGTCAGTTAGTCACCCTAGTGGTGAGTGATGGAAAACTTGAAATGACAGTGGCTCTAAACAAGAAAACGATTTCTGTCTCAGGGAAAAATCCAGATAGGAGCCTAAGGCAGTGGCTCTGCAGTGGCAGATCCTAGTGATCAGAGACACAGCTCCTTCTATTTTGTCACTCTGCCACCCTCAATGTATGGCTGCCACCTTCTGGTCCGAGATGGCTGCTCTAGCTCCATCTGTCACGTCCACATTGCAGCTGGCAGAAGGAAGAAAAGGACCTGCACACACCACCTCCATTTGCATCCCACTGGCCAGAACCTGGCTACTCAGCCACGTCTAGTGGCAGAGGAGTTGGATTCACCGTCTTTATGCAGGCCAGCCAAGTGCCAGAAGAAAGCTGCTTTTTTTTTTTTAAGATTTTATTTATAAATTTGAGAGAAAGAGACTGCCCCCACGAGTGGGAGGAGGGGCAGAGGGACAAGCAGGCTCCCCACTGAGCACAGAGCCCAATGCAGGGTTTGATCCCAGACTCTTGAGATCATGATCTGAACCAAAATCGAGTCGGGACACAACTGACAAGCCATCCAGGCGCCCCGTCTTACCGTTGCCTTTAAACTGCATTTTCCCTGTGGGAGTAGGGTGGTAACGGTGACACTACCGGTGCCACGTCAGGAGCCCCAGCTTCCAGTGGGCCCCCGTGCCTCCTTGCACTTGCCCCAGCTGCACCATGGTCTCCGCCTCCAAGTGATGACTCAGAGACCACTTGGAGGTGGCCCAGCTGCTGTGCTCATGACTCCAGCGAGGCACATCCCAAAGCCAGTACTCCACACTCTGGACAGTGCTGAACAACACTAAATGAAATCTATTTCTTTGCTATGGGACTTTATTTAGAGCTTTACCCGTGACAATACATCTTGCTTTGACCCCAGAATGCCTTGTTTTTTGTTTTGTTTTTTTTTCTGGAAATATCTTGTGTATTCCAAGATAGCAGCATTATTTTGCTCTTCATGTTGGGTGTCCCCCGACATCCTGCTTTTGGATCTTCCCCTCCTCTCCAACCTCTAAAGACCTTACACTGATCATCAAGAGACTCTTGCAGTCCCTCCTCCTGTGTCTCCCGTCTCCTATTCCTGTGTGTCCTGACGACACCTTCCTGCAGGTCCTCGAATCCTGTGTGGACTTGAGGTCCTGTCCTCCCTGCCTCCCTCCCAGCTCCAGGGTCAGAGCCACATGGCCAAAGAGAAGACAGTGACCATCCCCCAGGGCACTGTCCTGGCCTATAGGGTGCTGCAGCTGGTGATCAAAGAGGACTGCTGGGGTAAGTGGAGGCTAGAGGTGGAGGAACAGCAGCAGGACTCTCCCTCTGGGAGGGGTGGCAGAGGGGTAGGGGCCACTTGCAAGAATGGAGCAGGAAGAGGATGAGGGAAGCTATTTCCTGGGGGCCTGAGCACTCAGCCAGCCAACTCTACCTTCTGGCAGCTACTAAGAGGATCTGATGTGCAGAGAGGGCCCTGACATCAGCTGTCCAGGAGGGTTTACAACCCAGTCTGCACCCCACTTGGCCCAGAGGGGAGCTGCATTTGATGGGAGGAAGGGCTATTACATCTAACTAGCACAGAGAATCATGTGGACTGGATGGTCCTACCCATCCTTGGCCTAGGGGTGACAGTAGGAAGCTGGGGGTTCGCTCTCCCATCAATGCTGCAGCCCAGAGGCAGGCTGGGGACTGAGCCCCGGGTGGGACAGCTCGGATTCTCAGATCTGGCCAGCTGAATCTGAATCTGCAGGGTTGACTTTGGGTGGGCAGAAGAGGAGGATCCAGCCACCCTTGTCCTCACGAAAAGAGCATGAGCTTGAGTCCAGTGCACTGAGGTTTGAGTGGTGGCTTTGCCCTTTGCCCTCTGTGTGACCCTGGAGACGTCACCAAATGACTCAAACTTCAGCAGCCTCATCTGTAAACGGGCTCATGCTGACAGCCCACAGGGTGCCGTGAGGCCACAGGAGATCAAGCTGTGATGTCCCTGGCCAGCACACTGTAGGAGCCCCATAACTGCTAACTGCCTTCCTCTCAGGCACTTTCCTCTTTTGTCCTACCTGTGCTTCCACACAGCTATTCTGTACCTGCCTGAAGGAAAGCTCAGTCGAGACATTAGTGCAGGTGAGTAGCCCTGCCCAGGGCCTGGAACCCAACCACAAATCATCCCTTCCCACAGAGAATGCCCTAACACTGTTCTTGGGGTCCCTTCCCTCCACCATGCCATCACCCCATGTCACCCCATGTCACTCTAGGGGCAGGGAGGGCTGTCTTCTAACTGAAGCATGGGCCCTGAACAGGTTGGAGTAGGGAGGGCAAGGTGGAGAAGGAGGAAGGAGAGTGAGGTGCAGAAAATAGGGAAAGGCAAGGATAAGATCCATGACTGCTACCTAGTATGTGGTGGGTACTCAATAAATGCTTATAGGAAGGAGGGAGGGAAAGTAGGTACACACAAGAATGCTCTGCATGAGGTGGGAGCTTCACCAGGCCAGGACCGTGACACCAGGACCTCCTGGTTAGGCTGAGGATCTGGACAGGCTGGCCCTGGGCAGGGGGCCTGGGCCCAGGAGCCAGGGGCGCCTCTCCTCTTTCTCTACAGGCTCATCCTTCAGCTGGGCCCTAGGTGAGGAGCCCAGTTTCCAGGGCCTACAGAGGCAGGTGGGTGCCCAGCTGCAGGACCTGGCCACACTGCCCGCAGAGCTGCGACACCCACTGCTAAGTGCCCTCCAAGACCTGCTCCAAGACCCTCCAGCTCTGCAGAAACTTGAGGACACGGTAAGGGGCCCACAGGCCAGACAGGGACAGGGGACTGGGATCCAGGAAAGTGGGAAGGAACAGAGGAATGAGAAGCAGGACAGGATGTGCTCTGAGTCTCGGCAGCGCCCAACCTTGGATGGCATGGTGACGCCGGCCCGTGGTGACCATGCACAGCCCTTTGCCAGCTGTCATGTCAGATACTCACTGAGCCTCTGCTCACTAAAGCCCAAAGGAGGGACCCGGCTCAGCAGTCTTGGTATTAGAACCCAGGCTCATATCCTCACTGACACCAGAGGGGACACAGTGCCAGGGGGTGTGGGACAGGAGCAGGGGGGTAGGGTGCAGGGGCAGGAGGCAGAGGAGGAGACCCACAGTCTGTCTTCCTTTGCTTCCCCTTGCTCCTGCCCTGCAACTGGAACATGCCCTGGACACTGGGGTGCCGGGATACCTGGGTGGCCCTGGGGGCTTCATCCTAAGCACCATCAGGAACCCCTCAGGCAGCCTGCTGACCTTGAAAGGCAAGGCAAGGCCATCCTCTGCATTCTTGGAGCTCTCATGGGTAAGAGGGATGCACGAGGGGCTAGGTGGAGGAGGAAGAGTCCGGAGAGAAGGCCCCTGCCCAGCAGCCCTTGTGATCCCTGTCCACCCCCTCCGAGCAAGCCTTCTCCTGTTTGTTCTGTGTCCCAGGCCATTCCCACTCACATCTGATTCCGTGTCCAAGCTCTGCTCAGAGTCAGCATGGAAAAGCACAGCCCCTGTTTCCTCATTTTACTTGTGCATTACGTGAGGGTAAGTGGCACTCACCTTGCAGGAGGCTCCTTCGGTAATGATCTGCCGAGCACCCGCTGTGTGCCAACAAGGCACCAGGAGACATGGAGGCAGCTGCTCTCCTCTTTCAGTCTGTAGTGGGGACAGACGTCACACTGATATAGACAGAGAATTACCAACAGCATGAGAGTGTCTAAAAGAGGCCCTGCTCCAACCCAGAATGGATGCGAGGCTCCCTGAGGGAGCTAGGATCAGGATCCCCACACTGGTGGTCAGTGGTGTGGACAGAAGCACTGGGGCAGGCAGGAGGATGGAGGATTTGAAGACGGAGCCAAGCTATTCTGTTGTCACCTTGGGAAGTTGGGATCTTCATTTCCAAGTACCCCCTCCCTGGGTTCTGGGTGAGAATCCCCCAAAGAGGAACGAGCATGTGATGTGGGGGCCAGAAGTGAAGCAGCAGCCATTCCTCTATGAAGGCTCCACAGTGGACTGGTGCTTCCTCCCAGCTGCTGGTGGCTGGCCAGCAAGGCCGTGACCTGTCACCACACACAGGCTGCAGCTCCCCATTGGCCTCCCCAGCTGCACCCCGGCAGCCCCCTCACCACCAGCCTTCTTGACTCTCCCCCCTTGCTTCCTGCATGCCAGCCGCAGCACCCTCTGTGCTGTCATTGCTTGAACAAGTCAGACCTGCCCCTGCTCCAGGATCTTTGCACTGGATGGTCCCTCTGCCTCGTATACTCTTCCTCCCAGATATTCACAGGGCTAACTGTGTTTATTGCTTGTCATCAGTCTCCCTGTGCCAGAAACGCAAGTGCCATGAAAGCAGGGGTTGTGGTCTGTTTCCCACATGCTTGATCTACTGAACACATGTCTGTACGTCATGGATGCCCAACATCCATTAGGTCCCTCCTCACGCATGAAAAGGAGATTGAGGGGCAGAGATGCCCCCATGGAGCTAGAGGGATGCTATTTCCCAAGACTGAAGCTTCAGGTTTGGAATCAGGCCAACCTGGGTTCTCATCCTTGTTCTGCCACTGACAGGATGAGGAATCCCCCTTATCCTGGCTAATAACCACCTCACAAAGCCACTGGGGAGCAGATGAGCTCATGTGAAAGCTCTCTGTAAAGTGAAGCGCGCCATACACGCCTCATGAATCGTACTTTAGGGAACCTGAGGGATTGGAAGGGGTGGCAACTTACTCGGCATTTCCAAGGCAGGCACGGTTCCCACCTCCTTGAACACTCTCAGAAAGCATGGCCTGAGAGGTGCCTCGTGGAGCTTGTCTCCACTTCAGGGCTCCAGTATCCCAGCCACTCTGGTGTAGGGCCCGTGAGGAGAGACACAGGATACCAGTGGCCCTCAACCCCATCTCTCATCGGTGCTCAGTGACACCCAACGTTGCCTGCTGACCCAGGTCCTGGAGAGAGGGATCGTGCCCCGGCAACTGGAGCTGGTGAGAGCCGCCGGGATGGGGTGTGGAGCGAGGACATCTGGAGAAATATCCCTAGTGGTCTGTCCGGTGTCCGGTCCCCAGCTGCTTGATCAGCCCTCACTCACAGAGGGGGCACTCCCTGGCTCTGACTTCTGAGCGCCCAGGCCTGTGCAGCCTCTGCTGGGTGGGCCACATTCAGTCACATGCGGGTTTACTGATCATGCTGCATCCATACCTTGTGCCACCAGACCCTCTGCTGGGGCTGATACAAAGGGGAAAGAGAGTGCACCCTTCACAGTCTGGTTAAGGGACTGTGCAAACCAGCGTCAACAGATGGCACCTGCCTTATAGCTCAAACAGGCAGCTATGGGGACACCAGCTATAGGGCTCAGGGCATTTCCTGGGGGGGGGGGGGTGTGACACCCCCCTCCCATGCAGTTTGTGAATTTCTAGATGGAAAAAGATGGAGCGGGTGGGCTGGGCCAGAACCCAGGAAGAACAGCACCGGCAGAGGCAGGGAGTGTTGGCAACCAATGAATCCAGCGGGCGCAGCCCGGGTGGCATCGGGAGGCGCACCGTTTTGCCAGGCCTCAGCTGCGGTGGGAGATGGCGCAGCACCGCCCCGGGCTCCCCGCCTCAGGGTGGGTTCCACGGATGCGGGACCCGGGGCCCCTGTCGGTTCACTCCGGGCGCCTCCCTGCAGGTGGCGAGCATCTTGGGGCCCGACTGTAATCAGATGGAGGAAACCACCTTCTCTCTCCCGGCAGGCGGCGGAGTCCTGTCGCGGCTGCAGAGCGAGGATGCAGCCCTCTCCCTGAGCCCGGTGGAGAGCTGGGGGCTGGAGCAGCCGGGGCCCCGCCAACTCGCCTGGGCCCCCGACCTGGTGCCACAGCTGTCTGCACTCTGCGGGTCCGTCGAGGGGCTGCAGATGCGGGCTGCCCCCAGGCCCGCGGCCCTCTAGGCCTGCGCCCCGCGCTCCGGCGCCCTCGTCCAAGGAGCCGCTGGCCCAGGCCGCCGGGGTGGCTGCGGGGCTCCACCGGGGCTGGCTCACACGCGCTCCTCCGTCCCCTTCAGGACGGGTCCGCGCCAGGTGCCGGGGGCTCTCCCCTGGGGTCAGAATTCCTCCTTGAGAGGCGGTGGCAGCTGGTGCCCCGGCACCCGTCTCCATCCAGCGGCCCACCGCCCGCAGCTCGGCAGCCCCGGGCAGGCCCCCCGCCGCTCGCGGCCTGCTGTCCCCGCACCGGGCCGGCCCGGAGCCCGGTGCTGGCAGCTGGCGGGGTCACGACCCGCTTCGAGAGCCCGGCGGACCCGTCTCACGCGGCTGGGACGTATCTGAGCTGTGAAGGGGTGCGTGCGCGTGCGTGTGTGCGTGCGTGCGTGCGTGCGTGAGCGCGCAGGGCGCCGGAAGGGCGCGGGGGAAGAGCCCTGAGGACCCCGAGAGGGTGGCGGGCCTCGGAGCCCCGGCCCGGTTCTCTCCACCTAGCGGAGCGCCGCAGGCCCAGCAGCCACAGGATTGGTCCCCTGCCTCTGACGAGAGCTACCTAAGGACCCGAACAGTCGGCCCTTGTAAGAAAGGGCCGGGAGTCTCGGAAGGGCGCGGGGAACGCGTGAACGTCCGGAGGCCACTGGCGCGCATTCGCACAAACCCTCTTGCGGGTGAACGCGGCCGCTGGCTTAGGCGTGCGAAGCTGCTCTTTAAAAATGCATTACACTGTGCGCGTGTCCTCGGGCGCGTGCGCTCCGCGCTCCTCGGGGACGTAGGTTTTCGGAACGTGGATCTTTGCCAGCTTACGACAACCCCTGGAGTTTCGGAGCTAGTGCACCGTGTCACACCTTCGGGGAATTTGTGCGGCTTCCTTGTCCTCACACTGGAGAGATGGCCCGGCTCCTCCTCAGGGGGAGAACAGGAGGCCGGCCCATCTAGCCAGCCAGCCCTCAACTCATCCAACCAGCTCATCCAACGAGCCCTCCAACGAGCCCATCCAAACAGCCCAGCCAGCCAACGCATCCAGCCCATCCAACCAGCCATCCAAACAGCCCAGCCAGCCCATCCAGTCAGCCCAGCCAGCCAGCCCAGCCAACCAGCCATCCAACCAGCCCAGCCAACCCAGCCAGCCAGCCATCCAAACACCCATCCAACCAGCCCAGCCAACCAGCCCATCCAAACAACCATCCAAACAGCCCAGCCAGCCAACCCAGCCAGCCCATCCAAATAGCCATCCAAACAGCCCAGCCAGCCCAGCCCATCCAATCCAACCAGCCATCCAGTCAGCCCATCCAACCAACCCATCCAAACAGCCCATTCAGCCAGCCCATCCAACCAGCCATTCAACCTGTCCAGCCAGCCAGCCCATCCAACCAGCCCATCTAGCCAGACATCCAACCAGCCCATCCAGCCAACCCATCCAACCAGCCCATCCAACCAGCCAGCCAAACAGCCCAGCCAGCCAGCCAGCCAGCCCAGCCAACCAGCCAGCCAGCCAGTCCAGCCAACCAGCCCATCCAGCCATCCATCCAAACAGCCCATCCAGTCAGCACATCCAGTCAGCCCATCCAACCAGCCAAATCTTTTTGCACATTGCTCTCACAGGTTCAGAGACCCCCACATTTTAATCAAGAAATTAAACAGCCACTATACTTTAAAAGGGATTCATTATTCACATGTATTAAAGAATATTAAATGAATCCATACACATGATCTATATTAAAATCCACTTTCCAAGCACCTGAGTAGCTCAGTCTGTTGAACATCCCACTGTTGATTTGGCTTAGGTCATGATCTCAGGACCATCAGATCCAGCCTCTAGTATGGCTTCCCGCTGACTGTGGAGCTTGCTTGGGATTCTCATCCCCCTCACCCCTCTTTCTCTGCCACTCTCCCCGATCCTGCTCACTCTCTCTTGCTGTTAAAAAAAAAAAAAAAAAAAAAGTTTTATTTCCTTTCCCATGCCCTCACCTCCTGCAGCTGCACAAATGCCTCTAAGCACCCTTGCATTGACTTCTTACTTCTGCCATCTGCCTTCTATCTCATACATCCTCCCTTCTCTGAGATTCATTTTACAGATTGGCCTGTCTTCTCTCCTCGCAAGAACCCCTCCTTTTGCAGGGGAGGGAATGGACACCCAGTGGAAATTAAAGGATTCTCTCCTATAGTCTGGTCAACATAATAATAAAAAATGGTGTTCCATAATGCATACATTTTTAAGTTCAGTTTTCTTGAAAAGCAACTTTTGCCTGAAATTAGAGGTGATCACGATTTGAACTAACAATGTACTAATTAAATCAAACTAGTTCTAAAAAGTGAAGGGTTCCATCATCATCATCATCTAAAATGGAGAAAAATAATGTAACATACAGCAAGGGCTCTGAAATCAACAAGTGTGGACTGAACATTGGTTCTATTAGTAACTGTGTGAACTTAGGCCAGTTTCTTAACCTCTCTGGACTTCTGTTTCCTCTCCTGTAAAGCAGAGGTAAAATATCTCCAAGTTGGAGAATGTCATCAAAAAGTTGTGACTGCCAATTGACCTGTGAGCTAGACCCAGGAACTCCAAGGCTCCCCACCCTCTCCCCTGTCCTTGGAAAGAGGGTTCCACTTGCCTTTCCTGCTCCAGAGGCTGCTACAAGGACATAACCCTGAGATGGTGATGTAATGTTGAAAACACCCGCATGATATATGTGAGCACCGTTAGGGCCTTTTTATAAACTTCTGAGATCTGGAGAGCACATGTGGGAATCCATTCATCTTCTTGCTGCCCAAGAGAAACTCGTATGTAAGTTCCCTCCACTGATATTAAAACTGTCAACCTGGAGTGGCCTGCCACTTGCCTAGGTCTCTTTTTCTGCCCTCTGATTACAGGAGCCAGGTCCAGATCATACTCAGAAAGCTCAAGCTCCCACGAGGGTTGTGAACTAACACCCTGTGTGTTGTACCCCTTCAGTAACATGCTTATATACAGTGGCCCCTCAAAATCACTTTCCTCCCTTCATATGACCTTCTAGAGATCCTAACAGGATGGCCCTTGTCTGAAATCCCCTTTCAGCAGCTAAGTCAGAGTCTCCAAGAGTTGTGAACTTGTGGCCAGCATAGGAGAGGGGATAGATGAGCTACCTTCTAGCCACGGGGGTCTGAAAGAAGCATCTCTCTGCCTTTAAACCATCCCTATGCAGCTCTTTCTTGGGACCTCCCAAAAGCACATAGGGCACAACCTGGATACCAATGTTGCCTTAGCAGCTTTTCCAAATATGAGGTGGGACCTTAGAAATAGGGAGAATGAATGGGTCATAAAGCCACTGACAGGAAGAAGGGGGACCAGAACCCATACAAAGGAGTCTTTCCCCTACCAAACCATTTTGTTGTCCTTCTATGCCCCTCCCATCTCCTAGCCTCTTGCTGCCAAATGCTCCTGGAGAAATACTCCCTCACTGGGCCAATGGAGGTCAGAATCTCAGGGCAAAAGCCCTCAACTAGTGAAAGATGCTAGTGCTTACTACACAAGACAAAGCATATTTTCCTCCTGCAAAACATGCTCCACTCACCTCCTTCCCACCTCATCCCTCCTTCCAGATGTTCAAGTCCCAAACTTGGATCATTCTTGACTCTGATCTGCTGGGGACGCCTATGGCTCTCCCTTAAAATATATAGCGAATCTAGTTCCTTCTTATCACACCCACTGCAATGATCTGTCGTTATTTCTTGCCTCGATTAATTAGTTGCCTCTTGCAATTCCTTAAGTGGTCTCCTTCCTTCTGTCTTGCCTCATCTCAGTCTGTTCTTGGCCAGGCAGTAGGAGTTAAACCTCACCAAATATACCAGTTTATATCACTCCTCGCTCAGAGCCCTCTGATGACTCCGAGCAAAAGCTCAAGTCTTCTGGTGGCTGCTATGGCTTTACACGATGTGATCCCATTACCCCTCCAACCCCTGGCTCCCTCTGCTCCTCAGACACTCTTCTGCTTTGAGGTGTCGGCACTTGCTCTCAGCTCTGTGGGACACCTCCCTGCTAACTGCCTTCCCTCCTTCAGTCTTGGCTCACATGTTACCTTCTTAATGAGACCTACCCTTTGTCCACCCTATTAAATTGCAAACTGTACCTCTGCCCAGCACTCCCAATCTACCTTAATTTTTCCATAGCCCTTCGTATCTTCAACTGTACTGTGTAGTGCCTGATATCAGTCTAGGAATTGATTATATCTAGACACGGAATACAGACAGCAGTGCTGGGAACAGACCTGGTCCTGCTTTAATGGAACTGACCAACTGGGGTGTGACACAGACACCAAACAAAAATTCCACAATCCCTTTAATTCCTGCCATGAGTGATATGCAGGAGACTGCTGACACTGGTTAGGGGAATCCAGGGCCTCCTCAGAGCTGAACATGCCCTAGGACTCCACTTTGGTCAAGCACATTGATCATTGGCATGACTTTTCCAGGTGTCACTGACAACTCTTGTGCTACTTTGGGAGATATGTCTGAAGATGGAGAAAGAAGGATAAAGAAGGGAGGCAAGAACAGCAGGAGCCAGGCCTCCTATTGCAACCTTTGACCAATGGTAGATGGTCACTGGTGGATAAATACTCCCATGGACACCCCAGGCTAGAACAGCATGTTCGGTGGTAAGTGCAGTGGAGACAAAAACAGAATAAGGGTAGTGCGGAGTGCCTGGGAGTTTGTCATTTTCAACAGCACACGGGCAAGGTAGGCTTCCCTGGAAGGTAACATCTGCACAAAGACGTAGGGCATGACTCATTCACAATCCCAGTAGGGGGACCTGCCACCACTAAGGACTTGGGACAGTAGAGTGACCACCCTGTACTCAAGGAACAGCAAGCTTAGTATGGCCAGGGTTGATGGATGCAGAATAGACGCATGATACTTGCACACATGCATGATGTGTGTACAAGGCTCATCCTCATACCATCCCTTACAATAGTCTAGAAACAACCAGAGTCCATCAAATAGGGGAATGGTTAAATTATGGTACATCCATATAATGGAGTACTACAAAGCATTTAAAAAAGAATGAATACACTCTTTATATAATAATATGGAACAATTTCCAATTCATATTGAGTGAATAAAGCAACCTCTGGAATAGTGTATATAAGAAGTTGCATTTGGGCAAAAGGATGGAGAATAAATATGAATGACATAAAATCTGAACCCAAGTCTATCGCACTTACAAAAGCCATACTTTCTCCTACAACCACACATTATTGAGGAATTTCTCAAAAAATTCTTGTAAGCTCCTGGTGTTTTGTGTCAACACAATATTCAGACCACACAGTGGAGAATATACACCAACATTTGCTTTTACTGTGGCTTCTTCTATCTGAATGTCCTCTCTAAACACCTAGAACATGCTGCCCTCCCTCCATTCAGGCCCTACCCAGCCTCCATCATTACAGACCTCAGACACAACCTATGTGGGCTCTGAAGAGGTACTTACTAAATGTTCACTGACATAAAGGTGTGCTTCTGAACACAGACTGAAGCAATGTATCACTACCCTGGAGCTTGATGTTTAAACTAATTGTGTTGCTAATTTTCATTTCAAATAGGCAATTAACTGCACATCCATTTAGAAACCTGAAACTACCACACAGTGCTTATTAGTTATAGGATCTTTAAAGGGTTCATTAAAATTGAGCAGCTTTGCCTAGCAGCCTTACTAACAGAGGTAAGTAGAACTGGTACTGTTGACTACTCTAGAATAAATGGAAAATGATACAGGTTAATGGACAGGACACTTGGAATAGGCTGTGTTATTGTTTTTAATAGTTAAAATGTCATGATGGACATAGTGAGACTGGCAGTGAGCACGTCTGATATGTACAGAACATTATGGGGATTATCTAGCATAATCCTCAGGGCCACTGTGGAGGGGTAGGTGTCTCAGGTATTACACATTTTGTAAATGAGGACATGGACTCACCCAAGGTCACACAGAGTTAAACTCCAGCCCAGCAACTCTAAAGTCTTTGTGTTTTAACTGTTCACATTCCTACTGCCTTTTGCACCGTACACACAAGACATGTAGTATATGATGTGGAATCAAACATTAGAATTTTAATTCTCTCATTTTATCAATGAGACAGAGTTTCAAACAAGTGATATGGCTTGGGTTTCCTGATTCCTATGCACAGATCCTTCTGTGCTATCTTCTGTGATCACACCGTACTCAACAGAGTTTGAAATATGCTCTGTAAGAGATTATTTTTTTAAAAAGATTTATTTATTCATGAGAGACACAGAGAGAGAGAGAGGCAGAGACACAGGCAGAGGGAGAAGCAGGCTCCATGCAGGGAGCCCAACGTGGGACTTGATCCTGGGTCTCCAGGATCACGCTCTGGGCTGAAGGCGGTGCTAAACAGCTGAGTTACCCGGGCTGCCCTGTAAGGGATTATTTTATGTAAGAATTTATGGAATGGAGTTTACTGCAATCTCAAATGGAACCGGAATGGCATTTTTAACTTAAAAAGACCTAGATTTGAGCACGAATGCTAATTATAAGTCTTAAAATATTTGGAGCAATCTGAAAATAGTTCAGTGCTTTTTAATCCCAATCTGTAAGGGGGAAAATAGCTGATTTAAATGTTCTACTTGTCCCCATTGAAGGCTATAGATATGGGGCAGTGGCCAACAGAGGCATGATGCAATGGGTACTTCATATTTTAAGGAAAGAGGCACAATCACTGGCCTGCAATAACAGAAACTTTGTTTTAGAGGGGCAGAGGGGTTAGAGGAGGCCAGTTTCAAGTGACGTCACAATTTACCTATGGAGAGCAGGGTCCCACCTCCCTCAAGTACGCAAGACAGACCCTAACTCACCCTGGCTCCCTTTCTTGATGAGCCCATGGCCAGTACCATAATCCTTCACTCTAGGATGGATGTTATGAGTAAGAGATCAGACTTGGTAGGTGGGAAGTTGTTTATTCTCTTTGGCCATCTGAATGGCAAATATTTGACCAGAAATTAAATCCATGGCGGCAGGCAAGGATGGCTCCTTTTATCGCACTGTAGCACCTCACTTCTATCACACCCAGTTCTGGAATAAACCTGCTCTACTCTGGCGGTTTATTCTAGCAGTAACTAGTGGAGGGGTCAGCAAACTGTCTGCAAAGGGCCAGATAGTAAATATTTTAGCCTCTGAGGACCATATGGGTTCTGTCACAAGAATTCCCTTCTGTTGAGTGCAAAAGTAGCCAAAAATAATATGTAAACAAATGAGTAAGGCTGTGTTCCAATAAAATTTTATTTATGGGCACTGGAATTTGAATTTCGTATACTTTACACATGCCATGAAATATCCTTTGGATTTTTCTCAACCTTTTAAAAACGTAAAAACTATTCTTAGTTCACAAGCTGTGCAAAAAATAGGTGCTGGGCAGCTTGACATGCAGACCAGTTTGCTAGCCCTCCTTATAGAGTTAGAAACTTTTCTTCTTCTCCAATATACAGAGCCTTAACTGTGCTAACCAAAAAGGCCTTAGCAGTATTGTTTCCTCTCTTCCAGTGGCCTCATTATTTTTAACTTGTATTCATTCACTCCATTCGAGCATTCACTTGGCCCTACTCAGATCTGGGTACTGTACAAGATCCTTGGGTCACTGAGGGAAAATCAGATGTGGCTCTTCTCAGAGTTCTCACAGGGTCAGAAAAGGTACCCACAGGTGCAGTCAAGTATCACAAGTGTTTGATGAGGCACCTGTATTAGATTCCCAGGGCTGGCACAGCAGATTACTACAAACCAGGTGGTTTAAGACAACAGGAATGTGTCCTCTCAGTAGTTGGTCCTAGAGACCAGAAGTCTGAAATCAAGGTTGTGGCAGGGCTGGTTCCTTCTGGAGACTCCCTACTTGTGGAGGGAGAACCTGTCCCATGATGCTCTCCCAGCTTCGGGTGACTGCCAGCCATCCTTGGTTCCGTGGCTTGCTGACGCACTGCTCCAATCTACCTTCATCTGCACATGGCCTTTTGCTGTGTCTGTTTCCCCTTCTTTTCTCCTATAAGGATCTGTCATTGGATTTAGGGCCTACTCTAATTCACGATGGTCTCATCTCCAGATCCTTAGTTTTATCTGCAAATACCCTTTTTCCAAATAAATCTGTATTTTCAGGTTCCAGGTAGACAAATCTTTTAGGGGGCCATTACTTAATTCATTACAATATGCTTTGAAGGTTAATGTTATCCTGAAGGCTTCATGAAGGTCTCAAAAAGCGAGAGCTACTGCTCATCAGATGGACATGAGAGAGGAAAGGGAGGGCAGGCTCGGGGACCAGAGGCGATCTAAACTGCAGGCCGCTGAGCCTGCCTGAAGAAGCACAAGGTATGCACTGGGAGAGCATGAGACGAAGGCCAAGCAGGTCAGCAGGAAATCCAAGGTGGCGGTGTGGGCATCACGATCCTGGCACTAGCACAACAGAAGGATTTGGTGGAAACCTCTGAGACTCTCTTCCACTTTAAATGCACTAGAGCTCGGACGGACACTAAGATACTCATCACATCACCAGCACAGCCGGACTAAACAACCTTTAAGCTGCTTCTCCCAATCAGGACATTTAGATGTTGCAACAAGGTTTTATGATCTTCAAATAACGAACACGCTAGTTTTTCACCACTAGTGTCAAGGCCTTTGGTTTCGAGCCTCGCTTACATGTCATCCCCTCCCGTGCTGAGGGTTGCTCTTCCTGCCACCCTCTTTGTTTCCTGTGACTACCCTCTCACTCCTGGGAACTGTGAGTCAGGCAAGTAGAGTTTTCCTCCTATTACTACAACCATGCAAGAGTAAATCAAGAGTAAAAGGCAAGTTAATAAAAAAATCACTGGTCTTACTGCATTTAGCAAGATTTTAAAAGCAATTAAAACTATCTACACAGACAATAATGAAGAAAAATACTATTAAAAAGAACCAGCTTTCCTCTACAGGAATGGGAAATTATGTGTTTATGCATTCCAGTAAAACAACATGGGGAGGGCATTAGAAGCCTCAAAACACACCAGTAAACCAAGCCACACTTAGAAAAATGAAAGCTGATTTTTATTTTATCATCAACAGCCATTCTTTAAACATGAACATGCATACGTAATATTCTACGCACACATCACAGTTTTTAACGTTAGTTAATAAAGGTTAAACACACAACATACATCCTTACAAAAAAAGTCAAATGCAAACTTAAAACTTTAAAACAAAAGTCTTACTAATTTAAAAAAAGTTTGTGTTGGGTACCATTTGTACAACACAGTTAATTTAAACATTTTCATTTTGGCTGCACATGAAAAAAGCGGCAGTAGAAAATAAAGTCATTGAGGGTTTTTAAATAGCAGAATAGGCAGTTTTGCCATGCAGGAGAAGCAATATTAAATATTAGTTTTCAAAAAAAATCCACATTTAAAAATATTTAGTTCAAGTCACAGAATTTTTCTCAGTAGAGACCCCAATGCAATGCATAATTAGCTGCCTTAGATGGCCCGTTTGAAGGGACAATATCCCTCCAGAGTATAACTTTACTGATTTTGGCACAGAAAAGAAGTCTTAAGAACGAGAACATGATTAAAAAAGAGGGAAGAGGAACAGAGGAAAGAAATAAAAAGCAAGAGTACATGAGATAGTAATTGCAATCACTAAAAACTGTGCATTCCCAGTCACTGCAGAGTCTTCCGTCCACAGCAGGTGCGCACTCCACGACGGTTACTGCAGCATGGATTTGATTTGCTTGGAGGTAGTCTCATCATTCAAATGTTTTGTTGTGTACCTAAAAGTAAAAAAACAAAAACAAAAACAAACAGCAATTTTAGGGTATTTTTAAAAAGCCATTTTCTGCACTGGGTTCGAGAATTATTACAAGGTGGGCAAATAGGCACATTTTCTCTCAGAGTTGTGCCTTTGGTTTCCAGCTTCGGCTATGGTCAGGTTCTGCCTGCCTTAGCCTCCTGACCAGCTGTTAAACAGAAGATCCAGGAGCTGTGTAACTGAGTCACAGCTACCTTGATGAAATGATCTGACTAAATCCTAAAGGAAACACTTGGCTGCACCTGCTCACTCGGAGGAAAGCAGCCCTTACTCCATCCCGGGACTGACAAATTACAGCCGGGGCCAATCTAACCCAACAGCTGTTTCTGTATGGCTTGTGAGCGAAGTACATTTTTATCATTTTAAATGAATGGGGGAAAAAAAGCAAAAGAATATCTCATGTTAACATGGAAATTAATGAAATTCAAATTTCAGTGTTTTTATGAACACAGCCATACAGATTCACTAAAGTACTACCTATGGTCACCTTCTTGCTACAGCAGCAGAGTAGCTACGATAGAAACCATGTGGCCCCAAACCCTAAAATGTCTGTTTACTCTCTAGCCCTTTACAAAGAAGCAGGCTGACCTGTGTTCTAGTCCCAAACTGTCACATCCCCAAGTGCCTTGTTTCCAGGTAGGTGTGTTGTGCTATAAGCATGTAAACACGGGAATTGTGATGAGTCATCAGATTTATAAGACAATTCACCACATAGCCCAAGGTCAGTGAGCAAGGCTGCTATGTCTGGCGCTGCTCCCAGAGCTTACCACCTGGTGAAGCAGGAAGACGGTATTACACTCATACTAGGGACAAAGGAGGAAAGTACTAGAAAGGCCCTTACAGACTGGAAAAGCCCAGCTCATGAGGACACCGCAGGCCACATCAAGGGGTTGGGAGGTTATTTTAAGCGCAATGAAAGCCAATGGAGGATACTAGGTAGGGCAGTGATATGGGATTTCATTTAGGTTCTGGAAGGCCTGCTCTTCTGTTGAAGAACCATAGGGAGCAGAGGAACAGCACAGGGACTAAACAGGGGGCTGTTCCAGGGTCCTCAGTGAGAGATGATCAAGGCCTGGACCAGATGAGCAGCAATGGAGACAGGTGCTCAGTGCTTGAATGCAGGACAATTCAGATGGAACCTAATGCTGCATCAGTTAATTTGGCTTATAAGAATTTCATATATAATCTTTAAGGAATATATCATCTCAAGCAAGGACACACAGATGGTCTTTGTGTCTTTAAGAAATTTAAACCCAATTCTTGTCAGTTTCATCTCAAATCAATTTAAAAATTGAAGAAAGGACCTGAAAACTCAAATCCTTGGAGAGGTAAAGACACAGACATGTACTTAATTAAATAGCTGATATATTCTCAACAGTTTTACGTAGAAGCCACTTCCAAATTGTTTACATATTACTGAAGAGACACCAGAGTGCCTGGCACGTGATAGGTGCTCAATCAGTATTTGCAGAAGGAAGATAAGAAAGTAAGCAGCCAGGCTGAAAAAACTATCCATACAGGAATATTTACATTAAGTGGCAGGTGATATAGCCAAGACTAAAGCCTTCTGTTTTATTTTCCAAGTGCAAAGAAAGTATATATAGCTGCACACGATTCTACCAATGTCAGGAAATAAAAATGTTTAACATTCCTCTCTTCATTTATGTTCTTCTCCCTTCCTTTATGCTCCTGGATAGGGGAGAGGGCCACATAACTGGCACACCAACACTTCTACGTAGAGTGGTTTTAAGTATCAGTACTCAGCAATGTTCGGTGACATTCCAGGAGTTGTAAGTGCTTTCCTCTCCACCAAACACAAGTTCTTGCTGCTTCTGCAGGACGTGATCATGCATTTCCAGCAGTTCTCACATGCTTCCCCCTGAATGGGGCCAACTGGGAGGCAGGCTTGTCACATCACCACATTTTTTTTTTTTTTTAAAGATTTTATTCATTTATGAGAGACACACAGAGAAGCAGAGACACAGGTAGAGGAAGAAGCAGGCTCCATGTGGGGAGCCTGATGCGGGACTTGATCCCGGGACCTCAGGATCACGCCCTGGGCCGAAGGCAGTCCCCAAACTGCTGAGCCACCCAGGCATCCCACATCACCACATTCTTATCAAGAAATGGCCAGGAATTGGGGCGCCTTGGTGGCTCAGTTGGTTAAGCATCCGACTCTTTGATTTCAGCTCAAGTCATGATCTTAGAGTTTTGGGTTCGAGCCCTCTGTCAGGCTCTGCACTAGAAGTGGAGCCTGCTTGGGATTCTCCCTCTCCCTCTGCCCCCTTCCGATAAAGAAAGAAAGGGAAGAAAGAAAAGGAAGGGAGGTAGGAAGAGAAGGAGAGAAGCAGAGAGGGAGAGAGGGAGGGGGGGTGGCAAGCAGGCCAGAACACCTAATGTGTGAAAATCATATACGGATACGTATGGTATTATCTTACTTCGTATATAACAACAAAGTTCCTCACTGAGTGCATGACTTTTCTACTCAAGAAAAGCAACCTTTACTCTGAAATTTAGTAAAGCAAGCTGTTATCTAGCACAGAACCTTAACTCTCCACTCTGGCTTGCTCTCATATAATCGAGGCACTTGGTTCTATTTCTCCAACTGTAAAATGTAGGCATGACTTGCTGCTTTTCTATGATCACATACTGTAAGTTGGAGGCCCTTGTAATAACTACAGAGAAGAATTCAAAATAAACAGCATATATGTGTGCGCAATTAAAATTTTTTCATTATTAACTGTTGGCTCGGAGGAAAATGACATAGTGAGCACCTCTGGTAAAAAGCAGCTACTCAGAAAGTAATTCCACAAAAGTGTCTTCCATTTTGTGGAGGTGTAAATAGCAATTAACATTTGCACAGCACTTTTGGGATTATAAGATGTTTTTCAAATAGTATCTCCTTTGCTCTGAGTGAAGCATATTAGGGGCTAGGGTGGGTGTTTACATATAGAATGAGGTGCCTGAGCCCCGGCCCAGACCTGAGAGAGAGAGAGACTCTCTGGGGATGGGGACCTGGGAATCTGCATTTTTGCTTCCTTCTCAGTTACTCCAAACCACTGCAGGGTTCAATCACAAAGGAAACCTAAGGCTTAATGGTACAGCATCAAGCATATGGGATTTTAAGAATGAAATTCTGAATGTGAAAACAGATGCCAACATTTATTTGCTATGTGATCTATGAGTCTCTCAAGAGCTCACAGTAACTTTTTGGATGATGGAAACATCCCCAGCACCTCATATCCATCACCTACTTCTCAGAGCTGTGGTGCAGATTAAGTAAAGTCATACATATGAAACTGCATACAAACGCACAGTGATATAAAAATTTTACTAATTGTAACCACTACTATAAAGCATCAAGTGTACTGGTGAACCTTATAAACTTCCCGGGTGAAAAAATAAGAACCAGACACAACATGTTCACTATGTATAAAAACAGCTCAAGGGTTATTTCTGCAACAAAACCTTCATCTATTTTCCATTAGACATGTGAAAAGAAAACTGAAAAGAGGTGACTCTTGCCTCAATGGTGCTTTTCTTCCCCTGTTCCTCAAACACAGACCGGTGTGTGTGAGTCTTCAATCCCACCTCTCACTTAGAGCCACTGCCTGGTGCTGCCCTAGTTCTAGAGTAGAAAGACCTCACTACCTTTAAATTCTGAAAAACAAAAGCAAATTCTGAGCTTTTACTGTGCGGAGTACTGTCTCTTCATGGTAAAGGAAATAACAGTAGGCCCTCCTGGACATCAATTCCTTCTTCCTTTTCAAAGCAGGTTTCATGTCAGTGGCTGGCTTTGCAGAATCTACCCAGAAAGAAGGGTCTTGGGAGAAAAACTAGGCTGACTGGGATGGGACCCAGGGAATCTTCAGAAAGGGATTCACAATACTATGAATATGGATAAAACCAATGAGGTTTACATTGTAAAAATCTCCAGAGTAAAAAAATTCCTGAAAGTTTGTGGCTTCCATAGGCTTATGGTGCAAACAGTTTGACATCACGAGGCTTTTTACTGTTATATTACGGTCCTGAATCTTTCTAGTATTTGTTTAGAATTGACCGACCTTCTTTACCGAGGCAGTCATAGCTTATAGAGTACTTTCCATAATCCTAATAAAATCATTTGATGGTTCCATTCAGCTGAAGTGACACAGCACAGACTCTGCTTTATGATGTACCAAGTGTGACTAAGCATTCAAGAGGAGTAAGAACCTGTTTTGCTCATAAAACATGAAAAATTTAATACTGAATTGGAAATCATTTTTGTGTGTCATGTGAACTAAAGTGCACTGCAGTGAAAAGATGGCCTGCGACCTTAAAAAGTCTCTGTATTTCTGTGCTCATGCAATTTTGAGCATTTAAACACAAAATTATCAAGCAATGAGCAAACTGTCTTTTATGTTAGGGATATTATACTATAAATTAAATCTCTGTAATCAAGATGTTAGGATACGCTAAGATTTACATTTAAAAATATTCCAGCACTCAAGAGACTCCTGGCTAGCTCAGTGAGTAGAGCAGGAGACTCTTGATCTTGGGAGTTGTATGTTCAAGCCCCACACTGGGGAGGGAGGGAGGGAAGGAAGGAGGGAGGGAGGGAGGGAGGGAGGGAGGGAGGGAGGAAGGGAGGAAGAGAGAAAGAGAAAGAAAGAAAGAAAAAGAAAAGAAAAAGAAAGAGAATCCTGTCTTAAAAAAAAAAGCCAGCATTTGTAGGAGCCACAGTAACTACATTAAGTCAGTCTAAGCTGAGGAAAGACAGCAAATAACAGCTTTATTTTCATTTTAAGAAATATACAAAAGTAATAAAGGTATCTGTGAAACTAGGAATGTAATTACACTATATTAAGGGAAAAGAACTAGTTGTAGAAGAGTTTGTATGGTACTGTATCTTGTAAAAAGTATCACAGATCTGTGACTATCTACAAGTGTAAAGAAAAAGCTGTACAAGACTATATACCAAAAGGTTAGTAGAGGTTTATTTCAAAATAGTGAGATTTTGTGATTTCCTTATTTTGCTTTAAATTTTCCTGTGTTTGCTGGATTTTATTTGCAATTAGCACGTTATACATTCATTAAAAAATTTAAAAACAGGGCACCTAGGTGGCTCAGTTGGTTAAGCTGCCTTTGGCTCAGTTCATGATCTCAGGGTCTTGGGATTGAGTCCCCCATCAGGCTCCCTGCTCAGTGGGGAGCCTACTTCTCCCTCTCCCTGATGCTCTCTCACTTTCTCAAAGAAATAAAATTTAAAAAAAAAATTAAAAAACAAACATCCCCGGACTCCTGGGTTGCTCAGCGGTTGAGCTTCTGCCTTTGGCTCAGGGCGTAGTCCTGGGGTCCTGGGATTGAGTCCCGCATCGGGCTCCCTGTGTGGAGCCCGCTTCTCCCTCTGCCTGTGTCTTTGCCTCTGTCTCTCATGAATAAATAAATAAAATCTTTAAAAAATAATAAACAAACACCCCAAGACAATCAAAAAAATGAAAGCCAAAATCTTTGGCAAAGAAATGAAACTGCTTTTTTCATCTGAGTCGCCCCTCCCATGCTCTCTTTATTGTAGAAATACTGTAACCAATATTTGAAAGCAGGATTACTAATAATGCAAAATGAGATCTTCATATTTCTAACATGAACATACATACTCATATTCTTTGTAATATTTGCATTTTGGAGCATTTTCTTACATATTTTTTTTCTATACATATGCACACGTACATATACATACCTGAGAGCATTGAGAAGACCTTCTACACTATTGGGAGGTTGGTCCTTAAGAACTTTGATACAACCTTTCATCTAAGAAGAAAAGGAAATAGAAAAGGTAAAAATGTTTGTTTTCTTATATAACATTCATTATCTCAAAACAGTAGTACTTAAATTAGTACCACAACTATGGAACTCCTGAGCAATTACATTCTAGAAATGTTAAAATCATTATTCTTAGAAGGGAAACAACCTACCCAAATGTTATTTTCAGTTTCTCTATCAAACAAAACTTTTTAAGAACCGAACCAGTCAAACAGAAGCACCATGCACACTAATGAGAAAACTAAGGGTTGCTAAGGGAAGACTTCCCAGAAAAGGTGTGGAGCAGTTTATGGAAGGACTGAATGGACACGCTGCCAAGGAACAGAGGAGCCTTTCCAAGTAGACAAACATCTTGATCAAAATAAAGTTTTTCACACGCTGAGGACAGAATCTTGCAGGACTAAATGACTAGCACAGGGAAGTTTACAGAGGGCCTCACATGCCAGGAAGACTCAACTGTAACTAATGAGGCAGGGGCTGTTACGGGCTATAAAAAGGAAACAACTCAGTGAAGATGGTATGTAAGGACTATGAGGACTATGAAAAACAGAGCATAGCAGAACCAGCACAGGCTTGAGAGTGCCTGGGTGGCTCAATCAGTTAAGTGTCCTCCTCTTGATTGCAGCTCAGGTCATGGTCTTGGAATCCTGGGATGGAATTCCACACTGGGCTCCACGCTCAGTGTGGCATCTGCTTGGGAATTCTCTCTCCATCTACCCCTCTCCTCACTCTTATGCAGGTACTTTCACTAATTAACTAAATAAAATCTAAAAAACAAAACAAAACAAAACAAAACAAAAACACCTCAAAGAAAGAACACACAGGCTTTGGAAGCCATGGAGATGTGGGTTCAAAATCCTATTCTAACATTCTAGCAATTATACTTGTAATTTCCTTAAGTGTTAGATTTTCTGTTAGTATGGAGGAGATAACATCTACATCCTCAGAGTATTTTCAAAGGAAGTGGGGAAACAAGAATAAAATTCCTGACACATAGTAATCACTCAATAAATGTTCACTCATTTCTTTTCACAGAGGATGGACATGAATAAAGAAAGGTAGGGAGGCTGGCTAGCAATCAGGAATCTAGACACGAAATGCCAAGAACCTGAACTAACTCTATCAGGAAACTGCTTTATTCCTAATATAAACTTCTGTAGAGATAAGCAAAATAGAAGCCCAGACTAGGGCCACAAGTTATTATGATTGGGAGGGAGGAGAAAATCTATATTATATTGTCTTTCTTTCATTGGAGTACCTTTACTTTTTTTTTTTTTTTTTTTGAAAGATTCTATTTATTTGGGACACCTGGGTGGCTCAGTGGTTGAGCATCTACCTTCAGCTCAGGTTGTGATCCTGGGGTCCTGGGGTCCTGGGACTGAGTCCCACATCAGGCTCCCTACATGGAGCCTGCTTCTCCCTCTGCCAGTGTCTCTCATGAATAAAATCTTACAAAAAAAGAAGATTTTATTTATTTGAAAGAGAGACTCAGAGAGATCACAGAGTGAGAAGGAGAAGCAGACTCCCTGCCTGAGCAGGGAGCCCAACATGAGGCTGGATCCCAGAACCCTGAGATCATGACCTGAGCTGAAGGCAGACGCTTAACTGACTAAGCCACCCAGGTGCCCCCTCTACTGACTTTCTATTCTATATACATCTGGAAATAAGTCTTTTGTTTGAAATGGCCTTTGGTCAAAGAATGAAAGGAAATTTCTTATGTCTGATTTTTTAAATTTATATTGCAAAATAGGCAGAAGGACTGCTGAGGAGTACGAGGGACACAGAGGCATGTTAAAAGACTCCAGCTGTCCTACTCTACTCTACTACTCCACCCATATATGACTGTATAAAGTCCAACATAAGAGGCAACAGAAACCCACCATTATCAGAAACTATAATACTGAGAGGTCTGTGACAGAGTACAACCTGCAGCTCTTATAAATAAAATTAACGCTTATGATTTTCACTTATGCGAGTGGTTTGGAATTAAATAAAGCAATATAACTTACATCAATCTTTGATGTTTTGGCAAATGCTCCCACTGGATGTACATGGTCATAGAGTATTATGACACCCACCATTACCCTCAAGCAGAATGACACCGTCTCTTCATTTGTAAATCTGCTTCTGTATTCCCTGGAGGGTAGAAAATATGTGGATGGATGAGGCATAACTTAATGAGCTGATTCACCTTTCAGCTGGTGCTGAAAGATGTATCCTGTTGATCTCTAAAGGGAATACAAGCATTATAACCCCTCCCCCCTTTCTCCACAGTGAGATTCCTAGACAACTGAGGTAGGTGGAGCAGATATAATACGTATTCTGATCTCTGCATCCTCCTTAGTTTACCGTAACTCCTTCTGCTTGGCAGAGATGAGGCAAATCAGAGAAATCAAAGTAGCCCCAAAGTAGTTTCAGCACAGGTGCTTTGTAAAGGCTGTTCCCACCAATATGATGGGAAAAGCCACTAGCTTAATGGAGCAATAGGTTTGCTATTTAGAAGCTAACTTAATATAAGCATTTACATTATTGTATTTGGATTCTAATTTTACTAAAATTCACTCATATTCTTCTCTCATTTGGAAAAAGGGATAGAACTTTTGTCTATATATAAGGCAGTGTGACATAGCGGAAAGCACCTAGAACCAGGATGGAGCCATCCAGGCATATGTGTGGCCAATCGGCCACTGTGCATAAAAAAGCCCCTTGACTTCCCAGGACCTCACTCCTCTACTGGAAACAATAATGAAGAGCTGCCCTCCTACTTCATAAGGTTTTCCAGTAAGATGATGTGTATAATAGTGCTTTGGAAAATGAAAAGCTCCACAAAAACAAGTTACCTAATAAAACCATATGCTATTTAGGAATCCAGGAGGAATTCTTTCTGCCTGCTGATAAGAAAATCCAGCCAGACACCACTGTGGCATATATGACAAATGCGTTGAAAGTGAAGGGAAACCCAGAAGAGAATTCAGATTAGTGTCAACCAAAAAATAAATAGATAAATAAAATTAAGACTGTAAACTAACACTGAGAGAAAGGGACAAATAGAAGAGTAACTCTGTAGCCCTCTAGCAAAAAGACAAGGTGAGGTTCTTCACTGAAAAGGAGAGAATGCTGATGAGAAGCGTAATCAAAACAGCAAAGCTCTTCCCTATCTCCAATAAAAGCATCACAAAATTCCCCATTTAAAGCATCTAGTAAGTTTGTCTGACTGGTCTTAGGTACCTGAAAACCCACTGTACTTTCTACTTAACCAGAAGTTACATTAGCTTCAAACTATCTTCATATTGTTCATATATAAGCAATGGATACTTCAGATATATTTAATTTCTGCCTTCCAAATAAGACATATTCATATCTAAACAACTGTTTCCATAAGATTGTTAAAGTGAAAAAGATCAGCTAATACTCACGGTGTTTCGAGCATGACTCTGCATACACTAGCCATGGTGCTTAGACAATCTGTGGTATTTTCTATTGGTAAATTTTTATTCTGTAAAAGTATGTGGAGAAAAAAGTGAAAGTGATAGTTACTACTTTAGTATTATTTAAAACCTAGTATAAGGTGAAAAACTGACAACTTTAAAATTTGGTTCCTACTCCTCTAATTTTGTAAAAAATGTACTAGGTACATTCTAGGTACTGTTCTAAGCTCTCAAATATGGCTATGAGCAAGAGAACCAAGACCCTGCTCTCCTGAGAGTCACTTACCTTCCAGCTGAGTGGAAACAACCATTACATGCAGACAGGGCCTCACGGGCCATGAAGTATGGGGATTTTATTCCTTATACTGGGAAGTCACCAGAAACATTTTAAACAGAGAAAAGAAGGGCCTGTAGTTTTTACTTGGCTGCTCTTTGGAGAAAGGACTATAGTGGGGCAAGAGAAGAAGAAATAAGACCAGCAGGAAAATGAATACTGTCATCTAGGTGAGAGGACAGTGGGCCAATCCAGGGAGGCAGAGCAAAGAGAGAGGCTAAGTTTTCAGATTCAGGGTATATTTTGGAGGGAGAATCAATAACACTGACAGAGGAGATGTAAGAAGTGAAATAAAGAAAGGAATTCAAGATGATAACCCCTAAGTTAGCTTGCTTTTGCAGGGGTACTATTAATTAAGTAGGAAAAGACGAAGAAAGGGCAAGGTTGGGAGAAAACACCAAGACTTTGGTTTGGCCACAATACCACTTAAGTGTTGACTATGCATCCAAAGGGAAGCTGGATAGGCAGGTAGATGTGTACATGTGGGCCTTGGGGAAGGGACAGGAGTCCACCCACACACGCACAGGGATGGCAATGCCACAGGGCCTGCAGAGGTCACCAAGGCTGCAGACAGGAAGAAGAATCACAACATGAAGACTAGCTAGCTGTTCAGGCAACACTTACCTCTGATACAAATTTTGTCGTGGCATCACTTAAGGTTTTCAGCATTGGGGTTGCCTCAGCATAAAACAAAGACATTCGATTTGCCAATTCATTATTTACTTCATTTTCTCCTTCTGCCTGTGTGGAAAAAAAGAGCATGTAATATCAGTTCATAAATTGTTAAATATCATAACATTTATAAAAGAACCTAGGCAGAGTGCTTCTTTTGCTAATGCTTGTAAAATTACTCTAACAAATGCTCTTAAACTCTATTTTAGACCTTCTTGTGCAAATACTTAAATATTCTTTAAAAACGGGTTAAAAATGATATTAAGCAATTTTTCAGAAAGATGAACTTCCTTTCAAATACTATAAATGATATTAAGCAACTGAGTAAAACCTGGATGGCCTGCCTACTGTAACAAGGCTATGGAAGACAGGGAGATAAGGTCACTGCCCTGGCTGCCTTTTCAAGACCATGCAGGGACCCACAATAACATACTAAGACGTGATGACCAAAAAAGGAGGTGAGAGGGAAGACTATCAGACTGGAAGAAACTAAAGTGGACTCTGAAGACCCTGCGTTTGCAGGTGATGATGGGCAGGTAACCACAGCATTCCAACCATTTCAAGTGGCTTAGAGTGTAACCCAGTGTGTTCAGTGTCATAAGGGGCACGGGCCAGGGAACAATAAGGCTGGGAAGGAAGGCTGGGGTCAGGCTGCAAGTGTCTTAGCTTCCAGCTTAAGTTCATATTTTTCCTCTGCACGTAACAGGGGGCCCCCTGAACATGTTAGAAGAAAGGAACAACAATTAAGCTAATTTTCTAAAGCAAGTTGACTGATGGTGGTAGGCAGAGTGTGCCAAAAAAGAAAGAGATCATAGGTCAAAAAATGAATTCTGCTACAGAATGCCTGCCAGAGAGTGAATGAGGCTCTCAACTGGGACAGAAGAACTAAGATGGAAAGGGGTGAGTGAGGAAGAGAAAATATTTCACCTGACAACAGTTGGATGTACCTATAATTACTGAGGGCAAAAGACAGGGCAGTGGTGATTTAACAGTCTTTGGCCTTAAGGAGTAGCAGGATGGCTATACCAGAGGACTGACTGGGTGTTACGTGTTCTGTTTTGTTTTGATTTGATCTCATATGATTTTACACGGTGGCTCTGAAAAAGACATGGTAAGTTCAGCCTCACAGCAGGAACTAGTCTATGCAAAACCAAACTGATGTAAAATAACAGATGCTTCATGAAGAGAGATCCTTCTCCCTACCAAGCTCTGTCTTATAGCAGCCACTTCAGAAATATGGATTCAATGAAGAAAGGGGGGGAGGGGAAGAACAGTCTTTCCTTTGGCACTTTCTTATAGTACTTACCACTCCTTACACTTATGTAATCCTTCTTTATTAAACTATCTAGTTGAGGCTGTAAGGCTGATCCTAGAAATTTCCCCTTTTTTCACACCAATTAGCACAAAGTAGTAGCACAAAGTACCTCAAAATCCCTAGAGAAAAAGAGAATGTTTTCTATTTAAGATTTTACTTATAGTATTTGACTCCCTGGAGGTAGAAAAGGGTGAAGACAAGGAGAAATCAAGGGCAATCAAGCCTAAATAAACTAGAAGTGCAGTTAAACAGCCAAGAACAGGCACAGAAGTGCTCATAGCCATGACTTTACTCTCTCCTCTTGCCAATATTAGTATCCCATTCCAGGCCAACTTTTCTCCAGGACTCTTCCATTCTAAGACTAGGGGGTCAAAAAACTCAAAACCATTAATTCACTAACTTTTGTATAATTAAAATAAGATTACACATGGGATGCCTGACCGGCTCAGCCAGGAGAGCGTGCAACTTTTGATCTCAAGGTTGTGAGTTTGAGCCCTGTGGGGGTGTAGAAATTACTTAAAAAAAAAAAAAAAAAAAGAAAAAGTAAAAGAAATTACTTAAAAACCCTTAAAAACATTAAAAAATAAATAAAATGAGAATACACAGGGAAATTTTGTAAGTATCAATGATAGCAATTTTATTCGAGGATCATCAGGACTAAAGGGACTCAGTGGAAGAACAGGCCAGCACTTTGTGTGGTCTATGATATCTTGCCCTTTCTCCTCACAGCTACAGCCCATAGTGGGTTACTGACTGTATCTGAATGGATGAGCACATGAACAACCAAACTAATGGCTATTATTACTATACCCCCGATTCAAAGCATTAACTTACTGGGACGTTATTAATCCTCATACGACTCAATGTTCTTCTATAATAGCTGAAATCGTTCTGTATGGCGGGATTTGTCATCTAAAGAAGACATTTATGAAAGAAAAATGTATTATGCACCCTAAATAACAGTGTAATGATAGTGTAAAAGTGAAAAATCTATTAGATACAGTTTTAACTAGTTAAGTAACACTTCCTACTTTGTAATACCATTTTAAGAACTAAAACTGGTATCAGCCAAGACAGCTTTTTGTATCTAAATTATATAACATTGTACTTAGTCCTTACTGAATATATAAACCATGTAGACTGTTTTACAGTCATGATTCATATACTTCCCCTTTTCAATAATTTTGGGTAATACACTCAAAGGTTTCTCAAAGGCCAATATTACCAAATAAACAAAAACAAGAAGAAAAAGGTAAGCATTTGTTTTTAATTATTACAATAAATTATGTGTATATGAAGGCAATCCTCAGACTAAAATTTTATATATAAATCCTTTGTACTCAAAGTATTAATAAAAGAGAACAATTTCCTGTTATGCAATCATAAAAGGCTGTAGTTAGGAATCCATCTCCTCCATTTATCAGACAAGGTCCCTAAGGTCTGGAAAGTCAAAGGACCTGCCTTATACCTAGTTACAGTGACAGAGCCTCAAGTGGATCAGGTCTCCTCATACAGAAGTTAGTACTTGTTTCTTTACCTTCAGTCCTTCTAACAAAGGGAGGATGGGTGTACAGGGAAATAGGAAGAGAGATAGAGAGATGAGGAAGAAGGAGGAAGGAAGGAGAGAAGGAAAGAAAGAGGGAGGGAGGAAGGATCTTAACATTTTTATATAAAGGGATCCTGAAAATAGGCTAGTGATGAGCAGAAAAGAAAAAATAATATTAGAAAAGGTCAATATTGTTCTAGAGATATTTAAAAAAATGAAGCTAAGTGAAGACTGAGTATTGGGTAATTTGCTATTTATTTTCTACGCACGAAATATATCAAAAGACCTGTTATAACATTTAAATCTAGTTTTCCATGTTTCACTTAGGACCCACAAATACCATGAAAACACACTTTGACAAAGTCACCAGGCATTTCCTACAATGCTCACTGAAAGGCTCACAATGCCCATGCACTCAGGGGCAGCACAAAGTCCTACCTTGAGCTCGTCGAACCGGAGTGTGAAATGAAGGATCTCTGCAAACTGTTTGGCAAGAGCCTGCTCTCGCTCTAGATGCTGCGTGGGAGAGTATGGGGTACTTGTCAAGGCTCCCAGAAGACCTCTTAGTGCTGCTTCTAAAGAAAGGAAGATTAAAATGTTAAGCTGTATCTCCCTGATTTTTGTTTATTAAAAAGCGAGCTATTTATAAACGTTATGATTTTAATTCCCATAGAAATAAAGTCTCTTCAAAAGTTGTATTATCTAAATACAATCACTGAAATTGAATAGCGTTTAACAGAATAAAAGCCTTAAAGAAACCAATTCGGTTTTATAATTCCATAAACCCCAAATCAAAATAACGCAGAATGTAAACCTGAATTAAACACCAGGATCAGCACTGTGCTGATTTTTATGAACTGGTAAGGGTTACCTACAGCTGAGTTAACTTCTTCAGTGGCATCATGTCCACACAGTCAAATCTCTACATGGCTGGGAATGAATTACCAACTTCTCATATTTTGAATATGTTGCTTATTTATAAACACAAATTGCTTTTGTTCAAATACTAAAGGAAACAAAGTATTTGGCTTAAATTATTAGCTTCCTGAATGTCTGAGAACTTGGCATCTTAGAATCACGATATAAATATTCTCTAATTCGTTATATAAGATGATCCCTTCGAAATAATTGCTCTTTTTGGAATGTTAGACTAACATATACCGTGTTTTTTTTTTTTTTTTAGATTTTAGTTATTTTTTATTAATGAGAGACAGAGAGAGAGAGGCAGAGATACAGGCAGAGAGAGAGAAGCAGGCTCCATGCAGGGAGCCTGATGCAGGACTTGATCCCGGTCTCCAAGATCATGCCCTGGGCTGAAGGCAGGCGCCAAACCACTGAGCCACCCAGGTGACCCTACTGTGTTTTTTAAAAATGGAAATATTGGTGAAAGGGACCATAAGGAAAGGTGGGGGGAATCTGAGCAGGGAAAAATTAGAGAGGAAGACCAACCATGAGAGACTCTGGGAAACAGACAAACAGTTGCAGAAGGGGAGGTGGGTGGAAGGATGGGGTAATTGGGTGATGAGCATTAAGGAAGGCACATGATGCAATGAGCACTAGGTGTTATACTGTATGTTGGCAAATTGAATTTAAGTAAAATTTTAAAATGTATATATAAAATATAAGTGGAAATACTGATATTTCACTTAAAAAATAAATATCAAACTGGGATCCCTGGGTGGCGCAGTGGTTTGGCGCCTGCCTTTGGCCCAGGGCGCGATCCTGGAGACCCAGGATCGAATCCCACGTCGGGCTCCTGGTGCATGGAGCCTGCTTCTCCCTCTGCCTATGTCTCTGCCTCTCTCTCTCTCTCTCTCTCTGTGTGACTATCATAAATAAATAAAAATTAAAAAATAAAAATAAAAAATAAATAAATATCAAACTAATTCACAGATTTTAGAATCTTGAATTCTAAAAATGCCAGATTCTTTTCAGAGAAAACAATTTATAATAGTAGATGGTGATCTGACACTAATGAATAAATGTCAGATTATTGAGTAAACAATAAATTTATGTCAGATCATCAATCCTTAACTTAAAAAAAAAATACTAGCTCTACTATTTATGAAGACCCTACCATGAACTAACATCCCTGCTGTGCACATGACCTCGTCTTTTATGTAACTTTTACCACTGACTCATATATAAGCATTACAGATGGGTACATACCAAGTTTCAAAGAGTTAGACCCCCAAGGGTATAGCTAATAAATTCAAGATGTTTCTGACTCTGCAGTCCTACTCTTTCCACCATAATACACAATAAACTGTCTCTCAAATATAGCAACATTCTACCTAGTGTTCTGTAACCTTAAAAAACGTGAATCTAGGGATTACTACATAGTAGGTATTTCTTATATGTCTAACATGTATTAGTACTGAACTAGACACTACACAGATGTTATTTGTCATCTACACAGTAACTTCAAATGACAGTTCTTTTTTCCATAGCAAGTCAGGAAATGTACTGATTGTCTACTATGTGCCAGGTACTGGGGAACAGAAATGAAAGCCAACATATTCCCTAGGCCTACCTGGAGCGTGACTACACAGAGAAGAGAAGGACAAATTATTACAGTTTAACATACGTTAAGAAGTACACGATAGAATGGAAAGATATAAAAAGAGAACCTCACCTAGTTGAAGGCTCAGGAAAAAGCCCTCTAAGTAAGTGACATTTGGGCTGAAAGTGAAGTGTACACTAAGGATGAGCAAGAGGGCAGTGAGCCAGATCCTGAGCTGAGAGGAGCAGGACATAGCAGAGGAACTGCAAGAAGACCAACATAAGTAGAACAGAGATGCAAGGAGAGTAACCCAAGACTAGCACAATATGCATATAATTTATGTTCCATACCAAGTGTTCTGGTCTTGTCATTCTAATTCCCCTGGAGAAACTACTTAAGCATAATAGATTAATGTTTATGAAAACTCCACTTCATCTGCTATGTGTAGGATGGATTACAGGAGGACGGACGGATGGCATATAGAAGTATAAGAGTGGATATGAAAGTCAATTAAGAGGAAAAGTACATTTTAGCTATTTTGAAAAATGGTTTATTCATCTCAAGATTCATTCCATTTGTCAGTATTGATGTAAGTGCAAAGCAAAGTCTGAGAGAGAGGAGAATAGTAAAAACCATTCAACACACACGTGTGCGCATCCACACCCCAATACTGTTACAGGCTGTTGTAGAAAAAAAGAAAGTTGCGTTTTCTAGATTTATCAAGTCTCAGGGTTAATGTAACATTTGCAGTGCTCTAAAACTTTGGGGGATGGCACAGCCCCTCCCCTGTGGAGTGCAGTCCAGTCACTTGGCTCAGGTGGGATAGCTGGTAACCATGTTGGAAGACTTCAGTTCCTGAATGGCTGGAGCCCTCAATGGCAAATCTATGGAAAAAGGTCATCTAAAAACAAGGACACTGATTATCTGACTTTGAGGCACCTGCATCAGCCTCTCATCTTGGGAACTTCTCTGGATACAAAACAGTCCTACTGGTCTAGAATAGAATGGCCTGTGTCAAGAAAGGAATCAGAGACAGAAGATCCCAGAAGGTGGCTCAGGTCTCTGGCTGAGTCGGAAAGAAAGAGAGGTCAAAGAAGAGATGATATAAGGACTGTGGTCTTACTGATGGAGCTCCTAAAACAAAATCATGTGATTAGGGTTCTTAGGAAAGATAGGTGACATGAAGAAATTAACAGGCTACTAAACTCTAAATTCTAGAAGAAATTAGCTGATAGATGAGTGCACAAAATTGCAAGGAAAAGACCAACTGGGAGAAATAATAAAGACAGATTAGGCTACAAAGTAGAATAAGGGAAAACAACTGGATGCCTAGGAAGAGGAAGTCCCTGTGGAAAGTGCTCCTTTTTTAAAAAAAATTTATTCATTTATTCATGAGAGACAGAGAGAGAGAGAGAGACAGAGACAGAGACAGAGAGAGAGAGAGAGAGGCAGAGACACAGGCAGAGGGAGAAGCAGGCCCCATGGCAGGGAGCCTGACATGGGATTCGATCCCAGGTCTCCAGGATCAGGCCCTGGGCTGAAGGTAGTGCTAAACCGGTGAGCCACCCAGGCTGCCCAAAAGTGCTCCTTTAGTACAGGAGAAACACCAAGAAAAGCCAAAGGAGTCTGTTTACTCTCTGATCATACAACCTTCAATGAGGTGCCTCAACTCAGAAAGCCTCGGGCTGAAACAAGTACAGGAACTATCCCAGGCCAGCAACGTTAACCTTGTCGACAAAGGTCACTGTGTCTTCCAAATTAGTCAAGAGATTCCTTCCCTGTGTCTCTATAAATATGCAAACTGGCAAGGGATCAGGATCTCTCTTCTGGGGTACACACCACTGTATATCTGTGATGCTGAAGCCAAGCAACTCTCTTCTTGGGACTGCAAGATTCTGAATGATCACATGTATCTTGACAGCTGGCGCTTTATGGGCTATTTGTAATGTTTATCCTCACCTGTGGCTCAAGTAGGAAGAGGAGAGAGGAGGTTTAGTGGATATAAACCAGATGGTTCACCAGACTCAGGTCCAGAAAGGATACTGAAGCTCATGTGGTCAAGACCACACAACCAATACTTAGCAAACAGCAGATTTTAAATAGGAAGCTATGCCTCCAAAGCCCAAAGTCCATTATTATTGCTTCTCCTAAATACCCAATACATATTTGATACAGCAGATGTGTTTAACCATTAATTCATCCCTCACTCACTCAAGAGACAAAGAGTTTCTATCATATGTAAACAAAGATGTGCTTCTGTCAACAAGGAAACTGGAAACATTACTAACCAGGTTACTGGCAAAGAGATGTAAACTGTCCTATGTTAAATTTGTACTTTGCTCATAACTTTACAGAGAAGTCGCTAGAGTTAATCAAAGATCCAGGCTCTGACAGGATGTATGAAAGATGACAGCTTCTTGCTATTACCTATGTTACAAATACCATTCTGCCGAAATGGAACACATACCACTAGCCTGATTTAATTCCGATAGTTAAAACATAAGAAAACATGGAAGCCTAACTGGTTCAGCCTAGTTTACAATTATTCTTTTAAAGTAGCGAATGCTAAGAGACTAAGATGAGCCTCAGGAGGCCTGAGCACCATCTAAAGACATATAACTTCAAAGGCAGCTAGAAACTAGCAGTGCAAGAAACACTCTAAAGATGAAGGAGTAAAGATAACCACAATTAGAAGACCTCAATGAGGTCAATGAGGTCACAAAACTATAGACCTATAGATCAAGTATAGATACTTGATCAAAAAGGCTGGCAGCGTGAAAGAACTGTTGCGCTTGAGAAAAGAAGTTATAATTCTTATTTCTAGTAAGAAAAGTTATACCAACACTTCTATCTCAACAATCTGTACCTTTAACAGTCTGTACTTCATCTAAGGAAAAACAGCAGTTCTCTCAGTTTTTAAAAAACCTAGGCATTAAAAAGAAAAAAAAAAAAAATGAACCCAGCTTTCAAGCAGGCTGCAGACCAAGTGGCCCAAGTAGCTGATATATGAAGGTATAGACAGCCAGATATAAAAAACTAGGAAGTGATAGGGACCTGCTGGACACTGGAAAGCACAAGCCCTATGGTAGTGCAAAGAAATGCTTTGCCACAGAGATCGCTAAAGCCAACTGAGATGCTGCTGACTGACCAATCACTGCCTAAGCTACTGATTTTTCCCAAGCATCTAGAGACTTAGAAACAGCAACAACAAGATACAGAACCCAAATAATTACCCATTTTTAAAACTTGGCAACTTCCATCTTTCAAATGACTCCAGGGACTAATTGCCTAAATCTCACCTGCTCTGCCTCCTTCTTTTCCAATAAAGGGAATTCCAATTTTGCTTACTCACTGTATGGAAGGCACAACGCTGATCTCTGAAGAATTTTTCCCATACTAGGGAAAAAGCAAATGATTTCGAATGCTTTTTATTTTAATAACTCCCTAAATACCTGTGGGCACATCATCAACTTGCTATTTCTCTTGTACTATTTTAGATACACGAACTGACTGTAATCAGTAATGATCTTTAAGAATACAAGAATCTAAATAGCCCAAGGGCCTGAGGACTAGTTATCACATATGGGACAGGATTTGCTGTAGAGATGGAGAGAAATTCTACCAAGTGGTTTCTCATACTAGGATCTTTTAGGCTACAAAAAAAGAAATCAGTCATTTCCTTGTGGAAGATATAATTTTTTTGGGAGAAATGATCTAAAGAAATTAAAGACCTGGGTTGATAGGGATGGTAAGATTATGCTGTAATCTTACAGTCTAACAAGACTGCTGTACCTATGTAGCATACAAATTTAGCAAGGTGAACACAAAATATTCTATATTAATTCCTTATCAATATATGTCTTTTTCACTAGGGAAGTCATAATTACAAAACTTTCAACTTACCTAACCTCTGAGAAAATTCATAAAATGTCTTTAATTTGCCTACTAGTGGGACAACTGCACCCCAAGCCTTCTCTTGCAACTTCTCATCTGCTGGATGCTGGATTGCCTTCAAAATCCAAAGAATAAAAAGAGTTAGAGTTTTCAAAATCAAAACAGTATTATTTTTACATTAAAATATAGGTTTCAGCAAACATAGGAAACCCTGGTATACTCAATAAAATATGACCAGTCTTTCAAATCATTAGGCAATCTTTTGTGAATATAGAGGGTCACTCCCAAAGAGATGGATTTTCTTGCTTTCATCTTTCATTTGTTTAATCTTTTATGGAACTTAATGCTTTTTTCAACAATCTGGCTTGGTTTCTCTAACATCTTCAAACAAGCTAAACATGCTATTTGAAAGCTGAAACTCGTAACCAAGATGGGGAGAGCATATGGGGGTCCTTATAAACATTATCAGGAGGTTATTGACATGTTTAGATTTTCTCAAGGCATTAGTACTCTGACTCTATCCACCTCAAACTGAAAAACAAGAGAGCAAAATAAAATTGAAACCAGATAGATTTAGGGAATGCTTTGATAAATAAGCTACAAACTAAACAAATGGGCTATATATTACTTACATAATGTGCCTTACAAAAGCTTGCCACTATATGCAAATTTTCTTGATTTTTTTATATAAAATCATTTTTTTAAAAACCTTTTAAATCTTTTTAAAAGATTGTATTAATTTATTTGAGAAAGAGAGAGAGCATGAGGAGGGGAAGTGGCAGAGGGAGAAGCAGACTGGGAGGGAGCCCAATGTGGGGCTGAGATCATGGCCTGAGCCCAAGTCCAATGCTCAACCAACTGAACCACACCCAGGCACCCTTATATAAAACATTTTAAAATGATGTTCAAACACAACAGAATTCTGAGGTGAATCGCATTTATGTGGCTACCTAGAATTTTAAAGAAAACCTGACATTACATATAACACTCCTTCTTTCACATGAATACAAATATTTCAAAGGGACTGTGATACTATCCTGACATACACAAAAGTGTTCTTTTAGCCTCAAGCCCCATCTCAGCAATGTTTTTTTTTTAAATGTTTTATTTTTTAGCAATGTTTAATATCAAGTAGTAAAAATCTATTTATTATTCAGGAAATAGATGAAAATTAAAATTTTCTGTTCTGTTCCTGAGAATCATATTCAACTTTTCTTACAAGGATCTAAAAATTATTTTCGGGACACCTGGGTGGCTCAGCAGTTTAGCACCTGCCTTCAGCCCAGGGTGTGATCCTGAAGTCCCAGGATCGAGTCCCATGTTGGGCTCCCTGCATGGAGCCTGCTTCTCCCTCTCTCTTTCTGTGTCTCTCATGAATAAATAAAATCTAAATAAATAAATAAATAAATATTTTTCAAAGTATCAACTCATTCTCATAATATCAAAATGCTCTAGCAAACATTACCCACTTTCACAACTGAGTTAACTACTTCCCTAACCCTGCCCTGCCTCGATTTAGAACTGAGACATTGGTTTTCCTTTTATGACAACATGTTATGGTTCTCACTCTAATTCCTTCTCCTTTCACATCAGTTACACTGTGTTAGGCAACATTTTTGGTATAGCACCCAGCACACCCCAACATGCAGAAGGGCACTTAATACATGTCAACAGTGAGAGTGTCGTGGAGCAGATATGGTAACTCATTTTCAAAAATATTAACCCTGTACAGATATATCAAACAGTAGTGAGGAATTTTTATTTCCCTGACTAGTGGTTCATCCTAGAGAATAAGCTTTATTTAATAGATTCTGTATTAAAACACTATTTAAAAAATATGTAATTCCACATCTTAACCATAGGTTTTCACATTTACCTTCCTCTCGAATGATAGTTTTTCTGAGAATATTTTCTAAAATGTAAGCCAATACAAGAGTACAAAGAATTCTATAAATCTTATTTTACACACTGCCAAAGTGACCTCCAAAAAGGCAATCATTTTATAATAGAACTTGCATTAAGACAACCAGTTCCTAAAAAAAAAAAAGACTACCTGTTCCTTCATAAAGCACCCAATAACTGAGCTTTTAACAATGTATTATCATATATAACTGCATGTCAGTGATGTGCACTTATTAGTAAATCTGAACAGTTTTTTCTATTGTCTGTGTTTTTCCATAGGTAGAATGGTTGTTCTACCAAGTTTATTGGTCTTCATATTGACAGTTACTGCAGTTACAGCTGTTCTTTGTATATTTGTATATAATCAGTTTTTATTTGTACCTTCCTTTCTTGTTTTCCTATTATTCAGAAATTTTTTACAGAGTTAAACCCAAACATCAATATGCACTCCTCAGTGAAAATTTCTTCAAATGCTTGAATAGTTACACACTTCATCTACAGAAGACACAAATGTGGTTTTAAGAGTTTTCTAGCTTACATATTTTTTATCTATTTTATTTACCTAATTTCTCTGTCTTTAATTCTTTTACCAAAGAATTAATGAAGGTACCTTTATAATAAGTCTCAAAGCCTGGTCAGGTGAATCTCTTCCCATCTCTTGTGATTCTCCCCTTTCCTTTTAGTGTTGTTCTTCAGTGTTATTTTCCTATATAAACTTTAACTTTGTGACATTTATTTACTTTCCCGCCTGATCAATCATGAATGCCACAAGCACACTTGCACCAAATGTGGCTACAGCACTAAATTGGGTGATCAGAGTATCCAAGGACAACTCCAACCTTTGGTCATTGCGTCTAAAGTTTCTGGTTTCACAGCTGAGTCCTCTTTGCAATGACTTCCTATGTAAGCTTTTCCATCATTTTCCCCTCTTTTGGAAGATGATAACTGCATTCAATTAAGTCAATATACACATTTCATTAAGTCAGTATAAAAACTCTGCAGTGAGCCTTCCCACACAGAAGCAGAGTAACCCTTCACTTGGTTAAGTTAAAAAAAAAAAAAAATCCTAAAGGCTCTAACCTTAAAAATAGGTAATAGTCTATAGCTCTACAGTGAATGAGATGTTTTTTCTTTATTGTTTATGGGAGACAACTATAAAAAACTGATCAGAATTCAATTATAAAATAAATTTTAAAAGAAACGATATAAAACTGAATTAATAGTATTAATGATAATCAATATGGAAACACCAAACATAACAAATTGTGAATTGTTGTGACCTATAAGGAAATAATTCATTAATTAGTTAATTAAGGTCTTGTCTAATCATTTAAACCTTCCATTTCCACAAATTTTTGATTTTTTGAAATATGTTTAAACGTTCAGGACTTGAATTTTACAGAAATGATTACATGCCTTCATTTACTAAAATCTTAAGGTTTCACTTAAACTAATGATATTGGCAAGATTCATCTAAGCTCTTCTATTTACTTCTGCAACAGTTACTAATTGCTTCCTAAACACTGTTTTAGGTGCTGATGACACACAAATTAGTAAGAAACCAGGGTTATGCTCCTCAAGCTGTAGGTGGTGGTGGAGTTATCAACATTAAATTTCAGAAATTTTTAAAAAAAGCGATGGTTACCATAAAAGAAATGTGTACAAAGTACTGGGGCAACAGAGTAAGGGGGAATTAATTACTGGGATGTAAAGGAAGGAAAGTATATGTGCAAGACATTCAGGGAACAAACAGTCCAGAGCAGGAGAGGTAAAAAATGGAATGCATGTTATCTATAATTTCCCTCAGCTAATGATATTACCAGTGGCTAATCTAAACCAGAAACCCTGGAATCATTTAACTCCCCTTCTCCCTTATATTAAACATTCAGTCAATCACCAAAACCTGTGACCCCTTAGTCCAAAACTAAATCGTCCTGAATCATCTGATGCCTACACTTAATTCTGGCTTCACTAACACTCCGTATGTCATTAGAGGAATGGAGCTGGATGGATATGGACTGTAAACCCAACACTTTGACAACCTCTGCACTGTTATACACATAATAAAAGAAGCATAAGGGGAGGGGGATTGAAGAAACACGGCAATGACCTTAAGAAATACAGTGATGAGAAAGAGATAAGGTCCAGAGGCTGGGTGTTTCTTTTGGTGGTAGAGGCCACCGGAGTATATTCTGATGGGAAGAAGTCAACAGAAGAAAAAACACAGAAGATGTAATTAAGAGAAGAAATAATTAAAAGAGTAAAGTTTCAGAGGAAGATGCAGAACAAAGGTAAAGAAATTAGTCTTGATAACAAGTAGAGACACAGCTTCTTCTGAAAAAGAGAAGAAGTGGAATAAGAGATGGACAGAAGCCTGGACAAGTTCAGAGGCTCATGACAAGAGAATTGAGGCGACCACACCAAATATTTGCTCCATGGTATAAAGTCATCAGACAGAGTCGGGGGGAGTCCAGACCACAAGGATGACAACAGCCTTCTCCCAGAAGCACAGGAGGAGTGGAAAAAAAGAGTAGCAGGACAAAAGGCCACAAAAAGTTACATTCTCTCTTCCTCTCCAAAAGTATAAAGAAGTATAAAAAGTATAAATAGTTCCCCATGGATACTGTAAATTTCAGGTGTAAGAGCAACCAAAAAATAAATTTTTCTTTAACATACATAAATTGCATATTCACAGAACAGTTTTCCTTTTATCCTTGAATCACTACAACCACTTTTGAAACAATGCAAATGATCATTCTTTAAATATAATACTTAATATGCAATAGAGAATTCAAAAGTATGTACAAAGAGATTAAGAAGAAGAAGGATGCAGTGAATTTTAGTCTGTTGGAAAATGTTTAAACATGCTTTACCTCTCGTATTTCATGGCCAGCTCCTCTATATGATTGCAAATCCTCCAAGATACCTTCTGCATCTTTTAATACTACATTCACCTGATTATAAATTTCCTTCTCAGACTCTGTAGGCTGGGCATCTAAATAGCAGGAAAGCACAAAAAAAATTTACAGTCACATGATTTTTTTTTTTTTTAGTACACATATAACTCTAAACAATGAACAATCTCAATTTCTAAAGATGGCTAACATTTTATTCAATGTTAACTTTACACTTCTTAGAAAACAGAAAAGATTCATAATTTTTCCATTACTTCTACATCTGAAAAGCTAGCCTCATGTTTGTAAATATCACAAAGAAGCAAGGGACCCTCCAACATGACTATTTATCTTAAGTTATAAGTCATGACTAGGTATATTAAATGAACTTCAGAATTGTGAATTCAAAATTTAAATTGTGGTAGTGTTAACAATCAATTTTACTACTCTAGTAATCATTATCAGCAATGAATGTATATGCATGAGTAGTGATTTTTGTAATGCAAGAGAAATGGAAAGCCTACCTTGTTCATCTACGGTTTAAGACTGAGACTACTTTATTTTCCTATAAAGTTCATTTTAATGACCTGAGTTTCAATATAAAATAAATTAAAAACTATTTTAAAAGAATAGTTGTTAGATGCTCCCTTTTTCTAGGGATCACTTTAAATTCTGTGCCAACTGAACTTCTCTGCTGATGAGCACATGGACAAGACTCCTGTGCAGAGGAGTTAAAATTATGACACTGCTTCAGAACAGTGAGGCAGGCTGCTGAAAAACAGATACTTTCAGCTATAATACTGTCACTGAAATTTTGAAATACTAAAGCAAAAACAGGCTCCCCACATACTTGGGGTTGAGTGAGAGAAAAATGAGGGGAAAATTATAGTCATAAGAAACGTAATCAGGAATACAAACATATGGGCATTTCCACCACCTGTAGTGTTAGCCACAGAGCATATGCTAATAGATGACTAAATCTGGATTTCTCTCTCCTAAACTCAGGGTAACAGAAATTCTGTTTTTAATAACTTGGTCATTTGTTTTTCTAAGGATAAATCTTTTTTTTTTTTAATTTAATACAATTCTTTTTTCCCTTGGATAAAAATGGGCAATCTGTGTGAAACGGGGTTTTTCATAAATCTTTCCAATTACACCACACTCGGTGCTACAGATAAATTGCTACAGCAATAAGGCACTAAAAATGATAAATATTTCGATTATCATAATGTTTTAGAAAGAATTGTGTTGGCTGAATTCCTCCACAAAAATTTTTCTTGGACAGGGGAGGCAGATCAAACTGATAGTATGAATTGAGAACATTTCTGACAAATCCCTTTGTCTAGCAATCATAGAAGACTAGTACTTAGACTTTTCTGCACCCACTTTACCTCCACACAAATATACAATGTATTTATTTCTGTCCTTAGAAAATTTAAAGAAACAGTTCACACATGAAACTTAGGAGAGTCCAGATGCCTAGGAACTGTAACTTTATTCTGCACATGAGGCAGGTCATAATTGAATTCCACCTATTGAACCTGCCAACTAGTCAAAAATATACCTTTTTTTTTTTTTAAAGCAACAGAGTACTAACTTTTAACTTCAACATATTTAAACACTACTACAGCAACAATAATGGAGTAACATTCATGTGCAAAGCCAAATTAAGAATCTGTGTTCTCATAGGTCCCCTATTTTTCAAATCTCCTTTCAGAAATCATCTATTTTTTTAATAAAAATAATGTGACAAAATAATTACGCAAGAGGAGCCAAATTAAAAATACTCTATATCCAAAGCCATAAAGATATTACTAGGAGCAAATATTAATATTGGAGCTAAATGATTTTTTAAAAATCAGGGTTTCACATTTACCAGTAATAATTTCTCACATTTAGCCAGACCATATTCTCCAAAATAAGAGACACACTGAAAAAAAGTACACCTCATAACTTTTATACTTACACCAGATGCAATAGAAAAAAGTACTTTACTTTTTTTTACATGCAAAACAGCAGTTTTATTCTTTTTCATATGGAATTGTGAAACTACAGACATAACATCAATAGTAGACACATATCATAGTTTTAATTCATGAAGTGGGAATTCATGACAAAGGACAATATTTTGACTGTTATATATCAAAAGATACTTGTGAAGTTTGCAAATACTAAACTGTATTTTTAGTGTGGTGACTAGCTCTTAACAGAAAAATGTGACACTGAGACTTACATACAAAAGAAACATTATCAAGTAGACTTAAGTAGACCTTGGAAGTGGTTAATAATTATTAAAAGTTTAGTAAGCACCAAGAAATTTAAAAATAAAGGAGAAGATTCCAGTTCCCCCTAAGGGTGGAAAAAATACCCAGCACCACACTGATTAAACATTTTTTAGACTGTCACAGGAAAGTCACATTTATAATTTTGAAAGCTGCTGAAGACTGCTGTAGAAATGAAGACAAACAGCAAGTAGCAGACAGGTAATAAGCACTACTTTACTGAGAGCAAGTCATGCAAAAGGGAGAAATACTAAGGAGGGAGAAAGACTATAAAGCATTTTTCCAAAAAATGGTATCATATAATAAAACCAAGACTTGTCACTTTGATTTTTCGTGGCAAAGAATGATGAAGTTTATTACTTGAAGAAAAAAATATCACTTAACCAGTTGACAAAAGGACATTCGATTGCAAAATAAAGTATTACTGAGAGTAGGAGTAGTTATTACTCATCAAACTTAGTTCTTTTTTTTTTCAAGCTTAGTTCTAACAGCTGTTTAAGGGAAAGCATGTTTCAGTTGCTCTTATTGTTTGAACGTCAAATTAAATATTGTAATTTCATACAGGTTTGCTATTAAAGAATCACTGAAAATAACTGCGAAAATTGAATGTTATGGTCCAAAAGGGGGCAGAGATGAGCTTAGCTACAGAAGTAACAAAAAGCAAGTCACATAAAAATTGTGATAAGCAGCCGTCCTGCTTTAATCTTGCACTCACTCATTCAGTAAATATTTACCATCTATAAGTTTCATCAAAACAGGGACCTCGGTGTATATATAGCACATACACTGTATAGGATGTCATCTCAGTCCCGAGTAGATTTTCTATAACAAATACTTGGTGAGTGAATGAGAAGGTAGAGATATAAATACACCTCCAGCATGAGTTAAAGGAAGCTATTATGCATTTTTATCTCTGTATGAATATAATCCTACATGATTTTAGAAAAATAAATATAAGAAAATGCCACCAGTATAAAGATATTTCAAAGTACAGGGCAAAAGCAACTGAAAATATGCAAAAAGTAAAATTGGAAAATAAAGTTAGACTAGAAGAGTGGATTTCAATAGTTTCACAAGGTTGTGGGGGACAAGTCACACAAAACACACAAGAATTAGAGGAAATGTATGACTAAATGGAAAGGCACTTTAACAAAAAATCAGAGAAAGTAAGATTCCATTCCTCATTGACAAATGACTACCTCTATCAACTCTCCTGTTTTGGTCTACCTGGAGATAAGTCAATCAATTCAACAGATACTGAACTCCTATCATTTACAAAGCACTATGTGAAGGCTGGAAGGGGACATAAAAATAAATAGAAGTCCCTCTTCTCCTAAGAACCATAATTTAATAAACTAATAAGATATAGTAGTTACTCAGACTAAAGATGTGTCACTAGAATCAGCTAAGTCGTTATCAAATAAGAAATTCCAAAAACTAGAAGAGGCTATACTGCCCCCAAGTCAGTACTTTTTATATGCTGCCATTAACATAAACTGCTGCCAAATTTTATGGGGCAATTCTGGGCTTATACCTTAGTTGAACCATTATTCTTAAAATAAAATCTTATCATACAGGTATAATTTAAGAAAAAGGCCCTCTTTCTAATACACCTTAAGAGTAGACAACAATATTTCATTGAACACAGAATGTCATTTCATGCCTTAAGGCTTTTGTAGATGCTGTTCCTTCTTTCTAACAATGTCCTTCACTAACTTACCCTGAAACACTCTAAGTCACCCTCCACAACTCAACTCAAAGGTCACCATCAGAAAGTCTTCTATAATATCCCATCTACTCACGCTAGGTATCCCTTGGGATCTACACCTTGAATAGTAAAGGATATAAAGGAAATTTTTAGTTTGTATTTCTATCTCACTAGATTGAGAACTCCCAAAGGCAAGGACTGTATCTTAGTTATCTCTGCATCCCCAGCATCGACTAGCCAGTATATAGGAGGCAAGCCATAAATGTTTGCTGAACTGAAATGAAAAACCATGTGTGTGCAATGTATGTGAACTAAAGGAGTAGTGATTTAAAGACATCTTCATTATGTCAACTACAGAGATTAGATTATGTCTTACATGCATAAAAATACTTAATTTGTATACAATTTGATACAAAATGCCAGTATATCTATCTGTATGGAATTAATTCTCTAGCTGCCCAAATAGATACAATGATAGATTTAACTACTAAGAATGATGGAACAGTAGTAAAGCCAAATTACTCTGGTAACCTGAGTATTATTTTTCAACCAGAAACAAACAACGTAGTACTAAATATTCTACTTAATAAAAGAATGTGGCTTTATTCTCAGTAATCACAAAGAACTGGCAAATCAACTATATGGACAATCTTGAGTCTGGTATACAACTGTTGAAGACAGGACTCATGTGCTGGGTGCTCAAGTCACTGAAGTAGTCTAAAGATAAAATAAACTTTTGGAAATGCATATATCCAGAAGGAGGCAAATATGCAAATAGATGAGCAATAAAACTAAGAGAACTCTAATGATGGACTCAAAAGAAAACATTTCAAAATCCGGGTAAGAAGGAAATGGGCAAACTGCGGCCTAGTATACAACAGAACATCAGGTGTCTAACAAAGTTCTACACTGGCTGAAAAGGCAACAAATATCACCTTTCACTTTTCATCTGCTTTTAATACATTCACATTTCATATGTAGTTCTTCATTATTGGCTATTGGTGGTGGTGGTGGTATTAGTAATTTTAATCTACTCCTGCCACTAAATTAGATATTTAAATTTTAAGGATAATGGTTCAAACCCTCAAAGACTGTAAAACCAAGACCAAGTAATATTTAAGATACTATAGTAAATTCATGCTTCTTACTTGACCACATGATGCTACATTTATAAAAAGATCAAGTGCCAAGTCTTGAACAAGATCTTGACTGTATGAAGCCAAGATTCTGCAAATGTAAGGAATTTGAGACAGAATAAAAAGGAGACAGAATAGCAGAAAAATGTACAAGACCAGTTTGAAACAGATGCAAATAAACTAAAATACAGCTCTAATGTAAGTTGCCTCATCTGAAAGAATCTTCAAGTAAGCAATCTGCTTAACATCCCCAAGCTGATTAAAATTCATGCTGAACATGCATTTAAAATGGCACTGTTAAATTGTTGAGAAGGGTCAAGAAAACTAATATTCATTTAAATAACATCTTTAACATTTCCCCCTAAAAACCCAACAATTTAATATGGTCCTGATAGTCCCATTACTCTTCTTTGATAGCCTATACACAGGACCCAAATATAACAGAACATTTATAGGAATGTAATAAAAGTAAAAAAACAATAGAAATAAATCAGAGACCACAAATTATTCCATAAAATGGGATAAACTACAAACTGATTCATATGAACTACCCTGGTTCAAAGAAAAAATATATATAAATTATTCAAAAAATAGAATGTATTATGTAACAGAAGTTGATGGAAAATGCAATGACTCTCTGGGGATAGATTTTACGGGACTTATTTGTTTTTAAAACCAGAAAAGGTCTTAAATTTTAAGAATTTAAAAATCTGTTCAAATGTTTTAATCTTGAATAAAAATGCATGGGCTCACACAACTTAGAAACTTCTATCTCTTCACCCTTTCCTAACAATTTTCTAATAATGATCAGTTAAAACAGCAACATTCACACTGAAACAACCAATTTAATATCATTGTTCCCAATTTGACAACCAGATAAGCTAAAGCGATACAGACAGCCAAAAAGCAAAAGCTTTCCAACATGCACGGGGGTCAATGACACTTACCTGCCACTCTTAGACCATATTACAATAGGTCATGCAACATAAAACAAACAGAAGGCAAATTACTTAAAGGTCTGTGAACCTATTATTTTTCTTTTTATTTAGAGTTAGAAAAAAACGAATTCCTGAAATACATACATATAATGAGTTTAACTTTTCAAATTAATTATCTGTAAAGATTAAATAATTAAGGTTCACACTTACCTTTTAATATTATGCCCAAACTACTGAGCTTTGAATGGCCTTCATGAACAGATTTGTATTTAAAATACTTCAATAGTCACAAAGAGTAATTAAAGCCTAGTCAATTTTTTTCAACTATGATAAATTTTTCCCCAAATATTTGGCTTCTATTAATAAATCTTGAAGTAGCATTTGTCCTTTCCACCAAAATTTTTCATAAAAATGTTTTCATTAGAGTATCTCCAATTATAAAATAATGTTCAACTAGGAGATAGGACTCTCTTATAAAAATTCAAATAAAAACATTTTATCACAATTTAATCTATAAAATATAACTTGCAGTTCTAGAAGGCACCAGAAATTTTACTCAAACAATTCATAGCTCAGTCATGCAAAGCAGTTAAGAAGATGGCAAAGTGGAAACATTCATTTAGTGCAAGACAAACGCAGTCTACTGCAGGCAAAGAGAAATAGATATAAAATCATCTTCTCACTTTCAAAATCAAGGAAAAAATTTGGCCCCTGCTCAAGGTCTGTGCATGTCAAAACTTTAAGAAGATTCCCCATGTTAAGGTACCTGTCAAGACAAGAATGAGAAAAGAGAAAATATCCCTTTATAAAAAAGAACATCTGAATTTTTTTTTTTTTTTAAATAGTAACAGGGAAAATGTTCATTAGGCCATGAATTCGTCCTTCAGGTTACCCAGACTGTGCTCTGGCAGGCAGCAAACCGGGTTCTCAAGGTGTTGATATGTAGGACCTAGAGGTGAAATGTGGTTTTCCTGTACACAATGGCACAATTGTTGCTCTAATTCTTCTCAAAATTCTCCCAAGACAAGTTTCATTAATGGCCTTATAATGAAAAATTCTTTAAGTATTCCAATAGTGCTAGTTTTCTGAAAAAGAAATTTCTTATCAAGAATTATTCACATGTAATCTTGTTTAATATTGCACTGAAACAACAATTTATTTCAAAGCCAAATATTAAGAGTTTTGGCCACAGCTCACCTTTGCATTTCATCTTAACATAGCAGAATGTTCAACTTACTTCCTGCATGCCATTCAATAAAGCATAGATTTCTAACCAAATTTGATTAATAAATTTGTGGAAGCCGTTTAGAGTACTGATTCTGGATATGCAGCACGACACCGATTTTCTCTAAGATTATCATAGGATTCTGAGCAAATACATTGCTGGGCGTAGTCACCAAGGCATACTATTAGAATGTTCATCATAAGGCTGCTTGCTTCATGGACTAATGAAAGGACAGCACTGGCTACAGACTCAACATGATTTTAGCAAATGAAAAACTAAAGAATTATACATATGATGGTGATGTTTGCCTACGATTAAGAAAAAAATCATGCAAACTTTGTTTGATCCCCATATTTTATTAACAAATATTCGGGCCAGCCTTCACTGCGGTGTGACTATAGATCATCTTTCACCTTTACCATTATGCACCAGCTGTGAAGGGCTAAAGAGACTTACTTTCAAAGTCCAAGAAAAAATGTGCTGCATTGTGGTCTATGTCCCTGGTTAGCACCTTAATGAGATTACCCATGCCAGCAAACCTAAAAATAAAAATGGCAACATCATTTAGTTCCAGTAAAAAAAAATTTAAGCAGAGGCCTGGGATTCGGCAAAGGCTGGCTTGCTCATAATTACCAACAGGTGCAGGTTTATATACTTCTGGCATTGAAAATTTGGAACAACAAAAGCACATTTGGCTCTGAGTTTATAGCCCTTTCCCTCTTTTCCACATATCAAAAAAGTTACATAAAGCAAGACTGGAAAAAAGATTAGATTTTTACATATAACTTGCAATATTTACATTAATCAATGCACCTATGCTAGTGTTACTCCTTTAAAATGTTTGAGGCATATATTCTCAACTTAAATTAACATCAAAAATAGATCTCTCAAGTAAGTAAAAACTATTATTTTTAAGTAAGAGGGATATTTTTCTCCTTGCAGAATCAAACCCTATTGGGAATACTAGGAAGATAGTATTCAAACCACATTTAACCATTAAAGACTGAAGGGATTTATCAATTGACCCATTTAAAGAATTGTACCACAAATAAACCAGTATTTCTGACATCTTCTATACTCTTAAAATTAATCAGATTTTTCATTATTTAACTCACAGACTGATAATTCAATAATATCAACTATATACAAACATACAAAGTGTATAACTGGGAAGTTAACACAGCAAACAAGCAAAAGGGAGCCAGCAATCATCAAAACTAGTTAAGTTGGCAGAGGAAAAACAGTAAAAATTAAGGCATCAGCATAAATCTTGCCCCCAAATTTGCCATGAGCCAGTGAGGATGAAGGTGGAAGGAGGTGTCAGGAACATCCAGGAAACCAGGTTCAAACCATAAAGTTGCAATAACTATAGGGAAGGCAGACTATGATACCACAGACACCCCTCACCCTCCCTTCTACCAGTTTCAGTATTTTTTTCCTCCCAATATTGAACTGCTAGCAAATATAAATGAAAAACATAAAGGTAACTATTTTTATCAATGAAAGAACACATATTATTACTCACTCCCATTACAAACAATCTGAAAAGAGTTCGGACTTCTGGCATCTGT